>NC_140479.1:12156838-12756838 GCF_051167445.1 Perissodus microlepis | reverse complement strand
AGGATTGGTACTCTTTCTTAAAAAATATTGGCGAAAACCTCAAACACTATGGTTTGGTTCAACTTTAAATGTTAATTTCAGCATGTGGTATAGATGGTCATGTTGATTGAAATAACACACACAATAGTTTGAAAATGTCACATTGATCAAACCACTTTATGTCTTAAAGAATTTTTTCTCAATTCTAAATGCAGAAGGACCGTGGATCACAGAGAGTCCAAGAATCAGTGGATCCTTTCAGGGTTATTAAAAGCAGCTACACATTGTGCTTTACAGTGAGGAACTGCCTGCTGTACACCTGACTTTATGGAAATATGAGTCAAATCCTGGAAACCGGTTTAAACTGTTGGTCAATACTCTAAACATATCATCATCTTAATGTATCTGCTGTGCACTGTAGAGGCGGATGCATTGCATAAAATCTGTTAAATCCTGGCAAACTGGGGGGGAAAAGGCAGACACGGGATCAATACGACACCACATGTGAGGTCATACATTTGCATGCATTAATCCCTGCCGGTACTGGACGGTGGCTAAAGTTCCCGAATTCCTGGGCTGCAGTAGCAGAGCAGAAGGCGTGGTGACCTGTTCGCAACCCTTTTAAAATGACAGCAGCCCATTTCTCTCTTTCTGCTCCCGCTCTCTTCTACCACATCATCTTTTTGCCCCACCCCCTTTGCACCCTTTGCACCCTTTGCAGGAGGGCGTTTGTGATTGATTGATGTATGCTGGTCCGGATGGTGACATAAATATTAATCATCTGCCACCCTCAGGCCACAGGCTTCCCTGGACTCCACAGCTTCATAATTTTCGCTCTCTGGTCGGTTTAGCTCAACGGGCCGTGCTGCTGCGTTCATCAGCGCCCCGGTCTCAGCAACTATTTTCCAACTGGGTAGAAATTTAAAGTAGCCATAAATAAATCTTCTGAGCTGCGATGAAAGACAGCCCTGTACAGTGTCATCATAAATTTCTGGAAACTGAGGTGTTTTATGTGATTGGGGGGTTTTTTTTGGAGGGGGGGGGGAGCAAAGCTCGGGGGCATTTTTCCTCCTGGTAGCACAACACTGTGAATCACTCCTCTTTCTTTCTTCTGTCATCTTTTCACGCTTTCCCATTTCTGTCTGGCCTCTATTCCCTCCATCTCCCTCCGTCCCCTCCCTCTCTTCATGCTCCGTCTCTCACATCCACTATCTGTCTAGGGTTCCTCCGCTACCACCGCCACCCCTTCCCCCCCCCTCTGTGGCGCAGGGGTGGGTCAGAGAGGGTGGGGGCTCGAGGTTGGTAAGGCCGCTGTCTGGGCTTCGAGCAGAGGGGGGCGTGGCTGCTCGTCTGCCTCGGAGCCCTTAACGAGAGCGTGATTCATGGCACAAGGGGCTCCCATAGGGACAGGATTAGAGGTGCTCTGTCTAACCGCTCCCCAGAGAGACTAAAAAGATATTTAATCTGCCCACCACACAAGCAGCTACCACTGGCCTCTGTGTGTTTGTGTGTGTGTCTTCGTGGGTGTGCGTGTGCTTCTGTGAACATCTCAGAAGATTGTTGGTGAAGGGGGTGGGAATACCACGACCACCTCCATCACCACGACCCTTCAAATCCATAAGAAAAAAAGTCCTGCAGTAAAAAATTATCATTTTTTTTCTTGTTATTTTCTGTGTTGAGGAATAAAGTTTAGCAGTAACTATAAATTAACATGGCATTAAATGAATATGCAGAAGAGCGATACTACTGCTGCATGCAATGTGCAATATTTTGAAAAGGTCCTTTGAATAAATTTATAATTATTTCCTTTTTTACTGTTTATTGTTGGATAAATAACACTTCTGATCAGAGAAACAAATATGCTGCATGTATGGGTGTCTAACAGTAGGGATATCAAAAATATGGTCATCTCTGAATGTGAGAGCAGACCTACTGTTCAGACCTTCTGTTTTTGCAGGGCAACCAATCAGAAGAAGGGTGACCTTAGAGGGAGGAAGAGCTAAAACATCTTATTTTAGACAAATGATGAATTGAAAGAAATACCAAGATAAATGTTGATTATTCTGACTCATGCACATCTGCTTTATTACAGTAGATAATAAGACAATTACTGCTCTGTTTTAGCTGTTTAAATTAAAAGTTTATTAACTGTAACTTTATAAAAGTATTACCATCCCATGCCAGTGGGACATGATGCTTTATATTCCCTAACTTTAGCTTTTACTGCCTTCTAAGAATTAAACAGAGGTGGTGGTGGTGAAGCAGATATTGAGGTCATTCAGATGGCGCCACGCGCACTTTGCCGGATTCCTCTGGGTGGCATCAAATTCAAAGGTGTTGCACCAAAAGTCATTGCTTGGGTTGCCAGCAGATTGCCACAGTTGCCCATAGTATTTTGCAGAAAAACTAACTGCTATCCAAGGTGGAAAAATTGTGTTGCAAACCAAAAATGGAGCAGGTTCACCTGCGGAGTTTTGCCTCATGCTTGCAGCTGGTTTGTGTCCAACTCAGAGCATAGGTTAGGATTAGAGAGAGATCGATTTAGGATAGGTTAGGATAGGTTTTTAGGCTTGTCTGATCGGAGCTTTTCACTCATCATTGTCACATGTTGAAAATGTAAGGCAAGTTGACATCACGTGGTTATTGGTCACATGTCTGCAAAACATCAGTAAGTGGAGTAAGCATAAGTGGTACCCGCTACATCCTCTTGTGAGTTTGAACACGGCCGGTTGGCAGAGGTGTTTTTTGGATGTACTTTTGCCTGCGTGGGGCCTCCCAGCGCTCTGGCTTCATCCCAAATTCATGTATTAATTGGTGATTCTAGATTAGCCATAGGTGTAAAAATGGGTGTGAATGGTTGTGCTCTGTGTCTGCCCTGTGATAGACTTCCAGCTGGTCCTGACTTCACACTCTGTGTCTTTGCCAAAACATTGCTGCTTTTGTTGTCACTACACACAATGAAGAGTGCTGCATGTGAGAGGCAGCGCTTTAATGCTGATGCTGTTTCGTTGCAGAGGCTTCGTCTATGACAGTAAGAACAACCTTCAGATGAGGGGACTGGTTGTCCTGCTGCTGTCTAAAGCCGCAGGGCCAAGCCACGCTGCCTCCGATCTCCTAGCCCAAGACATGGTCAGCGGCATCTACCCCAGGTAAATCACCTCAAATCGTGATACTGTTGTGATAATTATGTCTCTGCTTATTAGTAATTAGATTTGGTTAGCAAATATCAATTAAAACACTCGTCTCTGCTTTTTTTTTTCTTTATAATACATAACATAAAAACTGCAGCTGGTTGTTTTTCTCATTGAAGGTTAAATGTTCCACCTTCATTTGCAGCTGCATGGCTGCTAAATCAAATCTGTAACCACACACAGGCAGCCAGGCTTTCACTTTTCATGTATGTGCTGTTCGGGGGGAAAACAGTGGGCAGTGTGAACATCTGTAGCGATGGATCGTAGAGCCATAAATGTGCGTGGCAAGCCGAGCGAGAAAGGCGATGCCACTTTTGTCCCTGCTACATGGCTGCTGAAGGATAAACAGTGAAATAAAATCCTCGTGTCAGGTAATTCTATCTCGTCCTCTGTGGTTATCCTCCATATCAATTCCTGTAAATGAAGCACTACATCATCCTGTGAATATGATGAAATATGGAGACAATACAGGCGCAGTTGCAAGATCAAGTGTTTTGTATTGTATTCGGTTATATTTAGATTCCGGGTAATTGTGAGGGGAAATACATTAGGGAGAAATTTTAGCCTGAAAAATGTACATGAGGTGTGAAAACTTTTGTTGATGAAAATTTGATAATAAAAAAAAAGAGTTGTTTTTTTTGGTCTAGGGATAGACAAGAAATGTGGCCTAAGAAGGGAAGGGGAATTCTGTAAAGGCTCACGATCACTTCTCAGTCAGTGTATCATGAGCTCAGCGGCCTCCCAGGCATCAGTTGAAACTATAGATGGTGTAAAAGAGAGACGCAGCTCCTGGGACTGAAAAGTGAAGCCACTGCTGAAATACCTTAAACCTGCATTCTTGTTAATGCCCAACAGGGGGAGACTCCACTAGTTGTAAGAAGATTTCTGGTTGTATGGAAGTCTGAGGAGAAACTGTGACCTCCGTAAATTTGAGGCTTAGTCTCTTGTTTGTTTGTTTTTCACGATGTACCGGGAAAAAAAAGCCATGAAGCCCATTATGTAAATAAAGGTCATTGTTAAGGTCTTTACACACCGGCCATGTAAAATTCGTGCAAATATATATTTTTTTAAATTTAATTTAATTTTTTTATTTGTAAAAATTTATTAATTAAGATAAGAATAGGTGTGTCTAAAAAAACCAAGCTCATTTCAAATTTTTCAAACCCAAATAAACAGATCTGTCCAATCGGACCAGACGTACTGGTACTGAACACACAATGACATGGAAATAGTAAAATATTACTGGTTTACCTCGGACACACAACTAGACTCTGCAAACAAAGGCTCACACGTCCTAAAATATTGCAAAAGCATTTGTAATACAGCTTCACCTCCTGGATCAAACCATGAAATTATCCCTGCTGCGGCCTTCTCCTGAGAATCGGATGAACCCAGAATCTCTATTTCTTCCTTTCCTGGTTTAGAGACACCAGGACCAGGAAAAAAAACCCCAGAAAGAAACACCAGGACCAGCTCGTCATTGCTCGATAGAAAAAGAGGATTATGGGTATGCTTACTGGCTAGCAACATAGCAAATGCCAGTTTATAGCCAATGAGCTTACGGTGTGAGGCTTTCACAACCGGACTTGACTAACAAATTTAGAAGAACAGCTAATACTATAAATAATTTTAAAGCTTTTAAGAAAGGGAACAGGTGCAAAGATTATTCAGTATTACTGTTTTAGCTCTATTATGTCTGCTTATTAAGTTGGGCTTAAACTCCCCACTGTCACTGGTCATGAGAGGTGAAGCTTATATTTTTAGGCTCATATATGCCACAGCCCAGGTAGTATTTAATAATATCATATTCCAGTAGAGCTTGGACCAAATCCTCCATCCTCTTGGCTGCTGGAGCCTCTGGGTTTACCACCTTGCACCCAGGTTTATGCACTCTAACCAGTCATCCCGGGTGGGTTGGTTCCAGTTTGCCACTGATAGCCATTTGAGTGTCATAGCTTTAAAAAAATGTTACAGACGTCCATAATTCCGGCATTAATTAGAAGTTAAATTTTAGTATTAAAGTAAGATTGGTATACGATTCATATAAATTTGCTCCCCAGAGTATGAATCTGGCATATCTTCGCAAATACGTATTAAACTGAAATCATCATATTCATGTTCTCAACAAAATGCCATCAATTACTCTGGCAAAGTGCTTTGAGATGGAGGGAGTTTTCAGCCTTGGTTTCCAGACTGGAGGTGTTCAGTCTCAGTTGTTTAGAGTTCTTTAAAATGAGCAATAAAGACTCGGAGAGCAGCTGCAGACTGTTAAGTCTAAATATGGTGTAAATGAAATAAAATGGCTCAAAAAAATCACAAACTTAACACATAGCAGTTTATTTTACATATTTAAATATAAAGTGTTTAATGTGGTATTCATGCTCTGATGCTAAAATACTTTAGGCAGCGCTCCACAGTCCTCTCAGGCTTCCACACACATATCCAACTAGCAGCATGCAGCTCAGAACAGGGGTGTGGGTGTGTGCCAAGTGGTTTCCAGAAGTGACTGCTGTGTTTGGCGGGGCTATGTGCTGGGAGCCTGAAAGCCTCCTTTCTTACTGCAAGCTGGCACCAGGCACATGTGTGCAGTGGAGCCGCGTCTGTGCAGAAACATCCTAATATTAGAACTAATTGAAATAAGCCAGGCGTTGTGGAAGAGCTCGAGCCCAGCCCCGTTCAGTCTGCGAGGCCGCGAGTTTCTACACAGTCACCTCGTGTCACATCCCTGTGACACCGGATCACCGAATCCAACATGCTGCATTCCCTCACTCGCGTGATAGATGGTCCGAACCCAAACACACACACACACACAGAGCATGACTTGATCACCTCATTTGCACTATTTTGCCTCTTCTGTCTCTCTTTCTCTGCCCCCACCTCTCCTGAGCTCATTAGCACCTCTGCTGATGGCGAGATGGAAGGATGGAGGGAGTCAGGGTGGGGCGGGTTTGGGGGGTGATTGAAACCTCCGGGGGATGGTCTCCTCCCTCCTGACAGGCAGCATTTGTAAAACATTTCCCACTCTGCTGCCTGACACTGATGATTCACCAGAGCACCACCATGATAGATAGATAGATAGATAGATAGATAGATAGATAGATGGATAGAAACACAGGCACATACATGTACAGTCCAACTTGTACCCACCACACCTCTTAATTTTTTGTGACAAATGAAAGCCATGCTACTGTGCATCATGCAGGCCGTGTGATGGACAGGCCACCTCTTTAAATCGCACACAGGGACGCACACAGATCTGCAAGGCAGTGTTTGATGGCGAGGCAGACTGCGGAGGGAGGAAATTGAACAGAACAGTCAGGACAAGGGGCGTGGTGAGGGGCGTTACACCTCTGCAAGATGGCATCGGTTGCTATGCAACTGGGCACCAAAGCTATTTATACATCGGCCCCCTTGTCCCCCTTTTTCCTCCCCAAGCTCCACTGCTGCTGATCAGGTCTGGCAGAGTGGAGATTTGGAATTTGTATGCACCGGGGTTCGACTGATAGGGGGGTTCTGGTACTTTGTGCAGGAGTTTCATTTTGGGTTTCCTCATTTTCTTCCACTGCTGTTAGAAGTTAAAATGATAAATAATAATAATATTATCTCTAAAAGAAAAAAATGAATTCTCACCAATTAAACATTTTGCATTGAACCACATTGGAAAATTAAGTATCTACATTAATTCAATCTGATCGACTATTTGCCAGATTCAAATCTTTTATATTTTCTTTTTTTAGAGACTCCCTTCACCTTTTCAAAGATCTCTTGTTTGGCCTTAAAATATAAATAGATAGTTTTTTCTTCCAGCAACCTTTTTATGTATATAATCAAAATAAGCATCCAGAAACAAACCAATACAAAAAAGCACAAACTAAAAAACTGCTCTACTTCCATGAATAAAAACATCAAGAATATTTGTAGAAAATACCTGGGTTGGATAAATACTGCATGATTTATAGACATTATTTTTTTTTCTTTTTGTTCACTAAACTCACACCTGCACCATCATGCAACTTGTCCACTGGTGGAGGCCTTTTGTAACGGTCAATGTAGCAGAGATGAAAAATGCTGCTGCGGGGATGTGAGACAAAATAAAGTGGGGGACCAATCCATGCCCAGGTCTGGGTCTCCACTGACAGGTGATTTAACTTGAAGGACTTTTTGGTAAGTACTGAAAATGTTGCCGTAGCTTGATATAATATTTGTGGATTTCTGAAGAATAAAAAAACAACCCACATCAGCTCTTTTACTCTAAATGGGGCAGCGATTTTCAAAATGAGCATTATCATGAAAAAATTTGCGAGACAAGCAATTAAGACCATAAACTTCAAGTAATCAGGAAGTAAAATAAAAAGTGGGGTTGTTTTGCCCGCAGACCTCTACAGGCTTTTACTGTTTTTTAGGTAGGAGAGTCGCCCCCTGCTGGCTGTTTAGGAAATAAAGTGAGCATAATATGTTTTTCTGAAAAACTTAAAAGACTTAAATTTTTATTCATGTATTAACATGATGGGAGTTTTGTTTTTTTGTTTGTTTGGGGTTTTTTTTGCCCCTTTGTGGTTAAAGAATTTTTTCTTGTGTAGTGTACTTTGGAAAATCTGTTAAAATAAATTTTTCCCAGATTGCTACTTTCACTTGAAACAATTATGCACTGAAATAAAAATTCATAAATAGTTTTGTTTCAGTGTTTCAGAATAAAGAACGGCTCTGACAAAAATGTCCCGAAAATACTGTATATGTCACTCTGTTTAAAAACTTCTAAATTAGTTTTGTTGATTAGCTGATCATGTACTAATATTTTCATCCATTAATGTTGGAATTTAGTGTGGTAATGTGTCTCGATTGCTAAGTTGTTGTTTTTTTTTACTTAGTATACTTAAACTGACATTGCTGTCTGGATCTTTTATTCATAAACAAGCATAAAATGACCTGCTTCATTAAATAAAGTCACTTTAAGGTTGGCCAAATAGGCTCTGAAGTGAGAATCATAAAGTGACATTTTTAAAGCCGGTTTCAGCAGAGAAACTCTTGTATATTGATTTAACCAAGGCTAAAGGGGCTGCTTTTATTTCTGTGTCAATGAGCATTTGTCGGGTATTGTATATTGTTTTGCTGTAGCCCTGTGGAGCTTGAGTAGACGGTCTCTTGGCTCTCTCTTAGTTCAAGTGAAAAAGCAAAGAAAAGGGTCACCGTAAGATGACTTGGAATAAATTTTAGCCTGTTGTTTTTGCGATCCAGAATCAGCCCCATCTCTATTTCTTGTTCCTCTTGTTGAAACAATGAGTCTTCCTCGTGCAGCCCACCGAGCGTAGCCATCACTTCAAGGCACCTTGAGAACACGAGCCTGTCAATCTGTTAATTTCCTCTTATTTAAACCCTGAACTTATTAACTTCTCATTCTGTGTTGTTGCTCTGCGTCACCGAGCAGAGAAACCAACCAGACAATGGGTGTGATTGAGAGGCAAAATAGATGACATTATTGAATTTTAATCACATCTTTTCCTTCACCGTCGCCGAACACGGCAATTACCTGGCTACGTGTGTGTGTGTGTGTGAGTGTGTCTTTAGGAAGGAGTTGAAGCTCAAAGCCGACGACCGGCTCATCAGGTCCTCATGGCGGCTGAAAGAAGGTCGTAAGTGGCTATCAGTGCACCCGACCCTGTCTGGATGGATCCCTCCTGTCACAGCATGGCGAGCTCCTTCCATATGGAGAGGGGCCTAATTATCCCCCACCAATGACTGAATCAACATTTGATTATATCCTCCCCAAGGCTGCGCTGAAAGGCTCTATTCAAAGACCACGTTTATGTCTTTTCTCTCATAATCAAGAAAGGCTGTTATTTGCTAATGATAAGCCTAATTTCTTTTTTTAACACAACCACTGACGTGCTGTGCAGCAAAATGTCTGACATATCTGCTGCTTTATGCCCTTGAGGATACTGACTCCGATTTTAAAGGGGACCTATTATACTTATCCATAATTTATGTCATATATTTACAGCTACAACAGTGGATGCTCATATTAAATATGGCCAAAGATTCATATAATAAGATCAGCGTATGCAGACATTTTTTTTTCTGCATTTGGATCTGTTGGCTGTTGAAGTCGGGAGATATACCTAATATCGTTGCTCGTCTCTGGCACACTGAACAGAAGGGGCAACCAATCGGGGTAATAGTGGCTTAAAGGGAAAAGGAAGAAGGCTGAAACGGCTCGTTTCTGACGTAGACTGTATATAAAAGAAGTACTTAAAGTTGCGTTGTTTTTGATGACCAGCGCGGGGAGGGGGGCTCCTATGGTTCCAAAACGTCCATTAATATAGAAGCCGATGGGAAAATGTATCTCCCACAGTTCCTCGTGGGTTTCTAATCTTGGTGGTCTACAGCCAAAATGTTTCAGAAATATACGTAATAAAACATTTCTAATATTGGACCACTGGCTCTGGTTTTCATGATGCGCTACCAGGTCGGGTGTAAGACCAAAAGCTCGTAACTACAACCAGAAAAGACGCAGACCTTGGATTCGACCTTCTTAGTGTAATTTGTCTAAGTACAAACTAATGATTAACAAACTTCTGTGTGTCTGAAAGGAAAAACATGTGAGCCGGTATATTGGCTTTTTAATTTACCAAATATCTGCGTGATGCCCGTCTGACTTTGTATTGGAGTTCAGAGTCGTAGCTTACAGAAGGGGAGATGAAACTTCCTGGAGAAAACTTTGTAACCCGAAATGCAATCACTGCGGTAACTGCAAACACATCATTTATTAAATTCAGTACAGTTTTTTATCAATGGATCTAAAGCTAAGCTAAACTGCTAATATAGGGCTTTATTATTTTTTCTCCACAAATGTCTTAATTTGTTACATAATAAAGAACAGATGAGAAAACATAAGCTTGTAATTTATGATTAAAACTCATCTAATAGCCAATCAAGTCAGCTTTATTTACATAACATTAAAAATGCAACAGATGTGAAAGTGCTGGGCAACATCTGCAGTCAGTTGTTTTAATCATCTTATTTGGACTTAGCACATCAAAATCAATGGGTAATGGCACATTTTAAAAATTAGTCCCATTTAATGGTTTTAGACACATTTTAGAGTACCTCTCTTTTTATAAGTGTTTGATTGAAGTGAAAGGACTGCAGCTCCTGAATATTGGCGCTTTATTGGCTGAATAGATGGTTTTCCTTTTCTGAACGTGGAAGATCAAGAAACCCATAAGTCCTTTGTTTTGACCGATTTCTTTGTGATCAGCATACCTCTGCGGTAATGCTTGAATGAGTTTTCAAACTTTGCCGACTCGAAGACAATAAAAATGTTTCTGTCAAAAAGCTCTCTAACTGTCAAACCTCTGGAACGCCTGTTTTAAAAGCTGCTGACGACAAAGCTGTGATTTTTAGATTTATTGTTGTTTTTGGTGGGGGGATTTCTGTCTCACAGTCAGAGGAACCTGGCAGAAATCACAGAGTTGATCCACACAGCCTTCCTGGTGCATCGTGGGATTGTTAACCTGAAGGAGTGGACGGACTCAGACGGCCCGCTGAAGGACATGCAGTTTGGGAATAAGATGGCTGTTCTGAGCGGCGACTTTCTGCTGGCCAATGCTTGCACTGGACTGGCCCAGCTCAACAACACTAAGGTATCCTGTCCGTCACTAACACTTCTCCTGAGAAATATTTGACCTGACATGACTGATTTCAGGGGGAAGGGCTGCTCAGTATGAGCCCTTCGAGGTCCCGAGAGCCTCACGTATCAGTGCCAGACTTCATACCGACATCTTTTCTCTCAGTCATCTCTTTGTAGACATGAAATGTATTCAATAAAACACATTTTTGGCAGTTTTGCTAATTCTTATTCAAGGTGATGCAATCCTGATATTCATTTATTTGTACATTAAAGTATTAATCTGCTTTAATGTCATGTTTTTCATTTTGCCTGCTTACTGCTGCCAGTTCCTTTCCTATAGTCCTTTACATCCTATCCCAGGGTTAGGGCCTGAAAGCCTAGAAAGCCTAGCTTCATCCCAGACCTTTGAATCATCTCCTAATATTGTTTTTGATTAATGTCAGCATTATCGGTTGAAGAATCAAATAAACAATCGGAGAAGAGTTTGTCGACTAAAGAAAATGGGAAAGGAAAAAAAGTCCTGAAAAAAGCTTGATTTGTAGTCCTGTGTTGAACCTGGGCTGACAAAACAGAGCTGATCATGTTGGACTTGGAACTAATAAATATTACAGAATACTCCCTTTTACTGAAGAGCTGGAGAGAGAGAAACGACTCAAAATCAATTGAATCTAACCCAGATCGCTAGAGCAAAAGAAATGAGAGGAAAAAAGCTTTTTGCTTTTGCTTTTCAGTAGACTGCTCACATGGCGTATTACTACCAAGTGGATCCATCACAGTCATGGTTGCGTTGCCAAAATGCGAAGCTATATTTCTATAATTCACTTCAAGCTACAGCACAAGTTGCAACATAGGACATATGCCTAAGATTTCAAGCATTTAAATGAACGACTGTTCATTTAGATTTTTTGTGTGCACACATGTGCATAGTGTAGTGAACCTTCTATTTTTAAATATCAGAGCTTTGCAACTGTGAGATGAGATGTGTTCAATGTGTTTGTTTGACGGGACACAAACGATAATCGTAAAGACAGTGGTTTACCCATCGGGCACCTTTTAGTTAAATCAGGGCTGTCAAATTAATTTTAGTTCAGGGCCTGCAGACTTCTTCAGATTTTCCTCTTTTGTTTAAGTGTAAAGTTCCATGTGAAAATGTTCACATTTAATGAACTTTTTTTTATTTGCAAAACACGAAGAGCAATTTGAACAATATGCAGTTTTTTCACATTGAGTCATTCCAGTTACACTAAAAAAAAAAAAAAAAAAAAAAAAAAAAATGCACTGGTATTGGTTCTTGGCTTAACTGCATCACTTGTGTGCAGTGTAGCAGACTATAGGTGAGGTCTTTCAGTCATTCTAGTGATGATGCAAAGTATTGGAAAAACTTCCACATTTTTTTCCTCCGTCTGTGATTTTCAGCAAACCCAGACTGGATCCTTTGGCAGGCCGTTTTTGGCACCCTGGGGTTAAATGGTTCTAGAAAACCAAAGCTTTGGTTCAGACATAGTGGGATAGAACGGTTCTTCACTGCTAATTGGGGGGGGAAGCTTTTTTGTCATTTTGAAGATCTGAAACAGAATTAAATGACTTAATTGTCTTTCTTTCATACATCCTTCAACTTTCCAACAAATTTCAAGAAATTCATCTCAGTAGTTTTTTTGCAGGCTAAGAAAGAGGGCATGCACTCCAGCAGTTTAAGTGGAGGAATAACTTCTATTACAACTACAACTTGGCTAATGGTAACACTTTCTCATAGCATTGTTTTAGTGAGCAGACACTGCTTGGCAAGCATGACAAGCTTTGAAATTTAAGGATGTGTAGTGAGACACAGGTGAGACCTGATCTTTTCCTGGTTCCTAGATTCTCAGCAGGTGGTCCCTTTTTCTTGACAATTCAGCTGTTATTCTAATAACTTCATGTTTCACACGGTAATCATCTGGCCACCTGGGGGGGGGGCTTTCATCCTCAAACTCCTTCAAACACAGATCTTCCTAGCAGCATATTTGAGGTGCAAGTGTCAGTCTTTGCTACATGCTGGTAACGAGGTTACCAAGCATATAAACTAGTTATAGTTTTAATCTTTTGACGTTGGTGTGGGAGCAGCCTTGTAAGATCTGAGATCATATCTGCTGCGTAGCTTGGTAACCACTCGTTGACAGATGCTGTCACCACGCTGCTGCCTCAGAATGCAGTTGCCTGAGTGGATCAAAATAACCATCTCCCCCTCCCGTGCCATCAACCGGACCAGCCCTTATCGCCTCACCCCCTGATGCTTCTTTTTCAGCACACGCAGGCATATGTTGTAGGTTCCCAGTAGTGCTTGTTGTATAAGAAACACAGAGGGAGTTATAAACCAACCTTTCCTTGATCAGTTACAGATAATTCTAAAGGTGTGGTGCTTCCTTAATAGTGCTAATTGGCTCTGTAACAATACTAAGAGATAATAGACACTCTGTGGCTAAGCTACAAATTACAGTAATGGAACTGATATTGTTGTTTCCCTGGAAGATGAAGAAAAACACAGTGAGAATGAAATGATGGCAGATCTGCTGATGACTCAAACTAACGATGATTTAATCCTATTAAGTGTGCATTCAAGCCAAGCACATTGGCATTGATTAAACTGAACGCTTACAGCACATTTTCCTTTAGCATTGTTCATTTTCAAGGTGAGAACAATGCCATTCATACTCAGCTAGCACTAAATTACCACAGAGCAATGCTGGAGACTATTAACCTTTTTTTTTTCTTTCTCCCAAACAAGCCTGCAATCTGAAGCAACCACAGGAAGCATCCCCCGTAGTGGAAGTTTTTAGAGGTAATAAGGAGATGGACATCTGATAGCTCACAGTTACTCATGTTTGAAAAGGTTAGCAAAACAAAATGAAGCAAGGGGAAACCACACCACAGCATGCACTGATGCTCATATTTTCAGCCTTTTTCTCTGGTTGGAACACAGTGGAAATGAGATTATTGTAAACAGCAGAGATGAGTCCATAATGCTGAGCTGAAGGTACAGAAATGTGGTTTAGTTTGGGCTGGATTTTGGTGTTGAGCTCTGCTCTGTTTAATTTATTGAAAAAGTAAAGCACAGTTCATTTCTTTGACTGTAATTTTTACCTGAACAAATTTTTAGATCCTTAGTCTGTTTTTATATCAGATTGTTGTTGCTGTTGTTGTTGTTTGTTTGACTTTTATACATATGCATCTACGTTTATACATCGTTTTATGCATTTATTTGAGTGGTTTCTACTACTCAAATGACTTTAAAGTCCACCTAATTATACTTAATTAAATCAGCACTGGTGAAAAAGAAAAATCTGTGTTATCTGTGTATTTTTTAATGATTTTTGCTGCTCCATGTGCATAATTCTTATGGGCAGAATTTCAAATGTAGCCAAGTGTAGAAAGTTGAAACTTTGGTGACCTCAGAATCGAGTCTCTCATTTTTGCGGATGATGTGGTTCTGTTGCCCTCACCATGTGACGCCCTCATACTTTGCTGATTTGCACCTGAGAGTGAAACAGCAGGAATAAGGTCCAGGTCAGGGACGAGTTGCATAGTGACCTAAAGAGCATGATTACAGATGAGCTTCCTCTGAAGGGTTGTTGGACTCTCCCTTAGCAATAGGGGGAGGAGCTAAGTCATTCCTGAGTCACTGCTACTCCTCCACATGGTTCAGGAATCTGACTGGGGCCTCGTTGGTAAGGTGTTCTGGGTTTTCCTACTTGGTGGAGCCCATGAGATCTCACAGCTGGCTTGGACGCACGTCACTGTCTCCTCAGATGGGCTGAAGGACGTGGCTAGGGAGAGGGAGGTCTGGTCTTTCCTGCTAACCTGTTCCACAATATATCACTTATTATTATTATTATTATTATTATTATTATTATTATTATTATTATTATTATTATTATTATTAAATATTACTTTTGCAAAATTGGTCTTTAAATATGTTTACATTTACTTTTCTGTATCAAGAGTCTCTAGAATTAAAAAAATAGTAATTTAATATCATAATAAATACATAAAACGAGAAGCTGGCTCAGTTCATCGGGTTGAGCAGGTGACCCATGTGCTGTAAGGCTTTAGCAGAGGCCCAAGTTTGAATCCATCCAACACTCACACCGGGGTTTGCCTAAAGGACAAAAAGCCCCCAAAATACTTTAAAAAGACATAAAACATGAATAAAATACCCAACTAAATATAAAAATAATCCCTCAAATTTTATTAACAAAAGTAAAATATTTGGCACAGGCCCTTAGAGGCATTATTTAAAATGCTGCCTGTTATATTTGGATGTGCAGCAGCTGTTGCACAAAGCCAACATCTGTCTCGTTAGCATTAATGTTTCCAGAGCAGAGCTACAGCTTTAAAACAAACTAAATTTTGACTTATTCTTACAGCGTTTGTTGCACAAATTATTCTGTTGTCAGGAGAAACACCTGTTAGCCTCGAGTAACGTGTTATCTTTGCCTCACCTGCTTTCCTGACGCTGTGTGTGAGGAGCTGCCTGAGTCTGAGGGGACGAGAGCACAAGAAATGATGCTAAATGAATCTCATTCTTTAAATCCGTAACAGCTCCGTTTATTTGTCACAAGTTACTCTGGAGCATCACTGCCCTCTTCTCTTCCTCCTCCATCTTTTCTTGACTGGAGCACAGAGGCCCTCCCCCCCTTTACAACATTACCCATTTAGCATACCCATTATACCATTTGGTTGTGTAATTCCATGAATGCGGATTTACTCTGTTGATTAGTGTCAGCTGTGCATTATTAGTTGTTATATTATAATATAAATGATTCGTATGATTAGAACTGTGAGTTAGAAGGATGCACAGTAAATGCAAGTCCACTTTTAATAGGTTCATCAGCACTGCTTGTCGTGAACAGTATAATACATTAAATCCTAACGGAAAACTGCAGCAGGTGCTGTCAGTTCATATAGAGGAGCTGAAACATTCATGTCACGTATGTAAATCTGACTATACGCTTTAGAACTAATCTGCCTGGCCACTCTGTTAGTGCAATTAACCAGACAGCAAGCTATGCTGTTGTCAGATAACTACACTAAAATGCTCAAAAAGGCACAAATGCAACAAACGTTGAGTAATAAAGATGAGTGAGAGTGGAGGTAAAGCCCAGCAGATAGCTAACAGTGCCAACCTGTCACTGTTTTATGGTTGTTGCAGGTTTTAATCATGTCTACTTCTGCTGCGAAGTGCTCAGTTTAACATGGGAATCTATGTGGATTAACTCCCTTTTGGAGCCAGCCCCAAGAGGACATTTGAGGAACTGCAGTTTTTGGAATTTACAAAAAAAAAACCCAGTTGGAACTGTTGTACAGGAGAGACGCAGTATCATATTTCTAGAAAATAGCATGAGAATTGCCACTCTAACATTTTCATTTTTGCATATATTTTTCCTGTTTTTTGTAGAGTTTGTAAAGATTTACTCTTAATCCTGTATCCTCTTTGTTTTACCTGAAAGAAAAAAAAATCTACAAATATGCTGTTGCATTTTCAAACTTATAATTACTCCAAGGCTAATGCAGTGAAGGCTACAAGACATTTTGCTTTTCACCGTTAAAATCTGTTAACAGACGGATATTTACAGCCCTTTAACAGCTAAACTGTGCAGTTGAGTCTGTTGTTAAATATTGAAGGTGCAGGGTAACAGATGAGTGTTTCCTGTAGCTTTTAAAGTTTTTCTCATAAACCAAGCTTTTTTTTTTCTTTTAAGGCACTGAGAGCGATGGAGATTATATGTTGTGGCCTTGAGAGAAAACCTATGCCGCTACTTGTATAAACTGTAAAATAATCTTCCCGTGGAGCTCCGGTTTCTTCCCCCTCGCAGACCTGTCGGCAAAACACGATCTGGCTAGATTTGGGAATGGAGTAAGGGGGAGGCAGGGGGAGAGATGATCTGATACTTTCCAAAAAAAGCCCCCCACTGGCCCCCACTTCCCAACGCAGGCCAGGCAGAGACACCACATCTGGTAATACTGTAGGCACATTGTCCTTCCAGGTCTGTGGGCGAAGCTCAGGTTTCCTCAATATTTTCCCCTAGTGGATTCAGTTACCCAAAGGACATTGCGAGGCTGACGGAGCAGCCAGCGTCACCAGACTTTTCTGATGAACCAAGGATGTCTGGGATGAGCTGAAGGAGCTCTAAATTTAACCTCATTCATCTGAACTGTAACAGGCGTGGCCCCGTCTCCACTGTCCACGCTGTTCTGTGGCTGTGAATGAAGGACGGAGACATTGTCTGCCTTTTTTTTTTTTTTTTTTTTTACTCATTCAATAGATCCAGACATAAACAACCACTTTAAAAGATGCAGCCTCTTATCTGGTGGTTGATGAGAGGCTGGTAGGGTTTCTGTAAGCTAAAATGTAGGCATGCATGCCCCCTGTAAGGGGAAATGGGCAACTGCACTCTTAAGCAAACAAAACACACACATAAGGCCCATTTTAGCTTCATCTTTAAGTTTTGTCTTAGTTTGTTTTTTAAAAATGCATACAACGCATATTTAATGGCTCACTGATTGCAGATGTAGTGGTTATTTAGACTTAAGGCTCATTTTCCTTTTTCATTAGTATACAATGTTTTTGCAGAATCCTAACCTTGTATACTAATGAGGCAAACCCAGAGGTACAAAGTGTAAGAAATCTTTGAATAATGAGGGAATATGAGAAAAGAGAACCCAGAGGTCAGATCATCACTCCCAAAACCTTGTTAACCCCTCTGCTCTCTGGACACCACCTTATTTTGTCTCACCATCTGCCTTTTAGCTCCATTTCAGCCCCTCAGACCAGACAGACACCCGAGCCGGCTCTCTCAAACCGGACTCCTCTATAAATACAAAGTATAATGAACGAAGGCAAGCCTGGATGTGCTTCATGAAATCGCCAGGAGCTCCCCTACGGAGCGAAAATGAGCAGCCGAGTTGCAGTTCACCTGGCTTCCAGCACATCTCACCTCCGATTAATTCTCCAAACCAGCTGTTCAGATACCGTTTCCTCGCTCTTCAAGGGGGGGTGTGGGGGGGATTGTGGTTTTTAATTACAAATGTCACAGATGAACCGAATAGCGTGTCGGTTGTGATCAGCCTCATTTACATCGACATTTTAGGAGTTTAATCAGCGCTGTTAGCCTTAGTGATTTATGAGGAGGGAGAGGCTAAGTGCAGTACCTGACCTGGGGACACTTGAAGAGGTCAATTAGCTGCACATGTTGACCGCTGTGTGAATCAAACCTGTAATCTCTGGCTCAGATATGCACCTTTTGGCACCTTTTGCTTTTTGTTTGGCCTCTCAGGCGGCTTCATAAGGTCGTCACCTGAAGCTTTTTTTTTTTTTTTTTTTTTTTTAGCAGACTGAAAGGAGTTCCCACGTGTGCTGAGGACTTGTTGGCTGCTTTTCCCTCACTGTGTGATCCAGCTCATCCCTAATCAACTCAGCTGGGTTTAGGTTTAGTGATTGTGGGGGACCAGTAAACTGATGCAGCACTCTGCTTCTTGGTGAGATGGCCTTTACAGCGGCTGGCGGTTTATTTGAGGTCATCCCACTCAGTATAAAGCAGGTCTTCACTGCTCCTGGTTCAGGCTTCACTGTTGGGACCAGGCATGCATAGACCTGTGCGTCCTAGCTTTGGTTTCAAAGTTGAATTTCTTGTGCTTTTCTTCTTGGTCATCAAAAATCTTTTTTGCTAAGTTTAACATGCTTTCTGATGAAATTCCTGTCTGTCTTTAAGTGATTTATTGTTGATTTTAAGTCAATGATATCAAGTAAAATGAGCGTGAATATGAAACTTTAAGGTCCTAATCTGAAACAAACATCTTCAACGTGTTTTTCTCTCATTTTGTCTTCAACAGGTCGTTGAATTGATCTCCAGTGCCATTGGTGATTTGGTTCAAGGAGTCTATTATGAGAATTCCCACAACACAGAGGTAAAACATCTTTTCTTCCCATACAATGCATACTTATCCGTCTTCTCTGGACCTTGAAATATCCCAATGCCTTACTCAAATTAAATTTGGTTGATCTCCTGTTCAAGGTAATCTTCTCTGTATCTCCAGAAAACTTCTAGCACATCTGCAGTTTTTAGGTCTCTCTGTGGAAGCGTCATTCTGGCCATACTGTGCGCTCTGCAATTTCACAACAGAAATTGCAAAGTGTAAAAACTTGCATGTGCTATTTCAGTCTAGTGATGAGTCTCCAGCTATGATGACTGCGCAGTTTTCTGCTGAAGAGACCTCTGTTCACAAGGCTTAAATGGACTGTACTTAGATGGTGCTTTTTTTCTCACTTTGAGCACTCCTCACACATAAACAGGTTTGGGTTTTTTTTTGTCTATGCATGACATAAACACACGCTGATGAATGCATCTTGCCTATACTTCGGCATGCACACTGGGTGAACCAGGAATCTTCCGATTAATAGCCAACCTGCTCTATTTTCGCACCACCCGGTATTCCCAAGTGGTCTCCCATCCAAGTCCTATCCAGGGACAACCCTGCTTAGCTTCTGAGATCAGATGAGAAGGATGTATGGCTGTAAGCGCTGACAGGGTGAACCTCTCTGTGCTGTAACATCCTAAGCTGTCTGAGAGAACATTCAGTTCATTACATTATTATGACACCTTTTTTTTGACCTGCCCAGCTCGCTTTACATCACTGCGATTTCATCTGCTTCCCAAAAGTAAAGATCAAGTTGAAGAATTCTGACACATTGAATGAGGCATAGTGCTAAGACACAAGGCACAAATACATGAAACAACGTAACACTGACGCACTAGGAATGGTCCAGAAATACATAAGAAGGCCATTCAACAGCGGGAGAACTGCCTTCGTATACCATTCCAATCATTTATGCCAATTTAAACATGGTTAAAGTTTAAAATAGAGAAGATATCCTTGCTATCCTCATCTTGGACACACAGCTCCATCTGTGAGCACAGAAGTCCCACCTACCTGCTGTTCAAGCCTTGTGGTTACAATGGGCAGCCAATCAGAAGAAAGTTGGCCTTAAAGTGACGATGACCTGAGCTGAAGCGCTAAAACTGTTTATTTCAGACAGAGGATGAACTGAGGGGCAGCATCAAGGCCCAGGAAAAGATAAATAAGGTCAGAATCTGAACTGTGAAACAGTAAAAGCTCTTCTAGTAGACCTCACTAAAGTCCGTTTTTATGTTACTGCCACATTATTAGGACTATACTGAGCAGAGGACATCAAGCTCATAATTTATGTGCAACTACCTTTATTAATAAGCAGTAATTATGAGGTTATTGAGCAGAAAATTCTCAGTTGAAGTAGAGCATGGTCAGGTTTTGTAATTGCTCACAAACAGCTAATTTACTACTAATAAAGAGGTTAATTGGCAACTTGTTTATGGCGAACATGTGCTCAGTAATTTAACTATTGCTGTGGCTGTGTAGTTGTTAGCACATTTGCCTAATAGCAAGAAGGTCCAGGGTTTGAATCCACTGGCTGGGGCCTTTCTGAGTGGAGTTTGCATGTTCTCCGTGTGCCTGAGTAGCTTCTCATGAAACACCCACATTTCCAGCCAGAGTCCAAAGACATGCACAAGGTTATAATTGGTCATTATGTCATTATGTGAATGGTGTTTCTAGATGATATAGTGGCAAACTGTCCAGGGTATGCCCCACCTTTGGCCTTTTAAGGGTAGGTTCCCTCCACCAATACAATGCCTGCTACAGCTTTAGTGCCTGACTGCTTCATGGAAATGAGCTTTTTAGGAACAAAGAAAAACTTCATATAGCCTCTTTTGAAATATCTGAATCATCCGTAGAAAAAATTTGGGTATACAGGGAGTGCAGAATTATTAGGCAAGTTGTATTTTTGAGGAATAATTTTATTATTGAACAACAACCATGTTCTCAATGAACCCAAAAAACTCATTAATATCAAAGCTGAATGTTTTTGGAAGTAGTTTTTAGTTTGTTTTTAGTTTTAGCTATTTTAGGGGGATATCTGTGTGTGCAGGTGACTATTACTGTGCATAATTATTAGGCAACTTAACAAAAAACAAATATATACCCATTTCAATTATTTATTTTTACCAGTGAAACCAATATAACATCTCCACATTCACAAATATACATTTCTGACAAACAAAAACAAATCAGCGACCAATATAGCCACCTTTCTTTGCAAGGACACTCAAAAGCCTGCCATCCATGGATTCTGTCAGTGTTTTGATCTGTTCACCATCAACATTGCGTGCAGCAGCAACCACAGCCTCCCAGACACTGTTCAGAGAGGTGTACTGTTTTCCCTCCTTGTAAATCTCACATTTGATGACGGACCACAGGTTCTCAATGGGGTTCAGATCAGGTGAACAAGGAGGCCATGTCATTAGTTTTTCTTCTTTTATACCCTTTCTTGCCAGCCACGCTGTGGAGTACTTGGACGCGTGTGATGGAGCATTGTCCTGCATGAAAATCATGTTTTTCTTGAAGGATGCAGACTTCTTCCTGTACCACTGCTTGAAGAAGGTGTTTTCCAGAAACTGGCAGTAGGACTGGGAGTTGAGCTTGACTCCATCCTCAACCCGAAAAGGCCCCACAAGCTCATCTTTGATGATACCAGCCCAAACCAGTACTCCACCTCCACCTTGCTGGCGTCTGAGTCGGACTGGAGCTCTCTGCCCTTTACCAATCCAGCCACGGGCCCATCCATCTGGCCCATCAAGACTCACTCTCATTTCATCAGTCCATAAAACCTTAGAAAAATCAGTCTTGAGATATTTCTTGGCCCAGTCTTGACGTTTCAGCTTGTGTGTCTTGTTCAGTGGTGGTCGTCTTTCAGCCTTTCTTACCTTGGCCATGTCTCTGAGTATTGCACACCTTGTGCTTTTGGGCACTCCAGTGATGTTGCAGCTCTGAAATATGGCCAAACTGGTGGCAAGTGGCATCTTGGCAGCTGCACGCTTGACTTTTCTCAGTTCATGGGCAGTTATTTTGCGCCTTGGTTTTTCCACACGCTTCTTGCAACCCTGTTGACTATTTTGAATGAAACGCTTGATTGTTCGATGATCACGCTTCAGAAGCTTTGCAATTTTGAGACTGCTGCATCCCTCTGCAAGATATCTCACTATTTTTGACTTTTCTGAGCCTGTCAAGTCCTTCTTTTGACCCATTTTGCCAAAGGAAAGGACGTTGCCTAATAATTATGCACACCTGATATAGGGTGTTGATGTCATTAGACCACACCCCTTCTCATTACAGAGATGCACATCACCTAATATGCTTAATTGGTAGTAGGCTTTTGAGCCTATACAGCTTGGAGTAAGACAACATGCATGAAGAGGATGAAGTGGACAAAATACTCATTTGCCTAATAATTCTGCACTCCCTGTAATGTCAGAAAATCAGAAAGTACTGAGAAGCAGAGAAAAATGCTTTAGGTTATGTACTTTTTTCATGTAGTAACACCAGCATCCTTATTTTAAGAAATATACTATTGCAAAAACAAGCTTATTCAGATTCAGTTAAAAGCTTCAAGAAACCAAAGATAATATGTTTGGCTGCCTTTAGATTAAATAGTTAACACCTACTGTGAGCAGCATAGAAAGGTTAGTAATGCTTCTGTGTGAAAGTGGCCAACAATAACTATAATGAGAATAACAGACGTCCTGAATAAGACTAATAATAGTAATAAGCAGCTTTCTTTCCTAAATAGTCCACAGTAATCAGAGGTACCAGTGAGCAACAATTTTCTTTAACTCATCTAAATCTGTAGGTTATGTGCTGAGTTTATAACTAGTTAATTTGAGGTAGTTTAAAAAAACATCTCCAACTCTGACACAATTTACTTATTTTATTACTTTTATATATTTTAGAAAATCTCATACACATAATTGATGTGTTTCAATGGCTTTTTATTCTCTATTTTCCAGACATTTAGATTTTTTTTAATAGTTTCTAATAATAACAACCTGGTTCCATTTGTGTATATTTCTTATGATTTACTTAAATTTGCAAATTAAAAAAAAGCAAACTCTCAGTTGTTTTTATGCTGTTACTGTTTCCTTCTTCCTTTAAAATGACTGAGGAACTTGTGGAAAATAACTGTGTGCTGCTACTCGCTGAGGCCTCACGAATTACACACTGAGAAATAAAGTCAAAGAGCAAAGAAGGCTTGTTTTGATGGAGCAGCGAGGTGCTCTGTGGGAACTTAAAAGCGGAGGAAGCTCAGGCCTGCTCACACATGCTCTTTGCCTCTGTTTGCTCTGCAGGAGAACGGCCTCACCGACGGCATCGACGCGGCGGCGTGGGAGGAGCAGACGTTCCTGTCTCATGGGGCGCTGCTAGCCAAGAGCTGTCAAGCTGCGATGGAGCTCGCCAAACACGACAAAGAGTCTCAAAGACTGGCCTACAAGTACGGCAAACACCTGTCGCTGGGCCACAAGGTGAGGCGAATCCAGCAAGTAACATATACAAGAAAGGAGGTTGTCTGAGCAATAAATCTATAATGGTTGATCAGCGTATCATCACGATGCCTTCTTTAGCGGGAAACCAACTGGATTTCAAGGGATTAGATACAAGAATCCCTTGAAATCAAACTCTTTTGATAATTTAAACAAGAGATTATAAAAAGATGTAATAAACGCCTGACTGTCTTAGAAAAAAGCCAAGAGAAAGATCCTAGTCGCTCCTGTCATTAGTTCCTTGGAAACAGAAAAAATATTGTAATTCCCGGGATTTTTGTCTCTATGAATATGGATGGTTCAGGAGCATAGTCCCGGTCCTCCATAATTCAGCAGCTTAAGGATGTCAGTATGTTGAAGTTTTCAGGCATGAGGTCTAGACTTCGAGTGGGCTGTGTCAGCCATGCTATGTGTCACTGTCCTGGTGCTTGACCCAATTTCAGCCAAACTTTAACTGTCGGGCAGAAGGACTCATTCTAGAATATGTTGGTATACAGAGGAGTTTGTGGTTGACTGAATGACTGAAAGGTACCCATGTCCTGTGGCTGCAAACTAAGCCCAAATCGTCACTCCTCCACCGCCGTGCTGATATGATGTGTTTGGTTATTGCCAAATGTGGAGCTGTGCATTTTGTTCAGACATTGTTCCAGAAGTCTTGCGCTTTGTTCAGATGTAACATTGTAAACCTAAGCCGTGCAGCCGTGTTCTTTTTAGAGACAAGAGGCAACATAGATTGTTGCATTTTGTTATGTGCAGTGAAAAAAAATGTTATGTCAGTACTTAAATTAAAAATGTGGAGGTTTTCTGGCGGTTCTAATTTAGTCTTTGATCTTTTTTCTTTATGCCAAAGTTTTGGACCTCCTGACTGACATACTTTCTGTGATCAAGTTAATTCAAAGTAAAGAAAAAAATCTGGCTTCCAGTAATGTCTGACTTCTTTCTCTCTCATCCCCGGTATGAATAATTGCCCTTCTTTTCAAAAGTGTTTTTATGTCTATTTATCAAATACTTCACACTGTAGCTGAATTGATACATAAAAGCGTGACGTTAAAGGGAGCAGAGTGATTTATCGGCACTTACAAAAAGTGCAAACGAAACATAGGAAACATTAGACTTAAGTGCCTGTCTGTCTTATTATTCTTGTAAAAGAGAGAGGGGCATAAAAATGTGGAAACAGGAAGAAGGTTGATTTGTTATGTGCTAGAATGTCATTAAGATGTAAATAATGCAGCTGCTCAGTTATTTTTTCCAAGGTTCAGAGATTTTCAGCTAAATATTATTGGCGCTGGTGTAGAAGTCATTCATAATGATCCCACTCTCATTGCTGCTTTAGTGCGTCCTCTCCTGCTGGGGCTCCCTGTAGCTGCCTGCCTGCAGGCCTCAGTGGCTACAGGGAATCTCAGCATGGGAGGAACCAAAAATGAGGTCTTTGAAGGAGAACCATCCTCATCAGGTTAGCTGTGTCTGTTCATTAACAGGGTCAGCTCAGAGTGTAGGCAGGCAAATGCAACCTTGACTGTTTTCACCACTGACTTGGTTTAATTGATAAGCTGAAAGTTACAAAGTAGAAGCTCCGCATTGACGAATGTTCTCTGCCTTTCCGCAGCTGAACTCTGACCTGCAGCCGTTTGTGAAGAGCAGAGTAGGAGAGCCACTGTTATTTAGTCTGAGCGCCGCCCCGGTCGTTTTCCACCGTCAAATTATGGGCCGGGAGACGTGGCATCATCAGCTGCAGCAGGTACGTTAAGGATGGTCCATGACACCAGGGCCAGCTGGATTCACTGCCTTTATGTTTCTAGCAGGAGTATCAGCTTTAATTTAAATAGGTTTGCATCAGATCTGAAAGAGCTGCGTGCAACCACTTGAAAAGTTGAATGAATCTTACTTCATAATATAATTCACAGTATCTGTTACTGTGATGAGTAAAGAAAATCAAACTGAGGTCTAAAATAAAGGTGAGAGAGAAAGCTGTTAAATTTCTCCATACTGCTGAAACAAAACTCACCTGATCTCAGTCCGACTGACCTGCCCTCCATTCACTCAGTGACTGAATGAACAAATTCAGTCACTGAGTCCATAAAAAGTTTGGGGGATGTGTTTTGGTAAAGCCATACGCAGCAGTCTTATCAAATAGGACCTGATGGTTGGTCAAAATAGTGTTTACCCCACCCCTGCTCCACTGTGATTGGACGGCCTGGCCAAAAGAGGGTTTGCAACCAGAGAAGCAGACCCCCAGCGTCTCCTCACACTGCTGCTGTTTTGAGTATAATTTAAAAACACTGTGCTTCTAGTGCTTCAGCAGGCCTCAGGTAAAAATAACTTCCCCTACAGACAGAGAACAATAGCAGTGAGGCTGGCAGAGCATCATCGGGAAAGTTAAGACTTCAGGGTTGTTCCTTATTGAAAAAGTTTTGCCCTGACCCCCTCTGAATCAGTGGAAGTCGTTTTTATTGTAGTACATACTGCAACAACTACTCCAGGTATCACTTTTTCACTAGTCAGCTTCAGTTGTTATTGCATCTGACTTGCTTGCTTGTTTGTTTTTTTTTCTTTAAATTAAGAATTTGACTCTTTGCTTTTGTTTTATGCATTTATTTTGTATTTGCTATTGTGGAAATTGTAACAACGAAGAAGCACGCTTTCAGTCCTCTGACTATTGTAGGTGTAGGTGGGGAAATAGACAGTGAAATATTCCCTGTGCCTTGGAGAAATTTCTAAAGCTTACCCTTAGAAGCCAGAGATACATGCCTGCTTTATCTCTTTTTCTTTTATTCTTCAAGGCAAAAACTTTGAGAAACCAGCTGGATTACTCAAAGGTAAGCACATAGCTTTACGAATGCCTTTATCCAGAATCTGCCCGTTCCGTGAGATATGAACTCTTAATGTTATTTCACAATGTGACACAAAGTTCAGTTTTATTCTGTTATCTTTGAGTTGCACTTTTGTTACAAGTTTGTTAGATGGCCACAATTTTCCTTTGCCGTATTTCACAGTTTTTACCTCCTTACTGTCTGCCCTCAAAGACGGCAAAGAGAAACAGGATGTCTTTTCACTGTAACTTATATCAAAGTTGGGAAACAAGCTTTCCAAAGTCAATGTGTGAGGCATAGAAGGGGACCGATAGGGGTGCAAAAAGAGAGCGAAGCTACAGAGGAGGGGGGGGGGGGGTCCGATGGTGTTGGAAGAGGGGAGGAGGGGGGTGTTATCTGGTCTCGCCTGAAACAAGAGCAGGAAGGATTAGTTACCGAGGCCTATTTGCGGAGGAGACACCGAGACTCTGAGACAGTGGCATTGTGAGAGAATCTCCTTCAGCAGGGCTGCTGAAAAGGGGAGAGAAGTTTGAGGGGAAGGAGAGGTGAGGAGACACAAGGAGGGAAACTAAGAGCAGCACACGGGGGTGAGAAAACGTTAAAGTTTGAATTCAGCACAAAGTTAGGAACCTGTAATAGCTAAAACCAGCATGAATTAACTGAAAATGACAAGCAGAGTTTTGTGTTGACTGTTGGTCTTTTGTTCCCCAGTAGCTCTACACACCCTGCACACACAAAATCAGTCAGAAGTGTTATTTGTAGGCACTTATGTTTTGGTTTTAATCATCTAAGAAAATCTGAGTACAGAAAAGACGTGAGGATGACTCACTGTAGCCTGAGGAGCTGCTTCAGCGACCTTCAGTAAGCATGGTCAGGTTTTAATCAGTGGATTGTATAAAGAGAAATGTCTGTTTTTTATATAACTTGTCATAGCTGTTAGACGGTGACCCTGCAGAAAGTTTATGGCTTGTGATTGGCTGAATAGTGATGATGAGCAGCAAGGGAGGAAGATATGGAGAGTTAAACATGTCTGCTAAATTGATCAGGGTTTATTATGTTGTTAAATCTTGACCAGATTAAAAACAAGCATTAAGCAGAAACACCAACTTTATTCTGTGTAATTTCCAATTTTTCCAAGTATTTAAATGTTTCTCAGGCTACGTCCAGACTAGCCCGGATAGATTTGAAAACGGCGTTTTTGTCTGAAAATGCTCCGCGTCCACACTGTCGTTTTCAGTCATTTTCACAAAGTTGTGCGTCCACATTGAAACGGCCGAAAACGTTTACGTTCCAGTACTGCGCATGTAGGGCTGTTCGATATAACGATATATATCGGATGACGATATAAAAACGTCTATCGTTTCATTTTACACTATCGTTTGTTTCGTGGTGTTGCAAAATAAACTGTTTACGGCAATATTTTTTCATCGTTTTGATGGTCATATTAATTTATTAAAGTTCTCTCTTTCTCTTATATTTAATATAACCACACTATGGACGGACAAGCGCCTGTTTTTATGCATTGTCGTTAGCAACAATGATGGTAAAACCATCACGTGTCCGCTTGTTTATTTTCCACATAAACCTTTCACAATAAAGCTCAAGATCCTGTTGAGACTTTTCAAAATAAACTGAATCACGTGAAATAATATGCAGAGTATTTACCGATGAGAAGCAAAAAAGAGCCGCCAGGTGCTAAAAAATAAACCTTAGACTCAAACGTTAGAACAGGCTTTTCCCTGCAGCACGCCGCAAAGAAAACGGCGGCCGTTACAACCTATGTCTAAAAATGTGTATTTTCATGCATCGGTAAAACACTCGACTCCAGATACACGACGCGCAGCTGGAAACACTTCAGCTACCCGAGATTAACATAATTTACAGAAAATGTTAAATTTTTGTGATTTATATCGTTATCGGACGATAGATGTTTTATATCGGGATATGAGATTTTGGTCATATCGCACAGCCCTATGCGGATGCGTGAAACGCAAGACAATTCCACCTGCCTCATTTCTGTCTGCCGTTTATTTACTTTCCGGCTCTTTGAAACGTTGCGGCAAAAGGTCGAGGAAAAGTTTTTTAAATGGACTAACAATGAGGTGGAGTTGTTGCTGCGAGTAACACAAAAGTACAAAGTTGCAAAAGCGAGTGAGAATTAAAGAATTTGAAGAAAAGTTATCTGGAACATGTACAGACTGATATTAATCTTTAATAGGGCTGTCAAAATTGAGAGCAAACAAAACAACTGCTGTATAATGCCCTCTGCTATCTTAGTTTCAATGGTTACATGACTGTATCACATGACTAAAATGTGTCATCGTTTTCGAAAAGGCTCCGGGTTCGCTGTCCACACTACGTCGTGAAAACGACGTTTTCAAATGTATCCGCTTTGGAGAGTGTTTTCAGAACGCTGCGTTTTCCTTGACCGAAAACGCCGTCTCAGTGTGAACGGAAGGTCAAAACGGAGAGAAAAAGATGCGTTTTCAAACTAAAACGTATTAGTGTGGACATGGCCTCAGTGTCTTGGCCGTGGGTCTTGCCATTTAGCAGCCATCTTGGTATCATCTGTGGGCAGTTATTTTGTGTTGCCAAGAGCAATTGTAATGTTTTTGGCATTACACAATTTACATTATGTGCCACAGACTTACCAGGAGCTGAAAAGCATAGAAAAGGACTCTAGAAGATGGGCTGGCTTATAATCAGTGGAAAGTTGCAGCAGTAATCAGGAGCCACAGAGCGAGCCATGATATCGTGGACAGGTGCTTCAGGAGCTGCTCAGGGTTTCTCATTGGCTTTTAATTTAATTACACGGGGGTAACTCACCGTTTCATACTAAATCTTGACAAAGTGGCGTTTTCAGATGAAAAACTAACTCCATCTTTTATTAAATGATGTTTAATATATTCAGTGTACATTACTTTTGAAAAATGAATTAACTTGATCATATTTTATTGAATTATGTCAGCTATCATGCTCACTTGTCCTGTTTAATTTTTTCTCACGTGCTGCATGTGAATATTGATGAGATCAGGAGACTCAAGACGGCAAAGACAGACAAATCTTGTTCGGAGCATGAAGAAAGAACAGGATGTGGAACCAAACATAATGTGCAAACAGAGGAGGGAGGGAGGAAACGTTAAAAACTAATGCCGAATTAAACAAGGTTAGCAGAGAAGATGGCGTAAAATGTTCCAGGAAATATAGTCTTTTCTAAATTTAAGAAGAAAAATGATAATAAAGAACTGCAGGTGTCGAACTCAGCATCACCCTGGCTGGTGATTTAGAGAAGAAAGGCCTACGGGGTTTTCCACCTCCAGAATTCATCGGGTAAAACGCCTCTAGCAAAAAGATGTCCCAACACAGCAGCAGTAAAGCACAGGGAAGTGCACAAATTCACTCAGTCTGTGTACTTAAAGCTGTTGTTAGAGTTGATTTGATTTGATGGCCTATGCTTCCTCATGCATGAAATGTGTACGTTGTGTAAGGTGCATGAAGTGCTCTCTGGGATATAGGAGCAGAAATCAATGTGTTAAAAAAACAAATCCAACAATCCGCGACTTTGTGACGGACAGTCTTCATGCAAATCCTTTGTTCAGTTCATTACGTGGCATGCAGAAAAACCGGTGCCTTCATTAGTAAAGTGGAAAGACAGAAGAGCTGTGAGCTACGTAATTAGCACTGGCAGAGAAACACAATTCAGGGCATTTCCTTTCTCATTGTGAAATGCCAAATTTTTAAAGCCTAACTCACAGTGATGAGTCTGAAAATTTCCTCTTGTAGTTAAATTTGGGAAGCTGCCTTCAGTGGTACCACTGGCAGCACAGACGTGATTGTGATTGGGGTTTTTTGGGGAGGGGTTATTAAAAGGCATCTTTCCTCCCGTTTTTACCCCTCGGGCCCGCTTTAACAGCGAGCTAACTTTCGCTGCCTCTTAACAGTTTATTGTGTTGACAGCTGGATAGTAACGAGAGTGACACAAACATGACAAACTAATGTGTGTTTTCATCCGTCTGCAGCTTTTGGCAGCGGTTAAGTCGGAGAAAGGCGTGAGCACGGCGATGGACTTGTGCTGTTACCATGGCAACAAGGCTCTGGAGGCCATCCAGGCTTTCCCCTCCTCCGAGGCTCGATCCGCCTTGGAGAACATCGCCTCTGCCGTCACCAAATTTTGACCTGGACACACACACACACACACACACACACACACACACACACACACACTCCTGTACAGCCTGAAGGGGTCTTTGTCTGCAGAGGCCAAAGAACGAGAACAGATTAACTTTGTTTTACTCGATCCAGATGCTGAGAAACTGTTCTGCTCTCTTGTCATCATTAAATAAAAAAGTTTTTTAAAAAAGCCACATTACTTCAGCATCATGTCATGCGTTTTGTTTTCTCTCATGCCTGGAGAAAATAATCACACCGTGCTGCTGCAGTTTCAAACCTGGCATTTATTGTTGCTTTGCTTATCAGCGAAAGCACATCCCAGGCAGAACGTAATTTAAGATGTTTTGAAGAATTGTTATTGTCATCTGGAAAATGTACCATGAACAGGAAATGATACACCGAGCGGCACTTATTTTTTTCAAAAATTACTTTTAAGAATAGCCTCCTCCTGGTTGCCGCTGCACGGCACAGATGATGCTGAAATCATAGCTGCTGGATTTAGTGGGTGTTTGCCAAGTTGAAAAGCGGCACCAAACTGGTTGTAAAAATGTCTCAAAGTCATGTTCTACCTGGTGTGTACCACTGCTGATAAGCACAGCTGCAAAAAATTTATTTATTTTTTTTATAGCATTTGGCGTGCTCTTCGCTACAGAGGAGGAACCGGCATGAATCGGGGGTAATGTCATCTGTGTTGCCTTATTATGTCTGTCCCCGTGTTTGTCTGTGTGATCCAAGTCAAGCCAGGGGCGGGGAAAGGTCACCCAGCCTCTCCCCTTGGCCCAGCCAGCGAGCGCATTGAAGCTCCGCCAAGCAGTAATTATTAATGAAGAGACCTGAGCAAATGGACAGGAAATGCAGAGGTATTGATTGGGCCGGCTGCCCTGCTCTAAGCCGTACAGGCTGGCGCCAGCCTGGTGGCCTGTGGTTTCCCAGGCTGCTGTCTGCAGAGGGAGGCGGCAGGGGGGCAGCCAAGGTGTGAAACCAGGCCACCACTGGCAGCTGTCTGTCACATCGAGGCCACACCTGAAGGACAGACAGCTGGAGACGGGACGAGAAAGAAAGGGGGCTGAAGGTACACAGATTGTGACGAGGAGGAATTGAAAATTAACTAACAAATACACAAACACCACCTCAAAATTAATTTCGTATCATGTGGAAGGACCCGAAGATACTGGGAGGAGTATCATAGTCACATCCTTTACATTTTTTAAATTAAAAAATATATTTAGGAAAGATCATGAGTAAAAGACTTTCTATTAGTCCTGTTGGAGATGTTATTTAATGGTGGCCTGTAAGCTGCATCTTTTCAGGACCTTTTTTGGTTCTCAGGAATCAGGAGAATTTTAATAATCCCAACATGGAATTATGTACCTGTCACAAATATTTTAATTAAATAAATATTAAACAAGAAATCATTTTATTTAAAACAAATTGTGAAATTCCTGTATGGAGGCCCCCACGTGTCATGGAAATGGTGATAAATAATTTTACTAACTATTAACTTTTCTTCTATTTTATTTTGTTCTTAAATATTTCTCTTTTTTAAATGCTTTCTTCTTTAACAGCGTGTACATTTTTTTTGTAATTCCGTTGTAGGGTTTTTGTTTTTGTTTTTCATGTATACTTTCATGTTTATTAATCGCCTGTAGGGAAATTACTCTCTGCATTTAACCCATTCACTCAGTGAAGCAGTGGGCAGCCACCAATCCAGCGCCTGGGGAGCAGTCTGTAGGGACGGTACCTCAGGGTAGCCGTTCAGTTGATTTGAAACCCTGACCTTACAATCATGGGGTGAACTCCCCCTGTTTGTTTGAATATTATTCATTATTTGTTATGTTTTGTTTTTTTTTATTCAACAGTTTCTTTTTAATAGCATAATACAAAAATTAGGCAATTTTTAGGGTAAATCTTCTCTTTTTATTACTGTGCATTTAAATGTCTCAGTGAAATAGTTTTGAATAGTGAAATTTGGTCTATGTTTTTCGTATTATGTAATTTAGCCCATTTAGTTGTTTTCTATTTTTATATTGCAAGCAGTTAGCGAAATACAACCAAATATAACCATTTCCATGGCACTTGTGGTCCTCCATAACTAGCCTGTTAGCTTTTTTTGATTCAGACTGAAATAACTGAGAAATTACTGGATGAACTGATAAAATTGCTGCAGATATGCCCAGTGCCCACACTAAAATAAATGTCCATAAACTTAAACTGCTGGCATCTGAATTGACAGCATGAAGCTGTTAATTTACAGTACAGCAACTGTAATGTGCAAGAGCTGTAAATCTGAAACGTATATGCGTTCCAGGATAATATACTGTACTCTAAGCCCTTTGGTTCCCATTATAATGTGACTTTTATGGAATCTTCCATCAGCATTTACAGTAATCAAATGTATTCACAAATACAGTGCAATACTGTATTATTTTAAAAAATGAATTTACATGAAATTGTATAAAATAATCTATATTTATTTTTGTTGTTTTATTTATATAATTACATGTATTTATTTGTTTTATATTGGCAGATTTGGTCCTCCGTACAGGTAACAAAGTTTTATAATGATGTTGCAAATTTTCTACTTCTGCTAACAAAAACTAAAACATTCAAATTAATTAATGAATAATTTAGACAAAATATTCTTCTTTTTTTTTGTGGGAATAACTGGAGGATGAATTTGTAAATGTCACAGCCCGAGGAAAGAAGCTGTGCTGAATACTTCTGTATTTCTTGGCAGATGATAGCAAGGAGAAGGGACTGCAGCTCAGATGGGTGTTGTCCTTTAGGACCCTTTGGCTTTTACACTTCAGCTCCTCAGTTTTGGTGCCGGTGATGTGAACATGGTAAACATCACGCCAGTGTGTTTAAACACAGTCTCACTGAGCTTCTAGTCTAAAGTCTTTGATGGTTCCCTAAAGAAAAAAAAAACTCCAACACAGCAGCGGGATCAGCGAGAAAATGGTTATTTAGTCCTGTCTAATCTGAAAAACCTGTGAGCTATTTAGAGTGGGGGGAAGGAAACTACATTCAAAGGTTACCTGCTGGGAGTGGTGGTGTTTTTTTAGAGCTTACATGTTGGTTGTAATTATTTGATCTCAAACTTCAGATAGTAACAGCTTTGAAACCAGAGTAGCACTGGTGGGGAAAGGGACCTGAGGTGAGGAAGAAGAAGCAGAGTGGTAGATGAGGAGCAGGGAATAGGAGATGATAGGATATAAAAGAAGAAGGTGGGGTTGAAGTGCAAGAGGAGGTGATGTGGAGCGAACTGTTTGAAAAACAAGCTCATTTCTGTTGCTGGGTTGTTCGTCCACTTCCTCGTCTGTTTTGGTTTCCGCTGCCTGGGCTTCCTGGGTACAGAGAGGTACTGCATGTGCCAGGGAAAGCCTCAGGCGCTTCATGAAATATTTATCCTCGCCGTGAGGAGACATGAGGAAAGTTACACGGAAAGTTAAAAGGACCAAACAAGGAGAGAGGCCGTGGCACTGCCAGAATGACAAATATAGTTGCTAAACAAAACTTTATTTCAGAGGATGAGGTCTGGCTTAAGCAATGAAACTGTTGCATAGACATTCCCAGCAGAAATCAGCCAAGCACAGCAGGAGAAGACTTGATGGGTGAAGTTTTTTTTTTTCAGTGGTAAAGCTGAATGTTTAATGCCGAACAGAAATCATAGCATTTTTCCTTCCCTGACAACATTGTTGCTGCCAGTATTAATCTTTCTGATACCTCGTAGCCCAAACAAAGAGCAGAATGAGGAAGGTGAGGGGCTTTTGTCAAGTTTCTATCCTGCACTGCAGCAACTTGACGCTGTGTTTGCTTACAGTTTCCAGTTTGGGAGTCTTGGGTTTCATGAAAAGGAAGACTTGGCAAGGCTATAAATTTACATCCAAAACATGAAGTGTGAAAGAGAGGCCTTAGTGTGCCCGAGTGGTGTAATTACAGCAGAGTCCAGTGGAGAGAGCAGGTCAGCGCAGCCCAACAAATTTCCATTACACACTCAAACACTGGAACACTGCTGTGGAAGCTGGGAACGGTGACTGTTAGATCTACGGTTGTCTGAAAACATATTTCTGGATTTTTTAAAGTGCCCAATTCAATAATTAAAACACGATATAAATGTTAAATTAGAAATTCCCTGATTTGCAGTGTTAAAAGAAATACAACTTTATTGTCGATTCCTAGGAGTATTAGGAATTGCTGGAGCGAAGGCTCAAATGCAGCACGTTGACATAAGCATCTTTGTTGGCTGATGGAAAGATCAAAGTGATCAAACACAGCTGAAATTAAACAGGAGAGGGGAGTCAATCTAACAGAAGGGAAAGTATTTAAAGCCACAAGAAGACATGAGAAAATTAACTTTCAAATTACAACACTGAATTATGAGGCCTACTATTACATATAAATGCCTTATTAATGGTTAATTATTCATTACTGCATTCACTGTACTTTATAAAACATTAAAGGTGATGGATTGGTCCTTGTGCTTTGATTTTCAAAAGCACTTTTCGTTATATTTCCATTATATTCAAAGGATGGCAGATATTTCTACAGCTGATATCTCCAAAGTAAGCTAGATGGATACATTATTACACATTTTAGAAGAACAGGAGATGAACCAAGCCCACTTTCAGATGGTAGGGTCAGAATTTGATAGAATATATTTAATAAATATAAACATAACAGAATAAATATATATTTAAAAGACTACAACAACAACCAATTAAAAACACAGTGAAAAAAATGCAGTATTTTTTTTAATGGGAAGGCAATTCCATTGACTTGATGAAGAGAACCTGCCTCTTACCGTCCATCCATCCATTTTCTTAATCACTTAGTTCAAGGTTGCAGGAGGCTGGAGCCTCATTTACCACAGGACGAGAGGCGTGGCACAGACCGGACAGCCTGCCAGTTCATCACAGAGATACAGAGAACCATACACTCTCACATCCACACGTCCACACTTTTAACTGAGTTTGCTTTACACGTGAAGATCAGTTTACTTATAATGAGGATTATTATTCAAGCCTGTGGGGGGAAAACACATCAGCTATAGCTGTGGGGGAGCCTTTAAACATTTAAGAGAATCCTTGTGTGACAAACCAAGTCTGGAGAGTTTGGAAGATTAGGGTATTTACCAGTGAGGACCTACTTAAAGATGCAGCCAACAATGCATCTTGGGAAGTGTAGTAGCAGCTGTTTTAGGTTTGGTCATTCTTTCTTTGATCTTAGTTGTTCTCAGTTGGATTTTAATGATTTGGGCTATTGTACATAACATACATTAATTTCTTGTTAATTCATTTTTAAACAATAATGAATTCTTGATTGTCATGAATTCACAAGCTTCATTGCCTATTAATAAAAAGGATAAAAGCTTTGTACTTTATGAGTTTGACCATAAAAAACCTTTATTAGGCCTAAAGTGGAAATTAGTTTCTAAAATATGATGCATACATTTAATAATTACACCTGATAGCTGTTTATTAAAACGTATGTCTAATAAGCCGATCCAAAGGATCAAATGGTCTTTAAAATAACGTCCAATAATTTGCTCTACTTGCTCTTAGCACTCTTGCTGCACCATTTTTGAATCAACTAGAAGCTTTTCAGGGAGATAATAAAGGATTGCAATAGTCCAGCCTATAGAAATAACGAATGTGTGGACTAGTTTCCAACCTCACACTGAAACAGGATGTTTCTCATTTTTATTCCTCAGATGAAAGAAAGCAGTCCAGCACATTTGTTTAATGTAGTGTTGAAGGACATAGCCTGGTCATAAATGACAGTGTTACCAGAGGCCAGGTTAAAGACATCCAGAGTAAATATCTGCTTAGACACCATGTTTCAAAGGTTTTCAGTACAATAAGCTCAGGGTTTTTTTTTCCAAATGTACTATATTTCAATACTTAAACGAATGTTTCAAAGGGTTTTTTTTTTTTGTTTTTTTGCCAGTTTTCACCACAGCCTACCCGAGTATTGTTACTGACCATCTCTATCCCGTCATGAACACAGTGTAGCCATCATCTAATAGCACATTAAGACTCCGTTACCTTTACAGTGGCGTGAAGTCAGAGATGTGCATTTAGGAAGAACCTGTCAACAAAGCTGTAACACCTATGTAATACTGTCTGGTCTATATAGATGGAAATCTCAGAGCAAGGGTTCAGACGTCTTTTCAAATCGGTGCCACAAAAAGGATTAAAAGTGGCCCTAAAATTAGTAGATTTAGATGAACTAAAAGCCATGAAGCCATTGCAGAAGTGCCAAAAACTGCAGTTCTTCAAACGCCTATTTTATGTTGACTGTAAATTGAATCAGTCTCAATAAACCCAGGTGTTAAAATCCTCAAAATACTCACAGCAAAAATTAACAACCTTAACCTGACTGACAACAACAGGTTGTCCATGGCTGCAAGCAAGCTGGAGGCAGAAAGGCTATAACTATCTCCTGGGTTTCTCTCTTTTACCATAAAAGGAAGAAATAACTAATTACTTTAAATGGGAAACTAACACTTGTTACAGTGAAAAAGTAACCTGATGCTAAGGAGAGTAACATAACACCCAATACTTGTGCACACTTCATACTGCTGATGAATGTAGGTGTTTACACTATAAAAATGACATAAATATTTCAAGCTTTTTGGCTTCATTTGGTCTCCATGTTTCTAAGTACGGGATTCAATTTCACAGACATAGATGTCAGAGTCTCTGGCTACACACCAGTGATTGTGACCTAATATTTCCCTGCCTCCCTTCTTTATCCACACCAGGATTGATTCTATGTGACCCTATTACGAGTGAGCCTGAATGTAAAATGACTGAGTGAATGTAAGCGTGGAAGGATGTTAGAATCTCCATTTGTCTTCCTCTGAATGGGCTATCAGTAAACACCTGCTAATATCATCATATAGCTGACGATGATGGATGAAAGCCATTCTCCTGAGATGGGAACAGTATGGCTGATTGGCCTCTTCCACACAGACGAGCATATTGACCAAAAATGACACTTTAATGAGCTCTTCCCCGTGTTAAGTGCCGCACGCCGGCCCCTCGTCGCAAGCCGCCGCCTGGCTGACCCTGGGCTGTGCTCTTCCCCCTGCACAGGGCCTACTCGCTTCATTGGCTGACAGATCAGACTGCCAAGGAGACAGCTCATTAGTCGAATAATGAGAACCACACCAGCCACACGTTGTCTTGTTATATCATCTCGGTATCGACATATTTGTGGCTGAGGACAGAACATTGTGTGCCACTGTGTGCATGAAAGAGCCGATGATTAAGATAGAATTATGTGAGGTCTTCTGTTCATCTCTGAGTGACTTCTGAGGAAGCCAGTGCTGCTTAACAGCTTCTGCCCGTTACAAATCAAAATCTTCTCCTGATTGCAACAATATGGCATACCTCCATTTGTCTTCCCTCTCTTATTAATCATTTCCCACAGTTTCTTTCTCCTGCCGCCAGCTCTGTGTTACAAATATTTCTCTGCAGTTTTGACCTTGCAATCTTAAACCCAAGCCTTCATTGGATTCTGTTATTACTGATGGACAAACTGTTGTTGGAATTTCATTGGTAGACAGAGTGAATGAGGCAAAACGGTATTTTAGATACCACAGCATTTTGTTCTCATACATCAGTTCTCTTTTCAAGTAGGCCATCTCTACAGTGTAGTTTGGCTGGGTTTATCAGTCTCCCTCCAACAATCTAAGTGGTGACCCTAAATTGGTTATAGGTGTAAATGTGAATGGCTGTCTGTCACTGTGTTAGCTCTGCAGTAGACCTAGCGATCTCTAACCGTAACATAACCACCTGACTTTCAACCGCAGATAACTGCCGCCTCCCTGTTCCTAGTTTCTTCTTTCTCTGAGGTTCCTTTCTGTTAAAAGGGAGTTTTTCCTTCCCACTGTCACCAAGCGCTTGCTCAGAGGGGATCATTTGACTGTTGGGGTTTTCTCTGTATTGTTGTAGGGTCTTTACCTTACAATAAAAAGTACTTTGAGGCAACTTTTGTGATTTGGCATTATGTAAACTGAACTGAATTGAATTGCTTTTGTTTTTTATAAAATTTGCCCTTTCACTTGTGTGCAAAAAGAGTTTCTGGTTATGACTGAATTCAGTCTGGATAGTGATGCTAAATGAATGCAATGACGCACCCACTCAAGCTTTTTCAGCTTGAATCTGAGTGAAACAAAACCAGGGGGGGGGGGACAAAAACCATGGGACATTTTTCAAACAGTGGCTCAGAATGAAGCTGATCACAGAGGCAAAAAGTGGGGCAAACTTGTTGACGTGACTTCTTCTCTATGCCAACTGAGAAGCAGAGAGTTTTTGTGAAGAGCTCAGCGTGTGGATCGAATTATCGTTTCATGGGTAAATATATTCCTCTAACGGTAGTTTCAGCATCCACTATAATCATGTAGTGCTACTCCACTTTTTGTCCAAATACATTTCCTGTTCACACGCGTAAACATGGTCCATAATTACACGCTGTGCAGATCTGCTGGCCACACATCTACGACTGCATCTGATAGGTCTGAGTAGCTTCATCATCTTACTTAGAGAACACTGAACGCTTAAAGACTGCTGAGCACATTGTTGCTTCCTACATCAATCTAACAGTTGGTTCACTTTTAGGGAGGGATGGTTTTCTGCCTGGCATGAGAGCATCTGATACTCCTCACCTTTCACATTTCTTACATTTTCACTCTCTGTCTGAGGACATTTATACTTCATGTGGTGGAAAATTGTAGGCTGGGCCTTTGGTTTTAGTTGTTTCTTGTAACCAGCTGCTCTTTTAGAAGCCATAGAGATTGATATTGCTTTTCTCATTTTCTCTGTCTGGAAATTACAACCAATAACAGCATATTGCACTATTTCTTTAATATTATGTATACTCCATGACATCATAAGTGTACCCAGCATACATTGTTAAGCCACAGTGCATATCGCATGCAGAATGATGGCAGCCATCAGAGGTCAACAGGTATTAAACAGAGTATTTATGAGTACACAAGATGACAGTCAGCTATCCTTTAAAAGAAAGTTGGAGGACTAATCAAGACAAATCAGGCTTTGAGTATATTTGGAGGAGAAAGCAGCCGTATCATCAACACAATGTAATGTTAAGTTAAACAATGACGTTGTCCCCATGTTTTACACACAGAGCGGATTCACATGGTTTTACTGCCTTTTTCCACTTGAGGGCGATCTTGTCCACATGATGTTGGCTCTGTAGTTTTATTTTCACAGAGATCATCCCTGCATGGGTGGCAAGGTTTTTAGAACTAAACATAAAGTAATTTTGATAGCTAGCAAAACAATATGGCAGCTGCTTAAGGAACTGCAAATACACAGGAAGTATTAGGCAGAAAGCCATCCCTCCCTAGTATAATATAGGATTAGTTACATATAGATAGATAGATAGATAGATAGATAGATAGATAGATAGATGAAAATAGTAAATCTTGTATTGACCTAATGTATCTATGAACAGAATATAAAAATACTGAAGAGACACCACAACATACAGTTAAATACAACAGTTGAATACAACATGACTTCTCTTGCTAGTTGCAGCCTTTATCACAGTATGTGCTCACATGTTATTTAACAGTGACACAGAGATGCCGTGCTGGTAATTTGTTCTAATGAGGAGAAACGGTCGGCTTTAAAAAAAAAAACATTACCCAAAAAAGTCCTGCATTAAAAACTGTTGTTTGGCAAAAGTGTAAAATACACAAATTTGCCAAATGTGTGATGAAAAAAATCTCAATAAGTAAAATAAACTACTTTAACAGAAGGGTTCCTGAGAGCAAGTAGCCTATGTTAAGATGAAACAGACAAATAATGCTGTTAGTGGCCAAAGTGGTGCTGACAATAGCCCCTCATTTACTCATTCAGTCTTGGTTTTTTGTTTTGGTCTGGATGAAAAGATTCGTATAATAAATTGATCCAGCTCTGGATGCAGGATCTATTTGAAGGATTCTTTGCTATTACAAACTGGATATTTCAAATCATGCCATCACAAGTATTTTTTTTTTTAAATAAAAGAAAGGGTTGTGTGCATGCTGTGATTTATTTTATTTTTTTTAAACATTTTAAGTTATTGTCTAACCTCTCGGTCACAAGCTGCATCTACAACAATCAAGCCTCTTATGATGATATACAATCATGCAATCAACATTCTGGAGAGGAAGCTGATGAGACACATTGTTTCCATGCACTTCAGAATTTACATGTGCCAGGTTCTATAATTTTATTACATTTGCTCATCTTAAATGTATTTATAAGTACTTATATAATTAGTCTCTCTCGGTGATCATTGTCCTCTTGAGAAATAGAAAACTCAAGAGCTTTCTATGTAGGAGCTCAACTTGTAGTATTTCTTACTTAATTAAACTGAATCCCTTTAAAAGAAGAATCAGTACTGCTGTCATTAATAATCTGCAGCTTTTTTCTCATGCTTCATTGTACTACAGCCTCGGCCTTGTACTTTGCTGTATGTGTGTCTTTTTTGATATGACTTAATGTATTTATTGTATAGATTGTATTTATTTTAAACTCTTGTATGTGCTTACAGCCTGAGCCTTTGAAATAAGTCAGGATGGATCCCTTGTTTTCATACACCAATTTTCTCTTTTTCAGACCATTCTCCTGAAACCCTGGAGATGCTTGTGTATGAAGATCCCAATATTCAGACCAGTCCATGTCATATTCAAGCTCTGCTTGAACTCCAATAGGTCATTTTGAGCATGTTTACATGTCTAAATGCACTCACTTCCTGCTATGTGATTAGCTGGTTAGCAAGGTTATTATAATTAACTAAAACTAAATTAAAAAGTTAAGTTAGATGCAAAAACAATTTTGCAAAATGAGCATATTTCTTCCACAAGACAACTGCCTTTAAAAACTTGTGTTTTTATTGTAAGCATGTACTCATTTTCCTAAATCTTCCCTCTGCCATATGTCCTCCATACAGTAATAATAATAAAAATAATAGTAAAACTGAAACAAAACTGAAACTATACTGAAGTAAAAACAAAAAATCAAAATGAATGAAAAATAAAAACTAATTAGAAAATGCAAAACTAATATTATATTATAAACTATTATAACTAATATGAGTTCAGAGCAGTTGAACAAAAGTGTCCAGTGTGTGTGTGTGTCATGGAATATGTTTTATAATGTTTCGTGATTGTGTCCTTCGCGTGGGCTAACAGCTGCTCAGCATGTTGAGGATTATTTTTTATTATTCGGTTATTTATTCAAACCCTTCTTTAGCTGGAGGACTCTTAGTTAAATACAATTAAAAGAGTGTAACGGCAGCCCTGTGCATTTACAATGTAAAACTGTAACTGTGGTCCTTTTTCTTTTTTTTTCACCCGTCTCTTCTTCCACAGCTGTGCGGAAGTGACACAGCAGGCGCGCGCCCGTCACGTCACGCGAGAAAGCACAGGAGCCGAGCGAGAAAAAAAAACACCAACAAGAAGAATTACCTTCTTTTATTACCTGCGGAACAAACTGCCGTGATAGTCCGCGGACATGTCACTGACGGCCCCGGGGGGAGGCATGGACTAGTGAAGGTGAGCTCAAACCGCTGGTCACGCGGGTTTTCGGTTAATTTAGCGAGAGTCGGGACACAGGAGGAGGAATAGGACGGGGGTAGGTGGGGGCAGTAAGGCAGGCAGGCAGTCGTCCAGGCAAACGTTGCCGCGTCATTAAAATTCACAAACAAAATGTGGCGGTGTTATAGAAACGAAGCGTAAAGACGCGCAGTATTTCTGAAAAACACCAAGTTTGTAGAAGAGTTCGGTCCACACGGCGGCTTCGGCTCGTGTTGTGGTTCAAGGGTTCATGGGCGGAAGAATGAGGAAGTAGCGGGGTATGAACGCTGGAGGGGAGCTGGGAGGGAACTCTGTATGGAGGCATGCACCTAAAACGGGCTGACTTTAGGTATCGGGGGGGTCAGAGCTGTGCGGGCATTAACTACGCGTTTATATCAGCCTCACGAGCCTGGGATAAAATACTCAGGCAAACCCAGAGGTGTGTGTGTGTGTGATTAGCTACGAGGCTGCAAGCGGTCACATGGTGTTTGCTATGAGGGTGACACGCCAGCCACAACATGTATGTATTTTAACTAAAAGCAGTAGTTTATAAAGCAGTTATCAAAGCAGTAATCATCAAGCTCATTTTAGGCGTCATGTTTGTAGTCTTTGACTCTACTAGCATAGCTTTGCATGATTCACAGCTCAAAAATCATCATTAAATCTTTTATTTTTAAAAAAGAAGCATGTGCAAGAATGGTTACAGATAGTTAATTACTCCAGTTATAGAGCATTGTGTTTACATGTAAGGAAACCGCAGAGGTAACCAAGTGTCCATTATAGTAGACTACATTTAATATTGCTCTCTTCTAAGGTGGACCACCTCTGTTTTAATTTTCTCCACAGGGAGCTTAAAGGATTTTACCATCCAGATAGAGTTTGAAGTATTTAAAACAATTTTGTGATAACTTTTCAGGGAACTTGTAAATGGCTTAGGTGCATCAAAAGCATTTCTGGTGCTTTCTTAAATTTAACAAAACATACTGGAGATCTGCAATGGGCAGATTAATGGCAGAGCCAGTGGTTTAGTGGTTTTGCTCTTTAGTTTATTTCATCATGGGCATGAATGTCGTGATAATTTTGGGCTTTCAATTATTTCTTTGAACTCTTCGAATTTATTTGAATGGTATCCCACAAAACAGAAAAAGTATACATATACAGACTCTAATATATAAAAACACCACTACTAATATGCGTCTGGCATAGTTTTGTTCTGGTTTTGCATATTTGACTGGTCTTTTTGGTGGGATCGGTAGAGGTCATTTAGACTGGTTTCCTGGCATGGACCGAGCTTTGAAGCACAATCCAAAGATTTTCATTACACAAATGTGAAGTTGAAGAATTTGGAAGATGGTCCTCCTCTTTCATTATTCCATCCACTTTGTGTAATTCAATGAAATACCTGTATCACTGGCAGGACAACAGCCCCACAGCATGATGCTATCACCACCAATTGACATTTAGTACAGTGCTCTTAGGTTTGAAAGCCTCACCTTTACTCCTGCAAACATACCTCTTATCATTGTGACCAAATAGCTCAATCTTTGTCTCGTCGGATCATTAAACTTTTTCTCCAGAAGATATTTTGGGCAGCTGTAAGTTACAGTCAAGCTTGAAGGTGTCCGTTTTTGGAGGAGGGGCTTCTTTCTTGTTCAGCACCCTCTCGGTCCGTGTGGCTTTACTGTAGATAGTGTTGCTAGTGTTTGCAGTTCATGGCAAGCTTAAGCCTCAGTGTTTCCCGGGTTGTTCCTGAACATCCAGACCAATTTTCTCTTTGTGGATGACAGTTTGGGCCTTCTTCCAGACTTTGCAAAGTGGTAACCCATATGAGTAAATTGTTTAAACAATCATACAGTACAATTTACTCATCTGCAAAGCTAAAATTGTCCTTAGATCTTCCTCTCTCTTTTAGCACACTTTTATCTGATTAGTTGCTAATTGTAAAGAGAAGATATGAACAACAGTTGGACAGGTACATTAGCTAATTTTAGCGTTAATAACCTTTCTGTGTAATTTATCCAAACCTAAGAATATGTGTTACACACATTACTGTCACATTGTTCACATTGATGTATTAAGTGTGTGCATATTAAGTAACTTTCTGAATTTTTTATCTAGGCTATGAATTCCCGTGAGCATGGGGAAATCTCAGATGAAGCAATGCTTGAAAAAGGCAAGTTCTGCATTGTTGTCTTTGCAGCTACAGCAGTAAAAATTCACAGATTAACAAAATATGTTTTGGTTTATTTTTGTAGTGTATGCAGTAAAATAAATTCTGCATTATTTTGCAGAACACAAGCATGTCCAAGATTGTAAGGAGGAGACGGAGGACATTGCTATTAGTGAACAACCTCAGGTACGTGGAGGAGGATCTTCTGGAGCTGCCGAGGCGGGGAAACGGTCATCTGCAGAGATGGGACCTGACACAGACCAGTCCACTAGCAGCAAGAGAGTCAGGGTGTCTAGTGAGGTAAATGAAGCTCAACTCATGATTAAAACAATATCTTATATGTTATTACACATCCTTGACTGACATTTATTGTGTCTAGATGAGGCGGCACTTGATAGACGAGAGCAGCAGGATTGAACCTCTTTGCCTCACCACAACCGGAGAGAAGAGAGACTGCATCCAGGAGAAATCTAGAGTCTCCTACAGAAAGCCTCTCTTCAGCATCTCCCACCGAATCTCGGAGAAGAGGAACACCCCGAATCTGGAGCAGCAGGCAAGTCTTGGCAGCTTGAATCAGCTCAACAATATGCTCTCATCCAAGCTCCAAAATCCAGAGCAAAATGGCCCAGCAGAGACCATCCCCTCCACAGACACTTTAGGCCAAGCTTCCACAGCGGACTCCAGCCTTTATCCACTGATTGAGAAAATGTTTTTCATTCTCAACACTCTGAATTCAAGCATGACGCAGCTGCACAGTAAAGTGGACTTGCTGACGCTGGAAGTCATGAGGATAAAGAAGCAGATCAAACCGGCTGAGATGGTGACAGAGTTCCAGCCTCCCCCCGAGTATTTGCTAACCAGCGATGAATTGAATCAGCTGATGGAGCAGACGTCAAGCACTGGGGAACTGGGCTGTCGACTGCTTGTGCATCTGTTCCCGGAGCTGTTCAAAGCCAGGGAGTGCTCTCACGACTGCATGGCGAGCAAGAGAACGCTGGAGTCTCTACATCTGCAGCTTATTCGAAACTATGTGGAGGTGTGCTACCCCACGGTTAAAAACAACAGCGTGTGGCAGGAAGAGTGCCTCCTCCAGATTAATGACTTTTTTAATCGCTTCTGGGCGCAGAGGGACATGGAAAGTGCCCGGCTGCTCAGGAAGCAGGCGGTCACAGCTGGTGGCGTAAAAGCTGAGCAGCCTCAAACCTTTCGTTTCATTAATGAACAGGGTCAGGAGGAGCACATATCTCTAGATCACCAACAGGGCAGCCTGGCTGGTTCAGATGTTGGGTTTGGTACACAAGCCACAGAGGAGTTGGATGAGTTCTCCTCCCCAGAAGACTTTGTTGTTTTCCTAATTCACCGTCTCTTCCCTGAAGTTTTTGAAGAGGGGAAAATACCAGAAGACTGTGGCAATTTTAGTAGTGTGGGACAGCTAATTCTGGACTCTGACAAGATGGACATAATTAGAAAGTATATGGAAGCGAATTTCCCTGATGTGCCTGAGGACAGCTGGCTGCAGGTGTGCATTCAGCATATGGAAGACGCACTTGAGGGTCCTCACAGTAACGGCAACGGGAGTGAACCGGACAACATCAATGAGGAGGGCTACGAACTGGCCAGTTTTCCTGAAGATGTTTCAATTATCAAGGTTCCAGAAGTGAGTGAATATGAAAGACCCAGTCGCAAGTCTAAAAAGTCGCTGCTCACGCCTGTAGATTTTGACAATCTGGAGATTCCTCTGCCTGACTTTACTGTTCCCCAGGAATACATCCTGTCCAGGGAACAGCTCAAGAGCAACTATGAATGTAGCTTGTCCGTTGGGAACTTTGCCTCTCGGCTGCTGGTGCTCATGTTTCCTGAGCTCTTTACCTACGAGAACGCTAGAAAGCAGTATAACTGCAGCGGTTCGCTTGGGAAAAAGCAACTCGACCCCGTTCGCGTAAACCTGATCCGTCATTACGTGCAGTTGGTCTACCCCCGGGCCAAGAACGACAGAGTGTGGATGTTGGAATTTGTTGGCAAACTTGACGAGCGGTGCAGGAGACGTGACACGGAGCAGAGGAGATCCTACCTGCAGCAGCGCAAAGTGTACGGTCAGGAGACAGAGCAGGACTTTCTCTGCCAGCTGAACCAGCTCCATCCTGATAACGGCAGACAGGATCCAGATATTCCCTCTTTACCTCCCGAGAAAAGTAGCAAAGACTTCTGCAAAATCCCCCTTGATGAGCTGACTGTGTCCAAACCAGATTTCCCTGTTCCCTCCGTCTACCTGCTCTCTGATACCGAGGTACGGGAAATTGTCCAGCAGAGTCTCTCTGTTGGGAACTTTGCTGCCCGCTTGCTGGTGCGCCTCTTCCCCGAGCTCTTCACCCACGAGAACCTGCGGCTGCAGTACAACCATTCAGGCGCCTGCAATAAGAAGCAGCTTGACCCTGTTCGACTGAGACTGATCCGTCACTACGTGGAAGCCGTGTATCCTGTGGATAAGATGGAGGAGGTGTGGCACTACGAATGTGTGCCAAGCATTGACGAACGCTGCCGGCGCCCCAATCGCAAGAAGTGTGACATTCTTAAAAAGGCCAAGAGGTCAAGCACTGTGTCCTAGTTACAGTACTCTGCAGTTACCCAACACTTTCTGTCATAAAAACAGTTGCACAGTATATAAGCTGAAATCGCATTGTTGAACTTCTACACACTGTCCTCTGTAGGAAGAAGCCAAGCTGTTGCGAGTTTCTTTAGTAGTATTCTTACTCATATTTTACCTTTTTGGCTACAGCAGTAATGTTCTAGTTTATGTAGTCTTTATTATTGTTCGATAAAAAAGTTACAACCGCTCCTATTTATAAGCCAAACATGTCATAGCTTCTCTAACATACTCTGTTGATAAATGTTGTAGCCTTATAACAATAATAACGATAGTAGCTAACAGCATAGATCACACATTTGCTCTATGAACAGAAATCAAATCACAAGGACGTGATATATTTCCATCGCAGTTACTGATGTAGCATCGTGCCACCACTGTTTTAATAACTATGTGCTTATGTTAAGCCTTCTTATAGAAGTTTATATTATAAAGATAATTTAACATGACAATGGCTCATGATAACCAGTTTCTAATAAAACCACAGTTATAAATGTGACATACAATCACAATGTTTTACATAATCGCACCAGAGCAAGTTCAACATACAGAGCATAGCCTTTCTCTATCTGGTTTCACTTACCCGTTAGGCTAAGAGGTTCCTTGAAGGTGATTATCAACTTGAAAAATCAACCCAATCACATGACATTGGAGACATGTTTAAGTCTGTTGGCAGATGACTGATTTTTATAAAGAAAGATAAAAATGTGATTTAAGGTTGAAAGCAACACAAGTTCTGCTGACAAATTAGCAGTGTGTGTGTGTGTGTGTGTGTGAGAGAGAGAGCGCTATTAAACGTGTGCACTTTAAGTGCTTTGGTCAGAAAGACTTGCTGTATTAATAACATTAGCAAAATGTCAACTTTATAAGTTAATAGACTTGAGTGTCTTGGACTGAACAGGCTACACGGTGGTATATGGAGCATTTCTGCTCTTAACTGAGCACGCAAAAGCACTTTCTACTGCAAGCCACATTCACACAGTGCTTTATTCTATACCTTTAAGTGCTATCACACGCAGATGCACCAGGGACAATTTAGGGTTCACAACATTGCCCCAGGACACTGATTTGCAGCCCACCTATCGCCCACCAACCTTCTGACTGGTGGTGCTCCATCTCCTGAGCCACAGACATCCAGCTCTTAGTTCCATCATTAACATAAGACAATCAGATGAATTGCATTTTTATTCCATTAAATTAATGTTGAGATGTGCATGAGACCGTTTTAGTTTTCATTTTTTCAGGTTAACCCCAAGACATTAAATTAGAGCTCCAAAAGTACAAATAAGGGGTCCTGTTTCAAGAATCATATAAAGTGCTTGTTTCCAGCCAACAGGATTAAAGCGGGATATTTCTTACTCATGCTTATAAGAAATCTGTTGTATATAATATTATATACAATAACATTTCCTTATTAATATTTGGGGATATTTAATAGAAATTTAAAGTTATTTATTTATTCCTGTATATTAAGTGTTGGCAGTTTCAGTTCTGAAACCATGAAAACACCACACAGCTTTCCAAAAAAATAAAAAAAAATCCACGAGGACACAAATGGTGAAGTCTAAACCCTCACAGTGCACCTTTATTGGGGGAGTGTCACACTATAGAAGGAAGAAGTACACATTTAAACACAGTGAGAGTTGTTAGCTCTGCACAACATTTTTGTAATCCATTCTACATCCACCTCGTTGGAGAGCCACTCAGTGCTGTTGACCTCACAGGCCAATGGCATTACAGTCAGTACGGTCTTAGGCAGATTCAAGGTTTAAAGGCCTCCTCCCTGGGAAGCTCGAGACATTTCCAGCGCCTTATGGCAACTTTGTGCTTTTCAGTGTTACCAGGGTCAGTAAAAACCCTTCTGAGGATAACTCTCATCAATGTAACAGTGTTCGTTTCTGGGTTCTCTGACAGGACCAGGTCCAGGGTGTCCCCGAGTTTTACCTGAGAAAAGAACAAAATATGAGGAACACTGGATTACCTAATTCGTGCACTGTCATAAGCAAGCAGCACTCACCGTTTTACTTTTCTTGATGAGTTTCTGTCCGTTAAATCTGAGCTTGTTGTTGTAGAACGCATCTTCAATTTTACTGTGACAAGACAGAAGCACGTTAGACTCTGGTATAATGGTGACAAATGTTGTGAAGTCCCTACTGTTTGCAGTTTTTGTGTGTGTGTGTGCCTTCTTTCTATGCGATTGTGGCATCGAGGTATGGTCTGTGCCTCAGATGCACGAGGGAGAGGTGGAGCTGGATGGTTGAGATTGGGGGGCCAGTTTGGGGAGAGAGGCACACCTGTCGTGTGGCTGCCTATTATTCTCTTTTCTTATATAGTAGTTGTGAGACTGGAGAAGAAGGAAGACAAAGAGTGAAGCGCAGTGGCAGAAATGCTCAATTGCTGGGCAATCGGTGAAGCAAATTTAATTGTGTAGAACTAAAGTCTTCCCCTCTTTGTGGATACTATGGAGAACCTGCTACAGTGATTAAAGGGAAAAACAACAAAGTTTCTTGATGAGCTCACAGTGTGCCACTAGAACAGCTTGTGGCACACTGTGAGCACCCTGGCACTGATTCTCCACGCCATTTCCTTATTTCCTGTTTTGATTATGAAGTATGGAGGAAAGAGTGCAAAATCCTGTTTATCTTTAGCAGCAACTTAATCACTTATCAACACCCACCCAGCCTTAGATTCTTATGCTGACTCACTTGCGTGCCATATCCAGGCCAGCTTTTATAATGACATCGTAGCGGAAGGACTGAACATATTTCTCCATGTCTTTATAGTCCTTGTGTAGATTTGGGTCCGAATCTTCATAATCACTGTCCTCTGCGTCTTTATCATCCTCATCTTCCTCCTCCTCATCCTGTGCACTTGAAGCACCTTTCTTCTTGTTGCTTTTAAACCTCAAATGATGAGCAGACCAACACCTGAGAGCGTCTCTTCCACGGAAAACAGGCCGGTGACAGCCAGGTGTCACAGGGAAGACAGAGTAGCCGCACAGCTGGCGTGTATGAATGGTCCTGGGACACCATTCGGTCTGCCTCAGTCCATATCCAGTAGCCAGCAGGTGGCGAGGGCTCAACCTTCCAAGCTGCCTCATGGCAAGAGCTTGCACCACCAAACTCTGCATGTTTGTGCTCCACCCAGTCACTGAAGGGAAGGAGGAGATTGTCAAAACAACAACAACAAAAAAAAAGGTTCAGTTAATTAATTAATATGGATTCAATATGAAGAGCCAAGGTTCAAGAACAGGACTCACGATTTCTGTCTTTTCGCTTCATGATCATGTGATATCACAATATCTATTAAATTTAGAAAACAAAAATAGAACCACTTTGAATTCATCTTTATTTTTTGTGTTTTGGATCATCTTTGCAAATTCAGTTAAAATAATGACAAGTTTAGGGAGGCTGACAGGCTGCATATGTTGTGTTATCATTTTCACACAGCAGAACATCTGCCTTCTCACCTGATCCATAATTTTACACACACTTTTTTAAACTGCTGAACATAAGTTCAGATCAGCTGGATTTACTGTAATCTTCAGAATAAAAGCATCAATTTATTTCAGGCTCGGCTAACGTAAAAAAAAAAAAATCCTAATTTCAATTATTTTAGTTTAATAAATACAAGAAAAGGATCAAATGCTTCTTCTTGAACTAATTGACCGGATTAAAGGCAATGCTTAAGCTTTACTATTTTAGTCGACATGCGTTTGTTTATTCCGGAAGTACTCCGTAAGAAGACGTTTTTTGGTCGTTGCTGACCTCAGATGTGCTCTCACTATAGCGGGCACATTTTATATACATCTCCTGCTTTTCACACACTTTTATGTCATAATTGTTACCGGTTGCTGTCTCCGCTCAATGTTGAGGTTAAAGTTGAAGCCAAGTGGACGCAGATACGGGCGGTTAGCTAGCTTTACTTTTCTCCGCTGAGCTCGTGGACTCATTACTTCAACCTAAGCGTGACCCAGCCCGAGCTTCGTGACCATCAAACGTTGTACAAACAGTTTTTATCCAATGAAAACTTAACTACGAGTTTCCTAACACGCTGCAGGACACTCACCTATGGAATAACCTTTCATAGCTTCTTACTGTACTTCGTCGTCTCCGCTGCCGTGGAGTAGACGTGTGGTCGCCGATTTAAATATACTGCCACCTACGGCACCGGTGGATTATTACATGTATGGCCGAGGCAAATGGCAGTGAAGGAATTTAAACGCAAAATGGTTCAATCTGGGAAAGATCACGTGTCCTTTTTTTCAGGAATCTATAGATTTATTTTTTAAAAATGAAAAACTTATGCAAACAACTCTGGGATGAGTAACCATGAAATGAATTAAATATTCAAGTTTTATTCATTTAATAAAAAGAATATAGACATCGTTTTGTGATACATGGCATTCTTAAAGTAGACCATACAGCTCTGTCCTAAATTCGGCCAATGAGGATTTGATTACTCACCAAACACTGTGCACCACTGCTTGCAAAACTCAAATCTGGGCATGTTGGAAGACATTTATGCTCCATTTAATCAACCCTGAAGCCACTCTCAGTTGCTTTTTTGATATAATAACAGTAAAAGACATTCCAGCTTCTCCTAAAATATAACAGTAATGTGTAATTTACCACAACAACTTAGATGTCTCTTATAAATAGAAGGCATTGTCATAATGTTGCAGTTGTTGGCTCATCAGAGCAGGCAGGTTTTCCCGTCTTTGATGTTCAGTTCTGGTGATTCTGTGTGAATTAGTCTTAGTTTCTAGTGTGGTCTTATGGTGCTGTAGCCTATCCGGTTTTGATGTATTGTTCATTCAGAGTCGCTTTTCTACAAACCTTTATTGCAATGAGCGGTTATTTGAGTCACTGTTGCCATCCTCTCAACTCGAAGCAGTTTGGCCATTGTCCTCCATCTTCTGGCACCAACAAAGCGTTTTCTTCCTGCATGTTTTCTCTTTTTCAGACCATTCTCTGTAACCCGGGAGATGACTGTGCGGAAAGATAAGCAGTTTCTGGAATACTCAGAGCAGCCTGTCCGGCACTAATTACTGTAAAAATCACTTAAATCAGCTTTCTTCGCCATTTTGTTGCTCAGTGTGAACTTCAGCAGGTCGTTTTCAACATGTCTTCATGCCTAAATGCACTGAGGTATTGTCATGTGGTTGGTTGATTGGATATTTGCATTAACAAGCAGTTGAACAGGTGTAGTAGTGATTGTATGTACAAGGTGGATGTAGTCTCTCTAAAGTTAACCAGATTTTTGAAGATTCAACTTTTGCATTTTGGCAATTTGCCCGTCTTTTGGTTATCAGCCAGTCTGCTTTGCCAGCAATTCACACATTATTAAATAAAATTGAAACTTTAAAGCAACTTTAAATAAACAGGGGTTTTATCACAAGGATGGATAAACATAAGTAGCAATTTGTTACACTTTATGAATTAGTTAATAGCTTCATTATTTGTTATTTATGGAGCTTTTAAAAGGATTTGAAGGTATTTAATGAAACAAAACCATATTTATTTTCTTGATTTTTCACAGTTTTGTCTCTCTACAGCTAGGGGGGGGGCAAAGGATTAAACGGATCTGAGGATACAAGAAAGCAACATTTTGTTTAACTGTACATGGGTGTGACCCAGACATTTATTGCAACTTTTATTTTTCCAGCATAAGATAAGTTGAAATACATATTCTAAAAAGTAATTAAGTTATTTATTCAGCCCATTTGGTTATAGTGACATTTATGACGCTTTTTTTCTACAAGGTAATTTACACCAACATTCAGCTCCACTATAATTCATAATGTCTATAGTGTCACTTCCATCAAGTGCATAATAATATGAATGTCACTACATTATTGAAAACAATGTATGAATATGGAGGGCCAAAACTGACAGGATTAAAATTATTAAAAAAAAAAAAATCAGTAAATAACTAACTATGCCACTAAATGCCACAAAAATAAATTTTATATTTTTGATTTTTTTTATTTGATCCTGTGTTATTTTTACATTTTCTTTATTAAAATAATGTATGCATTAATATGTTTATTTCCCCCCAAATACATTCATTTTGTGTTTTTACATTTCTTTATGCATTTCTGCTTCATTGTACATATAAGAGGGCTTAGCTGACCTATTTTAAATCTTTAGTGACTAAGACTTATTTAAACATTTATTTACAAAGGTAAAAGGTTCACCTCATGACTGATTTTGATTCATAGCCAACTTATTTGCAAAAGAAAGCAGAAATGTGGAAAGAAATTTGAAAAGAGAATACAACAATACAGTCGTTTGGGTAAAAAAACAAAAACACAACTAATGCTTAAAGTAACTTGTGCTATTTGAGAGGCATTTAATGGCATATGAATTTGTTTAAAAAGTAATTTATTTTAAATTTTTGGCTGTTTTGGTCCTCCATAGGGAACAAGCTGTATTGTGCCACATTGGATACAACATTTTTTATATTTAAAAAAAAAGCATGTATTATAAAGTTTGTATAATGTGTAAACATAAGGGCATTTACATCCTTGCATATACTAACTGTAAACTCAGAAGAGTCACATATCCTCCACATGACAACATCCAAAGTCTTTCAGTAACATGGTGGCATATCAGTACATGCTGGACAGCGAGATCACCATTTTACAGATGAAAAATGGAGCATTATTCCTTCACTATCAACACATAATGGTACAGAGTATATCGTATATGCTGGTGGTTTACATTCATGGATATGGTTTTACCACAGTGTCTCAGCAGGAGGAAATCATGCGAAAACAGGCATGGATTTGATGATCTTATGATCTTTTTTTGCAGCTAAATCCACACTCACCTGCTCACATGTACTGTGATAAACCAGTCTCTGTCTTTTATGTCCCAATGATGTGTATTTGTACCACAGTTGCCGGCAGGTTTCATCATGGCAGTAGGCAGCAGAAAAGTCCAATTTTATGCGTAATGCTTGATTGAGTTTTCATGATGCGTTTTAGTCTGTCAAGGTAAAGGCTCATAGGACTAGACAGTGTTAGTGCGCCCACATTTTTTCATTTTCTGGGTCAGTCAAGACAAATTAATCGCATGTTAAAGCCACTAAAGGAAAAAAAAAACGTCCACCTGATTCTGTTTTCTCTCTTATTTTCTTCAAGATGGCCAAACTGTTAATTCCAACATTTACATCCGAGGTTAGAAGGAAAGCACCAACTGTAAACATCATGTTAATGTGTCAGTCACTCAACATCCACAACAGTCTGGAGCTGCCACATAGCACCAACGCCCAACAGTCAATTACAAAGAAATCCACTAAAGAAGAAGAAAAAGAAGCAGAGATGCACCAGGATGCAACAAAACCACAGGACCGGCTGTTAGTAGGGCATGAGTCTGAACTTCTCTCAGTCTGAACAAATGCCTCACGCTTTCTAACATCCTTAGGTCACTGTCTGCTGAAATTAAGCTTATACCTGTTGTCTGGAGATAATAAAAGGCATTCTGGATAATGTAGGAACAAACAGATGATTTAAAAAGAATTTACAGATATGGTTTAACAGTGAGTGAGAATGTCCAAGATTTAAATTGTCACTTGAAGTCAGAGGTTTCCACTTCGGGATGTGCACCAGCACAAACTGGCGATCCTCCATTTGAGATTTGTTTTCACAGTTATTGCTGTAGTTAGAAGTTAAATTTGTAGAAGCTCCTCCATAATGACTCACTAAATGAACGTGAGATGTTTAAACCTGTCCATGTGTGACCTCTGAGAAAGTTCCTATGAGGTATCTGCAGCCTTAGTTTCACATGCACTGTAAAAGCTGTAGCGATGGTGTGCTTTGTAACAGTCTGCGTCTTCTTGGTTTTTCCTGGAAGCCAAGCAGATATGATTTGTTTGTGTGTGTGAGCTTATCATGGGATGCCGCTTTGTTCTCCGCTCACTGACCGCTGTTATTGCTTTGGTGATTCACACATTCAGGATTCAGGCAATTGTTTCTTACAGCATCCACTACGCCCTGTTTTTGAAATGCTACAGAAATGCCGCTGTGACTGCATATCATAAAGAGGTCTCCACGCAGGACCCATTTCTGTGGAAAGATCTGTGGTTGTGGCAGTTCTCACTGCAGTGGACAATGAGCACCGGGTAACAAAGTGCATCCTCGTAGTCCGGGGGCTCCTCGTCATCTGTGGTGAGGCGTTCCGATAGGCAGCGGGTATTTTCACTGGGGCTCACCTGGTCGTCTAGGCTGCCGCTCCTCCAGAAGCAGCTGCGCTGGGAGCCATAGCGCCGGGCCAAGGAGAAGCGGCTGCTGCTGAAGGGGATGCGGGAGCTGGCACCGGTGCAGATGCTGAGGGCGCTTCTGGAGAACACTGAGGAGCAGCTAATGGCTCTGTGGCAGCGCTCGCAGTTCTGACGAAGCCCACTGAAGCTGGAGGGGCACTGGGCCAGGTCCATGAGGCCAGCCTCTGAGTAACTGGGAACCAGCTGCTGGTTGGAGCGAATGTGCCACTCCAATTCTGTGCTGTCAATGGTGTTAACTCGAGGGATACGGCGCCAATAAGGCCGATCATCACAAGGGGTCACAGGGAGGTAATCATGACCGAAGAGCTTTTCAACACGATAGTGGACGTATGCAGTGCGATACTCTGTGAAGACTCTGAGAGGCCAAGAAAACGTGAGGAAGGAGGCAAACCAGAAGACGTAGTGGGACAGATACCAAGGGTGGTGCTCCGGGTCACAGAGCACCAAGACATACTCCTTCAGGTCAATGTTCTTCAGGTGCATGCCCTCTCTGGCTTCCATGTAGTCATCCAGGCCCTCATTGTCGGTGAAAAACCTCGCCCTTTGTGTGAGATAAGAATTCTCGGACTCCACGTTGGCAAAACTGAAGCACTTAGTGAAGCGCATCTTTGTCAACGCAGACTTCTCCAAGCCCAGCAGCTGTTTGGAAACATCTTTGACACCACAGTGGCTGTAGTCAAATTCTGCTTCTGCCACGTGGGTGTTGACACGCTCATGGTAAACCTGAGTGCTCGTGTAGGCGTCTCCGTTGCGGTAGCGCGTGACTTGTCGAGTTCGGCGCACATAATGATAGCTGATGGCCTTCCACCAGATGCAGGGCTTAGCCTGCTGCATCCTCTGGATGCGCTCGGAGATGCCCTCCACGTCCACTTTGTGCTGCAGCTCATTCTTCACGTGACAGTGCCAGCACTCGACTAGGTAAACTAAATAGAGCATGCCCAGTAGGGCCAAGGGAATGTAGATGTAGCCATCAGAGCAGGGGCTGTCATGGTACATCATGGATTTCCCTTTGAAGTCGCTGTCGAAGGTGAGGCGGGTCACCTTGGTGATGTGACACCAAACCATGGTTCCCATGCAGCCATACATGAGAACGGAAAGGAGTAGGCATTTCCAGAAACTCTCCCGACATAAGGACTTGCTTAGAGATTGCTTCAGCGGTCTTTGCTGTTGAGTGAAAGAACAAACATAAGAAGAAACATTTTAAAAACTGATCAGTAGAGCAGGGCGATATGACCAAAAATATTTATCACGATATACATTTGAAAATTTGCGATAACGATGTAACTGACGATATAATTGACACTAGACAAAATACTTTACAACTCCATAACTTTATTAGTGAAAAAAAAAAAACATCGATGTATTTTCACTTAAACAAGCAGCTGTTTTTTATGTGCATTAAAGTCATATAAAAATTTAACAGTGCAAATGCAAATTCCTTGCTGACAGCTTAACCAAAAGGCATTTCCAGCGGAAATTGGCCGACATATCCTCAGCATAACCATGTAGAATATCCACAAAACTTAAAAAGAGGTTATACACACACAATATGGTAATATTATGTTGAAGCACAGTACGTATCACTCCGCGAGGCTCCTGCCTACGATAGCTGTAATGCTCCGACAATCCATCAAGCGGTGTGGCCTCGTAGCTTAGCAAAGTCGTACTAAAACATTTGACAGATTTTCGAGCACCGTCTACCACATAAAATCGTTTCGAGGTCAGTAAACACAACCAGAATTCATACATAAGGCACACGGGATTATAAAGGCCACTGACGATTTTCAGAAAAATCAAAGGATTGATTTTAAGTGTGCTGTATTTTCCAAAAAACACGGAAATAATGATGGCCCGCTAGCATACTCTACCAAAAATAGTGCTTTGTTGTGTATCTGACGGACGAAAGCTAAACCAGTTCCACACCACTTAAGTTGCAGCATTTTTACAAACCAGTTCTGGTTCATCTGTTTCATTCAATGATCCGCTTTCACCCTCCTCATTCTCCGTTGCCGCCATGCATTTTCCGCTATGTGCATATGAAAACAAAGGCACTGCGCATGCGAGTTTTACCCATATTCTATCGCGATATTTCATTTTCTTATCGTTGCCCAACATTATATCGGTATTACCGTGAACGGTATGATATGGCCCAGCCCTACTGATCAGAACATATTTATAATCCTATCAACACCAAATTCTAAACATCCGCAATCCTTGATGTATTCAGAACACAAATCATAAGAACAAATTCAGCCTTTTGTAAATATTAACAAGCTGAGAGTAGCCATGTAACTGCAGAACAATATATTTCTTCAGAGCTGTACAAGCGAGCAAGCTTCATTTTTATGTGCGGGCAGTTTCAAGGCATGCAAAGTCAAAATCGTAATAGAATCGGGACTCTGTTAAAATCTCAATATGCTGTATGAAAAAGAAATGCCAAAGCCAAAATTCACTAATCACAAAATTTTGTGTATCTACCCAAAAAATTGTTTAAATCCAACACTCAATGCAAAAATTAGAAATAAAAAATGTACAATTTACTAAATGAAGTGGAAATTTAAATTGAAAACTAAATAAATATCAGAATTTATACAGCTGATTTATAACTGAATTAAAACAAATTTCAATTTATGTCATATGTCCTTTGTGTGTGTGTGTGTGTGTGTGTATTTTTTTGGGGGGGCAGTTTAGGTCCTCCGTATGTAAACACCACAGACTGCCAGTAGCTGTCAAATGCAGGATCGTGTTTTGGTCGTTTGCTATCTGACTATTTTTGTTAGATTAAATATCAGAAACGTTAATAAATTTTTAATCGTAGGCGAAAAGCTTTAGAAAAGAGGAATTTCTGATCAAATTAAAATGTGTAAATAAAGTAAAAGCCTGGCCTTTATCATTTCTAACTGTGTTCCTCAGTGAACCTGACTGGCGTCGTCCGTATCTGCTGGGTTTGCGTTTCTGGTTTGTGTGGCAACAAATAAATTATGTTGCCACTGTGAGTTATTTCTCTTTTAGCCAGCTTGTGCTTTTTTCAGTTATCTCATGTGTATTATTGTGGTTTTTCCTTCCTTCCTTTCCACTTCTTTCCTCCCTTCGTGTTTCCTAATTGTGTCTTGATCCCCCAGTCAGTCCTTTGTGTAGCACCCTGTCAGTTGATCTGCTTTACAGTGTTTTTGCATGCTTTGATTGCAGCTGCTGATTAATAACTGCGACATTGTTCAATCTTTTGCATAATTAGACCAAAATAAACAAAGGAGTCACAAACCCTTGCAAGCAGCACTGGGGTTATGGTTGAAAAGAACAACAAGATAATTATGTAAATTGTCAGATGAAGTATGCAGCATTTACTTGATATAGAAAAATGTTGCCACACACTTTCAGACAATAAAAGTGCCTTTTTGCTTTTTACTTTTAGTGGTACAGAGGTTTATCATTGAGGCTTTATCCTCTGAGGTGCAGAGTGCGGGGGAGACTTCTTTACACATCTGGTGTCAATAAGTGCACATAAGGCTCCCAGAAACAGGGAGAACAGGTGACAGTCCTCTGCAATTCTGCACCTTTAACCTTAAATCTTAAAATGGAAGAGTAAATTTTATATTTCACCTAGTTCTGAAACAGTCACACTAGCACGTTTCAAATTATCTGATTTTATTATTAGACAAAGATAACCCAAGTAAGACACACAGAAAAAAGACATAAAGAAGACCTGATTACTGTCCAACCTGTCGAATCAAGAATTTACTTAAATAGAACCTGTCCAACAAAGTGAAGTAGGCTAAAAGTTGACAAAAAGCAACACATTGTGCCACGATCTAAAGAAACTGAGAAAAAAAATCATTGACATGTGTGAGTCTTAAATGGTTACATTGTCATTTCTGAGGCTTTCGGACTCCAGTGAATCACGGTGAAGACCATTATTGATAAATAGAGAGAATTTGGAACAGTGGTGAACCTTCCCAGGAGTGGCCAGCATACCAAAATAACCTCCAGCGTCCAGTGACGACTCATCCAGGAGGTCACAAAAGAATCCAAAAGAAAATCAAAATAACTGCAGGTCTCACTTTCCTCAGTTAAGATCAGAGGTCATGAATCAACATTAAGAAAGAGACTGGGAAAAATTGAGAGAGCCCAAGGAGAAAAGCACTGAGAAAACACAAGGACTTGTTTCACATTCACAAAAAAAGAACAACATCAATGATCCCCAAGACTTTGGGGGAAATTATTCTCTGGACTAACGAGACTTGCTGTAATTGATGGAACAAGAAAAGCTGAAGGAGAATGTCCGGCCATGACTTCATGCCCTGAAACTCCATCACTGTTGGGTTATGCAGCATGACAATGATTTGCAACAGACCAGCAAGTCCACCTCAAACAACCCTTCAATGTGGCTGAATTAAAACAACAGTGCCAAAATTTCTCCACAGTGATATGAAAGACTCATTGGCAGTTATCACAAATGCTTGATTCTGCCAAGCTGGCACAGCCAGCCATAAGATTTAGTTTTCACACAGGGCTATGCAGGTTTGGATAGCTTATTTTTCTTAATAAATAAAATCATCATGTAAAAACTACTACGTTTTGCATTTAGCCAGGTTATTTTTGTCTAATATTAAAATGTATTTGATGAGCTGAGACATTCAAAAATAGAAAAAGAAACCATTGAGGGGCCAACCACTAAACAGTACTGCACCCTTTTGGGCCTTAAAAAGGTATATAGTTGTCTTGAAGTCTAATAATTAGCTTAATGGGTGCAGATGTGTGTTGATTATACTTTTAGGGGCAGAAATTGATGTTTTCATTTCTGTGAGTGTCCATGCATTTGGGCTTACAATTATGTAATTATTGCATTGGATGAAAATTCCTTAAGAAAGAATGGATGTTAACTCTAACCCTAAACGGATCCCAGCCAAACTGATGGATGTTATTAGGTCACTGTCTCGTTTGCAGCTGACCTGCATCTCTGCTGACTGATAACTGCAACGTCTGTGGATGTTTTGCATAAAAGTATTACCAAAAGGGTCAAACACACACGGATCAGACATTTCTGTGCAAAGAAAATCAATCTGGAAACAATAAGAATAACAGGATATTCCGTCCATGGTCAGGTTCACTGGCCCGCTGCGGCACACGGGAGGTGAAAAACAGGTACAGACGCTGGCTGGCTGATTCCCAATCACATATCCTGCAGTTTTCCTCTAAAATAATCAATGCATCCTACAAGATTATAGAATTCCTTTCTATATCAGACTGTGGAACAGTGGCATGTCTGTAACACCAAATTCCCGTCAGATTATCCACCTGCAGCGTGTCACAGCCTACACAGCACGCACATGGACAAATTAAAGCTCCACGACAAGCTCTGACAAACAGACCGTAACAAAAGGCATTTGCTGTGCCAAAAAAAAAAGGATTGCCAGAAAATTCTACCTCCTCTCTGGTGTCCTCCTCGAAAACGGTGGTGGTGGTGCTTTCACTCGCTGTCGCAGCCGATGCTGGAGGAGACATGGTGCTGGGCAGCTACTGGTAGTGATGACAGGGCGTGGAGGAGGAGGAAGAGCGAGAGATTTCACCGCCTTTACTCCACAGCGACCCTCAAATGAGACTCGTCACATCTGCTGTCATTTAGAGGCATTTAGAGCTGAGCCGACGGGGACCGGCTGATCGGTGAAAAACAAAATAAGAGCATCTGTACCTTCCCGGTGCGTAAGAAACGAAAATCAATATGCGAGGGTGTTTCTACAGGAACTCCCACCTCCTGCTGTCTACGGTTCAGCTGTCAGTGCCGCAGTAACATGATGGGAGATGTGCTGTATTAGCTGGTCGTCGTTACTGAAGGAGCGTGCCCTGCCCCTCGGGGTCCGCTGGGTGCGCAGGAGGCGGCCGTAGAGCTGGCGGGGTCGCTGTCCATGGTGCTGACTGAGGTAGACTGAGGTACCGGGAGATGCTGTTGCATAAATCACTTAAAGGGAAAGTCCGACCTAAAATGTGCCACCTCACTGATTATCAACATATGGAGCAAAAATTAAGTTACTTTTACTTTAGCAAAGTAATCTGGTCTCTCTTTAGGCTTAACCAACGGTTTTATTTGGACGGCTTTATTGTTCATAGTGTTTTGTGACTTCGTGATCTCTGGTTACTTAATATGAATGAGTTTTGATTTTATTGAAGTTTTGGATTATCCTGTTTGTTGATTTGTTGTTTGTTGATGATACTGCCTAAGTGAACCATGTATAATTCTGTTTACATAATCATGCTTCCCTTAGGCAGTATCATTAGAAGACATAGCATACATTTTCACTGCTATGCAGATGACACCCGACTTTATCTATCCATGAAGCCAGGTAACCCATACCAAATTGTTAAACTGCAGGAATGTCTTAAAGACACTAAGACCTGGGTGACCACTAATTTTCTGCTTATAAATTCAGTTAAAACTGAGGTTATTGTACTCAGCCCTGAAAATCGTAGTAATATGCACTCTAACAAGATACTTGCCCTGGTTTGCATTGCCTTGACCTCCAAACTGCAGGCTTGCTTGTTGTTCCTAAAGTATTTAAAAGTAGAATTGGAGGCAGAGCCTTCAGCTTTCACGCCCCTCTTCTGTGGAACCAGCTTCCAGTTTGGATTCAGGAGACAGACACAATCTCCAAAGGCTTAAAACTTTAATTTTTGGGGCTGGATCAGGTGACCTTGACTCCTCCCTTAGTTATGCTGCAATAGGTGTAGGCTGCTGGGGGAGTCCCATGATGCAGTGAGTGCTTCTTCTTTAGTCACCTTTCTCACTCACTATGTGTTAACAGACCTCTCTGCATTGAATCATACTTGTTATTAATCTCTGGCTCTCTTCCACTGCATGTCTTTTATCCTGTCTTCCTCCCCTCACCCAAACCGGTCAGATGGCCGCCCCTCTGCCTGGTTCTGCTGGAGGTTTCTTCCTATTAAACAGGGGTTTTTCCTTACCACTGTCACCAATGCGCTTGCTCATAGGGAGTCATGTGATTGTTGGGGTTTTCTCTGTTGTATTATTGTATGGTCAACATTGCAATATAAAGTGCCTTGAGGCGACTCCTGTTGTGATTTGTCTCTGTATAAATAAAATTGAATCGAGTTGGGTTCCTGCTTTGTTTTTATGGTTATTCTGTTGATGTGTTTTAGTTTTTGTGTTGTTTGGGGATATTAAACTCCAGTATTTGAAGTTGTCAACTTGACCTAATTACAGTTCCAACATGCTTCACATCTAATTGTTTCATTTCCTGTTATACTTTGACAGTTTTCCCCTGTGTCTCTCTGTCTGATTATCCTCACCTGTGTCTTGTTCCCCTCCTCTTTCTAACCTATAATTGGCTTGGATTAGTGATTTTTTTTTTTTTTTGTTAAACAAACATTCTGCTTTCTGTGTTTGTATTTGGCTCCTAACTTCTACATTCAACCTGATGTTTTCTGATGTTGTGTTTTGGGTCCTTGTCTTGGTTTTCTAATTCTGGGTTATGAGGTAGATTTTATTATACAAACTGAAAAACCCTCTGTTTCCTTTGTGTGTCTGTGTCTGTTTATTCATCCAGTCTCATTTTTCCTTTGGTTATTTCTTGTTTTACTTGTTTTACTGTGTGTAGTTGTGTCCGCCTTTTGCCTCCTTTGTGATTGTTTCCCTCTGTGTCATGTTTCACTATTATTCTGTGCATTTTTAATCATTGTTCTTTCTCATATCCTACTCTTGTATCCTTATTTGTTTCTTTCTATCATTCCATTCATTCTCATTGTTTTGTCATCTTTCGTTTGGCTTGCAAACCTACCTCGACCTCCTGCATGTGGATCATCTGGCGCAAGAATCACACACATGTCAAAGAAGTGCAAGTAACAACTGTTTTTTAAAGGGCATTCAGCACACAGCTATCAGGAATCCTATGCACCCAGCACAATATATCTCAGTTAGTTTTTGATACACATGGCACATACACACAAATATATATGAGACAGAGTCATTAAAATTCATTCTTTTTCACAGGACTCAGACAGATGGTCTCACATTTGACCATAGAGCACTTTCGTACACAGATGAGTTTATTGTTGACTCAGTGACTCAAAGGTGTTCAGGTACCGTGGTTGCAAAACAAGCACAAATCATACATATTCCACCACCATTCTTGACAGTTGGTGTGACATGTCTGTGCTGATACGTCATCTTTGGCCTGTGCCATAAAGTCATGTTGCCATGTTTTGTTTTGTTTTTAGAGAGAAACAGCTTACTTCTCTCTAAAAGCCATACTTCTTCATTTTTTTTCTAACTGTAATGCCATGAACTTTAACCTTTAACATGCTGGGTGAGGCCTGTAGAGTCTGACATGTTGCTCTTGGGCTTTTTTGCAGTTTCTCTGAACAATGCACGGTCTGAAGTTGGTTTGAATTTGCTGGGATGTTCACTACTTTGTAGCTTGTGGCATTTTGTTAACACACAGGTGAATCCTCCAGACCCGCAAACTGCCAAAACATCTGCTTTTATAAAGGTGGTCACACAGCTGCTGTGAATAAAGTGCATTTGATTATCAGCACCCAGCTTCTACTTACCCTTACTTCCAATGGAAAGTAGAAATAAGTGTATACCTACTTTTTTCCAGGACCCTCTAAACATTAAACATTCTTTGAAAAGAAATTAGTTCCATTTGTAGCTTTTCTCAACTTTTGTATATTCAGCTTCATTAAATGTATCTTTACTGGGCATTTCTTTTTTTCTGTTTAACTAATTTATGTCTTTTTGATGTGGTTTTTCCCCACTTTTATTTTCACTTCTGTTTCTTTGTTCTATTCTGGAGTCATCAAAGAGAAATGGTAAAAATAAAATACTTTTTATTATTGATTTACATATTTAAATTTAAATATGAATACCATCAGTCACATTACTAATGTTACATCTGTTATACAACGTGTAAAATGTTTTCAAGAACCTCAATAAGCGTTCAAGAAATGTAGTGAACACGGGAGCAAAAGTTTCCAGAAACCATCAAGCATCAAATCTACTGCATGAAAACTTTTATTTCTTTAAGTCTAATAAAGATATTTGTAAGTAGAGCTCATCCTGTGTGCGAGTCATGTGTCATACATGATATGAAGCACATTTAATGCTGGCATTATTACCAAAAAGCACATTTCTTCACATAATTGGGATACATGAAACATCAAAATTATATCACATTCTGGGTCACAATTAAACTTACAACTCACAACAAAAGTAATGTTTGTGTTATGTATGATCTAAAGCTGCCTGTTCAGCTGTTTGGTTCTAATTTCTCTTTAGTGAAACGAGGAGAACATCAGTTCAGCAGGATGTTGGAAAATCTTATGGGTCATTTGGAAGGGTTGTGGTGTTACTAAATGACTAAATGTGCTATTAAAATGTACTTTAATGCACTGATAACAGCATTGCAGTACATTATTTCCTTACTTGATACTGAATAAATGTAACTGAGCATCAGTCTTTAGTAAAATAGTCTTCATTTTAATCTTCAAACAACTCGTCTATTACTATTTTCACTACAAAGAGGAGTTGCACAAATAAAATGACATTTTATTTAGACAATCCTATGATTTTTCTCACAAAACAAATTTTCTTTGTTTCAATAACACTAGAAAAATATGTATGCAAGTATATGTAATATACTTTTAAGCAGATTATGTATCATTTAACACCGAACTATGAAATGGTGACTCAATAATACTTTGATCACCGACAAATTACAGTGAAGTTATCACAGTCAGGAGGTTTGTTTTTCATCTTTTGTTACTCCCAGGCTCAAACTCAATCTGCGTGTTAATGTGTTATATGATTCTTTCAGCAGAAACACTCAAAATTTCCAGATTACTAAAATATCTAAAAATAATAATGGTCAAAATTGGACTCGTAAATATGACATTATTACCAACAAGTCACAAACTACAATAAAATCAAAGCCTATAACGATAAAATAAGAAGAAGGTGGAAAAAAAATCATGGCAAGAAATAGTTCTACGGTCAAAAATATCACAAAGGCACATATAAATATAAGGCTGGGGTCATAAATGACTCCACACAGGTCACCTGAAGGCTAAAGAAACAAAAATCACAGAAAAGGATTCTTGACGGAGACAAAACTACAACAAAGTCTTCACCTTTGGGGCTCCTCCTCCCTGATGACCACACTGTCTGAAACCCAATAATGGTTACTGCTTTTTTCCAGCATTTCTTTTTCTGGTGATGTTGGGATCCTTTAAAGGAATGTTGGCACAAGTGCAGATGCTGAGGGGGCTTCTAAAGAACACTGAGGATCAGATGATGACTCTGTGGCAGCGCTCACAGTTCTGATGAATCTCGCTGAAGTTGGACGGTCGCTGGGCCAGATCCATGAGGTCAGCCTCTGGGTAAGCAGCTGCTGGTTGGAGCAAATGTGCCACTCCAGTTCTGTAACATCAGTGCTTTTAACTCGAGGGATACGACACCAGTATCGTCGATCAACACATGGCGACACAGGTCGGTAATCGTGCCCGAAGACCTTCTCAACGCGATAGTGGACGTACGCAGTGCGATACTCTGTGAAGACTCTGAGAGGCCAGGAGAACGTGAGGAAGGAGGCAAACCAGAAGACGTAGTGGGACAGATACCAGGGGTGGTGCTTTGGGTCACAGAGCACCAAGACATACTCCTTCAGGTCATTGTTCTTCAGATTCATGTCTTCTCTGGCTTCCATGTAGTCATCCAGGCCCTCGTTGTCGGTGAAAAACCTCGCCCTTTGTGTGAGATAAGAATTCTCGGACTCTACGTTGGCAAAACTGAAGCACTTGGTGAAGCGCATCTTTGTAAGCACAGACTTCTCCAAGCCCAGCAGCTGTTTGGAAACATCTTTGACACCACAGTGGCTGTAGTCAAATTCTGCTTCTGCCACGTGGGTGTCGAGGCGCTCATGGTAAACCTGGGTGCAAGTATAACGGCGGTAGCGTGTGACTTGTCGAGTTCGGCGCATATAATGATAGCTGAAGGCCTTCCACCAGATGCAGGGCTTAGCCTGCTGCATCTTCTTGATGTGCTCATAGATGCCCTCCACGTCCATTTTGTGCAGCAACTCATTCTTCACGTGACAGTGCCAGCACTCCAACAGGTAGACTAAATAGAGCATGCCCAGTAAGGCCAAGGGGATGTAGATGTAGCCATCAGAACAGGGGCTGTCATGGTACATCTTGGATTTTCCTTTTAAGGCACTGTCGAAGGTGAAACGGGTCACCTTGGTGATGTGACACCAAACCATGGCTCCCATGCAGCCATACATGAGAACGGACAGGAGGAAGCATTTCCAGAAACTCTCCCGACATAAGGACTTGCTTAGAGATTGCTTCAGCGGTCTTTGCTGTTGAGTGAAAGAACAAACATAAGAAGAAACATTTTAAAAACTGATCAGGACATATTTATAATCCTATAACCACCTAAACTCTTAGTATCCACAATCTCATGGTGTATTGTACAAGTCCTCAGGTCTCGTGGACAAAATTCAGCATTTTGCAAATACTAATCCAGCCTGCATTATGCAACTTTGGAAGGAGAGGTTTGCTTTTTTAAAGAACAGTTTGTATTTTCATTCAGACTGCACAACATTGCAGAGTTTAGGACTGAAATGCAGGATTATGAGTCTGGCAGATGTAAAACCTACTTTTACTCCAGGCATGGTAGGCAAACTTCAAAAGTCCAAAGTTCAAACAAACTTAACAACAGTCTGGCCAGAGTAATGCAATGGTATCTTACAGGGTAAAAACACTAATCAGGGCTAATCAGGGGGAGTGAGCACAGCTGGGGGGAAACTGGGCACATGTTAACAGAATCTAGATAATGAGGTAAGAAAAATAAAGGCGATTTTATTTATATAGCACAGAAAATACAGGAAAAAAAACAGAAATCCTTGTAGGTTTACAATTCATTAAGGCAGTGAAAACAATGAGATATAATTTTATTTAAAAGCCAATCAAAATTAAGCAAAAAACAAACTTGAGCGTGGTCCTGTGTGAATAGTAAAGATAAAGCAAAACTAAAAAGCAAGGCACAAAAGGCAAGAAGAATAGACTTAGGAAGAAGAGGAAGTCTGGAACAAGCAAAGACTCAAACATGACTCTAAACACAAACTAGAAAAGAATGAAATTGGCCACAGAGGTAAAACACAGTAAAACACAATAAACCTACAATGTAAGAAAAAAAACAGAGATTAATAATGAAGAATTCAAAGTTCAAAAAACTCTAAACTTCATGTTTCAAATGAGGAACATGACAAGTATTTCTATATGTACTTAGAGAACAGACATTAATATGCTGTCAGTTGTTTTGTAATTCTTTTTGTAAAAAACAAAATAGGAAATTAAAAGTATTTATGTTTACCCTTTTTGATCTACGTTTTCTCTCATTTCATTTATTTCTATTTCTCAAAAATAATTCATAAAAACGAGAAACTGTGAGAAAACATTACTTAAAACATGTTTTAAATAAAATGAACAAATTAATAAATAAAATTGAAACTTAAGTGGAAAACTAAATAAACAGGAGGATAAGCAGAGTGAATCGCCACTGCCTCACGCACTCCCGTGTCCAAGTTTACACCGATGACACCTGTCAGATCATTCACCTGCAGCTTGTCACAGCCTGCACAGCACGCGCACGGACACAATAAAAAATCAGCAACACAGAGAGAGTAAGAAAAAAGAAAAAGAAAAAAAAGAATTGCCAGAAAATTCTACCTCCTCTCTGGTGTCCTCCTCGAAAACGGTGGTGGTGCTGCTTTCACTCGCTGTCGCAGCCGATGGTGGAGAAGACATGGTGCTGGGCAGCTACTGGTAGTGATGACAGGGCGTGAAGGAGGAGGAAGAGCGAGAGATTTCACCACCTTTGCTCCACAGCGACCCTCAAATGAGACTCGTCACATCTGCTGTCATTTAGAGGCATTTACAGCCGGTGATCGGCCAAAAAAGAGCATCTGTACCATCCAGCTGCTGGGAAACGGGTTAAGACAAGAAAAACAATACGCGAGGGTGTTTCTATGGGAAATCCCGCATCCTGCTTTCTACGGTTCAGCTGTCAGTGCCGCAGTAACATGATGGGAGATATTAGCTGGTCGTCGTTACTGAAGGAGCGTGCCCTGCCCCTCGGGGCCCGTTGGGTGCGCAGGAGGCGGCCGTAGAGCTGGCGGGGTCGCTGTCCATGGTGCTGACTGAGGTAGACTGAGGTACCGGGAGATGCTGTTGCATAAATCACTTAAAGGGAAAGCCCGACCATAAGCGAGTCTTAAAATGTCCAGCTCCGCTGATTTTCAATGCAGGGAAGGAAAAACAGAGATTTTCGCTTTAACTGAGTATCCGGTGACACTTAAAGGTTCCTTGTCGATATGCCGGCTCATCCGCTTGGTCAAGGTGTCATGGTCCCAGGGTTTTGTTCCATATTCATGACTTTTGATTTCAGTGCTGTTGTGGAGGATTTTTTATTTTTATTTTTTATTTTTTTTTTAAGTTTTTGGATTCATGGATTCAGGGTTTTTAGTCACGGTCTTGGGCTTTTGTGTTCTTTGACAGTTTTTCATTCTTAATACATTTGAATAAAAAACACAAAGCCACAAAAAAGTTTTGGGTTTCTTCAGTTTGTGGATTTTTGTTAATTATTTTATTATTTAATGTTTATTTTTTGGTTGAAACTTTCAGCTTATTTCAGTTAGGATTCTGCTTTAGGTTACTTATTTTAGACTCTTAATTTTCTTAACATTTCCTTTGTGTTTAGTTACCTCCTGTGTTATTTTTGACAGTCATGTTTCCTTGTGTCTGGAAACTCTAGAAGTTTTCTGCTGAGGAGTGAAGTACAAAGAGTTGGTAAAAGATACATTTTTACTGATTTGCCTGTTTAATTTTAAACATGAATTCCACCAGTAACATCAGTTATGTTGCAAATGATATATTATGTCAAATGTTTTCAAAAATCTTGATAAGTCCAAAATAAATCTAGTTAACAAGGGTTTCCAGAAACTGTCAAGCATAAAACCTGCAGTATGAAAATGCATTTAACTATTATAAAGGCTTTTATATTTACAGTTCACTGTATTTGTGTGAATCTGGTCTCAGAGATGATATGAAGGACATTCAATCTAGAAATTAATGCAAAATCTTTACAAACAGAAAAGACCTATTCATTCATGAAAGACTCCATGAAATATCAAAATCATGTCAGATTCTAGGGCACAAATAAACTCACAATTTAAAAAATACAATTTACTTCTCAGAAACTCTCTAAATCTCAGAGCAGTGAGTAAAATTGTTTATCAGCTGTTTGGTTTAAATCTGTACTGAAACACATGAAGCACATGTTGGAAAATTGTGGAACATTTTTGAAGGGCTGTTCATCCATCCATTTTATTCTGCTCATATTCGATTCGAAGGCATGTGGGGTCCCTGGACAGGTCGCCAGTCTGCCGCAGGGCTAACACAGAGACATAGAACCATCCTCACTATCACGCCTACAGTCAATAACCTACAGAGACTCGGGGAGAACACGCAAAGAAAGGCCACAGGGTGGATTCAAACAAAGCATCAATCTCTACTAAAACTTTCTTTTAATCCTCAACAATCACTTTTTCCATTTTCAATGCAAAAAGGAGTTAAAAATGAAATTGTATGAACAAAATCGCATTTAATTGGACAATCCTTCTTTGTTTCTTCACACAAAACATTTTTCTCTGTCAGTAAACCAGAAAACTTAAAACTTAAGATTTGTTTGATAGAATCATATGTGGACAGGTTGTTACTTTCAACAAGTTGTAATGAAATAAATGCCAATAAATTCCAAATTGCAATAAAATAAACGTCTGTAGTGTTCAATGTCTGTACATATATTAACTCTATCCAGTTTAGTTTCCTAGTTGCCCATAAACAGCTGTGAAAAGTAGTACAAGAAGTCAAATCAAAAATATTTGTGGTCAAAAATATCCTGAAGGCACATGTAAATATGAGGCTGGGATCATGAATGACTCCACGTCACGTGAAGAAACAGAAGTCACTGAAAGGGATTCAGGGTGGAGGCAAAGCTGTAAGACAATCTTCTTCCTCAGGACTCCTCCTCCCTGATGTGCCCACGGTGTGAAATCCCATGCTGTTCACTACTTTTCCCAGGGTCTCCTTTTCTGGTGACGAAGGGAACCCTAAAAGGAAAAGTAAATAAGGGTTATGAGTGCATGAAAATCTCTTCATGATCAGATATATTCCATAACCTTTCAGTCTGACTTCATACATGTTAATAAAAGAGGATAAAGCTTTATTTAAAATTGTTTCTGATGATGCACTCAGCTACTTACGGAGTACATGTTGGAGAGGTTGTTGAAAAGCACTTGGCCTGCGCTCACTTTGTTCCTCACTCCTCTCACGGTCCCATTCTTGCTGCAGATATTGATCCGCTTGTTGCTAAACAGCATCTCTCGCTTGGCACTGGCGTACAAAAGCAGGTCATCGGGTTCACAGCCGTTCTCGTCCACGGCTGCTTCCACCACCAAACCGTTCAGGTGGCAGTTGGCCTCGCTGGTGGGGAGAGAGCCGCCCTGCTGCTCTGCCTCTGGGCTGCTGGTCGAGTCAGACTCCACCGAGTCCTCCACCGAGTCCTCCACCGAGCTGCACCAGGCTCTCTCATCCTTGAACACCTCCGCCAAGACCCGGCCACTGTTGGCAGACGCTACTCTAAACCTGACTGTTTTCCCAGCCTTCTCGTTCTCCTGTTTCAGTTTTGGCCTCTCCATTGAAATACAAGAATGTCTCACATGTTTTACATCCCATTCAGAAAAGCCAGACGCGCTCTCTCAGTGCTGCGCAATTATCAAACAATAATATCCTCATTGATGTGTCAAAATGAGCTGAGTACAAAAACTAGACACCCAGATGGTTAATAATTAATGAGCTTCTGCCATGGTAACCACTAAAACAGGTAAACAGTAAACTGATATTACCATGTTCAATAATTAATCAAGGTTAGTTTTCAAACAGCTACAGAAGTGTGTGATCCTTTATGGTCGACTGGGGCAGCAACAAGGATGAATTACCCAGGAAACACCAGACAACCTCCGGTGACCTTTTCTGTGGCCCCCGTTTTGTTTGTCTGACCCCGAAGTTATCACGAGAGCGCAGACTCGAAAACCAAAGTAGGCAGATTGTTCTTTTCTGTGTTGGCCACTTTATTATATGCATCTGTTCAACTGCTCACAAATATCCAATCAGCTAATCACATGGCAGCAGCTCAGTGCATTTAGGCATGATCAAGATGAAGAAAGAACAAATGGCATGACGGCTGGTGGTTCTCCAGAGAGCCTCTCCACCGGAACCTCAGTAAGCTCACTCTTTCAATTCATCTCATAAATATTTTCTTGGAAAAATTTGGACCACTAGGATTAACCCCTGTCTCCTCTTTCTCCCTACACCTGGAAAAGGACCGCTGTATTGTAACTCACGCTTCCACTGCTGATACAAGTCAGCAGTGGGAGTCATGACAAATCATGACATGCTCATAAATACACTGTGTGTCCTTTCAGTCAGTGTGGAAGGTTATTGCTTTGTATTTTGGTTCTTGTTGTGATAGCTTGTTTTGTTGTGTTTCTTTGTTTTCAGTTTCAGTGTTGTTTGCCTTTTAGTTACTTCATGTTTTAGTTTGAAGGTTGACTTTTCCTTTGTGTCTTGTCCTAGTTTTATTTCCAACTTTTTGCAACCTCTGCACTTTGCAGCAGGCTATTTTATTTGTCAGAGTAAAACACAGTAGGTTCAGTTAAGTGACACAAAGTAATGAACAGAGCCAGAGGCAAAACTTTAAGCCTTACCACCATCAAGTTAGCTAGTGGCTACTTAACTGATCTCCTTGACCTGTATAACCCAAAAAGAACACGAAGATCCTCCAGCCAACTGCTCATAATACAACCAAGGTCTCGTTTAAAAGCCAGAGGTGACCGTGCCTTTGCTATTGCCGCATCTAGACTCTGGAATAATCTCCTAGTTGATATCTGTACATCGGAATCTATTCAATTGTTTCAATTGTAAAAACCCACCTGTTCAACTTAGCTTTTGAAGCAAATTAGTTTGACTTTCACTTGGCCTGCACTACACCATGTAATTGTACATTTTAATTGAAATTGTACTATTTGTTTTTTGTTTCTGCCCGCATTGCGGTATTATTGTGAAGCACTTTGAGCTACACTAATCTTTTAAAATGTGCTATAGAAATAAACTTTGATTTGATTTGATTTGAAGTATGGTGAGTTTTTTTATGTTATGTTATAAGATGGGAAGCTATCCACAGAGACCAGGATTATTTTTATTATTATTATTGTTGGTATTCGGTAAACTATCAATGGTAATAAAATTCTCATCTTTGCTTCTGAAAGCCTCTCTGGCAGGTTGTTTTTATACCTAACCATGTTTTTCATCAATCGGGTGTTTGTGAGGGTTTTTTTGTTTTGTTTTGGTTTTTTTGCTGCTTTTTTTTTTTATTGTACTAAACAACTTTACAGTCATTTAAGTGTTGCTAGGATCAAAGGAAATAAGTACTAGTTGATTTCTTCTCCATTCTTCTCATGCAACTCATTAGTGAGTGCATTTTCTAATGTTGACCCTAATCCAGGGATCGGGTAAATTCGTGGCCAAATAAAATATGCGGATTATAAAGTTCCCTCTAAATGTCGATCCGCCAGCCTGTAATTCCACCCCGCTCCTGTAGATGGCAGGAAGCGCCCGCTGCTGGCGCACAGCAAGAAGAGGAAGAAGCAGACCTCACACGTGTTCCTGCACCAGAGTGTCAACATGGGCAAAAGAAAACAGAATAAGCAGTTTCTAACTACTTTATCCAAAAAACAGAAGAAGCACTTGAAGGAGTTTGGAGAGGAGCATCCTTTTCACGACGTGTAAGCAGAACGACAGCAACTTCCGGTCTGGTTTAAAGGAAGAAGCTGCTTTATATTAGCAAGGCTGCTAATTTCTAGTTTTTCATTCCATTTTTTTTAAATGTAACTGTAGTTTTTCCCGTATTATCTCGGTGTAAAGTACAAACAGAAATGTAGCAAACATCTTAAGTTTACGTTTTCTAAGGAGGGCAATGTGCTGATGTTTACCTGATGACATGGATTTTTAATATTAGAAACTATCAGTGAGTTAAGCCCCTAGTAAAGCCGAAACAGTAGAAGAAGAATGGCGCATTTTAAGGGGACACTTTAACTTCAGTCAGAACCATTTCTTCTGCCCTGGGGAAAGTGACGCAGGTACGCCGGAGAGGCAACAACAGCACAACGTCGCTCCTAATATCTCCTGGCTGATCGTTCTATAGGTTTGCATTTGGTGGTACTTTTTTCTACTGGTAGCTCAGGAGATGGGCTGTTACACAAGGAGAGCTGGACAGAGCCACAGAAAGGCATCGGCACCGGTTCAGCACTGCTATCTGCTCCTCTGTGTGATTAGAAACTGGTGGAGCACCGCTAAAGCTCTAAATGATGACCTCGTTTATTTTCTGCCTAAACTGTGAATAAGACTCCATGCGGACGGCAGGAGGAGCTCACATCTTGTGGGTCAGCTCTCTCACCACTGGTGCCATCTCTGATCTACATATGTAGTGGTGCAGGCCAAAAGAACAATGCGTTAATATATATATATATATAATAAACTGCAAGTTACTGGTTACAATAAGTGGCAGATTATTAATCATTGTTGTAAAACTAGTACAAAGCTTTACTTTGTCCTAATAATTTCAATATTTTTACAAATATGTTGTCTGAGCAGCTTCATTTAATTTTCTCTCTCTCTCTCTCTCTCTCTTTTTTTTTCACAGAGTTAATGAAAGACCTGAAAAAACTCAAGTAATGGAACTGGTGAGTAGAAAGTCCTAAACAATTTAGTGCTGTAAAAAGTGTGTGCCTTGTCAAAGTCTACTTTTCCTCCCCGACTTCCTGTATATTATTCTATAAATACAGTTTGGAAAAAATTTTCTGTTTCATTTTGTGCCTTTCTTTTTCTTTATTTAAAGTATGTAATAATAGGTGGTATTTATTGTTTTGGCTCCTCTAATACCTGAAATTTAAAAATGTCTTATTTTATCAGTTTGGGATCGTTTTTACCAACGCTGCTGTCAGACTTGTTTTAAAACTTAATGTCTGGTGTGAGTGTCTCCCAATAAAGCCTTGATTATACTTTCCACATTGATGAGGCCTCTCAGGTTAGACTGATTTTAAGTTTTATCGTAACACGGTAAGCCCGAGGGTCCGTGCGGACGGCTGCATGCCTGCCTGTTTTTTGTCATCAGCTATGCATGCGCTCCAGGTGGCGGTCTTCAAAGAAGTGTAACAGGAAAGACCACGGAACAAAATCAAAGCTTTTTAGTACTGATGCCCAAAGGGTGGGCTAGGGCCCCCCTGGTGGGCTGCCTAAGGAACTGTAGGTGGGCCAGAGTAATAACAGAAATTCAGTTTGAAATTACTTACTAGTATGTTCAGTTACAGACTTGTATAAATGTATTTATTTATATAAAAAGGGAAATAAAACTGGTAGTATGAGGTGGTAGTTTGTGACATTACTGTGACCTAAATTTACTGCATTTGCATTAAAGTTTGTGTCCCAGTGGCAGGTGAGTCACTTGCATTAGTGTTCGCATATGACTGTATAACCTAAAGCCTGTGTGGTTTATGGGTTCTGAGTACATTTTTTAAGGAAATACAATATTTCTGTTGCATTTTTAACAAGTGTAAGTGGGCTGCACACTCTTGACTTTGGGAGTGGCTGCTTTAGCCTAAGGTTTCCATTGTTAATTTGTCATTCCAAGCATCTCAGGTCATCTGAAGTAATGAACAAGTAATGTCGTGTATCAAATTACCTTCTTCAGACAGTAAAGTGAGTAAATAAATAGTTACTTTTAAAATAATTAATCTGTAATATACTTTTTTTTAATATCTATGACACCCCCATCCTTGCATAAACCATCACATTTGATCCAGTTTTGAGGTTAGATTTAGGTTCAGTATTCACTATTATACACAAAGCGATGATGCCACATTCAGTGAGCAGCAATAATCATGAACAGCATCAACACAGCGATAATAAATGGATTCATGAGCTACCTTTTTTAATTTTTAGCCGTCAAGTCCAGAACAATCTGAGTCAGAGGCCGATGAGCTGGAACCAGAAGAAGAAGAGGAGGAACCAGAGCAGAAAACAGCCTATCAGAAACTTCTTTCAACTCTCAGCCAACCAAGAGGTGAAGCTCAGAGTGAAGAGGAGGACAGCACAGATGATGATGATGATGATGATGAAGAAGAAGAAGAAGAGGAGGAGCTTCTTGGTGACGGTAAGCTGTTTGTTTCCAGAGCTCTTTATTTCAACAACCACTTCGGATTTCACTGAATGTGTTTGTGTTTTTTTCCATCTCAGATGAGATTGACGCTGAGGAGGGAAGTGAGGGTGGTGATGAAGATGAAAAGGGAGAAGGAGAACCTGTAGATGGAGAGGAAGCTTTGATGGAAGCAGGAGATGGGGAGGATGACAGGAAGGAGCCGGGAGATGAGTTTGTAGACAAAGAGCATGAGTCCCAGTTCTGTCTGGAGACCAACTTCACGGGAAAAGGAGAACAGGAGGAAACACGGGACGAAGATAGTAAAGGTACTTAAAGGGTTGGAGGGGAAAAAAGATCTCCTGAATTCTTTAGCAGAATTATTTAGTATCTTAAAAAAACAGATGTTTAAATGTTTTCTTGTACATTTGGTGTGTCTTATAGTTTTGCTCTTTGTTTACAGACATGTTTGTCCAGCATTTGGACACAGAGCTTGATGAAGAGGACGTGCAGAAGATATCATCGGGCTGCAAATCAAAGACTCAGATTACGGTACACCAGTCTCATTAAAGGAGACTTCTAATGCTCATCGACAGCTGCATTTTTTTAGTCGTAGAGTAGCTTTATGTTGCTGATCCTTGGTGCAGCCCCTCATTTTTAATCCTCTGTCTAACAAAAACCGTGTTAGCCCCTTCTCCTTTAAGGCCCCCCCCCCCCTCAATTTTCTTCAGATTGGTTCCACCTCTAAAACATAGGGTTTGATTAGCAAGGAGGGGTGGACTTTATGTGCTTTTAGTCCCAAGCCATGTGCCTGAGGTGATTGTGTTAAGCGTATTTGTGCTCAGTGACATCATACGGAGCCATAAGTAAAACATGAAGCCTAAAACTGAGGTTCTGGCTCACAGGAGCAACTTGCACATGTTCTGGGCATGTTTAATATTGGCATCCATTATTGTAAACGTGTATATATATCACATAAAAGAAGTAAAAGCATGATAGGTCATAAAATCTGAATCAGAAATACTTTATTAATCCCAGAGGAAGTTGTGTGGTCTCAGTTGCTCCATGACAATAAGAACATTAACAAACAAATTAAAATACAAATAATACATTAAAGAATAGCTCTAATACAAATAACTCTAATATATAAATATCCAGAAATATTGCCAAGAATTGGAATATAAAAGTTGAAATTGAAGTGCCGCTCTTATCATATTACAAAACGTAAAGTTTCAGTCTTTGCCTTTCTCTTTCTTAGTGGCCAAAGCTGGGAACTCTGCTTTGCACCAATCCCCTGGAGAAGTTTGGCCCTATCGGCCCCCAGACAGACACAAACCTCCCAGTTTTCCATAAACTTGTGGAGACAAGCTGGAAGGATCTGAACCAGACGTTCAATCATAAAGGGCAGGCCGAAGAGATCAGCCCTCTCCAGCTGGAGTTGCTGGACCTAATGGGCTCCTATAAAGATCTGTACTACCCGGAGACATGCCCTGTCAAGCAGGGACCACATGTGCGCAGTGCATATTGCCTCCATGTGCTTAACCATGTACTGAAGGCTAATTCTCAGGTCCTGGCTCATAACTCACAGTTGAAAGAGCAGAAGAGTCGGACTAAAGCCGGAGCCGAGCCACGGGATGAACTCCGAGACCAAGGACTCACCAGGCCAAAAGTAATCCACAGAAATGTTCCTTTATTCTTCTTCTAGTTCTTGTTCTTTTTAATTACATATCAGTATTGCTGGGTATCTGCTAACCTGCTGTCATCGCCCTGATGAATCTGTCAGGTCCTGATCCTCGTTCCATTTCGGGGAAGCGCGCTGCAGGTCGTCCATACACTCATCAGCCTGCTGGAGACTAAAGGCAAGAAAGTGATGGTGAGCAACAAGAAGAAGTTCAAGGAAGAATTTGGAGAGGACGAGGATGAGAAGCCGCCCAATTTGCAGAGACCAGACGACTATAACGCTATCTTTACAGGCAACGTGGACGATCACTTCAGGATAGGTACGCTCTGAAAAAAGAACCCTAGCTTCTTTAAAAATCCGAGTTTGTCTCTTTGACCATCTCCTGCTCTGTCCTCTCCAGGTGTCTCCATTTTGAAGGGCAGCATGCGCCTCTATGCCCCCTTCTACTCATCCGACATCATCATCACGTCTCCTCTGGGCCTTCGCACTGTGCTGGGAGCAGAAGGAGAACGCAAGAGAGACTTTGATTTCTTGTCCTCTATCGAGCTGCTAGTGGTGGATCAGGCAGACGTCTTCCTCATGCAGAACTGGGAGCATGTGCTGGTAAGAATAGGATTTACTGCGGGGAAAACGTAGCGCCCTCTGCTGTCTAGGAAGCAATTTTGGGCATAAGCAACAAACATGTTTGCATTTTAAATGTAAGGAAAGAGATGAAAGCTTCATTTAAGACTCATTCTGACCAGATTTACTTCACTCATGCTTTCACTGCTACCTGCTGTGCTCATTTATCACAATCAAAGTCCAAAGTGCATTTGAGTACCACTGACAGTGATAATTAGGGCTGTAATAACCCACTATTACTGCTGCAATTTAAATCCCATCCAGAGTGATGAAATGTACTTTTTAATCTTAGCTGGAAAATTATCTTGCTTTATCCTGTTTCTTATCCGCGCAGTGTAATAATTAAACTTCAGTGTGATAATGGAGGAAGTTCATTATGTTTTTTTACAGATTTGATGGAAACAAAAAGCTTACAGACCTAGTTGAGTGATTATAAAGGAAACAAAAGCCATTACGAGAATGCCAACCTGTAGAATAATTAATGAGCTGAGTTAAGCTTTCTTTTAAGCCTTTGTGTAGGGATAGGCGTCAACGTTATTTAGTATTTACTAAGACCTTTTCACCCGTTCTTAAGCATAACTTCCCCTACACCCTCACTTTAAATCAGTATGTATAACTGTTATAAAGTTATGACATGTTAGCTTTATACAAGCCCTGATTTTCCTTTTAGTGCTTTTAATGTGTTCTTCCTTCACTTCTGTTTATTAGTGGCTGGCAAATAGTAGCATAGTAATTCCGGAAATGGTTGAAAAAAGTTTTGCTTTTAATTTAATGAGTAGTCTAGCATTTAAACATGGTGACTGTCCTTAGTATTTAACATTTTAACAAGTTGGTACCATTAAAACTATGTTGGATCAGCTATTAGCAGATGCTGCTTACAAAGTACTCTGGATGTAATAACAATAATAATCATTCATTCATGTAGCACATTTAAAAATCCACATTACATCGTTTTTAATAGGAGAAACAACAACGACAAAATCAGGGAAATCCTTCCTCTTAATGTATGTTTTCAGATTCGATTTAAACGAATAGCAGGAAAATTCTGAGCTTTTATCTTCCATAATTCCTCATAATGTTATTATTTCCTTCCTTTTGTTTTTCCCCGTTATGGTCACCAGCATGTGATGAAGCACATGAACCTGCAGCCGCTGGACTCCCACGGTGTCGACTTTTCCAGAGTGAGGATGTGGAATCTGAACAACTGGGCCCGACACTACAGGCAGACGCTGGTTTTCAGCTCCATTCAGGACCCGCAGATCAACAACATCCTCACCAAGCACTGCGCCAACTACCGCGGACAGGTAGGCCACACTTTACTATTGCTGAGAGAGAGAGGTGGTGGATGTAAACCCTTTATTGTGTAACATTTTCAGAACAAGGTTCATATTGATTTGGTTTTAACTAAGGTGTTAATTCTTTTGTTTTCTTTGTGTGTTTTTTGGCTCAGATTGTCATAAAGAACATACCAAAAACTGGTTCCATCTGCCAGGTCTTGGTCCAGCTGCCTCATGTCTTCCAGATGTTTTCCTCCGCCAGCTTCATCGACCACGATGCTCGGTAAAGTCCAGCGTGTACCTTCACCCTAAACTGTCTCCTGACATTAGTGCTCTTTTTTTCTCTCACAGCATTCTACGATTTAGGTCCTGGCAGCTGATTGGTTGTTTTATCCGATTTTGTGTATAGGTTTCAGTTCTTTATAGACAAAGTGCTTCCGCAGTACAAGGATTCGGTTATGTCACACACTCTGATCTACATCCCGTCTTACTTCGACTACGTTCGGCTGCGTAACTACATGAAGAAGGAGGAGATGAACTTTGCCAGCGTCTGCGAGTACTCCAGCAAATCCGAGGTGTCCCGAGCACGCCACTTTTTCCAAAAGGGGGAGAAACAGTTCATGCTCTTTACGGAGCGCTTTCACTTCTACAAGAGGTCAGTTCTTTGTAATGCCCTGTCATGTGGGCCTTTTCCATAGTAAATCAAACAAATCTGAAGAAAAAAAACCCCACCTGACCACCTCTGAGTCATCTGATTTATTTTGTACAATAACTTTGGTATGTTAAATATGGTTACAGACCCTCAGGGTGCAAAGGGTGGTCAAAATTTAGCTTTGTTTAATCTGCATGTTTTTCGGGGCCTTAAAAAGACATTTAAGATCTGGTTTGGATTTTTTATTTGTTTGTTTGTTTTTTTTCAAACAGCAACCAAATAAATTTTATACCCACTCAAAGTGTCACAATCTAAAGCCAAAAAAACATCCCTTTTGTGGGAGTTTGAATAACAAGACTGTACCAGCTTTTACCAGTTGACTATGTGCACGTTAGCATATGCTACTTCCGGTGCGGAAACTCCTGTGGGGAGCTTTGTTTCCGGTGTCCTATTCGCGCCTGGTTTACGGTCCAAAACAAGTTAAGCAAATGAATGAATCAAGCGGCAATTTACATTTCTATAGATGTCTTGGGCATTTACCCAATATATCTGTAAATGATGTTCATCGACTTGTCGATATTTTTCCCCGCGCCTCAGAGCAAAAGAGAAAATGGATTCAAATGTTATATTTCTCAGCTGTCCCTCATTTATCGCGGGTGTTATGTTCTTAAAAAAAACCAGTGATAGGTGAAATCAAGTAGCCAGTTTTATTTTTTGACGGTGCAAAACGTTTCGTGGACATCGTGGACAGACAGTACTGCACTTCAGAGTCACACTGCTAGCAATCGATGCAGTGATTCTGTACTGTACAGGAGAGACGTCACGGAGGAGATCGTCTGCAGCGATCAGGGCGCAGGACACAATGTGACGTAAAAATAAGCATGCAAACTTGCACTAAAAAATCTGCGAAACAGCGAGGTGAAAGGTGAACCGCGTTATTAGCGAGGGACCACTGTAATTTTTAAGGTAAGTCACAACATACCCTTCGTACATACTAATGTATAGAAACCGTTACCAGCAATCGTTCATTTTTTGTGTGGCTTTTTTCACGGTTTGTTAACATGCTGTGTAGGTGTGTACTTGACTAGCTGATCTCGACATAATGGGGGAAACATCTGGTTTGACTATTCTTCACCTGTAGTTTGAATGCTGAACATTTGCCTGTTTAAATCATAAGACCAGTCACTATACAGAGACGTGCTTCTGAATGTGGACGATGTGTCTTCTGCTGCAATAATGCAGTTCTGCTTGTGTTGAGTGACGTAAACAACTGATCGATCTAAACGCTTTAAACGTCAATATTGATCATTAGATTTTTTATGACACAACAGCGGTGAGTGTTCCCACCTTCTGCTCTTTGTAACTTAACGCGATCTTTCCGTTTTCGAGTTTTGGACATGATTTTGGAGTATATCTTCGCAGTAGCGATTGACCGCAAAGTAAAGCTACCAGAAATGTACAACCCCACATCCGGTCTCAAACCAGGAAGTTAGCATTTTCTCGTGCACAGGGTCAATAGGTCTCTTATTACCTGTTCAGTTTGTAACACTTTTCTTTTGGCTTTACTAAACTTTAGAGATTCAACTGTAAGAGAACTTATAACCGTCGCTTCTGTCGGCTGTGAAGGCTTTAAAGGCACTAATCTTTAGAGTTAACATCACCAGATAACTGATATATTTGTAATCCATTTTATTGCACTCACCTGATAGCTGCATATGACAAGTTGCCAAGAGAGAAACTGTGGTACTGTATGATGAAGTCACAAGTGGCAGAGAAGTATGTGAGCCTGGTACAGGGCATGAATGTGGGGGTGGGATTGCATCAGGGATCATATCTGAGCCCCCTGTTGTTTGCATTGGCGATGAACAGGTTGACAGACGGGGTCAAGCATGAGTCTCTGCAGATTGTGATGTTTCCAGATGACAGGACAGAATGTGTGTGCGAATAAGGGGGAGATTTTGGAACTTTTCTAGTCTGCTCTGGGGGAGACAGGTGAAGAGGTGAACAGGCAGATTTTAAATACCTGATAGAAGAATAGCAGAAAGAGTGAAAGGGACGTTTTACAAGATGGTAGTGAGAGCTGCTATGATGTGTGGTTTGTGAGGTGGTGGTACTGACAAAAAGACAGGAGGCTGAGCTGAAGATGGTAGGATTTTCATTGGGAGTGACCTGGACAAGATTGGAAATAAGTCAATCTGAGGGACAGCTCAGTTTGAAAACAACGTTAGAGAGCCAATGCTGAGCTTGTTTGGAAATGTGAAGAGAAAGAATATAAGATATATTCGACAAAGGATGGAGAAGCCAGGCAGGAGGCAAAGAGGAAGACCTCGAGAAGAATTGTGAATAGAGCGAAGGACATGCAGAGGTTTGGTGTAACAGAGGATTCTTGGGCTGGGCTGAAATGGAGCCAGATTATCTGCTGTGGTAACCTCTTAGGGGAGCAGTCAGAAGAAGAATTGTAGTACTGTCAGGTGTTTTCATCTTGTTGTTGCTTTGATGCTTCTTTTCTTTCTTTTTTTTTAATTTAGAGCACATAAGTGTCTAATCATGGAATAACTCCTAAATATTTCAAAAGAAAAGATGAAGGAATTTTTCTGCTAGATTTATCCAACTAATTTCCTCCTTGTTTAGAATTACTGCAACGTAAAAAAAAAAAATGCCTTGCATTCATGGCTTATCCCAGCCGATCCGAAATGAAAATTATTTAAATTAAAGGTTGCAGTTACTCCAACAGTTATTACTAAGCAAATTAAGTTACATTAAATCCTTGAATGCACTTTGATCAATTAATACAGCTCACAATCTCAATTTAGGAAGCTTATATAAATCTATGCTCTCAAGGTAACACCTTGATAAGATTTTATTACACCAGCGTGATAGTGTAATCGTTCGGCGTGATAGTTCAGCTGGGGGTTAAACAGGCTGTTGAAAAGTCAAATCGCATCAGCAATGCATGTACTTATAATGTTTCTTGTTATAGAAACTGGTTTAGTATATCCTCTGCTGTAGGAGATAATAAAGGACAGTTTATATCAGTTCTATCCTCTCGCTTAAAGAAAATAATCACTCGGCTTTAACCAGTTTCTTGTCCCATTAATTTGCTCCCCTTGATCCGTTTTAAAGAGCTCTGGAAGACTATTGAACCAATCGTTCAGACCACTGTTTAAAATAAATGGGCCGTTCAGACTGATGTTAATAAGCTGTGGTACTCCTGCCGATGAAAACACAAATCCTAATGCTTTGGTTTTCTCTAATTTTAGACTTATTTAAAAACTGCCATATATACCTAAAGTTTTAGAGAAAACTGTACTTATAAAACGGCAGTTCTTTTTACAGGGAGTGCAGAATTATTAGGCAAGTTGTATTTTTGAGGAATAATGTTATTATTGAACAACAACCATGTTCTCAATGAACCCAAAAAACTCATTAATATCAAAGCTGAATGTTTTTGGAAGTAGTTTTTAGTTTGTTTTTAGTTTTAGCTATTTTAGGGGGATATCTGTGTGTGCAGGTGACTATTACTGTGCATAATTATTAGGCAACTTAACAAAAAACAAATATATACCCATTTCAATTATTTATTTTTACCAGTGAAACCAATATAACATCTCCACATTCACAAATATACATTTCTGACATTCAAAAACAAAACAAAAACAAATCAGCGACCAATATAGCCACCTTTCTTTGCAAGGACACTCAAAAGCCTGCCATCCATGGATTCTGTCAGTGTTTTGATCTGTTCACCATCAACATTGCGTGCAGCAGCAACCACAGCCTCCCAGACACTGTTCAGAGAGGTGTACTGTTTTCCCTCCTTGTAAATCTCACATTTGATGATGGACCACAGGTTCTCAATGGGGTTCAGATCAGGTGAACAAGGTGGCCATGTCATTAGTTTTTCTTCTTTTATACCCTTTCTTGCCAGCCACGCTGTGGAGTACTTGGACGCGTGTGATGGAGCATTGTCCTGCATGAAAATCATGTTTTTCTTGAAGGATGCAGACTTCTTCCTGTACCACTGCTTGAAGAAGGTGTCTTCCAGAAACTGGCAGTAGGACTGGGAGTTGAGCTTGACTCCATCCTCAACCCGAAAAGGCCCCACAAGCTCATCTTTGATGATACCAGCCCAAACCAGTACTCCACCTCCACCTTGCTGGCGTCTGAGTCGGACTGGAGCTCTCTGCCCTTTACCAATCCAGCCACGGGCCCATCCATCTGGCCCATCAAGACTCACTCTCATTTCATCAGTCCATAAAACCTTAGAAAAATCAGTCTTGAGATATTTCTTGGCCCAGTCTTGACGTTTCAGCTTGTGTGTCTTGTTCAGTGGTGGTCGTCTTTCAGCCTTTCTTACCTTGGCCATGTCTCTGAGTATTGCACACCTTGTGCTTTTGGGCACTCCAGTGATGTTGCAGCTCTGAAATATGGCCAAACTGGTGGCAAGTGGCATCTTGGCAGCTGCACGCTTGACTTTTCTCAGTTCATGGGCAGTTATTTTGCGCCTTGGTTTTTCCACACGCTTCTTGCGACCCTGTTGACTATTTTGAATGAAACGCTTGATTGTTCGATGATCACGCTTCAGAAGCTTTGCAATTTTGAGACTGCTGCATCCCTCTGCAAGATATCTCACTATTTTTGACTTTTCTGAGCCTGTCAAGTCCTTCTTTTGACCCATTTTGCCAAAGGAAAGGACGTTGCCTAATAATTATGCACACCTGATATAGGTTGTTGATGTCATTAGACCACACCCCTTCTCATTACAGAGATGCACATCACCTAATATGCTTAATTGGTAGTAGGCTTTCGAGCCTATACAGCTTGGAGTAAGACAACATGCATGAAGAGGATGATGTGGACAAAATACTCATTTGCCTAATAATTCTGCACTCCCTGTAAGCACTCACAGTATTTTGGAAGTTTTCTAGTCTGTTCTGAAAATCATCCATGTTTTTGTGAATTGCATGACTTCACTATTATTGTGCTTTTAAATCTTACTGATGCTTCTGACGCTGTGAACCACACAAGTCTCATGTCCCGTGTAGAACACTAAGGCATCAAGGGTGGTTTAAACACAGAGAACCTTCTCGGCTCGTCTTAGTGACCGACTTCTTCCTCAGCCACTCTTGCATGTGGAGTCCCATGGGTTTAATTCTTGGGCCAATTCTCTTCTCTCTTTATTTTTTCCCTATGGGACTAATTGCAGATGACACCGTAATTTATGTGCCAATAAAGAGAAACTATGTCAGCTCCCTTAAAGCACTGCTGGTGGCTCTAAGCTTTTTTTTTTTCTTTTTTTTTTAAATGAATGTCTTAGTCATGCTTTTATAAAGCACCTGGACTACTTTAATGCACTTTACATTGCCTTTAGCAACACTTCAATTGCTCGTCTGTAGTTAGTCAGGTTTTTTGTTTTTTAAACCTTTGAAAGATCAGCACCAACTTGGGTATCCAAGCTGCTGACTATTAATTTTAATAGAATCTTATTACTAAATCTTACTAGTCTAACCCAGGTTGCTTCCCTCAGTTTGGCTTCTTTCTAGGTAAAACTGTTTCACTGCTTTTTTCATCACTGGACCAGGCCTTTATCTTCTCAAGGGCATTCAAATGTGTGTTGAAGTTTATCCAACCAGTCTACATATGTTTTGTGGACTTTAAGGGAACTGGCCTATTATTGCAGGGAATTTGGTCCTTGTATTACCATAGCTTGGTTTGCATCAGCATCAGAAATCCAGCTTGCAGATTGGATGACAGTTAGCTCCTCCAAGTATAAAGCCAGGGTTTTTAGCTGGAAAAAACATGAGAAGATGATGGACCATGTTGTCCTTGGTTTAAAAGAGTCTGATCTCTGACATGCTTCTTTTAGGTACACAATCAAAGGGATCCAGAACCTGATATTTTACGGATTGCCCTCCTTCCCACACTTCTATAGCGAGGTGTGTAACATGCTGGCAACAGCAACTCAGGGGGAGGAGGCCAGCTGGACCTGCACGGCACTCTACTCGCGCTATGACGCTCACAAACTGGCCGCCATCACCGGAGCACAGCGAGCAGGACAGATGCTGAACTCCAACAAGGCTGTTCACCTCTTTGTCACGGGAGGGGAAGACAAAAATGTGTGATGACACTGGATGAATATGAAAAGGACCACTGGAGTAAATTGAGCATAGGTGTTTACCATGCTTAATAATCAGGAAAGTTTCCAAATGCACCAGAAAACATGTTTATTGGCTTTGTTTTATGGTCTCCTACAACAACATTCCTTTCATTTGTAAAGAGATTATTAACTTGTCACTGATAAGAAGAGTTGGATGTTTATTATTAAAAACTTTCCTTATCTTTTACTTGATTAAAGTTCATGCATAGCAAAATGTGACCTAACATGGCCATGAAGTGCCAAAATAATTGCATAATAGTTTTCATGAGGTGATAATGCAGTAATCTTACGAAGAATTTCAAGCCAAAAAACCTGCGAGAGTAGCTTTGCATGATTTATAGTTCAGATTAATCTTCATAAAACTCAAACAAGGACAGTGTAGATTAAAACCTTAATGTCACCATGACCGTCATGGATATAAATGTGGAGAGACTAAAACTCACAAACTCAACATGTAAATGTTGATGTTGAGGGTTCAAAGCTAGGAGAAAACCCCCCATTTCAGACAGGTCATTGAAGGTGAACACTATTTTTACAGGTTGTTTATTTAATTCCATTTTGCTCCTGTTTTATGACTACTAAACAAGCAAAGGTGGGGAGATAATAACCGTCTTTAAGCGTCAAGAAACCCCAGCAAAGCAAGGCTAGTGGAGGGGTAACAATCTATTACATCAGGTTTGGGGCATGAGGGAAACAAAGAGAGCTGGAGGAGTATATAGAGGCCACTATTAATTGAAACAATACATTAAAGAGACAACACAAAAGATAATGCATGCAGAAATGTGTAAAAATACTATTGAACCATAGATTATGAGCCATTTTTTTTCTCCTCTTTTTATTAAATGCAGCTGATCAAAGCAGTCCTAGGCTTAAGCTGTCCTGCGGGTAAGGAGACTATTTTAGGGCTTTAAATTGGTCTTTTTGTAAAACAGTCTAACTTCCATTAGAATAACAAATGCACAAAATGACATCTAGTCTTACCCTAAAAATTGATCTAGAGTGTGTTTGTGAAACCAGCCCTTGTCTAGAGGAGACTGAAAGCGGAAGGCTCTACCTCCTATTTTGCAGTCTCATCGTGATATGCTCTATTGGGATAATATGTTATTAGCGGGTAACATAACATCTCAAGGCCAATGGAGGAGTACAAGAGAGTCTTTGCGGTCTGATTTACATATTTCTGACTCAGGGCTGCTTAGGTGCTGTGCATCCCTGTCGTCCCTGAAGCAGCCAATCAGTAAAGCCCAGCAAACATGTGAGAATACCAAGCAAAACAGGTGGTTGTATGAGCCGCCCACATAATTATTAACTCCTTATGTTGACGCAATAGTGACTTTGGTCACGCTATTATAGTGTTTTCTCCGCTGTTAAAGGTGTCAGATTGTAGGCAGCTGTTTAACTGCAGTGATGACGGAAGAAAAGCCGCAGAAGCTCAAACTAAAGCGGGAGCTGGGGATGCTGGGAGCCGTGTCCCTCATCGTGGGGACGGCGGTCGGATCTGGGATCTTCATGACCCCACAGACGGTGATCAGCTCCATCGGGAGCCCCGGTGCCAGCCTGGTTATATGGGCGTCTTGCGGCCTGCTGGCGATTCTGGCGTCTTTCTGCTACGCCGAGCTTGGCACAGTTATAAAAGAATCAGGAGGCGAGTACATCTACATTCTGAGGACTTCATGTCCAGCGCTTGCCTTCATGTTCATCTTTAGTTCTGTGCTCTTTGTGAGACCTGCAGGCATTGCTGGCATAGGACTGAGTTTTGCTACCTATGTTGTGACTCCTTTCTACGGAGACTGCCCCCCTCCGGTGCTGGTGGTGAAGTGCGTGGCCACAGCGGCAATTATCACGCTCGCCATCGTGAACTGCATGAAAGTTCGCTTTGCAATGTCAATCCAAGTTTTCTTTACTGTAGTCAAAGTCTTGGCTCTGGCAGGGATTATCATAGGAGGTGTGGTGATGCTTATCAAAGGCCACACTGAGAATTTTGAAAACTCCTTTGAGAACACAAATGTTGGCATCAATTCAATAGGAATTGCTTTCTACCAGGGGCTGTGGTCATACGACGGCTGGAACAATCTGAACTCAGTGACTGAAGAGTTAAAACGTCCCGAGGTAAGTGGGAGGGTCTTCAGAGGCTGACCCATGCCCTGACTGTAAAACACAATCACCCCGAATAAATAAGTAATGGATTCTCTGCAGGGAGAAAATAATTTATTTTTATTGCTGAGAAATTTACAAATGTTTAACGTGAACTTTGAGCTATAACCGGCTGAGACTTTTGTGTTGAGGCCACAGAAGTACAGTAGCGACAGAGGTAATAAATAAATAAACGGTTTAATTTTAGATCTAACAGAAAGATTATCTGTTACTAGTGTGTATTATAACATCACATAAAGAAAAACGTTTTTTTCTGTTGATATTCTTCCTATTTCTAATCTTCCGGCAGCATAATAAGACCCTAAACTTAAATCAATAGTTTCTTATCATAAAACTTGTTCTGTTGAAACCCATTTTAATAAACAACATAATTTGAGTATAACTACTTTTTATTTCCCTTCAGCCATAAAATGCAGATGAGGTATTCATCACACAGGCGGGCAGGCGACGTAGACGCCCAAGTTTGTAAATGCAATACGACGTCGGAGTAGGCGTTGATTTAATTATTTGATCAAATTAATCTCTGTTTAGTAATAAAGACCAAGTGAAAAAGAATATGATCCCTTTTATATTTTTTTTTTCTCTTATTAAGGAACATTGTACATGTATCACCTTGTTATGTATTTAAACGGTTATAACCTGTTACTCAGTTCTGACACATTTTAAATCTTGGTACCTTTAAGAGTCAGCTTGTCAATTTTCAGCCAATAAATTATTAAATTGACCTTGAGGATAATTTAATGATTTAATGTCTGACAAAGATGGATGTAGCCCAGATGTTGGTTGATAGATTCATTTATTTGGTAACATGAGCCCATTGAATGATTATTGTGTTTTTCTCCTGAAGTCCAGATTCACTCTGTGCTCCTGTGTTCAAGCTTAGATCCGTTTGCATTTATCTATTTAGTTTATTCGGCTCTATTATATTTTTAATGTATTTATTTAAATGTGACAGTGCATCTTTATGTAAATATGTCAGAGTTAGCCAAACAGCAAGTCAAGCAAAAGCAATAGAAAAGACATTTAAACAGCCATGTATATGACAGCCATGCTGATGATAACCTCACCTTACTTTCGTAGCTGTATAATTAAGTGTGCTCCGCCTCTTATGTAACAGACAACGCTTTTTACAGCTACAGGTGTTCTTGTCCGCTGCTTCTAGGAAGACAAAAGCTTTCTGAACATGGGAGATGATACACATGGACTCAATCTGCAGAGGGAAGTGGGGCTCATAGGAGCAGTTTCCTTCATTGGTGGAACCATGATTGGATCTGGGATCTTCATTTCTCCCCAGTACGTCCTTTCCACTATTGGGAGCCCAGGGGCCAGCTTCATTATATGGTCCTGCTGTGGACTGATAGCCATGCTGGGGGGTCTGTGCTATGCTGAGCTGGGCACTATCATACCAGAGTCTGGAGCCGAGTACATTTACATACTGCGGACTGCAGGGAAAGTGGTGGCCTTCATGTTCGTCTTCAGCTTCATCATGGTCATGAGGCCGGCTAGTGGCACAGGAATCGCTCTCAGCTTTGCTGAATATGCTGTGGCCCCCTTTTACAGCGGCTGCACTCCTCCACAGCTGGCTGTGAAGTTAATGGCTGCCGTATCAATCTTGGTGCTGGCTACAATCAACTGTCTGAGCGTCCGCTTGGCCACAGGCATCCAGGTGGTCACCATGGCAGTGAAGGTGGTGGCCCTGGTGGTGATCATCCTGGGAGGCATTGTGATGCTTTTCCAGGGCCGCACTGAGAACTTTGAGGACTCCTTTGAGGGAACCAATGCAGGGGTCAGCTCCATTGGCATTGCTTTCTATCAGGGCTTGTGGTCGTATGATGGCTGGAACACTTTAAATTATTTAACTGAGGAGGTGAAACATCCAGAAGTAAGTCTGTGTGGGTTTGCAGTAATCTAAGTCATGGTAGTCTTAAGAGCTTCAAAAACTGGTACTTTTTTTTAACAATTTGGCCTCTGGTCTTACGCTGGCTGGTACAACTTAAACTATGTGACTGAGGAACTGAACAAACCAGAGGTGAGGCTGAAAGGGTCAGAAATGACCTGAAATAGTAGCATTTATTCATGCTAATTTTTTTTAAAAAAAATACGGCTTAAAACCTGTCAAGAATGATTTGATGCTTTAGTGCAAAAGATGCCTATATGCTGCTACATTTTCTTCCTTAACTCTGAATTTGTACCTCAGGTAATTTATTGACTTTATCCTAACACAGGATGTCAATAACACTCTGTAAATCAGTGATCAAAGTGTCTGAGGTGTTGTGTGGGGATAATAAATGTACACGAGAGTACAGTATGTTTGCATTGCTATCATTTCGGTCCTAACTCCAATGAGGTGTGGCTCCTAGATCTCAAAGACTGTATATAAAGATGTTTGGTGAATATAATATATGAGGATCAAGTATCAGAATATATTTTGACAACAAGAAGCATTTTGACCAACATTTTTCTGTATCTCCAGCTTTTCCAGAACATATACTTTGGTTTTAGTTGCAGCTCCTTACAGCATTTTATATAATAATATTACTGTTTAAATAGGAATTAATATTTTTAAAGAATTTCTCAACTTATGACAAACTTAATTTATCCTTATCTTAAATGATTGAAACTTCAGTGTGATCGTCCCTTTTTGTTCACGCCAGTTCATAATAATTAACCCATTTCCACTGACTGCTTTTTGCAGCTTGGTGCTTGGTGTTCTTTTCTATTATATCATACTGGAGTCCAATTTAATTAGAAGAAGAGTATGGGCAGAACTTTGTGCCATCAGAAACTGAACCTGAATTGTAACTTGAATAAATGCTTTTTAAAACTGAATTTGAATCAGTCTAATTTGAAATTCAATGTACAGTTTTGAAAATTATCGTCACTAAATTGAAATTGAATTTTATATTTTGAAAGTGAATTCATTTACTTTGAAATTGTATTTTATCCTTTAAAAGTGTAGCTCTCGAATAATTTCAGTTTCACTTCTATCATTCAGATTCCGTTCCAAAATTCAGTTTTTTGGGACTTACATCCATACAACTAAATGGTTTAGCAAAGTATTAAAGAAAGTAAATATTCAACTTAGTTTTATGTTATTCTGTTGGACTGCTTAAATTGGTACAAGGGAGAACCAGGTCAAGTCATGTCCTTCCTCTGATAACATTGTTATGCAGATACTCTGTTCATTTCTTCACTCAGATGAGGCCCTGTCTAATCTTTTACTGAAAGTACAGTTTTGGGTTTTTTTTATCTTCATGTAGGTCACGTAGATCCAGACACAAGTAAACATAATATGAACAAACACCAGAGAAAGAATTGAGGACACCAGAAGAATCCACTTGGCTTGCAGGGACATTTCCAGTAGACTGGAAATATTCAAAACAGTCTCTATTTTGAATTTTTCGTTTCTCCAACTGTGTTTTATAGAGCAGAACCTAAAATAAATCACTGTTTACGTGAAACCTAAGAAAAAAAACTCTGGACAAGCAGACATTCTTAAAATCTGCTTAAAAGTAGCCTCATTTTAATTTCATAGCAGTTTAATTTTGTGCACTCCTCCTATTGGGCAACAGGCAGCGTTTTGTAACTTCACATGTCTGTTCTTCGCTGCTGCTTCAGAGAAGACAAAAGCTTTCTGACCATGAGACATGACACACATGGACTCAATCTGCAGCGGGAAGTGGGAATCATAGGAGCAGTTTCCTTCACTGGTGGAACCATGATTGGATCTGGGATCTTCATTTCTCCCCAGTACGTCCTTTCCAATATTGGGAGCCCAGGGGCCAGCTTCATTATATGGTCCTGCTGTGGACTGATAGCCATGCTGGGGGGTCTGTGCTATGCTGAACTGGGCACTATCATACCAGAGTCTGGAGCTGAGTACATTTACATACTGCGGACTGCAGGGAAAGTGGTGGCCTTCATGTTCGTCTTCAGCTCCATCATGGTCATGAGGCCGGCTAGTGGCACAGGAATCGCTCTCAGCTTTGCTGAATATGCTGTGGCCCCCTTTTACAGCGGCTGCACTCCTCCACAGCTGGCTGTGAAGTTCGTGGCTGCCGTATCAATCTTGGTGCTGGCTATAATCAATTGTCTGAGCGTCCGCTTGGCCACAGGCATCCAGGTGGTCACCATGGCAGTGAAGGTGGTGGCCCTGGTGGTGATCATCCTGGGAGGCATTGTGATGCTTTTCCAGGGCCGCACTGAGAACTTTGAGGACTCATTTGAGGGAACCAATGCAGGGGTCAGCTCCATTGGCATTGCTTTCTATCAGGGCTTGTGGTCGTATGATGGCTGGAACACTTTAAATTATTTAACTGAGGAGGTGAAACATCCAGAAGTAAGTCTGTGTGGGTTTGCAGTAATCTAAGTCATGGTAGTCTTAAGAGCTTCAAAAACTGGTACTTTTTTTAACAATATGGTTCATGTGATGACACACATGATTAATAATAGATCAACAACTGTGGTGTAAATACCTAGAACTCTTCACCTTTTGTTTTTAGAACGTTAGAAGCCTCAGGGATGACAGGTAAAATGTTCTTAAGACATCAAAAAAGTCAGAATTTGAACATTTACTGTTTGTGTTTAATATTATACAAAAAAAAGGAGACAAATCAAGCCAAGACTTTGGCTTTTTAGTCAGGCTTGTATATAATTTATCTTCTTACTGATTTAGATGAGCGTACCAGACAAAGTAACAAGAAAACTGATATTAGTTTTAGATATGATAACCCAAGCCTGTTGGATCTTTTGTGCAGTGGTTAGCACTTTTGCTATAGGGCAAAAAAAAACAAAAAAAAAACGTAGAGTTAATATTTAAATGAGGGTAACGACTAGGTTTTACAATCCCATGATTACATTGGAACCTTTTTTTTTTTTTCTTTTTTTTTCTTAAAGCTTTCTACGCAGTTTGTAGCGTCTGAATTCTTTGTGATCTTTCTCAGTCTGCTCTGTAGACGTGTCGTTTTGTGCTTCCTGCTCTCTCTCACCATGGTGGACAAAACCCCAAAAAACGAAGGCCTGCAACTGAAGAGGCAGATTGGATTGATTGGTGGAGTAGCAATAGTTTCTGGAACCATGATTGGATCCGGTATCTTCATGTCCCCACAGTATATCCTGGCGTATGTGGGAAGTCCTGGGGCCAGCATGTTAATCTGGTTTTTTTCAGGTGTTGTGGCTTTGTTTGCAGCTCTCTCCTACACTGAGCTTGGGACCATTATTCCTGAATCCGGTGGGGAATTTACTTACATCCTGAGGATCTATGGTTCATTCCCAGCCTTCTTTGCAGCAATCACTTTCATCCTGCTTGTAAAACCTTTCGGCATTACAGCAATGGCAATGGGCATAGCACAGTATGCCATGGCTCCCTTTTACCCAGGCTGCCCACCTCCTCAGCTGGCTGTGAAATGCTTTGCAGCTTTTAGTATTCTGGTAGTTGCCATTACCAACATCCTGAATGTCCGATATGCTCTGAGAGTGCAGGTGATCTTCTTGGTGGCCAAAGTGTTTTCACTCACTTTCATTGTAATTGGTGGGCTAGTGAAAGTCATACAGAGCAGCACTGTGATCGAGGAAAATTTTAATGTTGAGAATGCTTTTCAAGGCACCGAGTATTCTGTGGGCACTCTGGGAATGGCTTTCTATCAAGGCCTCTGGTCTTACGCTGGCTGGTACAACTTAAACTATGTGACTGAGGAACTGAACAAACCAGAGGTGAGGCTGAAAGGGTCAGAAATGACCTGAAATAGTAGCATTTATTCATGCTAACTTTTTTAAAAATACGGCTTAAAACCTGTCAAGAATGATTTGATGCTTTAGTGCAAAAGATGCCCATATACTGCTATATTTTCTTCCTTAACTCTGAATTTGTACCTCAGGTAATTTATTGACTTTATCCTAACACAGGATGTCAATAACACTCTGTAAATCAGTAATCAAAGTGTCTGAGGTGTTGTGTGGGGATAATAAATGTACACGAGAGTACAGTATGTTTGCATTGCTATCATTTCGGTCCTAACTCCAATGAGGTGTGGCTCCTAGATCTCAAAGACTGTATATAAAGATGTTTGGTGAATATAATATATGAGGATCAAGTATCAGAATATATTTTGACAACAAGAAGCATTTTGACCAACATTTTTCTGTATCTCCAGCTTTTCCAGAACATATACTTTGTTTTTAGTTGCAGCTCCTTACAGCATTTTATATAATAATATTACTGTTTAAATAGGAATTAATATTTTTAAAGAATTTCTCAACTTATGACAAACTTAATTTATCCTTATCTTAAATGATTGAAACTTCAGTGTGATCGTCCCTTTTTGTTCACGCCAGTTCATAATAATTAACCCATTTCCACTGACTGCTTTTTGCAGCTTGGTGCTTGGTGTTCTTTTCTATTATATCATACTGGAGTCCAATTTAATTAGAAGAAGAGTATGGGCAGAACTTTGTGCCATCAGAAACTGAACCTGAATTGTAACTTGAATAAATGCTTTTTAAAACTGAATTTGAATCAGTCTAATTTGAAATTCAATGTACAGTTTTGAAAATTATCGTCACTAAATTGAAATTGAATTTTATATTTTGAAAGTGAATTCATTTACTTTGAAATTGTATTTTATCCTTTAAAAGTGTAGCTCTCGAATAATTTCAGTTTCACTTCTATCATTCAGATTCCGTTCCAAAATTCAGTTTTTTGGGACTTACATCCATACAACTAAATGGTTTAGCAAAGTATTAAAGAAAGTAAATATTCAACTTAGTTTTATGTTATTCTGTTGGACTGCTTAAATTGGTACAAGGGAGAACCAGGTCAAGTCATGTCCTTCCTCTGATAACCTTGTTATGCAGATACTCTGTTCATTTCTTCACTCAGATGAGGCCCTGTCTAATCTTTTACTGGAAGTTCAGTGTTTTGTTTTGTTTTATCTTCATGTAGGTCACGTAGATCCAGACACAAGTAAACATAAAATGAACAAACACCAGAGAAAGAATTGAGGACCCCAGAAGAATCCACTTGGCTTGCAGGGACATTTCCAGTAGACTGGAAATATTCAAAACAGTCTCTATTTTGAATTTTTCGTTTCTCCAACTGTGTTTTATAGAGCAGAACCTAAAATAAATCACTGTTTACGTGAAACCTAAGAAAAAAACAACTCTGGACAAGCAGACATTCTTAAAGTCTGCTTAAAAGTAGCCTCATTTCTGGAGTTAAATATTCTGGAGTTAGGCATAAAAGTGCACAAGAGTTACATTCCGGGAGTTTATTTTTCACCTTATACTACAGTCAGTGTTGGGGAGTACTCTAAAGCGGTGTAATATTTAGGTGTTCATTCACTGGGTGCTAAGGAGTCTAATTCAACACGTTGCTGGTGCTGTTTGTCTTTCAACCGTTACCGCGCCTATCTGTGTTTCTTTCTTGGACTCCGACATGTAGGAGGTAAAAATACTTTATTTACTTTGGAATTTTCTGTGAGTGTAGTGATGTTATTTGCATATATATATATATATATATATATATATATTCAGTTACATGGATGCATAAGTAAAATATAAAGTTAACTAACTAGAACTACATGTGTTTTCTGTATGTTTTGCTGATTTGGAGATAGCAGCTAGGCTAATGCTAGTCAAAAGTTAGCTAACTAACTTATCTTACTGTATTTTAAGATACACATTTCACGTTGTCAATGAAAACGTTTATTTCTATTTCTTAATTTTAAGACTAACGTTTAATTTAACGTTAGCTAACTACAGTAATATTCTGTTTAGACTCGTGGTAATGGCCGTATTTAACCAAAGAGAGGAGCAGCCTGCACTGATGAAATGTTGAGGTACCATTAACATCAGTTAGTTAGTCCCGCTGCACACTGAGATGTGCACACAACCCTGTCTCCAGAACTGTAAAGACAAGGACACAGCAAACATGCGGTCACATTGTCTGCTAAACCTAGCCTAGCTAAATAGATTTTAAGCAATATTTAGTGTGGACAGGCTAACTCAATGTAAGAAAGTGTTTATTGATTAAGTTATACACAGTTTACATAAAGTTGCCATAAACAACCTCTTCTTCTTGTGTTGTGTTTCATAGTAGTAAAGGTATTTTTTTCCGTAGGTGGCCAAGATGTTGATAAAAGTAAAACACAGAGAGACAAAGAAATATGCAAAATTGGAAGAAGTCAGCTTCACAGATTTTGTGAGAGCAGGTAAGTTATGGTTTGTACTAAGTCATTAAAGAGGAAATGATAATGTTGTTAGTAACTGAGTGATGATTTTACTTCAGTGCAGCAGAAGTTTCTCATACCAGAAAATGCAGCACTGAAAGTCGCATATGAGCAGGGTATAGAGGTGGATGAGGATGTCTTTCCTGAACTTGCAGCAGTCAAAGAGGTGTGTTTTGTCATCTATACAGGTGAAGGTAAGTAAATATATGCTCTGATAGATTTTGAAGGATTTGATTTGTACAGTTACTCTTAAATAAACATTTTTAATTGGTCTAATATCCTGTGGTAACAATCACAAAATGCTGTTTTCATGGCTCAACAGCAAGTTGGATTTATCTCATGCATTTCAGACATCCTGGAAACACAATCATCCAAGAAGCTGTGTGACTGCTCAGACCTAACACACTATGTAACACTCACACCCTGTGATTACCATAATAAAATACAAAATAACCATCTGTTCTCCTGGGAGAAAGTATAATTTAATCAAAGAGTGCAATTTACTGGCCCTGTGTGCATAAATGGTATCTTTGTTGTGTTGTGTTTTTGATTGTATATACCTTATATTCTAATATTTTTATTTGTCACCCTCAGATTTGACTGTCCTGAAGCAACATGTGGAAGAGGCCTCCTCTCCAAGTCTAACAGATACATTGTCTGTCTCAACCAGCAGTCAGAGCAGTGACACAAGTGATGCCGGACTTCAAATGGTTCAGCCTCTATTGGACAGCATACATAAAAGAAATGTAGATACAGTACTTAATTGACTTATACTTGACTCTTTAGTTGCCATTACTTGAAAAAGCTTAAACACGAAGATAAAACAGATTAGAGAAAAATAATTTAATATAGTATTTCATGTAGTTTGCTCTGCAACTGTAGTGTGTAATAAGACTTGCTCTCTCTCTCTCTCTACAAATATATAGCTGTTTTTGTTATGTATGTTAACCATGAAACGTATTTCCATGATCAGTGTCCTGCTTTTCAGGTAAATGAAACCATTTCTAAGAAGATACTGGTCCTAGAAAGGGAGAAAGTAAGACATTTCAAATGTTTTGATGCCCAAATGTCATATGGGTGTGATTTACAATTTTATGTTCTGTGAGAGAGTTGCATTACTTAATTTGTTGGCTTGATGGAGACTTTACAGAGTCTTCCTCACGTTAACACTGCATTACAAGAAATGTTTATTCTGTAGTCATTTTTTTCCTTTAATTCTGTTTTTTTTTTTCTTTTCGCCCAATGTTGGGCCTATCTGACCTCAACTGTTGGTCAAGTTACTTGAAAAAAGTAATCAGTAACTAATTACTGATTACCTCCCCAAAAAAGTAATCCCGTTACTTTACTGATTACTTATTTTCAAAAGTAATTAATTACTTAGTTACTTAGTTACTTTTTAAAAACACGATTTACAACCTGAATAGGTGATAAAGCGATAGATCTTTCAGCCCAATTCTACTTTTTCTACATAATCCATCATACAAAATGTAATCAAATGGAAAAGTCCCTTTTTAAAACTTGTTTTATTAGTTTTAATCTTTTAACTTTATGCATCAAGCAAAAATTTAATTATATGCAACATTCTCTGACTGGAAGAAATTTGTTTAATATTTAAACCTATTTTCTGCACATTCCAGCACATAAATTTTGTGTGTGTGTGTGTGTTCACACTCACTCTTTCAAATAGATGCAAGTAAAACACAGCAGAAAATAAATAAAGTCAAAGACTAGCGGTCCTTTTGCTCTATTTTCACCTGTAAAGCAGGAGTGAGGCAGGCGGAGGTTTACCCTGGTGCAGGTGTGCCGCAGCGGTCAGTTGAAGAATCCGCGAGTTTCTCTGTGAATTTCCCATTACGTCGTAGTGCACTCGGTGCTTGCTTGGAAGTTTAGGGGTTTTTTTTCGCTGTAAAAAGAAGTTTTCTTCCCACGCACAACGGACGCTAATGTTTTTGTCACTTTTTATGGAATCAAACTTAAAGTAAGGTCAGTACTTCCACGCTTTAAACGCCGCATGCTCATACTCTCTCCCGCACTCGATATGTTATCCATTGTTGATCTGCACACAGCTGTTGTCACGAACGTCGCACTTGCTTACGTCACTGTCATGAGACATTCTCGCAAAAAATCACGGTTTTAGTAACGTAGTAACGCAGCGTTCCTACGGGAAAGTAACGGTAATCTAATTACCGTTTTTGCAATAGTAATCCCTTACTTTACTCGTTACTTGAAGAAAAGTAATCGGATTACAGTAACGCGTCTCTGCTGCCAATAATGGTGGATGTTATGCTATTACAGTACTGTTACACAGAATGTATGTTAATCCATGCAGCATTCATATTTGAATATGTTATTTTTGATAAATAAAATTCATACATTCATAATAATCAGTATTGTGTTTTTGTAGTAATTGGCACCTAAAACCTAAAACTTTTTTCATTTGATGAGTAACACTATAAAAGAGTTAATATCAAACTTAACTCTAGTTATGAGTTAAATTTTACTCTACATGGTAGTAGAAATTTTACTCCATGAGTTTAGTTTTAACTCCTATAAAGAGTTGAAAGATCAACTCCTGGAAAAGAGTTACTCTAACTCTGCACTAGAGTTCATTCTATGGTCACGCATGTACACTCAAATGTAGTTAATCTGAACTCCCAGAGAGTTTATTCCAAAGACCAGAATTTGCTGTGTACTTTCGTAGCTGTATAATTAAGTGTGCTCCGCCTCTTATGTAACAGACAACGCTTCAGGTGTTCTTGTCCGCTGCTTCTAGGAAGACAAAACCTTTCTGAACATGGGAGATGATACACATGGACTCAATCTGCAGAGGGAAGTGGGGCTCATAGGAGCAGTTTCCTTCATTGGTGGAACCATGATTGGATCTGGGATCTTCATTTCTCCCCAGTACGTCCTTTCCACTATTGGGAGCCCAGGGGCCAGCTTCATTATATGGTCCTGCTGTGGACTGATAGCCATGCTGGGGGGTCTGTGCTATGCTGAACTGGGCACTATCATACCAGAGTCTGGAGCCGAGTACATTTACATACTGCGGACTGCAGGGAAAGTGGTGGCCTTCATGTTCGTCTTCAGCTCCATCATGGTCATGAGGCCGGCTAGTGGCACAGGAATCGCTCTCAGCTTTGCTGAATATGCTGTGGCCCCCTTTTACAGCGGCTGCACTCCTCCACAGCTGGCTGTGAAGTTCGTGGCTGCCGTATCAATCTTGGTGCTGGCTATAATCAACTGTCTGAGCGTCCGCTTGGCCACAGGCATCCAGGTGGTCACCATGGCAGTGAAGGTGGTGGCCCTGGTGGTGATCATCCTGGGAGGCATTGTGATGCTTTTCCAGGGCCGCACTGAGAACTTTGAGGACTCCTTTGAGGGAACCAATGCAGGGGTCAGCTCCATTGGCATTGCTTTCTATCAGGGCTTGTGGTCGTATGATGGCTGGAACACTTTAAATTGTTTAACTGAGGAGGTGAAACATCCAGAAGTAAGAATTTCAATATTTACTATTAGTAGTTTATAGAAAGTCAAAATAAAGATGAAGCATGCCAACACTGTGCGACTTCACTCATGATTGTGCATTTTTTATCTTCTTACTGATTTAGATGAGTAGGCCAGGACAAACTGTAGTAACCTGAGAACTGATATTGGTTTAGGGTATAATAATCCAAACCAACTGGTGGCTCATTGGTGCAGTGGTTAGCACTTGTTCCACAGTTAGAAAACTGAAGAGTTAATATTTAATTGAAGGCAAAACAAGTACATTTTACACCACGTGATTTCTTTTGAAAGCTTTTTCTACGCAGTTTGTAGCGTCTGAATTCTTTGTGATCTTTCTCAGTCTGCTCTGTGGACGTGTCGTTTTGTGCTCCCTGCTCTCTCTCACCATGGCGGACAAAACCCCAAAAAACGAAGGCCTGCAACTGAAGAGGGAAATTGGATTGATTGGTGGAGTAGCAATAGTTTCTGGAACCATGATTGGATCCGGTATCTTCATGTCCCCACAGTATGTCCTGGCGTATGTGGGAAGTCCTGGGGCCAGCATGTTAATCTGATTTTTTTCAGGTGTTGTGGCTTTGTTTGCAGCTCTCTCCTACACTGAGCTTGGGACCATTATTCCTGAATCCGGAGGGGAATTTACTTACATCCTGAGGATCTATGGTTCATTCCCAGCCTTCTTTGCGGCAATCTCTTTTATCCTGCTTTTGAAACCTTCCAGCATTGCAGCAATGTCAATGACCATAGCACAGTATGCCATGGCTCCCTTTTACCCAGGCTGCCCACCTCCTCAGCTGGCTGTGAAATGCTTTGCAGCTTTTAGTATTCTGGTAGTTGCCATTACCAACATCCTGAATGTCCGATTTGCTCTGAGAGTGCAGGTGATCTTCTTGGTGGCCAAAGTGTTTTCACTCACTTTCATTGTAATTGGAGGGCTAGTGAAAGTGATACAGAGCAGCACTGTGATTGAGGAAAATTTTAACATTGAGAATGCTTTTCAAGGAACTCAGTTTTCTTTGAACACTCTGGGGAAGGCTGTACTTCAAGGTCTCTGGTCTTACGGTGGCTGGAGCAACTTGAATTATGTGACTGAGGAGCTGAACAGACCAGAGGTGAGGCTGAAAGGGTCTGAAGTGACCTGAAATAGTAGCATTTATTCATGCTAAATTTTTAAAATACAGCTTAAAACCTGTCAAGAATGATTTGATTCTTTACTGTAAAAGATGCCTATATGCTGCTACATTTTCTTCCTTAACTCTGAATTTGTATTTCAGGTAAGTTATTGACTTTGTCCTAACACAGGATGTCTGTAACACTCTGTAAATCAGTCCAGTTAGCTTGTTAATGTTTGACGCCGTGCAGCCCCACGCACACGGCGGTAATGGAGATTTGCCGCGTTAATGCAGTTATGGCATTAGCGTCATTTTAACGAGATTAACGCTGACAGCACTAATAATAATATGACTGTTTAAATAGGAATTTAATATTTTTAAAGACTTGGTAAATTCTTTAAAAATACCTCAACTTATAACAAACTTAATTTATCCTTATCTTAAATGGTTAAAACTTCAGTGTGATTGTCCTTATTGTTCATGCCAGTTCATAATAATTAACCCATTTCCACTTACTGCATTTTGCAACTTGGTGCTTGGTGTTCTTTTCTATTATATCATACTGGAGTCCAATTTAACAGGGATTTTTTTTTTTATCTTCATGTAGGTCACGTAGATCCAGACACAAGTAAACATAATATGAACAAACACCAGAGAAAGAATTGAGGACACCAGAAGAATCCACTTGGCTTGCAGGGACATTTCCAGTAGACTGGAAATAGTCAAAATAGTCTCTGTTTTGAATTTTTCGTTTCTCCAACTGTGTTTTATAGAGCAGAACCTAAAATAAATCACTGTTCACGTGAAACCTAAGAAAAAACCAACTCTGGACAAGCAGACATTCTTAAAGTCTGCTTAAAAGTAGCCTCATTTCGTAGCTGTATAATTAAGTGTGTTCCGCCTCTTATGTAACAGACAACGCTTCAGGTGTTCTTGTCCGCTGCTTCTAGGAAGACAAAAGCTTTCTGAACATGGGAGATGATACACATGGACTCAATCTGCAGAGGGAAGTGGGGCTCATAGGAGCAGTTTCTTTCATTGGTGGAACCATGATTGGATCTGGGATCTTCATTTCTCCCCAGTACGTCCTTTCCACTATTGGGAGCTCTTGCGAAATCAGTTTAACCCCGGTTCTTTTATTCGTCGAGTCATCCAGAGACGGCACCGGAACTCAGTAGTTATTTAACAAAACCTTTATTCATCTTCATTTAAGCATGCATCTTCTAGAAGGGAAGACGAGGCCGGTGTGTCCCTCTGCAAAATCTGCCAGCTTTATAGAGGCGACCCCATCATAAAAACCCCCCACGGTGTGCTGCAAACTCTGTCTGTGTCTATGTGCACGAGCACGTGAGTGCCTACATGCGTGCGTTTCCGCGTGTCTATGTGAGTGCTCGTGAGTGACTGTGTACGCATACCTGTGTGTATGTGTGTGCACGTGAGTGAGTGTGCGTGACAGTTAAAACACTGTGGGTGTAGGTGACTCCCTAGAGGTCATAAAAACCCATCTCCCTTCCAGACCACAGTTATCCAGTTACAAATGTTGAGACCTTTCACAGTTCAACTGGGGGAGGGGTCTCCTACAATCTACTCCTAAGTTCATGACACAGTCAGGCCTTTATTACATTGAGGGCAGTGTCAGTGTCTCTACAATAATTCTACATTCTATGTTAACACATTTCTAAACTCTAAAATAAGCTAAACATTCCTACAAGTCCCCCTTTTTATCTGCCCTAAGGCAGATAAAACTACACTAAATCTTTCACCATAATGTTTTCATACTGTGACTCCCCATTTCCCAAAAGTGGCATCCTGGTGTTGGCCTTTGTATCAGATTCTCCCACAGCACGATTGATGAGTCTTACGAACAAGGCTCTGATACAAGGCACACAACAACACCCACATGTCACTAATATTGCAATAAAAACAGACAAAGAAACCATAATTGACATAATGAAACCTTTCCATTGCCCAAAGACAGAGGTCATCCACGCTTCCAGCAGGTTATCCACTCCCGAATGCTCATACATTGTGGTGGACAACGTCTTTAGGCCTTCCAGAACTCGGGTCACAGAGCCGTCGGGGACTGTTTTATTTGGAATAAAAGTACAATACATATCCCCAAACATCGCGCAAACACCCCCTTTTTCTCCTAACAACATATCTAACGCCATCCGATTTTGTACTGCCATTAAAGATGCTGGATTCAACTGTTCAGCAAGCCCTTGCATTTAATGACAGCACAAAGATCAAATGTATACGAGATTGTGGACCCTTTATGGCGGTATAGAGTTGTAGTACAACTCTATACCGCCATAATAATCAAAACACTCATCTGATTTACCTGTTTCACTACGTTTGGTTCGCTTCACCGTGGCCTGTCATGGTGGAGTCGCCGGAATGGATTCAGGTCTGTCTCTGGGCAATTCACTTATAAGAAAAATCACAGTCACACCTAACACTACCGTTTCTCTCCAATTCCACCTCAACCAGCCTAGAGAAGTTGACATGAGTTAAATGTAGATGAAAGGCTCGTCTGTTTACATCCCTCCCTCGCAGAAGGCTTCTCTGCAGAGCATCAAATACAGAATCACAATTCCATCGGTGGACTTCCTCTGCGCTGTCACTTTTGGAGCTTGGCACGCTCTCTCCATCCCTCGAGTTCTCGCATTCCAACGCTGCTGAAGATTTAAGGCAGAGCACGTCGTACACCTTAGTTGTCTTCCTCAGGGTCAACATTGAATCTCTCATTTTATTTAAAATCTTGCTGTGGGAAGTCTCCTCTCGATCTTCTGGAAGCTCAGTAGCACAGCTCTCTGTGTGATGTCTGCTATGATAAAGATGATCTCTGATCCTCCTTAAACCTCTATCCTGGCCTCAGCTCCCATCTTGTGGACGATCCTCTCAGCCACTCCTTCTCGTCATGGCACCTCACGACATCTACAGATTAAAAAAATAACACTCCTCTTGCCACGTGGCTTTCACCATGTGTCAACTCCCAAATGAGACATGTACAAGAATGTTGCACATTCTCTCTAAAACAATCTCCAGGGTTTCCCACTTGGAGCAGCCATACTCCAACCTGTAATCCTGTGTAAAAACATTAGTCAGCAGTTACATGTTAAGCTTGTTTAACTCCCAGCTCCACCTGGAGCCTGTATCCTGGAAGACAAAGTCTTAAAGTTAAAACAACTACACATTTGCAACCAACTGTAGATCATAAGAGTAATAAAGTATTCAGCATAAAATACAAGTATCATGTGCAGGTTTTCTCCAATCATTAAATCACTATTATTACCATAATTTCTCCCAAATCATGAATCATCCCAATTTATTCCACAATTTAATCGGTAACTTTCCTTAAACAATGTCACTCCACTTATTTTATCACTATGAGCTCAATAGTGGCCAGCTAATGAGCCCATATTCAACTATTCCATAAACACTGCATCTCTTATTTGTTTTTCTCATGTCACTTGTCTGTTTTCTGCTGAATCCTCTACAAGCACTCTTAAAGAAAACAAACATTAGCAACACACATGGATCATCCTGGTGGGCAGGCGTCGGCCATCCACATTCCAGAGGTGCCGTAAAAGGCCATAAAATTAAGTCTGCTGTAAAAGGAATGACACTGGTTTCAACACAGTATATGTCTCACACTATATTCACTTCTCCCCTGTAGTATTCAACATTTTCCCAAGAACACAATGTAATAGTATAATCAATCCTGTAGTAAAGAAACAAACATCAACCAATTGTTCTGTTATAAATCACATCATCAAATCACATGAAGAACTGTAATGCTGTAGAAAAGAGAATGCAAATGTTAGCGCTGCGCAGGTGTGTACACACTTTCTCACAGTAACTTCTGTGAGCAACACAAGCCCATGAATAACACACCCCTGGTAGATTCACAAACACAGAAAGTGGCATTTAAGAGTTAAATCGGTACGGCCAAAGCTCACGCAACCTCAGATTTTGCTGTCACCTTTCTGCTCCTGTAAAAAGAAACATATAAATTCATCCACCCTTTTGTCCTGTCTAGGTGGAGGTTAACCTTGAGTCGTGGTCAAGTCTTGTCAGCTTTTACCAGTCAGTCAGTTTGTTTTTATTTCCATTCGTTCATTCATCCATTCTTTCTTTCTTTGCTGATAGTGGAAACTATCGCCGCATTTGATCTCCACCCTCAGCAAAATGACGTCATTTCAAAAAGAAAAAGAAGAACTTTAGATCGGTGTGATGGACCGAGTTGAAAAACAGGAGGAGTCCCAGGAATTATTAGAAAATATAGTTTCCATTTATTTAACCCCCAAAATTATATTTACAAGAGTAATGAATGTTGAGCTCATAAAAGAGGTCAAAGAAACAAAACTGAACTCAGGCAAAGACTGCAAACTTAACAAACCAAATGACTGCTACAAACAAACATAACTGACCTAAACATGAAATGACATACAAGGGTATATATAATGGCTGATCAGACCATTGTGACACATGAGGGGTAACAAACAAACACAATCATAAATCACAACGATGCAGTACAATCTAGTTTGTTACCGACTTTAGAGTGTGGCCACGGGTTTGGCCATCACACACCCCCCCACTTCTGGATCTTCCATCAGGCAGCGAGAGAGGTAATCAGCAGTGGTGTTGTCTTTACCAGGGATATAGTGAACCTTAAACCGGTATGGCTGCATAGCCAGATACCACCTGGTGATTCTCCCATTAGTGTCTTTCATTCTTTCCAGCCACTGCAGGGCTTTGTGGTCAGTTTGAAGGATGAATTCTCTTCCCAGCAAATAATATTTGAAAGAGTCAAGTGCCCATTTAATGGCCAAGGCTTCCTTCTCAACCGTTGCGTAGCGGCTCCCCCTTGGTAGCAGCTTACGGCTGATGTAAGCGACAGGATGTCGATCCTCTGGTGGTCCCTGCAGAAGCACTGCTCCCAAACCCCTTTCAGAAGCATCAGTCTGCAATGTAAAGTCTTTTGTGAAATCTGGTGAGTGCAGAACAGGGTTCTTACTCAGGGACTGGCGAAGGTCTTTGAAAGCTGCAACGGCTTCAGCTGTCCACCGAATCTTATTGGGACATCTTGAGCCAATCCTGTCCGTCAGTGGGGCTGCTCTAGCTGAGAAGTTGGGAATGAATCTGTTGTAGAACGCAGCCATGCCGAGGAAGGATCGCAGCTGTTTCCTGGTTTGTGGAAGAGGACATGATGCAATTGTATTAATTTTGTCAACCTGTGGTTTAATTGTCCCACCTCCAACAGTAAACCCGAGGTACTGGACTTCAGTCCTAGCAAGAGCACACTTTGCTGGATTGATGGTAAGGCCTGCGGAACACAGCCGATCCAGCACGATCCTTAGGTGATCCACATGCTCTTCCCAAGTTCCACTGAAAACAACAACATCATCAAGGTACGCACAGGTGAATGCTGAGAGCCCACAGAGTATCTTATCCATTAGTCTTTGAAATGTTGCTGGGGCCCCATGCAGACCAAATGGCAAGACTGTGAACTCGAACAATCCCCACGGAGTACGGAATGCTGTCAACTCTTGAGACTGTTTAGTGAGAGGTACTTGCCAGTATCCCTTGGAGAGATCAATGGTCGTTAGATATTTTGCCTTCCCCAAACGCTCAATGAGATCGTCAATGCGTGGCATCTGGTAAGAGTCAAATTTTGATATGGAATTGAGGTAGCTGAAGTCGATGCAGAAACGTATCGTGCTATCCTTTTTCGGAGCCAACACAACAGGGTTGCACCACTCACTTGTTGAAGGTTGGATGATTCCAAGAGACAGCATGAGGTCCACCTCCTCCTTTAACTCCACCAGGAAGCGTTCCGGTATCCTGTAACTCATACGCTTCACAGCTGCATCAGGTTTTAAAACAATGTCATGCTCCACCAGACTCGTGCGACCTGGGTACTTTTGAAATATGTCTGAATTAATCAGAGGTGTTACCTGAGACTGTTGCTCACTGGTGAGATGGCTCAGGTCCAGGACAGAGACTGTTACTGAAGGCAAGTAGTCATTAACTTCTTCCTCCTCATCCACGCTGTGAATAAGCAAACCCTCTGTTTTATTCTCAGTGCGTGGAATCCATTCCTTAAGAAGGTTAACATGGAGCACTCTACTCCCTCGCTGGAGACCTGGTGTGGAAACTTTGTAGGTAGTAGGTCCAAGTTTCTTCTGTACTTCAAAGGGTCCCTGCCACTTTGCCAGCAACTTGCTGTCAGAAGTTGGCAACATTACCAAAACCTTCTGGCCAGGGACAAAACTCCTGTGGCGAGCTTTTTTATCAAACAAAGTCTTTTGTTGCCTCTGAGCAGCTGCCATATGGCTCTGAGCCAGTTCACTCATCTGCTGAAGCTTTTCTCTCATATGAATGACATATGAAATAACATTGACCGATTCCTCTTTAACTTGCTCTCCCTCCCATGAGTCCTTTAGCAGGGTCAATGGGCCTCTCACCTCATGGCCATAAAGAAGCTCAAACGGGGAGAAGCAAGTGGAGGCTTGAGGAACTTCCCTGTAGGCAAAAAGGAGGTATGGCAGCCACTGGTCCCAATCAGACCCTGTATCATTGACAAACTTTCGGAGCATTTGTTTGAGAGTTTGGTTGAAGCGCTCCGTCAGTCCATCTGTCTGTGGGTGATAAGGGGTTGTCCGCACACTCCTGATGCCTAACAGCTTATAGACCTCTTTCAACAGTGTGGACATAAAATTAGTGCCCTGGTCAGTTAAAATCTCCTGTGGGAATCCAACCCTTGAGAACAGTTGAATCAATGAGGAAGCTACAGTTTTTGCTTTAACAGTTTTTAATGGAAAGACTTCAGGATACCTCGTAGCATAGTCTGTAATGACTAGCATAAAGCGATTTCCAGATTTACTTTTTTCTACAGGACCAACTACGTCCATGCCAAGACGCTGAAATGGTATACCAATGATTGGGAGAGGTTGGAGTGGTGCTTTGGTGGGGACCCTAATTGAAGTCTTCTGACATTGAGGACAACTCCTGCAAAACATAGCAACATCTGAGCGCAAACCAGGCCAGAAAAAATATCGCTTGATGCGAGCGGTGGTCTTATGCTTCCCCAGGTGGCCAGCCCAGGGAATAGAGTGCCCCAAAGTAAGCACTGTTTCACGGGCTACTTTAGGGACCACTAACTGTTTAACCTGGCCGTGCTGGTGGTATAAAATGCCATCTTGCAGAATGTACAGCTCTTTATTTGTGTCAGATTCAACAGAGTCCTTTTCCTTAGCCCTCAGCAACATGGCAGACAAAGTTGGATCAGCCTGCTGCATTTGTCTAATGTTTGTAGGTACTGAAAAACCTAAAGGCATATCTGGAGCAGCCTGAACTGATGTCTTTCCAACAGTGTGTTGAAATTTTTCACGTCTTCTTTGACTGCGTGGCTTCCGAGACTTCCCGGGTTCTGTCTCTAGTTCAGCCTCAAAGAAGGGTAAAGCACTGAGGGTTGCATAATGCTCATCCTGATTTTTAGTTTGAGCCCTTGTTATAGCAACATTACACTCATGTACTTCCCTCAACAGATCATAGATGACTGGCAGATCCTCCCCAAGAACTACAGGATAGGGCAGATTATCAGCTACACCAACCTTTAACAGATAGGGTGTCCCCTGCACTTCAATAAACAGATCAGCAGTAGGGTATGGTCTTTCATCACCATGTATACAGCAAACTGATATGGTTTCAGAGGAGCATGTGTAATCGTTTGACACATATTTCCTGTGTACCAGAGTCTGTGTGCTGCCAGTATCTATTAAAGCATTAATTTCTTGTCCATTAATCTTAACTGTGGTGATTTTATTTGACTGCTTTCTCTCAGATTTAATATCCACATTCTGGTGAGGCACAAAACACATCTGAGATAATTTGCTTTGATTATTAGGACACATGGGCTTAGTGTGACCTTCCTGTCCACAAAGGTAGCACACTGGTGGCCTTTTACCTGGCTTCAAGGTATTCAGAGGCTGCTTTTCCCTTGTAAAGGGCTTACCCACACCCGTCGCTGACCTCTGAGGATGCTGAGGGGGTTGCGACCGACGTGAATCTCTGGCAGCCTTCCATGCACTGTTGCTCCATGACTGACTCTTACTTCGGGCAGCTACAAACACATCAGCCAGGGTGGCAGCCTCTGCAGCAGACTTTGGATTATGCTCCTTAATCCAGACCTGAAGCTCAGGACACAGCATTCTTAAAAACTGCTCCAAGATAATAATTTCACCAACTTCTTTTACAGTTCTGTTTTTTGGCTGAATCCATTTTTCATAAAGTTCTTTCAGTCTTGCATACAGTTCCTTGGGACTCTCATCAAAAACTTCAAGACAGCGAAATCTTTGCCTGTATGTTTCTGGGTTTATATCATATTTTTGCAAAATGGCAGCTTTTACCTTATCATATTGCAGTGAATCGTCCACATCCATATTAACATAGGCACTTCGAGCCTTACCAGTAAGAAGAGGAATGAGGTGAAAAATCCAGTCTGACTCTGGCCAGCGACAAGCAGCTGCAATTCTCTCAAAAGTGGTCAGAAAATGTTCAACATCATCTTCAACAGCTAGTTTCTCTAGTTTAGGATGATGAATATGCACAGACTGACCTGTTAATATGGAGGCTGAGCCAGAACCCTCATGCTGAGATGTTGCTTGTGTCTGATAATCAGCTGGAGTTTCAACAGGCTCTGGATCAGTTGATGTGGGCTCTGGAAGTGGGGTGGTTCTGGCCTGCACTTCCATTTGCAAAAGCCGAAACTGGTGTTGCAAACTCTTAAAACGCTGTTCTTGCAGTATAGCATCCTCTCTCTGCTTTTTATCTCGAACTTCCTGCTGTCCCATGAAAGCCTGAAGAATCCCAGCAATATCAAGCAGAGTTGGCTCCCTGGTATCCTCTCCTTCAGTGTCTCCAGCCACAACTGAAATTCCTTCTTCCATCTCCCTCTCTGGCTGCTGCAAGGCCTCTTTGGCCTCCATTTTATTTCCTCTCTTTGGGCGCACAGCATTCTGCATGGCTCAAAAAGTTTGTCAGGGGAGAAAAAAGGGCAGAAAAATGCAAAAAAAAAAATCCTGTCTCCTCAACTGAAGGATCCCACTCCTGACACCACATGTGATGGACCGAGTTGAAAAACAGGAGGAGTCCCAGGAATTATTAGAAAAATATAGTTTCCATTTATTTAACCCCCAAAATTATATTTACAAGAGTAATGAATGTTGAGCTCATAAAAGAGGTCAAAGAAACAAAACTGAACTCAGGCAAAGACTGCAAACTTAACAACCCAAATGACTGCTACAAACAAACATAACTGACCTAAACATGAAATGACATACAAGGGTATATATAATGGCTGATCAGACCATTGTGACACATGAGGGGTAACAAACAAACACAATCATAAATCACAACGATGCAGTACAATCTAGTTTGTTAATAAACTAAACACCAAAGAAGAAAATCAAAACCCCATTAAACCCTAAACTCAAATATTTAATTAAATGCAAATACTTTGTTTTTAAAGTAAAGAAAACACACATTCCCCCTTCAGCAGGAAGTGGTGGTGTGGTCCAATTATCTTCCTTTGCATTTAATGGTTTCAAACCCTGGCTACCATCTTTTGTCCAGCAACTCCCAGGGATGATAGCAGGTAAGAAATAAAAGACAAAGGTTAGTCAAAAATCAAAGAAATGAAGTAGTATGAATACATAAGTAAACTAAATGTGCGCGCTTACAAATAGAACAAATGCATCCAATCCAAACCAATCAATAAAGTTATTGGCAACTAAAATGTATTACTATGTTCAAATGAAGAATGAAAATACAAAAGTTACCGACTTTAGAGTGTGGCCACGGGTTTGGCCATCACAATCGGATTACCTCGCTGAATCCTTTTTAGGCAGGGACTCTCATTTTCTAATTGTCCCAAATAAGTGGCTTTCTCCAGAGCCCATTTTAATGTGGAGAAACTCACTTGCAACAATTTTCTCGACGACGTGTAGCGCTTTTAATTCCCGTCGTGCAGATCTGCTTAAAGAAAAGAAATTCACAAACAGAAATCAGTGCACTGTTCAAAAAATAAAAATAAAATGAAAAATAAAAGATAAAACTGAAAAACAAAAGTAAATAAAAAATACAGAAGTCCGGTCTTAGGACTTGTCACAGAATATTCTTTCTCTTATAGGTGAGAAAACACCAAATCTAAAACTTGGTGCCATGGTAAAACTTTCCCCATACTTCAGAAACAAAAACAAAACAAAACAAAAAATCTGCTAGTTTCACTCATTTAAACTCTGGCTGCAGGATTCTGTTCACCCCTGCTATCATGTTCCCCAAAATAATACTAATTCAGTCGTCTATGTATCACTTCTCAACCCACTCAATAAACCAGACAGGATGATAGTAACCGTATTGCCTACTTAAAATTGTGTTTGATCCTAATGAGCTTCATTACGTGTGTGTGTGTGTGTGTGTGTGTGTGTGTTAGTCGGGTTAATACATTTTCTATTTCTGTGTATCCTTTTATGTACCTTCCCCCTTTTTCCTGAAACAAAACTCCGTTCACTCCAAATTTTTGTTTCAGAAACATCTAAATGAAAAACTGTCATAGTCAGGCACAGCTAAACCCCAAATTCTTGCAGGTTACCATCGGCAACCACGCTGCTTGTTGTTAACCCCTTCTACAAATACCCTCTTTTGATGTGTAACACTTTGTGTATGATTTTGTGTTATCTCTAGTACATATTATCTGCATGTGTGGTGTCACTTTTCCATTTTTTTCTAACAGTACTCTTGCATACCTCAGTGCTTGTCTTCCTCCGCCTTTTGTGGTGGTCTGGACACTGTCAATCCTCCACTTCAAGGCAGCCGCTTGTCTCCCCGGATTCCTTAACCTAATTTGATTCCCCACACTAAACCAGCAGCCTCTGTCCTCACCTGCTCCTTTCTCTCCGTTCTTCTCCCCTACTTTGCTGTCCAATGGCAGTCTGTTCTCTTCAGCTTTGTCCCATGTATCTCTTTGTCCCACTGTCTCTTTCATTGCCATCTTGCTCCAAACATGGCAAGTGTCAAACTCCAACAATCTTCTCAAAAGTCCTTCACACACAGTGAGGTTGCAGCTTGCTGGAAACGCATTTCCATCCATCCAATCCAGATGGTGGATCTTCTCTTTCTGATGCCGTTTGCCCACAGCGCTGCTGGACCTCTCTGCTCAGAACTCTGGTATTGTCTCTTGGACTGCTGTCCACTGTTGATGTTCATGCTCGTGCTTCTGGAACTGCACTCGGTGTCTTCAGGGAGAGATTAGCTTCCTTGGAGCTTGCTTGTTCAGGATGAGGACGGAAAGCTGCAAAACAATTCAGCCAAAAATTCTGGCTGGGTGTTTCTATTTTTTTTTTTTTTTTCTAATGATTTTAACCTATAATTCTCTTCCGACTGCTGCCCGTGGAGAATTGATCCAGGGACTTTCATTGTTCACTGTGACTGCATATTCAATTCAATTCAATTTTATTTATATAGCGCCAAATCACAACAAAAGTCGCCTCAAGGCGCTTCATAGATACAGAGAAAAACCCAACAATCATATGACCCCCTATGAGCAAGCACTTTGGCGACAGTGGGAAGGAAAAACTCCCTTTTAACAGGAAGAAACCTCTGGCAGAACCAGGCTCAGGGAGGGGCGGCCATCTGCTGCGACCGGTTGGGGTGAGAGAAGGAAGACGGGATAAAAGACATGCTGTGGAAGAGAGACAGAGGTTAATAACAGATATGATTCAATGCAGAGAGGTCTATTAATACATAGTGAGTGAGAAAGGTGACTGGAAAGGAAAAACTCAATGCATCATGGGAATCCCCCGGCAGCCTACGTCTATTGCAGCATAACTAAGGGAGGATTCAGGGTCACCTGGTCCAGCCCTAACTATATGCTTTAGCAAAAAGGAAAGTTTTAAGCCTAATCTTAAAAGTAGAGATAGTTTCTGTCTCCCGAATCCAAACTGGAAGCTGGTTCCACAGAAGAGGGGCCTGAAAACTGAAGGCTCTGCCTCCCATTCTACTTTTAAATACTCTAGGAACAACAAGTAGGCCTGCAGAGCGAGAGCGAAGTGCTCTAATAGGGTGATATGGTACTACAAGGTCATTAAGATAAGATGGGGCCTGATTATTTAAGACCTTGTATGTGAGGAGCAGGATTTTGAATTCAATTCTGGACTTAACAGGAAGCCAATGAAGGGAAGCCAAAACAGGAGAAATCTGCTCTCTCTTTCTAGTCCCTGTCAGTACTCTTGCTGCAGCATTTTGGATTAGCTGAAGGCTTTTCAGTGAGTTTTTTGGACATCCTGATAATAATGAATTACAGTAGTCCAGCCTGGAAGTAATAAATGCATGAACTAGTTTTTCAGCGTCACTCTGAGACAGGATATTTCTAATTTTAGAGATGTTGCGCAAATGGAAGAAAGCAGTCTTACATATTTGTTTAATATGTGCGTTGAAGGACATGTCCTGGTCAAAAATGACTCCAAGGTTCCTCACAGCGTTACTGAAGGCCAAGGTAATGCCATCCAGAGTATGAATCTGGTTAGATACCATATTTCTAAGATTTTCAGGGCCGAGTACAATAACCTCAGTTTTATCTGAATTAAGAAGCAGAAAGTTAGCGGCCATCCAGGTCTTTATGTCTTTAAGACATTCCTGCAGTTTAACTAATTGGTGTGTGTTATCTGGCTTCATGGACAGATAGAGCTGGGTGTCATCTGCATAGCAGTGAAAATGTATGCTATGTCTTCTAATGATGCTGCCTAAGGGAAGCATGTATAATGTAAACAGAATTGGTCCTAGCACTGAACCCTGTGGAACTCCATAATTAACCTCAGTGTGTGAAGAGGACTCTCCATTTACATGCACAAATTGGAGTCTATTAGATAGATATGATACAAACCACTGCAGTGCAGTACCTGTAATACCTACAGCATGTTCTAATCGCTCTAATAGGATATTATGGTCAACAGTTATGGTCGAATGCTGCACTGAGGTCTAGCAGGACAAGCACAGAGATGAGTCCACTGTCAGAGGCCATAAGAAGATCATTTGTAACCTTCACTAAAGCTGTTTCTGTGCTGTGATGAGCTCTGAAACCTGACTGAAACTCTTCAAATAAACCATTCCTCTGCAGATGATCTGTTAGCTGTTTGACAACTACTCTTTCAAGGATTTTTGATATGAAAGGAAGGTTGGAGATTGGCCTATAATTAGCTAAGACTGCTGGGTCTAGAGATGGCTTTTTGAGTAAAGGTTTAACTACAGCCAGCTTGAAGGCCTGTGGTACATAGCCGATTATTAGAGATAGGTTGATCATATTTAAGATCGAAGAATTAATTAATGGCAGGACTTCTTTGAGCAGTTTTGTAGGAATGGGGTCTAAAAGACACGTTGATGGTTTGGAGGAAGTAATTATTGAAGTTAACTCAGAAAGATCAATTGGAGAAAAAGAGTCTAACTTAACATCAATGGTACTAAGAGTAGCTGTAGATAATATTACATCTGTGGGATGATTACTGGTAATTTTTTCTCTAATGATAAAAATTTTATTTGTGAAGAAGTTCATGAAGTCATTACTAGTTAACGTTAAAGGGATGGTTGGCTCAACAGAGCTCTGACTCTTTGTCAGCCTGGCTACAGTGCTGAAGAGAAACCTGGGGTTGTTCTTATTTTCTTCAATCAGTGATGAATAGTAAGATGTTCTGGCTTTGCGGAGGGCTTTCTTATAAAGCAGCAAACTATTTCTCCAGGCTAAATGATGATCCTCTAAATTTGTGACACGCCATTTCCTCTCCAGATTACGAGTCATCTGCTTTAGGGTACGTGTTTGAGAATTATACCACGGAGTCAGGTACTTCTGATTAGAGACCTTAGTTTTCACTGGAGCTACAGTATCCAGAGTCGTACGTAGTGAGGAGGTGAAATTATTAACAAGATAATCGACCTCTGTTGGGGTAGCGTTCAGATAGCTGCTCTGCTCTGTGTTGGTACAGGGCATTGAAGATGATAACAGTGGGTGGATTATATTCTTAAACTTAGTTACAGCGCTTTCAGAAAGACATCTACTTTGATAAAATCTACTCTCCACCGCTGTGTAATCAATTATTGTAAATGTAAATGTTATCAGGAAATGATCAGACAGGAGAGGGTTTTCAGGAAACACTGTTAAATGTTCAGTTTCTATGCCATATGTTAAAACAAGATCTAGAGTGTGATTAAAGTGGTGGGTGGGTTCTTTTACATTTTGAGAGAAGCCAATTGAGTCTAATAACAGACTAAATGCCATGTTGAGGCTGTCATTTTTAGCCTATGTTTTCATCACTCCTAAAGCAACACATCTCTATTTATTTTGTTTTGAACTCCACTGACTTTAAACCCCGAAAATGAAATTTTATTTGGTCTTAACCGCAAACACAAAAATCTTCTTGATGTTGTTATTAATTATTTTCATCCACAACACTCCAAATTATGTTTTTGTTTTGTGTCCAGCAGGGGAAGAAGGTGACCCGTAGCATCACTGCTTCCCGCAGTTGGAGACAATTTTCCACTCACACTTCCACACTTTTTATTTTCTTTGTTTTCATCATTTTCTTTCTCTTTTTATTTTTACCCCATTGTTTTACACCCACACATTAACCTGTTAACTCACTCCTCCAACCTCATTTTCCTTTCACCTCAACAGCTCTCATGCAGTCAGCAATCAAATTCTCCATACATCCTTGAATACTTGATCACCCTTAAATGTCACTATTAGTTTTATCAATTTATTTATCATTACTTTAACGCTAATCCACTTTTTAATTTGCTTTATTTACTTTAGTTCATTTTCTCCTATTTGATCACTACAATTTCTTGACTATTATTATTTCACAGAAAATCAACTAATGTACTTTGTCTCCCTATTTGTCATCAAGGAATTCACACACACACTCACAGGCTGGTCACTCGCCCCCACCTTTCTTTCTGTCTCACACTCACACACACACACTTTACTCTTCGTTCGTTCCACCTGTGAACCTGCCCCTCGAGGCTGGCTCACACACACTTCATGCTTCTCACAGTCCCATTCAAACTTTCTGCGAGACACTTCTTCCTCTGCTTATTCTGGACAACGCCCTAAACGGCACACAGAGCGAGTGCCGTCCGCTCTTGTGCACTTCACAAATTATTCAAACTGCGCCACGGACTCGATACCGCGGTTTCTCTCCCCCTAAAAAATATAAAACCAAATTCAACCCCCCAATTGACTTCACAGTTTGCAACAACTCGTGACACGGCCTCCTGCCGCGATTTCTGCACACCACAAACACACACTTTTAGACACAAATTCGTTTTGTTACTTTGATTGACTCCCGTACTTCAGACGAGACGCCAACTCTAACGGTGCTACACAGTCTACACACACTGCAGTCAGTGGGACGAGCCAAGCAGTCGTTCTCTCACTAACAAAGCAACTTGCCCCCACTCTCATGCAGGTTATCAACCGTGACTAGGATCCAACACCTAGCTTTAGTTATTTAAGGCGCCCCCGGTGCCCAGGTCACCACCCCGGCTTCTGTCCCACAGGTCCCAACGACGCGTCCGAAGGAGGGTGGAGTTGCCAAACTCGGAGCACACACGGCCCTCAGCCGGCGACGAGGCCTTAAACCCCGCTTTCTAACTAATAGTAACACACATTTCCTGCTTTAACGCACGGGGACGGACCCGCCACTTTTTTCCTAATAACTAAGACGGATCACACACCGCCACGGATGAAACACCGATTCTATTAATTACTAACTAAGACGGATCACACGCCGTTTCTTTAACCTAATGAGTGAATTTACACTGAGTTAGGTTCAACTTAGCGAACAGATAATTTAGGCTTTAAACAATATGCACGGTTCGAAAATAAACAGGTCGTGCTTACCTTTTAATCATGTGAGCTAGCTCTCTGTTCGCCTCGTTTCACGATCTCAGCTCTGCCAATTCATCCTCTCTGGGCCTCGAGCGAATCCCGGGTTTCGGCACCAAAACTGTTGCGAAATCAGTTTTACCCCGGTTCTTTTATTCGTCGAGGCATCCAGAGACGGCACCGGAACTCAGTAGTTATTTCACAAAAACCTTTATTTATCTTTATTCATCTTCATTTAAGCATGCATCTTCTAGAAGGGAAGACGAGGCCGGTGTGTCCCTCTGCAAAATCTTCACCCCTTTGTTAGTTACAGCCAGCTTTATAGAGGCGACCCCATCATAAAAACCCCCCACGGTGTGCTGCAAACTCTGTCTGTGTCTATGTGCACGAGCACGTGAGTGCCTACATGTGCGCGTTTCCGCGTGTCTATGTGAGTGCTCGTGAGTGACTGTGTACGCATACCTGTGTGTATGTGTGTGCACGTGAGTGAGTGTGCGTGACAGTTAAAACACTGTGGGTGTAGATGACTCCCTAGAGGTCATAAAAACCCATCTCCCTTCCAGACCACAGTTATCCAGTTACAAATGTTGAGACCTTTCACAGTTCAACTAGGGGAGGGGTCTCCTACAATCTACTCCTAAGTTCATGACACAGTCAGGCCTTTATTACATTGAGGGCAGTGTCAGTGTCTCTACAATAATTCTACATTCTATGTTAACACATTTCTAAACTCTAAAATAAGCTAAACATTCCTACAGAGCCCAGGGGCCAGCTTCATTATATGGTCCTGCTGTGGACTGATAGCCATGCTGGGGGGTCACTTTCATTGTAATTGGAGGGCTAGTGAAAGTGATACAGAGCAGCACTGTGATCGAGGAAAATTTTAACATTGAGAATGCTTTTCAAGGAACTCAGTTTTCTTTGAACACTCTGGGGAAGGCTGTACTTCAAGGTCTCTGGTCTTACGGTGGCTGGAACAACTTGAATTATGTGACTGAGGAGCTGAACAGACCAGAGGTGAGGCTGAAAGGGTCTGAAGTGACCTGAAATAGTAGCATTTATTCATGCTAAATTTTTAAAATACAGCTTAAAACCTGTCAAGAATGATTTGATTCTTTACTGTAAAAGATGCCTATATGCTGCTACATTTTCTTCCTTAACTCTGAATTTGTATTTCAGGTAAGTTATTGACTTTGTCCTAACACAGGATGTCTGTAACACTCTGTAAATCAGTCCAGTTAGCTTGTTAATGTTTGACATTAACGTAACGGAGATTTGCCGCGTTAATGCAGTTATGGCATTAACGTCATTTTAACGAGATTAACGCTGACAGCACTAATAATAATATGACTGTTTAAATAGGAATTTAATATTTTTAAAGACTTGGTAAATTCTTTAAAAATACCTCAACTTATGACAAACTTATTTTATCCTTATCTTAAATGGTTAAAACTTCAGTGTGATTGTCCTTATTGTTCATGCCAGTTCATAATAATTAACCCATTTCCACTGACTGCATTTTGCAACTTGGTGCTTGGTGTTCTTTTCTATTATATTAGACTCGAGTCCTATTTAATTAAAAGTAGAGTTCAACTTTGGAGAGCATTTTTAACTAAATGGTTTAGCAAAGCATTAAAGAAAGTAAATATTCAAGTTAGTTTTATGTTATTCTGTTGGACTGCTTAAACTGGTACAAGGGAGAACCAGGTCAAGTCATGTCCTTCCTCTGATAACATTGTTATGCAGATACTCTGTTCATTTCTTCACTCAGATGAGGCCCTGTCTAATCTTTTACTGGAAGTACGGGGGGGGGGGGGGGGTTATCTTCATGTAGGTCACGTAGATCCAGACACAAGTAAACATAATATGAACAAACACCAGAGAAAGAATTGAGGACACCAGAAGAATCCACTTGGCTTGCAGGGACATTTCCAGTAGACTGGAAATAGTCAAAACAGTCTCTATTTTGAATTTTTCATTTCTCCAACTGTGTTTTATAGAGCAGAACCTAAAATAAATCACTGTTTACGTGAAACCTAAGAAAAAAACAACTCTGGACAAGCAGACATTCTTAAAATCTGCTTAAAAGTAGCCTCATTTTAATTTCATAGCAGTTTAATTTTGTGCACTCCTCCAGTTGGACAACAGACAGCGTTTTGTAACTTCACATGTCTGTTCTTCTCTGCTGCTTCAGAGAAGACAAAAGCTTTCTGACCATGAGACATGACACACATGGACTCAATCTGCAGAGGGAAGTGGGGCTCATAGGAGCAGTTTCCTTCACTGGTGGAACCATGATTGGATCTGGGATCTTCATTTCTCCCCAGTACGTCCTTTCCACTATTGGGAGCCCAGGGGCCAGCTTCATTATATGGTCCTGCTGTGGACTGATAGCCATGCTGGGGGGTCTGTGCTATGCTGAACTGGGCACTGTCATACCAGAGTCTGGAGCTGAGTACATTTACATACTGCGGACTGCAGGGAAAGTGGTGGCCTTCATGTTCGTCTTCAGCTCCATCATGGTCATGAGGCCGGCTAGTGGCACAGGAATCGCTCTCAGCTTTGCTGAATATGCTGTGGCCCCCTTTTACAGCGGCTGCACTCCTCCACAGCTGGCTGTGAAGTTCGTGGCTGCCGTATCAATCTTGGTGCTGGCTATAATCAACTGTCTGAGCGTCCGCTTGGCCACAGGCATCCAGGTGGTCACCATGGCAGTGAAGGTGGTGGCCCTGGTGGTGATCATCCTGGGAGGCATTGTGATGCTTTTCCAGGGCCGCACTGAGAACTTTGAGGACTCCTTTGAGGGAACCAATGCAGGGGTCAGCTCCATTGGCATTGCTTTCTATCAGGGCTTGTGGTCGTATGATGGCTGGAACACTTTAAATTGTTTAACTGAGGAGGTGAAACATCCAGAAGTAAGAATTTCAATATTTACTATTAGTAGTTTATAGAAAGTCAAAATAAAGATGAAGCATGCCAACACCGTGCGACTTCACTCATGATTGTGCATTTTTTATCTTCTTACTGATTTAGATGAGTAGGCCAGGACAAACTGTAGTAACCTGAGAACTGATATTGGTTTAGGGTATAATAATCCAAACCAACTGGTGGCTCATTGGTGCAGTGGTTAGCACTTGTTCCACAGTTAGAAAACTGAAGAGTTAATATTTAATTGAAGGCAAAACAAGTACATTTTACACCACGTGATTTCTTTTGAAAGCTTTTTCTACGCAGTTTGTAGCGTCTGAATTCTTTGTGATCTTTCTCAGTCTGCTCTGTAGACGTGTCGTTTTGTGCTCCCTGCTCTCTCTCACCATGGTGGACAAAACCCCAAAAAACGAAGGCCTGCAACTGAAGAGGCAGATTGGATTGATTGGTGGAGTAGCAATAGTTTCTGGAACCATGATTGGGTCCGGTATCTTCATGTCCCCACAGTATATCCTGGCGTATGTGGGAAGTCCTGGGGCCAGCATGTTAATCTGGTTTTTTTCAGGTGTTGTAGCTTTGTTTGCAGCTCTCTCCTACACTGAGCTTGGGACCATTATTCCTGAATCCGGAGGGGAATTTACTTACATCCTGAGGATCTATGGTTCATTCCCAGCCTTCTTTGCGGCAATCACTTTTATCCTGCTTTTGAAACCTTCCAGCATTGCAGCAAAAGCAATGACCATAGCACATTACGTCATGGCTCCCTTTTACCCAGGCTGCCCACCTCCTCAGCTGGCTGTGAAATGCTTTGCAGCTTTTAGTATTCTGGTAGTTGCCATTACCAACATCCTGAATGTCCGATTTGCTCTGAGAGTGCAGGTGATCTTCTTGGTGGCCAAAGTGTTTTCACTCACTTTCATTGTAATTGGAGGGCTAGTGAAAGTCATACAGAGCAGCACTGTGATCGAGGAAAATTTTAACATTGAGAATGCTTTTCAAGGAACTCAGTTTTCTTTGAACACTCTGGGGAAGGCTGTACTTCAAGGTCTCTGGTCTTACGGTGGCTGGAGCAACTTGAATTATGTGACTGAGGAGCTGAACAGACCAGAGGTGAGGCTGAAAGGGTCTGAAGTGACCTGAAATAGTAGCATTTATTCATGCTAAATTTTTAAAATACAGCTTAAAACCTGTCAAGAATGATTTGATTCTTTACTGTAAAAGATGCCTATATGCTGCTACATTTTCTTCCTTAACTCTGAATTTGTATTTCAGGTAAGTTATTGACTTTGTCCTAACACAGGATGTCTGTAACACTCTGTAAATCAGTCCAGTTAGCTTGTTAATGTTTGACATTAACGTAACGGAGATTTGCCGCGTTAATGCAGTTATGGCATTAACGTCATTTTAACGAGATTAACGCTGACAGCACTAATAATAATATGACTGTTTAAATAGGAATTTAATATTTTTAAAGACTTGGTAAATTCTTTAAAAATACCTCAACTTATGACAAACTTAATTTATCCTTATCTTAAATGGTTAAAACTTCAGTGTGATTGTCCTTATTGTTCATGCCAGTTCATAATAATTAACCCATTTCCACTGACTGCATTTTGCAACTTGGTGCTTGGTGTTCTTTTCTATTATATTAGACTCGAGTCCTATTTAATTAAAAGTAGAGTTCAACTTTGGAGAGCATTTTTAACTAAATGGTTTAGCAAAGTATTAAAGAAAGTAAATATTCAACTTAGTTTTATGTTATTCTGTTGGACTGCTTAAACTGGTACAAGGGAGAACCAGGTCAAGTCATGTCCTTCCTCTGATAACATTGTTATGCAGATACTCTGTTCATTTCTTCACTCAGATGAGGCCCTGTCTAATCTTTTACTGGAAGTACGGGGGGGGGGTTATCTTCATGTAGGTCACGTAGATCCAGACACAAGTAAACATAATATGAACAAACACCAGAGAAAGAATTGAGGACACCAGAAGAATCCACTTGGCTTGCAGGGACATTTCCAGTAGACTGGAAATAGTCAAAATAGTCTCTATTTTGAATTTTTCATTTCTCCAACTGTGTTTTATAGAGCAGAACCTAAAATAAATCACTGTTTACGTGAAACCTAAGAAAAAAACAACTCTGGACAAGCAGACATTCTTAAAATCTGCTTAAAAGTAGCCTCATTTTAATTTCATAGCAGTTTAATTTTGTGCACTCCTCCAATTGGACAACAGACAGCGTTTTGTAACTTCACATGTCTGTTCTTCGCTGCTGCTTCAGAGAAGACAAAAGCTTTCTGACCATGAGACATGACACACATGGACTCAATCTGCAGCGGGAAGTGGGGCTCATAGGAGCAGTTTCCTTCATTGGTGGAACCATGATTGGATCTGGGATCTTCATTTCTCCCCAGTACGTCCTTTCCACTATTGGGAGCCCAGGGGCCAGCTTCATTATATGGTCCTGCTGTGGACTGATAGCCATGCTGGGGGGTCTGTGCTATGCTGAACTGGGCACTGTCATACCAGAGTCTGGAGCCGAGTACATTTACATACTGCGGACTGCAGGGAAAGTGGTGGCCTTCATGTTCGTCTTCAGCTCCATCATGGTCATGAGGCCGGCTAGTGGCACAGGAATCGCTCTCATCTTTGCTGAATATGCTGTGGCCCCCTTTTACAGCGGCTGCACTCCTCCACAGCTGGCTGTGAAGTTCGTGGCTGCCGTATCAATCTTGGTGCTGGCTGTAATCAACTGTCTGAGCGTCCGCTTGGCCACAGGCATCCAGGTGGTCACCATGGCAGTGAAGGTGGTGGCCCTGGTGGTGATCATCCTGGGAGGCATTGTGATGCTTTTCCAGGGCCGCACTGAGAACTTTGAGGACTCCTTTGAGGGAACCAATGCAGGGGTCAGCTCCATTGGCATTGCTTTCTATCAGGGCTTGTGGTCGTATGATGGCTGGAACACTTTAAATTGTTTAACTGAGGAGGTGAAACATCCAGAAGTAAGAATTTCAATATTTACTATTAGTAGTTTATAGAAAGTCAAAATAAAGATTAAGCATGCCAACACTGTGCGACTTCACTCATGATTGTGCATTTTTTATCTTCTTACTGATTTAGATGAGTAGGCCAGGACAAACTGTAGTAACCTGAGAACTGATATTGGTTTAGGGTATAATAATCCAAACCAACTGGTGGCTCATTGGTGCAGTGGTTAGCACTTGTTCCACAGTTAGAAAACTGAAGAGTTAATATTTAATTGAAGGCAAAACAACACAATTATATTTTACACCACGTGATTTCTTTTGAAAGCTTTTTCTACGCAGTTTGTAGCGTCTGAATTCTTTGTGATCTTTCTCAGTCTGCTCTGTAGACGTGTCGTTTTGTGCTCCCTGCTCTCTCTCACCATGGTGGACAAAACCCCAAAAAACGAAGGCCTGCAACTGAAGAGGCAGATTGGATTGATTGGTGGAGTAGCAATAGTTTCTGGAACCATGATTGGGTCCGGTATCTTCATGTCCCCACAGTATATCCTGGCGTATGTGGGAAGTCCTGGGGCCAGCATGTTAATCTGGTTTTTTTCAGGTGTTGTAGCTTTGTTTGCAGCTCTCTCCTACACTGAGCTTGGGACCATTATTCCTGAATCCGGAGGGGAATTTACTTACATCCTGAGGATCTATGGTTCATTCCCAGCCTTCTTTGCGGCAATCACTTTCATCCTGCTTTTGAAACCTTCCAGCATTGCAGCAATGTCAATGACCATAGCACAGTATGCCATGGCTCCCTTTTACCCAGGCTGCCCACCTCCTCAGCTGGCTGTGAAATGCTTTGCAGCTTTTAGTATTCTGGTAGTTGCCATTACCAACATCCTGAATGTCCGATTTGCTCTGAGAGTGCAGGTGATCTTCTTGGTGGCCAAAGTGTTTTCACTCACTTTCATTGTAATTGGAGGGCTAGTGAAAGTTTTACAGGGCAGCACTGTGATCGAGGAAAATTTTAACATTGAGAATGCTTTTCAAGGAACTCAGTTTTCTTTGAACACTCTGGGGAAGGCTGTACTTCAAGGTCTCTGGTCTTACTCTGGCTGGAGCAACTTGAATTATGTGACTGAGGAGCTGAACAGACCAGAGGTGAGGCTGAAAGGGTCTGAAGTTGTCTGAAATAGTAGCATTTATGCACACTGTATTTTTTTAAATACAGCTTATAATCTTTGATAAAGATTCTGCCGGGAAATATGATTGTTTTCTTGCTGCTATCCTGAGAAAAATCACCACTTACCTTTTCCCCCCCTAAACTCTGAATTTGTGTTTCAGGTAATTCATTGACTTTGTACCAACACATACCCCTACAATGCTTAAATCAGTGTTTAAGGTCAAGGTCAAGGTCAAATTTATTTATATAGCACATTTCAAACAGCCGATGCTGCACAAAGTGCTTAACAATATAAAAATGGTATTAAAAAGCAACAATGTGTTTAAAGTGTCTGAGGTAACTAAAGAGGTACACGAGATGGCATTGTTAGGATTGTTGTAATTGCAGTTCCAGCTTGTCCTGGCTGCATGAAACTTGGTGCTTGGTGGTGCTTGGTGTTGCTTGGGGAGCTTCCCCCCCCCACGGTTTGGCAAAGTATTAAAAAAGTAAATATTCAATGAGGCTTTGTTTTATCATGAGAGACTGCTTTGTTAATGTGTAATCAAGGTTTAGCCAAACATTACAACCATGACATTTCATTTCATGTCATGTCTTTTTTTCTTTTTCTTGTACAGGTGAATCTTCCTCGGGCGGTGCTGATAGCCATTTCTCTTGTGACTACTTTGTACCTGCTGGTGAATGTGAGCTATCTGGCAGTAATGACGCCTAAAGAGCTCATGTCCTCAAGCGCGGTAGCAGTTACCTGGGGGTAAGACAACACCTGTTCTCAACCTGATAAGATCTTTTTTTTTATTATTACTTCTCCCATAGAACAGGAAGCAAACCTGAAGAAATCCTCTTCTCTGTACAATCATTTGATATGTGCATTAAAATTACTGATGGTCAAACAAATGGGGCTTTTGTAAGTTGAAAATACAGACTGTATTTAAAGATGGATGTTGCAATCCTGTCTCCATTTTGAATTCTCTGTATTAGCATTTTAGCTCCCTGCCATGTTGATACCAGAGATTAAATCATCCAGCGGGATTAATAGGTAATTTAAATCTCCCCACTGTGCAAGTAATTATGAAACTTATCTTACACAGTTGATGTGATTTCTCACAAGACTCATCAATCCACTGTAAGGAAAATTACTTAAGAGTCACCTCCAAACACTTCAAACATAGAAGGAATGGCAGCAAAGAGCATCACTACAGTTAGGTGCTCACTTCTGGTGTCACACAAATACCAAGAGATATTGGACCCCTTCTCTTCACCGTCTCTATGTTCCTCCTTGGTCAGATCATCTGCCGCCATGATCTCTGCTTCCATTCCTATGCTGATGATACACAACTTTATCTCTGTACTAAACCCTCTACCCTGCTCCCCCACGATCACTTCTCAACTGTCTGCATGAAATCAAAATATGGATGTCAATTAACCTACTCAAGCTCAACAGTAATAACGCAGAGGTCTTGGTTGAGGCCCCCAAAGCCCTACTCCAGAAGACTGGCCATCTACTTATTGATATAGACCAGGGGTAGGCAACTGCAGGCCTCGCGTGCCGGTTTCCTGCAGGTTTTAGATGTGTCCTTGATCCAGCACAGCTGATTTAAATGGCTACATTACCTCCTAAACATGTCTTGAAGTTCTCCAGAGGCCTGGTAATCAACTAATCATTTAATTCAGGTGTGCTGACCCAGGGTGAGATCTAAAACCTGTAGGACACAGGCACGCGAGGCCTGCAGTTGCCTACCCCTGATATAGATGGTTTCCTCATCTGGCCTTCCTTCAACGTTTGCAATCTGGGTGTCATTTTGGAACTCTCTCCCATATGAACTTCTCAACAACCCGTCACTGGAGTCCTTCAAGAAACTTCTCAAAATTCACCTTTTCAATAAAACCTTCGATCTCTAAGCCTTTTTCATTTATTCTGTTTTGTAAAGCGTCCTTGGGTTTCTTGAAAGGCGCTTTACAAGTCTAATGTATTATCATCATCATTATTATTATTATTGTTATATAGGCAGAAGGGGCCTCAGAACAGATGTTTGTAGAGTTAAACCTGGTCACACCAGCAAAGGCCCCATTCAACACCTTTCAAGACAAATATTACATTGAGGTGACATCACATCCTGTCCAAAAGGTTTATTCCTAAATAGGTCCACAGAAGATGTTTTTGATTTAATTTGTTAAATTACTGAAATGTATATAGAAAAGGGTTGATTGATATGCACTACAAGATTTTTTGTAATACAAACGGTTTTCCTGCAGGAATAAGGTGCTGGGCAGCTGGGGCTGGGTCATGTCTGTGGCCGCAGCCTTGTCAGCTTTCGGTTCTCTAAACGGGACGTTCTTCAGCGGCGGCCGTGTGTGCTTTGTTGCTGCCCGGGAAGGACACATGGTAACAGTCTCTCTGTCTTATAAGAACACACACACCTGTTTAAAATAAAGCTACGTGCAGATTTTCACACAGACCTGTGCTGGTTTTGCAGCCAGATATTCTGTCCATGGCCCACGTCCACAGACTGACACCATCTCCGGCGCTGATCTTCACCACAATAATCTCTCTGGTGGTGCTGATTCCTGGAGACTTTCAGAGTATCGTCAACTACTTCAGGTGAAGGCTGACTCTGTTTCTGCTCCATTTCTACTTTGTTTGGGGGTGTGTTTTTTTTAGCACACATTGCTTTTTTTGTTTGTCTTTAATTTCTCTTCCTCTGCCGTTTTCAGTTTTAGCGCCTGGTTTTTCTATGCCATTGTCCTGTCTGGGCTCATCTATCTCAAAATCAAGAAGAAGGACCTCCCAAGGTCGTACAAGGTTAGTGTCATCATTGTTTTCACATTACATGACAATAACATCTTGTCCTCACGCCTGGTTATTCCTCTCCCCACAGGTTCCCATTGTAATTCCTATACTGGTCCTCACTGCAGCGATATTCCTCGTGCTGGCACCCATCATAGACAATCCTCAGATTGAGTACCTCTACGTGGCTTTATTTATCTTAAGTGGCATTGTAGTCTACATACCCTTCATCCATTACAAGCTCTGCCCAAGAGTGCTGGACAAGTTAACAGTGTTCTTGCAGCTCTTCTTAGAGGTCGCCCCTGCAGACAAAAACCTGTAATTTCTACTGAACACACATGGGTAGCATCTTTGATAACATGCAGATAACTGAAAGCTACCAATAAAATAAGCCTTTTTCCATGAATTATCCTTACATGTTAAATTACATCTGATAATGCAGTGTTGCTGTTTTATTTAAAGGTGCATTTAAAGTGTTTTACTTGCATTTTTTAATTTAATGTTATTGTAAATTCACAACTTTCATTTAAGCTCATTGTAAAAGATCGTTTGCAAGATGTTTAAGTTCAAAATTCATTAAGATTTACAGGGGGACACAAATCCATATTTGTCATTGAAAAACATTGATTATCTTTTTTTAATACAATAAACACTAAAACACGCTATAATTCAGCATTGCAGGGGACCTTACAGCTCTGCCATTTACTGCATGTCAGTCATACCTTGCTGTCACTTTATAATCAACAAAAAAATAAAGTATTTCAAACATATCAGCGAACTTAGTGCTCCTGACATTTCCTGATTTCTTGCAATATTCAGATTCTGTTTGTATTCGTCTGTACTCGCTACAAGTTTGCGTGAATAAGCATCACAAAAGCATCTGAATGGAGCAGATCTTCATGAAGTAGATGTGCTTTTTGGGTCTGAGAACACTCGTACAGATGTGTGAATTAAAAAGAAAATAAAAAGTTTATTAAATATTTTTCACCAAATTGCTAAAACAAGACATCGTCAATTTATAGTGAAACTTTCTCGAGACAGGACATAAATCAGGGGAAAGCAAGGAAAAGAGAGCGTGTATGAATATGCTGTTTATTCATATTTAGACCACTTTTGGATTGGCGTCCAGAGAAGTTTGGCAGTTTGTGTAAAAGCCCCATTCTCAAAATTAAGACTGGAAATTTTCTTCAGCTCTAATTTTCAGATACTTATTAAATTTCATGTTGACAGTTTGGAAAAATCACTTTCTTCCTCAAAGCTTAAATTATTTAATACCATTAAGATCCAAAAAAAAAAAGCTTTTCCAAACAAAACAAAATTTAAAGTCTTTTTTACGCGTTCTTTATGTGTGTGAAAGTCTTTTAATGACAATCTGACTGATCCATCACTCTACTCCAGTTTTCTTCTCTGTGCCATTAGCAGCAGTTGACCTGTTTTCGCCACTCTGCTCGCCTGTCTCGCCTTTGCCCCCCAGTGGCGACTGGTGGTACAGCTTGTAAAGCCTCTCTGCATACTGGTCTGCATCCTCCACCCCCTCACAGCACCTTATCCAGGACTGAGGGATGGTCTCGATGCCATAGTGGGCCCCCGCAATGGCCCCAGCCATGCAGGCTATGGTATCAGTGTCCCCTCCCAGCGCCAGGCTGTACGCTATCGTCCTCTCCACGCCGCCGTAGCTCTCTGGGAGGCATTCCCGGGGTTGCAGGCAGTGGAGCACACAGAAAATTGCAGTGGGGACGGAGTGAAGAGCTGCAATGCCATTACCTGGTAAAAGTCACAAAGACAGGGGCGTGTTTTTGTGGTGGCAGTCAAGAGAAACAGGAAATGTCATGTAAAAAAGGAAGTGGCTCGGAGCCTTATTGCACATGTGGCTTGCTCCCTAACCCCCATTAATACTTCCTCATATACTAAAAGATAAATAAGATGGGGAAATTTACTTAGAATAAATCAGGAGAAATATATCTAAAATTTAAAAAAAAAAATATAGTAATGGTGTTTTTTTTATCATGTTTTTTGTCTTTATAGTGTTTATTTGACGATGGCTTATTCAACCAAGTTGGTAATAACCCCTCTGTATTAAATTTTGCTCCCCCTCTGATATTCAGCTCCCAACACAGTCTCACTGTGGGCGTGGCAGATGGCAGTAATAGTCAGAGTGGTGGTTGTGAATGACTGATTCTGTAACAGGGGCACGGTGGTATGAACAAAACTGGGCAGGCTTCATGAATCTAAATGTAATTTTGCATGTACACTTCCTACAACACCCAGATCCAGATTCAGATTGACTCTTAAAGTCACCTCTAATTTTAGATCAAACCCAAAATCTGTCAATAAACCTTTCTTATGGAATTCTTTAAATAAACATTTCCGTAATCCTGAAAACAAACAAACCCGATCACATACCCCTCCTCATCAGCGATAAATAATCATACTGACCCAGTTCAGAGATGACTTCCTCTATGCTAACTTTGCTCCTGTCCATCAGGTCTCTGATTCGGTGGAGACGTTCACAGAATGGCTTCTCTGCTTCTTTTAAACTGCAAAAGCATACATTAAAAATATATACATCTCACACAGTATGAAAAGGGATGTTTCAACCTTTAAAAACACATTTTGAAAGACATAAATCCCTCTTAAGGTTGTTTTTTCTGACTCAGAATTAGCCTTTTGATGTGAAAGTTTAATTTAAAAAGTAATTGAGTCTGAGTTACCTTGTATGACAAAGACTTTTAAGATAAATGTCTATTATGCTTCAGGGAATAAAACCTCAAATAAAAAACATAAGTTACAGAAAAACTACAATGTTTTCCTTTGGAGGAAAAACCCTGTTCGCTTTCGCTGCCTCTGACCAGTCTACTCACATTCTTGCATCATTGCGTGCAGTCTCATCACCTTCCACTTCCTCCATCTCTTTAATTAGCCTGCTGATGAACTGGTGAGGCAAGTCCAGTGCCCCCTGCAGAGAGAGGTGCACAGCTAACGCTTGCAGCACCGCCCCATTATAACCCAGAGAGCAGGAGTGCGTCAGCATGGCACCCAGATGGGCAAACTGCAGAGAAAAAGAGCAAATTTAAAGATGTTGTTTCTATCCGATCCATTGGAGAGAGAAAACTCAACATTCAAAAGACCCCTGCTCACCCTTTTAACATCAGACAAGTCCGGAAAGGCCAGGGCAAAGGGAGCTGCTCTCATGGCCCCTCCATTTCCAAAGGAGCCCCGACCGTTAAACTGGTCCCTCGCTGGCTGATACACGTCATTTAACTGGGGGGATGAGAGCTTCTTCAACACCTGGATCACTCCAGCACCATAACCACGATGCGGGGATGCACTGTACTCCTTTGCAAACCTAAAAATGGTGAGTCACCGAGGTAGGAAACATCATCAGCTTACCCGAAGAGCCTTTGGATCCATATTTAACTCCTTAAATCCTTTTCCTTATTTTCTATCATATATACACACTGCTCCAAATGTGGAACCTCACATTAAACATGTGCAAAATTTCCAAAAATTAATTTGTTGCAATACAAATAACGCCTGTGAGACAATTTTTCTACTCTTGGCTGTGTACACAGAAGACCCACCCTTCTGCTGTTTACAACAGGGGTAGGGAACTCCAGGCCTCGAGAGCCGGTGTCTTGCAGGTTTTAGATGTATCCTTGATCCAACGCAGCTGATTCAAATGGCCAAATTACCTCCTCAACATGTCTTGAAGTTGTCCAGAGGCCTGGTAATCAACTAATCATTGGATTCAGGTGTGTTGACCCAGGGTGAGATCTAAAACCTGCAGGATACCAGGTGTCGAGGCCTGGAGTTGCCTACCCCTGGTTTACAAGGTTCAACCAATCAGACGAAAGTTGGCTTAATGCAGGAGAAGGAAGGAAGGAAGGAAGGAAGATGATGATGGTGAAGTGATTTTAGGCTTATTTTAGATGAAGATGATGATGATTCCTCTACCTGCGAGCCATGTCGTGCTCATCAAAGCCAGTCCTGGTGAGTAGAGACTGAGCCACACAGCGTGCCATGGCTGTGTCATCACTGTATTCAAGGATACCTAAAACACAAAAACATAAATACACACATTTTAACAAATAATAACAGTAATTCAGCACTGGAAATAAAAAGCTAACACCAATTTAATCATCCTGAAATTGTAATCACTTTATCGCCTAATCTAGTGGACTGGCTGGAATCCTTAGCCAACAAAGACACCAATATAATTTGCGGATAATAAAATGAACATATCTACAGATGGTGATTGTTTACACAGGAAAAATTAATAGTTTAATTTACTTCCCCCTGTTACTCATATGAGATTTAAATGAACTATATAACCAAGCATATTTATAGAAATACAGTGTGGATGTATTTTTGCTACTTTCTCAAAGAATCCTGACTACAACAAAAAGAAATTGAGGGGAATACCTTAATGCAAAACATGGTCTCATCTCACTTCCTTCTCTAAAGAGACAATCAACAGCCTAAACAGGAATCACAAGGCCCAATCAGTGGGGCTTTACACAGCATTTGTTCTGAGATCTGATGAGATGAGCAGAGACGTCGATGGACTCAGCACGCTACGCTGAGCCCGTTAATCAAGTAGTAAAGTTTTTTGTGCCTGTAAACAGACGCATTGCTTTGCATCTGTGGAGCTTCAAACTAACACCACAGCCCATACACTGAGGAATGAACCAAACTGTGATAATATGAGATGAGAAAAAGTAATAGCCCCAGTTTCTGCAGGATAAATAATCCAGTGGACATCATGATCCTGATTATCTAATATTACTGGATCATAATTATAGATTCATTAATGTGTATATCACTTGTTGCTGGAAATATAGATTACTTAATTACTTAAAGTCATGTCTGCCAACATTTAGGCCTTTTTCTGAAGGGAGCTGGGGTATTTAAAGTGTTCTTTTCCAATCTAACCGCAGCATATTCATCTGAATGTTACACGGTATAACATTGAAGTTATTTTAAGTTACTATTTAGCCGGCACAATTTACATCCTGTAATTTTATTTTTATTATTTTTGTAGTTTGTTTGTTCCCAGCTCATCCCAGCCAGTCCAGATCTGATTTTTGTGAAAATTGTTATAATTCAGCTATGCATTATTGGTTTCAGAAGCTTGAGGAAATATCTCAAAGTCTCATTTTTCACCTTATCTTCACAGTAATGACAGATGAAATGGTGAAGCAGCAGATAGGATAGCAAGCTAATTCAATTGACAGTTAACCACCTATCTGTCTGCACAAAGATTAGGTTCCATGTCTAAAAAGAGACACCTTAACCCAGCCTTAACCCTGCACTCTATTTAACAGCCACCGGGGGCAATACCTGGAGTTTCCAAAAGACTTCTTATTCTATAGAAGGTTGCGGGAAATGGCTCTTGCTTCTGGTGGTACCTTATGCATATTTTACGGTATTGGGTATGCGAGTTTCCATACAGATTTCTACATGAACAGCTTCCCCAAACATGCCCTCATGCAGTCCTCCAAAATTCCAACTGCACATTGGTAAACACAGATGACCTATTTATCAGTTGAATGCTGATTGGTTGACAAGTTAGCCAGAATAGGTTGGATTTATTTTATGAACCATAATCATACACGAAACATGGTAAAACAATGTAAGAGCAAATGTGTCTTATAGAGCAACTTTCATTTCAGGGGGCTAGTGCCTCCCCATCCCCCCCCCCTTGGAGAGACCCCTGCCGGTTTCAGACGTGATCTTTTTTCCCCTTTCTTTCTTTCTTTAGTAATTTCAAACCATTTTGATCCCTTTCAGCTGCTCTGCATGTCAGCTTTGCTTCACGGTGCAGTGGGCTTGTTATGAAACCACCTCCTCCTCTCGCTGACCTGTTCCTTTAGTTTCGTCGTCCAGGCTGCTGAGGTGCTGCAGCACACTCTCCATGGGAACCTCCTCCGCCCCTTCAAACTCTCCTCCGATACAGTCTCCTAGCACACCCGCGACCAGCGCTCCCCTGAAGCGCGACAAAGACGCCGGACCTCCCGCGGCTGCCGCCGCTCTCACCGCCGTGACTGCCATTCATCCGACGGGGAAAATGACTTCAGCCTGCTCGTTTCTCCGCTGACCCAACTCCCAGACAGCTGGCGAGCGGATCCAAAGCAATCCACAACAACAACAAACGTCGACCTGAAGCTCTCTCTGCACGGCTTCCGGAAAACGTTCAGATCACCGTTTGACCCCCGGTGAAAGTTCGCACATAGAAGTGCAGCCAAGCAGAGAAGACCTCCGTTAAACGACAGCATTGAGTCTGATCTAGTTCACTTATTTCTATGCAACGTATAACGAAACTGCTATAATAAATGCGCATGAACTTTATACAGTATTTTTCTTAATCGGCATCAGGTTTATTGACCAAGCATGTGTTCACAAAGAATTGGTCCGTGTCTTTTTGCTCGCAATTTACTTCACAGAAGAGACACCTGACGCTACCGACAACAGCCACATGAGCGAGACATTAACAATAGTAGAACTGGCCTTTTAAAAATACAGAAATTAACAACAGTGAAAATCATAATCAAATCAAAATTTTAAATAAAACTTCTAGATACTTAATGGGGCTCACTGGGACATAAAAGCTAGATCTAATTATTAAAATGCTTTGAAAGTTTACAGGCTTTGCCATGAGTTATAGCTACAAAAACAACATTTTCCCTGCTCACTTTTCTTTTTCATTTAATTTATTACAGTTATTTTATTTATTAGTTTTCCTGATAAATACCGCTTTAAAAATGCATTTGTATAATAAGATTGCATCAGTATGCTCAGGCAGCATACTGAACAGCACAGGAGCACCACTGAGAATTGTCTAATCACCTTTCTCTCTTCACCTTCTACACCTCAGACTCAAGGTACAGATCAGACTTGTGCCACCTACAGAGATTTCTAGACAGCTCTGCTGTTGTTGGCTGTATCACTGATGGAGGTTGAAATCTAGAAGTACACATAGACAAAACGATTAGGAAAGTTCTGGTTTAGTTCTGAGAATGGTACCTGAGATGGTAGAGGTGTCTGAGCGGAGGATGCTGAAGAATCTCCTCAGCATCACGAACAATTCACTGTAGCCCATGAGATCTTTTCTACTTGTGGCTATTAGACTGTACAACTCCACATCCACACTTTAAAATATCATACTCCTACACAATCTCAGCTGTTCTTTACCAGATGGAAGGACCGTTATTATTTTTACTGCAGTAAATATATATATTTACGTATATATATTTTGCGCAAACACACTAATACTTACGGTAGGGTCGTACATTTAAATAGCTCGCCCCTGTCGGACAGGAGATGCGACCTCTGAAAGGATGAACTGCAGAGGGCAACTTTAAGGAGAGAGCTGTTATAGTAAGGTGTGCACCTCCAGATAAGCCTCGGTGCTCCTTTGGGGACTGACTGTCCAAGTCTGTGGAGAATTATCTGAGTGATTTCACGCCATTCCTCCACAGATATCTCCTTATTTTGGTGTTTTGATGATGGTGGTCGAAAGGGCTTTCTAACAAAATCTCTTATTAATGTAAAACTGGGTTGACAGCTGGAGACTGAAGGCCGTGGCACATCATTCACATCATGTTTATGTAATCCTGGGAGTGATTCTCCATTAATAATAGGTGATCAATCAAAACAGCTCTGCGCTGATTTGCACTGTAAGGATCAGGTTCTTTAATTTGTCACCCACCTGACAGTATACTGACACATGCACATAACTATCCACTGTGTTACCAAACTGGGGGAAAGGAATATGGAGGATGCGTAGGAATGACAAAACAAACGCTTGTCATTAATCTTCAGTAAGAAATGCAGCATTTCATAGTCACTTACAAACAGGGTTTACCGTAATCACCACAAAATAGCAGCAATAAAAAAATTGGCCACGGAGACTGCTTTTTTAAAAAGCAAGTGTTTGATGTGTGAGTTTGAGTATTAAAAACTAAAGTTCAAGACGTGCTTATAAGAAAAGACTGTGCAGCGCTACTTGACATTTATGATGCTTACAGTTTCAGGAGTAAAAAGAAGGGAACGCTTATCTAGTCATTACGGTAATCTTAACCCACATCTCTTCTATGAAAGTACTTTTGTTTCTTCTGTAGTAGTCTTTGGATTCACTTTAAAAGTAGCCTAATATACAAGTTTTTCCCTACGAAGTGAACTCCTCTGCGTCTGTTGTCGGTCCGCTCGTTTCCTCGGTGAACTGCAGCATCCTCTGCATACATACATGACCCATAACCCCGAGAGGAGGTGGGCGGCTGGGTGCGAAGCGCGGTGTCTGCAGCATAATTAAAACATGGCGGACTCGGAGGAATATAGACTTAAACGATTAAAGGTAAGGCATTCACAACCAGGCTGTAGTTATAGCGGCACTCAACTGGACGCTAAACGGATTAGCTGATCCAGCTACACACTGTGTTGTTTAGTTGCTGTGGGCCGGTCGAGATTCGCACATTCAGGCTAGTGTTAGCGGCTAGCTTGCTGCTTTGCTATTCAGTGCTGATGCATGCCGAGAATTTGCAGAGCAGCAAACGAACATGTTGAGAACATTGTGTCCACGAGCCTTTGATGTGCACCTCGGGAGCTTGTTATTAAGCCAGCCGCAGACCAACTTTTGGGTTGCAGCAGTGTCCACGTAGCATCGGCCAGGACTGCTGAGAATAATGAGAAGTGGGGGGTGTATTGAAATGATCTGTGGCTACATTAAAGCCGTTTTTTGCGTGAGGAGTGTAGCCATCACCAACATTATTTTTTGGGGTGTGTCTGAACTCAAAAGTATGAGTGAGTTCAGAATATGGCTGAATTTTAAATGGAGTTTGGTGGGGACCCCCCCCCCCCCCCCCCCCCCCTCTTCTTTCATACAACTAATAATTAGACATGAGGCCTGGAGCCTTTAAAAAGGCACTAAAACGTGAAAGCTAACGTTTAACTCACATTGGTCTTAATGATATTTGTATAATTAAAAGATTAGAAGCAGGAAAATATTATTACATTTATATACAGGTACCAGAGTTATAGCATTGGTACTCTTCGGGGATTTTCTGGTACATTTTTTTGATTGCCACATGACAAAAATTGTAGTTCCTCTAATGGCCACTTGAGGCCGCCTTCGAAAGAGCCATGAACTCCATGTTTTTTTGCATCTGTACATAGTTTGCCCCTCAATAAAGAAAGTGCTACAGAGAGTATTTTTCCACCTGGATACTGGAGTTAAGGGTATAGCCACCCAACAGGTTTAGCTAACCAGAGTTATTGAACTGGTCATTAGCAGGTATGTGATATAAATGCAGCTTATTAACTAAAGCTATGTCTAAACTGGAAGAAGTTTGCAGCAGGAATTTGAATGACATTCATGACTGCAGGAGAAATAACCACTGACTATACGTTGTAGGCACAATCCAAAACTGACTTAAATCAACTTCCCAGCGAGCGATTGAAGTGACAACCAGTGAGTGCAGGATACTCCTGTTTGAAGAGTGACCTGGTTGTTACATTTGATGGATGCCTAATCAATCGAAATCTAGGGGGAGGTCCACAAGCAACCAGGCGTAGGCTTCAAAACTACAAACACAGAGCAAATGGCTTCCAACGTGGATGTAGCCCAAGTTAGCTGACTTAAGTTAGCCCTACAACCTGTAAACTCCACATATACAATTGTGGTCACAAGTTTTCATAGACTCATCATGGGCATAAATTTCATGATATTTTGGGGTTTTTTAAGTATTTCTTTGAACTGTTCTTTTTCCAGCATGTAATGACTGTACAGCACACATCTTTAATGACTTTAAAAACCAAGAATTGGGTGCACAAGCTTAATGTATTTTGGATTTTTTCTAATCCATTCAGGGTCAAATTTATACATATACTCACTTCCATCTTTTAAGTGAGTGGTGCTGAAGGTTCTATAAATGAAGGTTCTTATCTTGACATGGCCAATGTTTGTTAACTTCTCATTAGTATACATGATTGACTACAACTGTGGCAGCTAGGGCTGCCACGATTAGTCGACTAGTCACGATTACGTCGACTACCAAAATCGTCGACGACTAATTTAATAGTCGACGTGTCGTTTGAAGCTTTGTAAGATCCAAAAAGACGCTTGAATAAGTAGTAGGATTTAAGAGTGTAATAACGGACTAAAACAGAAGATGGCAGCACTGCATGTACAAGGATGCCAGCTGCCGTTAAACCCCGAAGAAGAAGAAGAAGTAGTGTCCCAGAATTCATAGCGCAGTAGTGATGTGCGATACCACTGATTTCCTTTCCGATCAGATACCAAGTAAAATTCAGGGTGGTATCGACGATACTGATCCGATAGCGATACTTTGTACAAAAACGTATTTCAGTTATTGTATCTCAAATTATAGCGTCGTAATGATTACAGGACATCAGATTACTTGTTCTTATCGCTTAATAATGCACAGTTATCATATAGAAATAAAAAAAACTGAAGTTGTGCGCTATTTGAACATGTTGCCTGCCTGCAGCACTAAAGGACTCTGTGAGAGACGTCTGTCTCGCCCTAGCAGCACCTGTCCCTGTCCTCCTCTTCAGTTCGCCTCAACATAAGCTCGTCATATTCTGTGATATGATTTACTCTGAAGTGCTTGATGAGGTTAATAGTGTTGCCACAACACTTCACTTTCTTGCCACACGTATTTCAAACTACGTCTCAACCGTTTGTGGAAGTAAAATATGTCTGCACATGACTCCATTTCCGCTCAGCCATTGTTGTGAGTGTGCACACCAAGGGGCTGGACACATTTATACAAACGTTCTTCGCACATGACTATGGCAGGCGGAAGACTAAGTAGTTCCCTCCAATGTAGACAATCCAAATGATATAGTTTATTTGCACTCTGTTCCTGTTAATGATAACCTACAAATTTACCCTGAATTACTAAAATATCGATATTTTAATATGAGTATCGATTCTAGAACATAAATGACTGGTATCAGAGGAATCCATATTTCAGTATTGATCCGCACATCACTATAGCGCAGCCCTGCTCAGTTTCCAACAATGGTGGCAGCTAGTTAGTTTTAATATTACTCTTATTATACTTTCTGGGTCACAAAATAAACGTTTAACATATTTTCAGGCGAGAATGTAGCTGTGTAAACCTCAAATATCTGCTCAGCTTATCAAGACACCACATATTTTCAAAAGCCCCCCGACATTTTCGGAGACGTCTGTTACCTACTAGCTCGATAGCTAGCCGGGGTTCAAGGCTCACTAGAGCCGGTGAGAACACCGGACTCCCGGCAAATCGTTTTCAAACCAACCGCTGTCTTTCGCTACTCAGGTTAAACATGATATATAAGTCACTTAGATAACTTAAAAATGTTATTGTTTGGCTTTTTTCAGTATTTTATTTGTTCCTGAGTAAATCGGTTTGGTTGAGATTAAAGTTATAGTTTTTACACAGCTGAATAAACATTAAGCAGACAACTGATTATCAGAAGTGTGAGATGCTCCAGAATATACACCGGTGCGATGTTCCCTCTAATTTTTCATGTGTCTGAGCGAACACACAAACTCCCTGAGCGGTCCCTTGGACCACTGTGAGCAACAGTAGACGTGTGCACTGTGGTCACGCCAGCATCTAATCCATCCAAGTTACACGGTTTATTAAAATAATCAAATTACAGCATTTACATTTATGTTAGACTACTTTTAATTAAGTGCTTTAACCCACTTACAATGAAAATTTAAAAAAAATCTTGTTCATGACCTGTGTAGTATGTTAACACTATTGGAAGTAAAAAGTAAGTAAAAATAACTTGAGCTCCAATTTTGAAAACACAACTTTGTTTTGTTTTTTTTGTTTTTTTATAAAGCTCTGACTTGTATTATGAGTCTGTGGTCTGGGAGAGAGTCCTGTAACTCTGTCTGCAAAATACAGTATATAATGACCAATGTTGGGCAATTAATTATATAGTTACTTCTACATTACATAAACAGTGGATGAAGGAGGAGAACTAGTCTTCAACTTCACCTCAACTCGACAGCTCAAACTCCAACAGGACAACAATCCTAAACATATCAAAACTGGTTTTAGAATTGATAAAACAGGCGAATATTAAACTTCGGAATGGCCTTCCCAAAGCCCTGAGCTCAATCCTATTGGAAATTTGTGGACTGCACTTAAAAAGCAGAGTGTGTGCCAGCAAATCAGCACATTTAAATTAACTCTACCAATTCTGCTAAGAAGAGAGGTCAGATAAAAAAAGCTTGTGGATGACTACCTAAAGCATCTACTAGAACTGCAGCTTGCCAAGAGACGTTTAAACACATTCCAGTGGATGTGTATCTAAGAAAAAAAAATCAAAAATTCATTCAAACCTGTGCATTCTGTGTTCTTGTTCATTCAAGTCATTAAAGATGCATGCTGTACAATTTATTCAGCCCTGTCAAAAATAAGAAATCATTAATATCCTCCAAATTACCATGATAGTCACACCCATGATGAGTGGATGTAAACTCCCCTACTGTAGTTAAATGTTTTTTCAAAAAGCTGCTGTTAAGGCTTATTTTTAGAATATTTAAGACTGCTTTTAAATAATACTTTTAAAGTAAGGTTAAGACATTTCCTCCTCTTTTAGGAACAAAAGAAACATGATCTCAGTTTGGAAAAAGTATTTGAGTTTTGTTTGTGTGGTCCATCATCAGTGTGATCATCTTCACCCGTGGTTGTTCTGCAAGAGCCAGGTATTTATACTCTGTGCTAATTGGCCTTGTTCATCCATTATAAACTACCATGAAACTGGTCAGCAACTCCCATTTAACAAAAAGAAAATTATGGTAAAGATGAGTGAGGTGTGCGCAGAGAAACGAATAAGCATTTTTTATTTGCACACACTGGGACACTCTGTTCGTCAGATTAGCAAACAAATCAATGTCCCGTCCTCCACAATTCAATATATTATCAGAAAGTTCAAAAATGATGGCCTCATTATTGAGAACAGAAGACGCTCGGGCAGACCCAGAAAGACCAGGACAAGGTCCATAACTGTGAGTAACATCAAGAAAACCCTCAGAGTCACATCTCCGCTTACAGAGAGAGAGTGATGAGAAGGTTGCATTTTTAAGAGTGATTAGATAAAACGTCTCTGCCAGTGTAGGGGAGCCATTTCAGTTCCTGTTATTTTATTTACAGAAATGTGTCACAATTCAGCCTGGAGCCCAGCAGAGGGTGTGCTCAACATAATCCTCATTCCAGAATATAATGATTTACTCTTGATTCTAGTTAAAAAGTTGAAATGTAAATTTTTACGAAAAATAGTTTTGATAATATGTAATTGAAATAAAACGGCACGTGTCCTTAAGCTCTTCTTGCAGGGAAGGCTGTTTTGTTTTTTTCCCCACAAACCCATAACACTCGGTTAAAAATGGGACATGCTGCCTTGACGATGTGTGTTTCCATACAATAGGTAGATCTTTGAGGCATAGTCAAACTACAACAGAAGCTCCTGTGTGTGCGCACAGAGGCCACTAGTTGTGGTGAATGTAAGATACTGCTGTCAAGAGGTTGCTGTCAGTGGGTGCTGTAAAGTGTCTTATGGTCTTTACCAACAAAACCAGCGAAGTCTGAAAATCAAGCTTTACATTTCATCCCAGTTACAAGGTAAAATTATCAGATTTGGGCTACAGCTCCACGGGTCTGATAACTTTTGATTTCATGGCCAGGTTTTCTGAGGGTCCCACTGGGTGTCCATATGCTTTTTGGGTCTTAATTTTGACCTATGTGTCTATGTTATCATCTTAGGCAGGTTTTCGTTGATTTTTTTGTATTTTTCTTTAAAATGATTGTTATTTGCTTGGATGTTTTATTGTCTATTGTATAGAAATTTATACTTTTTTTAAAGTCATAATCAAGAGTTTATTTTCTTACCATGGGAGTCTCTGGGGACTGACTCCCTGCTAGATGTTTTTAGATTAATGAATTATAAAAACATCTTTGTGCTTTATTCAAGATTGGCAGAAATAACAGAAAAATGCATTAACTCGAGTAAGACACCAGCAGCCAGTCATGCTACGTGTTTGGTTATCTCTGGAATATGTGTTTTTAGTCAGAAAACTGGTGTATGTTAAACTAAAATGGCACTTGATGCCTTAATTATATCTTTGATTGTGTGTATCAAGTTTCTTAACTAATTATCCAATTTGGGGTTGTATCCAGGATGTATTTTATGTTTCCACTGAACATATTTGGCCCTTATCTGTCAAAAGTTGTGTTGTATATGGATGTGAAATGAGAAATAATAATGATCTCTCTCCTCTGCAGCATGAGGAGCACATGTCCAGGGTGTTTGACGAGGTGATGGGGTTGGGAGACTTCGCCGACTCCTCCAGGGGCTCCAATGCATCTTCCAAGAGTGGTGGACAGGATGAGATGAAGGGAGTGGATCAAACCTCAGGACAAGAGGAACAACAACCAATGGAGGAGGAGGAGGAGGAAGAGGAGGAGGATAGTAACAGCAGCAGGAAAGAAGAAAAGATAGACAAAGGGGCGGGCGAGTCATCACCTCCTCGCATTGCCTCGCCCACCTCTGACCCACAGGATTCTTTTAAAATGGGGACCAGCGAAGGGGGAGGTGGACGAGGAGGAAGCGGGGCAGCGGCTTTTGATGACGCGCTGGATGGCCTTCCTTCATTTGGGCAGGAGGAAGATGATGAAGACTGGCACTTTGCCCTGCCCATGGGCACCCTGGAGGATGTAGACGTGGATAAGGCCGGCAGGAAAAGTAGGCAGCAGGAGAACAGCGAAGCTCCGAGCAATACCTTTGGTTCTGAGCCAAAAGTAAGGGAGGCTGAGGAGGAGGAGGATGAAGAGGAGGAGGAGCAAGAAGAGAGGGCAGGGAGCACCGGTTCCGCCAACACCTTCCACTCGTCACAAGACAACAGCAGAGGTAACGCTGCTTATTTTTGAAGGACACGATAATTAGTGACTCATCTGTTTGCTTATTTTTTTTTAAATTTCTACTCCACTGTTTTTATACAGTTAGTCACAGAGCGTACCATTCAGCTCATAAAACAGTCTTTGAGTCAAGGGTGGAGCTTAATAAAAGTAAAAACCCTCATGAAGTCACAATGGTGTCAGTTTAATTCCGCTTTATCTGTGGGACGCCAAATAAAAACAATTGTCGCCTCAAGGCACTTTATAGTGTGAGGTACAATAACAATATGTTATTACTGCATATGCAGGTCAGTTTAGATGTCTTTCATCTGTGAAGCAATTATAAGCAGATGATTAGAAGAAAAAGTAAGAAAAGCAAACAAATATTCAGTCATTTAAAATACCATATAAATAGTATGCTTAGTAAAAATGCAAGCAAAATAGTAACATTAAAGTGAGGCTGTGGTAATTGCATTAAAAATTTAAAAAGGCAGTCCTAAATAAATACTTTTTAAAGAATATAAATATTAGTCGAAGCAAAGGACATAAATAAAAATACAGTGATGTGTAGGCTCATGTCATGTCACACACATTTCTAATAACAAGGGGAGGGAAAAGCTCACAATCTGGCAGCACTGTCTGATTACGTCACAAAACTTGACAATTAAACAAGAATGAATGGCAGCATTTGAAATTTAATAGATTGACTATTTGAAATCAAAACATTTTACTTGCAGACTGACGGTTTTAACAGCACATGGATGGGGCTTCTCAAGTGTAGAAGCAGCCAACTTTCATAACCTTCACTAACTTCAAGTGATTTTGGGACTTTTGAGGCCGAGAAGTGGCGAAAGCAACAGAGGTTACCTGTTACCAGCACAGAAAAGTCTGTTAAGCCTGCAGGTCTGCAGCTAACAGGAGTGAAACACCAGCTATTTCTTTAAAGAGGACAGAATGAAGAGAAGCCTTATAAGTGCAGGACGTTCTCCTTGAAGCCTACTTCTTTTTGTCCAAGAGACAAATAATTTGAATCCCGGCGAGCTGCTCTGCAGATGTACCTCAGAAATGTGAAGACAGGAATGAGGTTAGCTCAGACTCACTTTATTTTCTAATTCTACTAAATGATTTAGAATTTGGGAAATGTCTGTGCAGTGAGGTAAAGGACTAAAATAAATATTTTTACCATCTGCTTGGATCATCATTTAAGATCCACTGAGCCATTAGAAGTTGTAACCTGCACATGTCCTGAAAGAAAAGTGAAAATGGTTTCAAAAGGTGTCACAGATTTTTTTAAAAACCCTGTGAAGTACACACAGTGCAAATACGTACATATGAAAAATATGAACACTGAATTCCTTCTTCCAATCAAACCCACTCCGTTGCAACAGATGGCTGCCCCTCCCTGAGCTTGGTTCTGCCAGACTTTTCTTCCTGTTAAAAAGAGTTGTCTGATTGTTGGGCTTCTCTTTGTGTTATTGTGTCTTTACCTTACAATATAAAGCGCCCGAGGAGCTGACTTGTTGTGTCTCGTTGTGATCGTGGCTCAAGAGTTGGGAGTTCGCCTTGTAATCGGAAGGTTGCCAGTTAGAGCCCCGGCTTGGACAGTCTCGGTCGTTGTGTCCTTGGGCGAGACACTTCACCCCTTGCCTACTGGTGGGGGTCGGAGGGCCCGGTGGCGCCAGTGTCCGGCAGCCTTGCCTCTGTCAGTGCGCCCCAGGGTGGCTGTGGCTACAATGTAGCTTGCCATCACCAGTGTGTGAATGTGTGTGTGAATGGGTGGATGACTGGATGTGTAAAGCGCTTCGGGGTCCTTAGGGACTAGTAAAAAGCGCTATACAAATACAGGCCATTTACCATAATTCAGTTGAATTAAATGTAACTTATAGACAGTAAAAAACTGCTAAAACATTAATTTAACAAGTGCATGCCCATGCTACAATTAGAATAAGTTGCAGTCAGTTCCTGTGTGTGACCAACAGCATATCGATTTAATGTAATATCAATATTAATACCACATGAATCAGAATTTGTTATTTTTGTGAAGTTCCAGGGGTTTAATGAAAATCTTAGCATGCATTTTATTGTTCAATTTGTTGTTGTTTTTTTCCTTTTTGTTTTTTTTTTTTTTTTTTTTTCTCAGAAAATCTTAGAATTTAGCGTCTGTTGGTATCGGGTAATGCACTGACGGAAGCTCTCAGTGGAAGTACTGCTGGTCAACAAGCCATTCTGAAAGAAGACAAGTTAAACAAGAACCTGTCATGAATCCAGATTTGAAGTTTTTAGCTCAAATCATCAGACAGGTACAGCAGAGCGTCTACAGCCATCTGTGAAACACAGTGGAGGCTCCGTCATGGTCTGAGGCTGCTTGTCAGACAGTGGTGTTGGGACTGATTACAAAAGCAGAAAGGGATGTAATACCATCTGGAAAGGATCTTGATTGTCATCTATTTCCTCTGCAGATCATATTTGTTCCAACTTATTTAAAGTGTTTACTAAAAAAAATAACGAAAACAATAATACATGTCGTTTTTTGTTTTGCTTTTTTCCCCTATCCATGTTTAGATGCAGGCGTCCTGAACCAAACAGAGGAGACGGAAGACAGTCAGCAGGGAGAGGTGAGGGTTGGAAAACACTGTCAGTTAACTGCCTTTTCAGCTTGGGTAGTTATGGACGCTTTCTATTATTTCAGACGTCAGAGGCAGCTCCGGTGGAGGACAGCAATCCCCCGATTTCTCCAAGTGTGAATATAAAAGAGGAGCCTATTGATGAAGGCTACGATGCTGCGTTATTGCCTCAGAGCTCCATCAGACAGATCAAAGAGGAGCTCGAACACCAGGAGGTTGGTATAGAGAGAAGTTAAAGATTACCTCACTGTATTTGGATTGAAGCTGCTAACAGACTAAATTGTTTCATAACAATGCATAGACTTATTATTTCGGTAGTCAAGTTTAGAAATATCCCACCCAGTCCCCTCAGAATCAGCCGATTGCTTTTGCACAATAACATGTCAAATTTTATTTTCACACTATGTTAATATTTTCACAGTTGCAGGCCTTTGAAGTGCAGTGACGTGGGTTCAAAATTGTGTGCTTTTAAATTTAAGTCATGTTTTTCAGCATACGAGCAATATGCCATCCTCTTATATAGTCACAGCATGAAGATCAAATTTTACCTGCCTTCATTAAATATACTGAAGTTATTGTACCAAAAATGGCTGATTCTGAGGGTCTTTTTAAATAAATGATCTTTTGACCTTTTTGATGTGATTTATAGCAGTGTGAAAGACAGACAGAAATACGCAGATTTCTTATTGTTTTATTGTTGCAGGAGGAGCTGAGGATCAGCTCCGTCTTCTCCGTAGGTGGAGGCAACACCTTCACCTCTCCTACCAGTGAGTGCATTTGTTTTAACATTAGTGGTGATGTCTTATACACTATGTTGTAGTTTATTTGATTTTAACTGTAATAACAAGAATTCAAATTGTGTTATTATTATTATTAGTCCTGGTAATAATGCACCATAGAGTTTCAGTGAACCAAAGAAGATCTTGGTCTGAAAATTGGCCTGAAATTGGACCTAATGATAAACCACGGATTAGTGGCAGAAAGGAAAAATCTGCGAATTATCTAAGGGTTAATAAATCTGCCTGATAGCTTTGTTAACCTCTTGTCCACCTCAGTGCCAGCAGCAGTTCCAGCCCCGACTCCGACTGCCATTTTTATCCCTGGTAGAGGAGCTGTCATACAAGCCATGGCTTCCCTCCCCGTCAGACCTCCAGTTCCAGTCCCAACTTCAATACCAGCTCTGACACCAATACCGCCGCGCCCACCACAACCCCCAGTTCCTGGTAGCGTTCGCTGCAGCGGTTGCTCTAAGGTATTAATGCAAAATGCACATTGTTAAAACTACAATTTGAAAAGCTTCACGTAACTTTGTATTTAGCTTATTAATGCTGTTATTTGCTGAGAATTTGTACAATGATGTGACTTTACATTTTCAGGTTCTGCTGAAAGGTCAAACGGCTTTCCAGAGAAAAGGATCGACGCAGCTCTTCTGCTCCACCGTATGTCTGACAGGCCATCTTCCTCTGCCCACTAAAAACCGATGCTGTTTCCAGTGCAACAGGTACACACTTGTTTCCACTGGGCATCGATATGAACTCACTGCCTTGTGGTGCTATGAAAATCGTATACGGATGGTCACTTGAGAGTCTAACGAAATGCTACTTTATTTTACATAATCTACTTTTACATTTTTTAAATGTCGCTGAAATGTGAGACCCTTTAGTGCATAGCATAACTTTCTCCCTTTGCCTCTATTTTCACATTGCTTTGGAGCAGCTGGTTTTCTTAAACAACCAACATAAATGTAAACAACTGTTTAAAAAAATGCCAAATTTGTCACCTAACAGTCAAATTTGTAGTAAGCAGATTTAAACTAGGTGCTTACTTGAGCTTTTTTTTCCAGTCAGATTTTTGAAAACAGAGCTGCAGCTGCACCTCCCGATATTCTCCAAAGCCCTGATGGAGGATTGTACACTACACTATTGTATGCTACACAGCCACTTTTATTTTACAATTTCAGTTGTTGCTCCGTCCAGTCTCATTGGTCTTTGTGGGTCTGCTACTCCAGTTTCATTTGATGTCATTCAGCTATCGGACAAACTTAAAACTCAATCTATGATTTTAGGTGGCAGTGATAGACCTTGTTCTGATTTGGACAGCAAGCCTGCAAAAAAGGGCTTCCTGTGCTACCTGTGAATCAAAAGATTTGATTTATTCCATTTAAACCAGCACAGGGATCCACATGTCAGAATTTTGAATCCTCATTTTTCTGCAGTGTTATAAGCAGTAGTTTTTGAGGGTTACATATGAATGCTGTTATATTTTATGCAATTTGTTTGTATATTTTGTATGCTTTGTCCAGCTCATGTCCATGCAAGCAGCTTAAACTTCCTGTTAGCAATCCACAATGGCAGGACTACTCAGGCCCTATGACAGTGTACACGCATGGGTGATATTTTGAGTCTGTGTTGTTTTTAGTTCTTGTTTTACTCTTTGCAGGGAGATTGTTCAGCCCAGGGACATGATCACGATCCCAGCAGACGACCGCACCTTCATGCACTTTTGCGGCCAGTTCTGTTTGTCCGTCTTTAGACACAAGAAGAAACAGACTGACAAGGTTCCTGACAAATGGGCTGATAAACAAGTGGAGAGAAAGCCAGAGAAGCCGCCAGAGAAACCGGCAGAGCGCCAGACTGACAGACCCTTCTGTAGTGTCTGTAAAGTCTCCAACAAGGTAAAAGACTTCATGTGTGTAACATGAAGATCCAATTTTAGGTCAGCGTGTCTTCATTTTGGTTGTATTTATTGCTTCTCCACGTTTTGATTGTGATCATCTCTACAGCCAATTGAGCACGAGGTCACCCATCAAGGCCGCCTACACAGACTCTGCAGCGACGCTTGCTTTGTAACCTGGCGCAAGATACGTCAGTTAGCTATGAACTGCTGCGAAGGCTGCGGTCTTTACTGTAACACCAAATCGGGTTCCTGTCAGACGCTCACGATCGAGAAGTCTCAGCTCAACTTCTGTGGTCCCACCTGCATTAGCACCTACAAACAGGTATAAATATCCTTGTATCAGTTAAGATGAGATAAAATAAGATAACCTTTATTAGTCCCACACGTGGGAAATTACAGCAGAAAGTGGACAGTGCAATGTCAAATAGAAAAATTAGAAAAAAAACACTGGAATAAGATCAGAATAACATACAGTTCTATACATTTTAACTTTTTAGAAACATGTTGTTTATTTATAACAAAACCTGTTTTTGTTTTTTGCCACCTTATTGCTCAGGGGCAGCTGTGCTCCCTCATATGTGTCCAAATTATCAGAACCTGCTGAATTTTGAAGATATATGCTTTATGAATGCTAGACTTGAATTGATGTTTTGGCGTACTTGGGTGGTTCAGTGGTTTGCCCTGTCGTATCATATAAACGGGGATCTATCCTGGGCAGTGTGAAGTTTTTTCGGGAGTTACAATAATCGATCCAACTTCTTAGTTTTTAAAAAAAAAAAAGTGTTTTTCATAACAAAATGTTTTATAGTCAGTCTCTTTGAGCAAAATGGGAGCAGCACAGACTCGCCTCGCAAGCACAGCTGCTGCTTCTGTGTGCAAATATGCATGCATCTGTTCTCATTATTCATTATGTCAGAAAAATCATGCTCGGCACCCTCGTGTCGTTTCCTCCACAGACCTGTAGAAAGACAACAGAGTGCGCGTACTGTCACAAGACAGTGGTCGTGTCCACAACCATCATGGAACGAGACCAGAAGGGAAAAGTTCAGCTTTACTGTTCTGTGGTCTGCGTGGAACAGAGTCGACCACCTCAGCATAATCTCACTGGTATGACACACACGCGTCCACATGTGTCAGGGTCATGTCACAAGCACAGGGTTTACAGCAGTATATTTATTACAAATTAAGATACCATGCAGAATAGAAAATAATTAGTTAGCCTCCCGGCTCCATTGGAGGAAAAATCTCAAGTTTTTGTTTTTAATGACTGTTTTATTTTTTTGCAGGTACTCCATTCCCATGTTCCCTGTGTAAAGTGACCGCCGTTCCTCAGTATCACCTTGCCATGGTGGATGGCACCATACGTAACTTCTGCTCCTATACCTGTGTGACTATCTTCAGGGTAAAGCAACAGTGGCATTAATAAATTTAAAGATGGCACACATTGATGGTCTAAGCCGTCTTGTAATTTTTTTTTCTTTTCCCTTAATGTCTCATAGAAATCTGGCCACATATCCCAGCCAGACCTGACCAATGGAGCCTCTTCTCTCAGGGACCCCTCCGTCAGAGATGCCCCCAAACCGGGGCCTTCTGCCGGAGCCAGCTCAGTCCCTCCCGTCCCTCAGGATTACCCATCCTCAGTTCCCTATCCAGGCAATCATCCCAGTCATACCTCAGTGCCCCCACTAGTGCCTCCCCATCCGGCCATCTCCTCCTCCCCTTCTGTGCCAGGAGAAACGCAGGCCGGTCAGCCACTGAAACTGGCAGAGGGCCGGCTAGGTGACACCTCCAAACTGACCTGTCATCAGTGCAGTAAACAGTTCAACACCAAGCCGCTATTATTCAGCCACCAGGTAAGTAAACTCACTCATATCCTTCTGCATGACCAGTGCCGCACCATAAAAAAGGAATATACTAGTTGTTGTTTTTGCCTGCAGGGTCGAATTTCTGTGTTCTGCAGTAAGATGTGCTGTGAGCAGTATAAAACCCAGAAAAATATCCTTGCTGTGTGCGAGTGGTGTAAGCAGGATAAGGTGATCTTTGACACCATCGCCTACAACCAGCAGGACCTGGTCTTCTGCAGTGAAAGTGAGTAATGCTCAAAGATGGCCTTCATCCTGTTCTACACTATTGATGCTAGTCAAGTTTCGTCATGTTGGTTACTAAACATAATTCAGCCATGTGCCGCTCTATTGCTGTGATCCTTTGCAAATCCTTCTCATCAGAGGTCATCTCGGTTATTATTTTTGACCCTCAAACTCTAACTCACAATCTACTTGGACTTTTTTTGTAATTTTGAAAGTACAAGATAATTCTTATCTCTTAGGAACTATCTGAATTTTCTCTCTAGCTTTTCTCTCTGTTTTAATTTCCAGATTTAATTGTGTTTGCAGTAGTGCTGAGGTAATACCCCTCCTGCTGTGTTTTCCAGACTGTAAGCTGCTCTTCAAGCATGACCTGACTTCTCGTAGCAAGGAGCATGTCTGGCGTCCCTGCACCTACTGCTCTGGCATTGCACAGAAGATGCTGCACAGTCACTACGGAGGCAAGCTGGAGGAGTTCTGCAGACCCCACTGCATGTCCCAGTACACTGTACTCTACTACGGGGTGAGAATACGGCTGGCCCACTGCACTATACACCGAACCACACGATGCCTCTTGCAGCGTGTTGAATGTTGTCGTGTCTTCCTATGTCTTGGTGCAGATGGGTCGGTGTGACAGTTGCAGGAAGCAGGGCTACATGACGGAGAAGCTGCAGTGTTTGGGTTCGGTGCGTAACTTCTGCAACCTGCCCTGCCTACAGCAGTACTGCCACCTTCACTTTGAGACGAGCCAACACAGCAGCAGTAACGGGACGGCGCCACAGACACCATATGGTAAACAATGTTCAAAACTGTAAAGCTGCACATGAACACGCGCAGTAATTATTTCAAATCTGCAAAAACTTAGAAAGCTACAGAGCTGCTTCTCAAATGGTGTTTAAATCAAAACAAACCAAGTAAGGTCTGCGTGGTAAACACTGAAGCATCTGGGTGAAGGGATTGCATTCACTCTCTACTTCCAGCTCCAACCCAACCCCACCACTCCTCAAAGATGAATCCAGTCATAGCTGACGTCGTTTCATTGGCCAACGGCTCCGCCACACAGCCCAGCGTGTCAGCAGATACCACTCTGACTGGTTAGTACATGCACACGTCCATAAAACCAGTGTCCTAATATTCTAATATTTGTTGTGTATGTAGTGTCTTTAGATTTGGTTTTTAAACATTTTATCCTTTCTAGAGTGAGTATTTGCAATAAGTGAGAAGCTCTCTTATGTAAATGTTTTCTCTGTAATGAGCACAGTACAGATATTTTAAAAAGATAGCTACCGCTAAAGCAACTGATAATATTTAAAGTCATTTAGGTTTGTGTTTGTGATGTCAGCTCTCATATTATTAATTATAACCATATTATTGGGGTTTTGTGGTTTGTCTGTTTGTTTGTTTTAGGAGCTCTACCGACCTCCAGTGTAGACGGCAAGAATCTCGACCACGTATGTAGTGTTTCTGTGTGTATTTGTTCTCTCAGGTTAGATGATTTTGCCTGACATTATTAGAGAGGATCGATTGTCATCTGTTACCAGGCAAACTCCAACGCAGCAGGTTGCTAAATACACACAGGCCTCTATTCTGTTTCTAGATTATATGTGGTGTATATGCATTGTAAGCATGTTCTTTTCATAGCTCTAAGCCACTTTACTCAATAGATCGGCCGGACATCACGCCGCCCGAAGCTTCTGACCATCAATTAACTGACCGAGCGTCAACTCTTTAATAAGCACAAAAATGCAATGTGTATAATGCATAAAATGATTACAGTTGCACCTGCAATGAAAGATTATGTGATTATACTAACACCTGAAATACAGACTTTAATGTAACTTCAACAGCTTCAATAAATGCTTTGATGAAATGACAATTAATGCAATAGTAATGATAATGGTTATGAATAGTAACAGTAAAATAATTTCCTAATCTCCACAGTATATTACTGGGTCCATTTTCATTTATTTTCTTTACTCTGTGGCATTCTGTACTCAAGTGTCAACTTCCCGAGCACGTTGCAAAGATCGCAATTAACCTCAGCAGACTCTGTATAAAAAATGGCTGTAGCCACGGCGACATCACCTGTCACTTGCATTTTTCATTGACCTCAGAGATCTAAAAGACAATAAAAAATTAAAATTAAAAAAAAACTGTTTTGTTGAAACTACCTGAAGATTTTCTCCAAATGGTGCATCTTAGATACTTCACCCAAAATTTGTAATCATATTTCAAGCATGCTGTGTAAAGAGAGTCCACAGAGATCAAACAATATGTATTCACACTGTACAACTAAGTGTCAGTATGCAGTCCGAGTGACTCCAGTATCCATTCCTATTCTTAATGATGCAGTGAGTGAAGAGGGGGGAGAGAGTGGGGAAGACACGCGGAGGGTCATCTGCTCAACCTGTGAGCTAAACTGGTGCCCCAGTATCCATTGTTATTCTTAATAGAGCTGTAGTTCAGAAAGGCTGAAACTTGATCTTTGGACTTGCAGAGAGCAGTTTCACATTAAGGTGGCCTCAAGATTTACATCTCTGATGTCAAACAGCACAGACTGCTAAAAAAATGGCACCCTTTTTGACACTCAAATGATTCCTGTTGGAGAAACTGTCCACTGTAACAAATTTATGGTTGAGTCAGATCCGCCTCGTTTATTGTTACTGTTTGATACTTAATATGCAGGCCAGTACCCAGACCGATGCCATGCGTGTGCCTTCATCCCGTCGGCGTCAGATGAAGAACAAGTCCGTTCTCTGCAGGCCCTTCACCATGGACCAAGAGAGCATGTGCCAGCTGCCTTCCACTGAATCAGGAGGTAATTGCAGGAATCACCTCAACATGTTTTGCCTGTTGATTAGTGAGATTTGGGAGCTGAGTTGCACCACTTTCAGTAACTTCCTGACAGTAAAACTCAGTACAGCACAGCAACAAACACCTGGTGAATACACAGTGCACTAACAGACATGTACCGGTAATGCACCTTTAAAATAAATTATAATTTCTGAAAGTTTTTAAATGGACATATGTTGATTTTTACACAAACCTACTACATTGTCTTTGTTTATTGGGGGTGTTTTACAAGTCACAGCTTTGCATGTTTGTCTCAACAGCAATGATTAGATAATTTAAAAGATGTTTTTCCATATATTTAAATATTTATGAACCCCAGTGTCCTTACTTCTTACTGGAAAACTGTTCCATTAGCATTACCAGTGTTAAATTTATCAGCATTATTCCTCCTGTCAGCCAACAACAGACAGAGAATCAATATTTTATGTATTAAACGTCTGCCTCACATAAAACGAATATTTTATATAAGTCAACATCAGGGTCTCAGCTTAATTTTCTCAACTTTGTAAGATGAAATGTTAACAAAAAAGAGAAACCAGTATGACTCAATAAAATTGTTTTTCCTAGTGAAACTTAAAAAACGGAATCAAGATAAATAATATAAAAGTTATTCACAATATTAAAAATAATCATGTTCTTGTAATGCTGTTACTGTGAGTGCACCAGGGTTTTTTCTAATTAGTTTTTACTCTTATGTTTTTGACTTTGTGCTTTCAGTTTTATTTCATTTCAGCAAGTTTTCCATAGTGGATCCGTACAGTGGCTTTGAGGCGTCAAATACACTGCAAATTAAGAAAACACCAGCAAATGGCGCAAAAAGCACATAAAACACAATGGAAATAGAAAAACCCAATGTGAATTTTTTTTCTGTGTTTTGTGTTGTTTTGCAACATTTTTCTGTTTGCTGGTGTTTTCTTAAGTTCCTGTTCGACCTCTCAGGGCCACTGTAGGTTTGCTGATTTTCTTATAGATTTTATTGTTGTAAATATTTAGTTTGGGTTTAGTTTTTATTGGTTTCAGTTTCAGTCCTTCAGTGTATGAGAGGCAGCACAGACATTATAATAAAAACACTGAATCTTTGAAAGTGTTGTAGACATTGAGACAAGTCTCAACAAACACTTTCCTTGAAGCATCATCAGACAGACTAAAACTATTACCGTTTCCTCTTTGTTTTTTTTATTTAGATTTATTTAGATTTATATAAAGTTTAGCTCAGTGGGCTAATATTCTGATAGACTTGCTACCATTTGTGCCATCGTTCACTAAGAGTTGGCATTTTATGTGTATCAGTCACTGCTCCATCTAAACACCATGCACCTAAAATAAAAATGAATCCTATGCTCAGCAGCAGCGTTCCCGCAGTCCACAGCTGGTGTTTCTTTTTTTGATTTCTTTTTTTGTTCTTCAATCTTTGCTCACAATTAGCTGTTTTTAACAATTGCACCAGCTCCGCTAGATAGCTCCTCGCAGTCTGACCAACCGTCAGCTCAAGCTTCCACGCCACCGCAACCGTGCCCAAAATGTCAGGAAGAAACGCAACCGTGTGATGGCTTGCCAGCGCGTCTAACCGGGCGCCATTTCCTGGGCAAGAGAGAGACTTATTCAGACTGCAAGGTTTGCAGACAGCACAAGAGGAAGAGGGTGGAGGAAGAAGAGGGAGCGGAGAAGAAGCAGAAGAGGGCAGAGGATGAGGAGACGGAGAAAAAAGAAGAGGAGGAGGAGGAGGAGCACCTTGAAAAGACAGATTGTGAGAGCAGGAGCGAGCCGTCGGGCAGGCAGACGTCGTATTACTGTAAGACGTGTTCAGGAGAGCCCAGCCTCTGCCCCGTGCCCTGTTTCGAGCTCTATCACACCCGACTGATCTACAAAGTGATTCCCGAACTGGAAACTGAAGGTGAGTTTTCCGAGCACACACAAATTCCCTTCTGCTTTATAACATGTAAAGAATAAAGCTTGTGCATTCAGCATGTCTGAATGTTTGTGAGTCTTACAACAACTACAGCCCTTTTTTGTTTGTTTGTTTGTTTTTTAAACCTGTTAATGTTGTGCTTGCGTGATTTGTTGAAATGAATTTGCATTTTCCAGCTGACTTCTTGAGAGGGTCGAGTGTGTCACCCGAGTTTTTCTCTCCACAGCCTCCTGATCTGCCAACGTGAGACGCTCTCCTCCTCTTCCTCCGCCTCCTCCCCTTCCCCCCCCGAGCTCGGACACAGATTGAAAACTACAGGGTTTAACCGATGTTTCCACACTACTTCATATATATATTGTTTTGTTGTTTATGATTACCTCCAGAGCCTTAACAAACAAAGGCAAAAAAACCTCATTTCATTTCAGTACTTTTGTGAATTCATACTTGTAATCTGGCACTACAAAGAAATGATGCACTTAAAGGGGCTTTCTGTGTATTTTTATATGAAGTAAAGACAGCAATATTTATGACCTAATCACATGGCTGAGTATTTTCTTTCCGCTATGAGTATTTAGTTTGTATGGTGGGTATTTGCAAGAGATCCACAAAAGACAAGTCACTGACCTTACTCATTTTAAAAAAAGAAAAGAAAGAAAGAAGAAGAAGAATTGTGTCAAATAATTAAAACCTGTTATTAAATTAAATTTAGATTTCATTTTTTCTTTCATTATTATTCATGATGGCCCCTCATCCATACTACTATTCCTCCATTTCCTGTGATGTGAGATTTTTTTTCTTCTTTATAAGCTGAAAGGTCTTTTTTTTTAATAAGCTTCTCATGAAGATGATACCCCATTTGGAGGCATGTGGTTTTATTGTGTAGGATGGTGACTGCATTAAAGAGGACCTATTACCCTTTTCCATATATACTGTAACAACTGTGGATGCTCACAATTAAAACAGCCCGTGACTTCAGTTTATTTGCAAGTAAAACATCCGGCTTCAGACTGCTCTTAAGAAACATTAAGTTTCAGGCTTTTTTTTTTTTTTTTGTAACTCTCAGCTCTGTATGATGTCATTGAGAGTGGTTATTTCTGATATGGTCCGTTTAGGCACAGACCCCACCCACCTGTTGTTAAGATCACAGGGGAGGGGCTAAAGCGGCTACATTCTGAGGGATGCTAGAGCGAGGGGCTGCAGCCAGGCCTAGTAAAAGATAAATGGGGATTATTTTCAACTGTGAATCATGCAAAGCTACTCTGGTAGCTGGTAGAGTCCCGGAGTAAAAATCTACAACCATCTGCTTTAAAGCATTGCCATTAAATACTTGAATTATAAAAACAACAGATCCCCCTTTTACAGGTGAGGAAATCTATTAAAATCCAGCTGGAGTATGTGAGCAGTTGAAGGTTGGTAAATCCCCAACTGAAACCTCAGGTAGGCGTTCATCTTTGAGGTTAAAACTTGCACTCACTTGAATGTCTGACCGGTCTCGAGTCTGGCAAACCTCATTCATTCGTTTATTTGATGTCAGTCTAATTTTATATCCTGTTACACTTTGTTTGATATGAATGTGTGATTCATGAAAATTACCTCACTACTGATGCAGTCTCGCGAACCAAGTTTGGTTTCAATTCTGACTTGAAGGGTCAGAATTGAACTGATTCCAGCTGTGTGTAACATTACTGAACTTTATTTAATGACCCATTGTACACAGTTTTATTTTTAATATTTATTCCATTTTGCTGTATGTGCATCTGCATGTTTCATTTCCTCCTCATTTTCTGTTTTTTGAAAGTTTTGGTTGAAAGCAAGAACTGCAAATAAATTATATTTGTGGGAAAAAAAAACAGTTGTGATGGTTTATTACTTTTTTTTTTTTTTATTGACATGTACAAATTTAAGATAACAGACATATTTGAACCTCACCTCGGCCGCTTGCCAACAAATGCTGACAAAATGATCAGGATGGAGCTCAGACTCTTAACATTGTGGCTCAGTTAAGGCAGTTAATAGTTTTAAGAGCCCAAAGTCTTCTGCTGGGATCAACATGTGTTACAGGAGGTGTTTTGTGGCCCAAATGCCACAAAGCATCTGATATTTGACTCAGGTGAAATGCCTAGACTCCTCTCCACCTAATGAGGTGGCTGCAGGTGACTTATAGGTCTCTTGTTTTCGTCCTTTCGGCACATTTGGGTCCTCTCGGCTGTTTTTTAAGTATAAAACAATCAACAGTAACAGTGTCTTGATAAAATATGCATCTTAAACATCTAAAAAGTACAGTCTGTATATATGTGAGGATGCCAAAATAATGATAAATGTCAATGAAGCAAACCATGCACGCCAGAGGTTTTTTTTAATAAGCGGTGGGACTTCATGATGGTCTTATTTTCTTAATAAAAATAAAAACATTTGGACATTTTTCTGAAATTAAACCAAAAGAATGATCATTTTGAACTGACATCAACATTTGATGTTTATTTCCAAATCAATTGTAATCATTGAAGTGATATTAAGAAAGGTTTTAAAGTCTTACATTTATTGTGATTATGTGAAGGTTTATTGCTATCTGGGATTTTTTTCAGTCTGATGATAAATGCATGTCAGCTGAGTCCTGACATGAGGCAGCTGGCTTTATTTGCCATCCCTGATGGTTCAAAAATGCAGGAGCAGTGATGAGAAATCTAATTTTTCTGATGGAGTGACCTGACACTCCATCAGAAAAGTTAGTCACATCTCAGTGGCGACATCTGCTGGCCACATGTTTGTCATTGCATTTATCAGAAAAATAAAAAAAAACTGCTGTTCCAGTAAATCAGAAGACTCTGCAAACAGCAGATCTTTTGGTGTCACATTGGTAGCATTTTAACTTTTATCATAAGACTGTGAAAGGAATCTCTCTTTCCGCTTTTCCCTGTGCCCACATCCCAGATTTTCTCTGTGTTATTTTTGTAGCCGACTCCATCAGTTGGGTGGTTTTTGCTGTTGGTTTCTGTGGGTCACCTATAATCCTAATGATCAGCTGGTAGCAAAGACAGTTTGGTTAGGTCCAGAGCAGCTAGTAATGTTGGCACCAGCAGGATTTCCTTTTATTTAATTCAGATGTTTTTATTAATAAATGCCACCTTTTTGTACACATACACCTACTTCTGATCCCTTTCTGGAGTGAATTAATAACAGCTGCTCCTTAGAGTCTGACTGTGACTGTAAGCTCAGTAATCTCAGAGGATTAATTTTTATTGTTTTTGTTTTTAATTTTGTTTCAGTTGTGCAATGAGTATCGTATGGGGAAACAGTAAAAATTAATGGTAGCTTTTTTTTTTATCAATTTCATGAGACAGGAGCACAAACAGCTGGTTAAGATGAGGCCCCGACTAAGATTAAAAATGATCATTACAAACCCTGAATCATGGGAAAACTACTCGAGTAGAGTGTAGGAATAAAAAGGTGGAGCTGGGAAGTAGTTTTAAGAGGTCCACTTTATTCCTCTTGGCTAACCCCAAACTGTCACTTTTTGGTCTCTTGTAAAGTTTGTGTAATTGGCCCGTGATGTCACAGTGACCCACTCCTGTGCCTCACCTTTAATTTTCCTCTTCTTCAAATCATTTGCTTCACATAAAAACAGGATTAACTATTTCTTTATCTCCCTTTCATCCTCCTCTGGCAGCAGGAGAGGAGAACGTGAAGGTGTTAATGGTTCCAGTCCCAGTGCCGGTCTTCATTCCAGTGCCTATGAACATGTATTCCCAGCACACACCTGTTCCACTGCCTATGCCCATGCCTGTAGGTCCTCTTACTTTATATTCACAATCTATAAGGTTTAAATAATTGTTTCAGTAAATCAAACACTTCTTTCCATTTTTTTCTTTAAGGTTCCAGTACCCATGATGGTTCCACCACTGAACAAGGACACGAAAGATGCAGCTGTCCAGTCAGAGGCTTCTTTGGTGGAGGAAGAAAAGCAGAGAGATGAGTCCGGTGCAGGTGAGCATTCTGATCCTGGGTTTAATACATGTAACACTTCCAGCAGTGTTTTCATGATCCTCTGGGTTTGTATGTGACTGCTCTAGACCAGAACACCTCTGAGAGTGGAGACATGAAGTCTGAAGTGGTCGCTCCCACAATCCCTCATCTCGGGGAAACTCTGAGGGAAGAAGAAGACCGAGCTGACCTACCACTTACTCAGACTTCAGAGAAGAATCCAGAGGCAGCTGATCCAGAGCCAGAGACGAGCCAAATGACAACCGACCCTCCTGCCAGCTATGCCGACGATCAACCACCAACCTCCCCGATGATGGACTTGGAAAATGACTTCCCTTCTAGTGAGATGTGACATCACTGATAGTCAGCTGAAGAAAGCATAACATATACTTGATTCAGATTTGCTTTAGCAGTATATGCTAAGTTCAAGAAGAAATCCAGACAGACAAGATAAAATATAAAAAGCACAGCAAAAAAAAATAAAAACAGAAATTCTCAGTATGATAGCTCCATAAGTTTGATTTTGGAGAGTTTTTTCTTATGTTTTTTAAGCTGCTTCTTCTTCCAGACTCAAACCAGGAATCCTGTGCTTGTTAGGTGAACATTAAGCCACTAGAAATTGTGGCTGATTAATAGATATTAATAAAAAAAAAATAGAATTAATACAGAAGAAAGATGAAAATCATCCACTAACAACAGAAGCAGGATAATTGGAAATGTTTGTTTTTGCAGAGTCGCTGGATCAGAAGTCATGTGCTCCACAGCGAGGAGTGAAGAGACCCAGAGAGGGCTCGTCCGGCCGGAAACGGGTACGACATCATTGATCATGAGTCTCTTTTTTCCCCCTATGATGGACTTTGGAATTTGCCAGCTTATTTTATTACTTGTATATTTTAAAAGACAACAAAAAATCACCTAAGCCATGTTTAATCATGTATGTTTTGAATTATACTGTAAGAGCATAACAAATCTTCCACGCTTCTATTTCCACTCCTGCCAGTCAAGGGTGCTTAGGGAATTGTTTTAAATGTGGAGGCACTGGGCAGAGAACCCATCAGGATGGGGGCGGGGTTTATTTCCCCATACCCTGTCTGATTATGTTGCTGAAAACTCCTACTGATCCAAAAACCAGGACTCAAAACAAAGAATGCTTCCCTGTACTTCCATGTTATGTTGTTATGATGTTTAAAATGCACCTAATTTGGCCATAAAAAGCTTTTTTTCCCATCAACTATCCAGGGTCGGAGGAGGACTGGTTCTCTGGAGCGTGGCACAGCCATGGCACTTTCTGCCACCTCCAAACTGAACCACCTGTATGGGGTTAAAGCCTGGAGAAGCTGGGTCCAGCAACGCAACAAGCAGCCACAAAAATGTGAGTTTTTTTCCTCGTTCTTGATTAATTTTCTGTTTAATCTGCACTGCCTGCGCTTTACCTTCATTCTCCCCGTAACAGCCGATCCAGTTGAAGTGAAAGAAGACGTCCTTGACTGCAACTCCGCTGAGCTGAGCTTCGGTCTGTCTTGCTTCATCAAAGAAGTGCGACGGCCCAACGGAGAGCCCTACAGCCCGGACAGCATCTTCTACCTCTGTCTGGGGATACAACAGGTGCCCACGAAAAACTGCACAACTGGTTTCCATCATGTTTCTTTATTTTTCTCCTAAAACAACCTTCTCCGTCCCCCACCCTCTCTGTTTGGACAGCATCTGTTTATGATGGGTCGCATAGAGAACATCTTCACCGACCAGCTGTACAATCAGTTTGCCTCCGAGATCTCTGGGATGCTTCAACTCTGGAAACCAAAACTACTACCTAGTGGTACGATGAATAAAATAGATTTTATTAAATTATTCCTCATCTATTTTCTTTAATAGACATAGCATTGTAGCAAAAATAAGAATTAATTCACTCTAGGGTATTATCTTGATACATATTTACAGTACGTTTATCTTGCTTTAAGCACCAACCAGCAAACAAAAAGATCCAGACATCTCTCTTCCTCCAGGTGGCGTTGTTTCCTCCCGTGTCGAGGAGTCCTACCTGTGGGAGTGTAAGCAGCTGGGCGCCTATTCACCCATAGTGTTGCTCAACACGCTGCTCTTCTTCTGCACCAAATACTTCCACTTCAACACCATGGAGAAGCACCAGCGCCTGTCTTTTTCCAACTTCACCCGCCACTCTAAACCCTGCAGCCGAGCCGGCAAAGTCTACTACCTCCAATTCCAGAGAAGCAGTGCCAGTGCGCCCAGCTCTGAAGAGACAGGTGGGCGTCGTTGACTGAAATCATGTGAATGACTTTAACTAAAGTATGCACAGAAGTAGAGATCAGCTGGGTTTTTGTGTCCCGTTATGTCCAGAACGACTCAGAAAAAGGCAGACGGAGAACGAGGGGGACCTGGAGATGATGGAGAACGTCACCAACCCTCTGCACTGTCCTGTCCGACTCTATGAGTTCTACCTCTCCAGATGGTGAGACTCACACACAGACAAACTTGCAATCACTGCTGCAGGAATGAAAACTGAGCGCATTACTTTCTTTGTGCACCACAGCCCGGAGTCTGTGAAGAAAAAGACCAACATGTTTTACCTGCAGCCCGAACAGAACGTCCACACACACAGGTCAGAGCGTCGTTATTACCCCAAGCTTAGCTGTGTAACCATACGTGTAGGCGTTGCTTCTTGAATTGGTTATGGGTGTCACTTCAGCAAGCATTTCAATGCTGTGTGATCAACACAAGCTAACGACACAGAATTTCCTTGTCATTTCGCATAATTTTTTTGAGGTGAAAAAATGTGAAATTTTCTGTCCATAAAATTTCTCAAAGATCAGAAAACAGAAAAGACTTTATGTTGACACTGTAAAGTGAAAATAATGTTTTTTATCATTTCCATTTTAACCTCAACAGTCCCCACTGGTACACTTCTCAACCATTGGATGCCGCCACTCTACAGAGCATGCTCACTCGCATCTTGGCTGTCAGAGAGGTTCAGCAGGAAGAGGAAGCAGTGGTTCTCGCGTCCTCGTCTACGCCTGCCGAATGTGGCGGCTTACAGTGATGCCAAGTGGCGCTCGTCCCGCTCAGAGTCCCCTCTGGGACCTGTTCCCTGAATTAAAACTGTGCTCATCGGTCACATCGGACGGAGGCTGACAGGGAAACGGAGCGAACAGAGATGCGATGAACGGACGCTTCGGGTTTGTTACCTCAGCAGCGGTCAGAGAAACGCACAACGAGTTTACAAACATCTGATGTTATTAGGCAGGACAAAGGGAATCTCTCACACAGCTTTCAGTGCCCGGGACGTCAGATGTGCTTTTTATTTCAGATACAGACTGGTGAAAGGTGACGCCCATCTGAGTTGTCTTATTAGTGTCACCTTTTTTTTCTTCAACCCTTTCTGTGGAGAATAGTGAACCCGACGCAGAAGGTTGCCTTTCTGGCAACACGTCACATGATCGATAACAGCATTTTGAGCAGATACTGTTGTGTGTTTGTGCACTGCTGTTAAAGGGGCTGCTTTTTCCAGATCATTCCCTGGAAGCCCCGTTCTGTCCCTCAGTGACCCTAGAACTTAATTTTGAGGAAGATGATGAAGTCACAGAGCACAGTGTGACGACAAGGGCGGATGCTGAGCAAAGCTTGTGCTGGCGTGACTGGTGAATGATGTCACTCGCTTTCAGATTTATCCAGAAGTTTCTGCAACTGTTTTTCTCGTTATGATTTCCTCTCATTTTTACCACATCTGATACAGATCTACAGCAAAAAGATGGTCCCAGTTCACCTGGAAAGTGTTTATCCATTTGTACAGAAACTGGTTGGGGGTGCACATGCTAAATCCCTAAAATAATTATTTACACCTGCTGCTAGACAAAAAAAACATACTCGCCGTATTCAAAGCAGCTGGTTGTAGTGCCATCTGTCGTTCTTCTTCTTCTTATCCAGGGCCGGGTTGTGGGGGGAACAGTCTAAGCAGAGAAACCCAGACCTCCCTCTCTCCAGCCACTTCCTCCAGCTTAACTGGAGTTGAGGCGTGTTCTGGGTCCATCCCACAGCCTCGTCCCGATAGGACATGCCTGGCGCACCTCACCTAGGAGGCTATGGATATCATAAAGTGTTACTTTGACATCCCAAATACTCACAGAAAGGTGATTATTAAGATGAAATTTTAATTTTATGCATTATTTCAGCCCCTAATGTCCCAAAAATGGAAAAATTTTCAGAAGAAATTGTGAAATGTACTAAATGTGCTATACTAAAAATAGCAAAATTTAGAGAAAATAAATGAAATTTAGGCCCATTGCAAACACCGCCACAAGTCTACAGCGGCCGTGTGAACTATTCGCAGTTCACAGTGAATATCTCTGCCTTAAAAAGTCCAACTCGCTCCTGACCTGATGCGTTCAGTTTTCAGCTGGAAATTGGACTGTACCTGAACACCAAGCTCTCCTCAACAACTCATTTTGACACAAAAGTTTCGAGGTCTCCCAAAGCTAGTAAGGGGACTTCCAGGGAGAGATCCAAGAAAAGCCAAAATTCAAACTTTGAAGGGCAGATGGGCCAAATGTCAGGTGTGGTTTTTTTAATATATTTTATGGACAGACCTTCTACTCACACCTTGTATTTTAATCCGTTAAACTGCATTACATGTCGAGTGTAAATCCCACATCATACCCATCACTTTGGATGTGGATGACTCTTAATGGTTGAGATCTGATTAAAACTTTAAAGTGAACGTATTCTGCTCCTTTACTAAAATAGCTTTGCATGATTCGCAGTTCAAAGTAAGCAACCCAGTTTCAAAGCAAAACATGTAATAGAGACGCTGGACCACCTTGATCATTTCACGCTTTGCCTCTCCAAAATGTGAAATGGACACACCTGCAGAAGTTGCATTACCAGCAGGGGGAGATAATGTATTTAAATCCACAAAGTCGGTAGTGAGCAAGAAACGTATGAAGTACATACCAGGATCCTTAATCTTTAGAATTGATTTAGCTCGGGGGCTAATATGTATATACATGTAAATGTGTTAATAATGTCTGTTTAAAAACTTTCCCATGATTATTTTCATGTTGGTTGAAATAAAATATCTCCCTCTGCTGTTACTGCAACTTCTGCATGCGTGTACATTTCATTTTTTGGAGAGGCAAAGCGAGAAATGGTGGACCGTGATATCAGGTTGAAATAAGCCATCTATGTCTTGCTCAAGTAGCTCCTCCCCCTTTAGCCCAGCTATCTTCTCATTGGCAGCTCCTTGTAACGAGAAAGTGGGCGGGGTTTCTGTTTTCACAGCCGGAAGCTTGTGTCAGAGCTTTCTGCTCTCGCTGGGTTCGTAATCTTGCACACACAGACTGGCCATCATTAAAATAATAACCCGCTACTGTAAAACCCTATAAGAACACAATAGGTCCCCTTTAATATTGATCAGTGTAATCCTTCTGTTAACAGCAAAAAACGCACAGTGCCTCTCATCTTTTCTTCTTTTTTTAATGAATTATCAGATATGATATAGTTCCCCCATTTCTTTATTTATTCATATATATGTCCCATGTGGCCTTATTTCATTGCTATGAACTTTCCATTTTCCGTGCTGTAGGAGAATCCGTTGATAATTTCTGTCTCCTTCTTGTAGTGAACGGCTCACTACGAGTATATAATCAGCTAAATTCTCAAACCCCGAAGCTGACTTTCCCTTGTCTCCTTTCTTTCCTCTCCACTTTATCCCCTCTGTCCTTCTTGTTTTTCACTCCCACCAGCTGGTTCCCAACTTAAGGAGTTGGCAGATTTTAGAAGAGCAGCAGACAAATCAAAAGTATAAAAACAATACTCTTACTAACTCCTAAACCGGAGGTTTTCTGTATTTTAAACTCTATGTGTGCTTTTCTTTGTTTGGAGTCATTCCGGTTTTCTGTGAGAGACTTTTGATGAGGAATGAACTCTGTGGTTGTTTTATCTTTGTTGCCACACCCAGGCGTGTCTCCACATGCTGGACGTTATTAGGCCCAATTGTTTTGATTGTATTTTGCTTCTTCCTTTCATGAGCAGTTCACAGTTCTGCTGTTTGAGCAGGAACTTAGGGAAAACCTCTGGGATAAACTGGGGTGTGTTGCTCTGTTGACCTAATGAAAATATGAATTTGTTCGTTCTCGTTGTGGACGTCGGGGAGCAGTTGCGTTCGTACAGCCTTCGTTGTTACTCATATTGTTTTTGTTGATGGATGGATGGATGTTGCGGTGTAAACTAGCCACTCGCTGACATTTTCCAGCACTTACAGTGTTTACTGATGGTGAATTAACACACACAGACTATTGAGCATAACTGTCACCATTGCTGGTGTAAATGAAATATTACTGTCTCAATATTACAGCTGCTGTCTGAAACCTCCTTTTTTATTTCTTTTTCTTTCCTCATGATTTTTCAGTGAGAAGAGGCCCAAAGATGGTGTGATGTTTTATGTCATGCACAAAATGCTGAACTGCCATTAAGTATTTAAAAAAAATGACAACAAATAAAACAAAATCCATCATATTTCATCATATTTCTTTCTTATTCTTATTTCTTTAAGTGACTTTGGACATGTGACTTGGGTGTTGGTCCCAGGTGGATGCAAGTATTTTTATTTTTATTTAAGTATTTTAGAAACAGCTGATCTGCTGGGACGTGTTGGCTCTACAGTCTCCATGGTTTTATGGTCTGTATAAGAGAAAATACCCAGTGAGAGGCGGTTCTCTGGGTGAAAATCTCTTGTTGATGCCAGAGGTCAGAGGAGTAACTCGACTCAACTTAAGTATGCAGAAGAATCTCTGATGCACAAAACACGTCAACCTTGAAGCAGATGAGCTACAGCAGCAGAAGACCACGCTACAGTGCTCTTGTCAGCTAAGAAATATAAGCTGAGGTGACACTTCACATGGCCTCACCAAAATTGGACTCTAGGAAATTGGAAAAATGTTACCGGAGCTGATGGGTCTTGATTTCTGCTGGATGGATGGATTCAGACAGTAGGGTCAGAGTTTGATGTGAACAACATGAAAGCATAGATCCATCCTGCCTGGGGTAATGCTATTTTCTTGGCACACTGTGTATCAGCTGAGCATCATTCAAACGCCACACCCTACCCGAGTATTGCTGCTGAACATGACCATCCCTTTATGACCACAGTGTACACATCTTCTGATGGCTGCACCCGGTGGGAAAACTCAAGCTCAACTCATCTCAAACTGGTTCATTCAACATGACAATGAGTTCACTGTACTCAAATTTCATCCACAGTCACCAGATCTCAGTCTAATAGAGAAACTTTGGAATGTGGTGGAACAGGAGATTCCCATCATGGACGAGCAGCTGACAAGTCTGCAGCAACTGTGTGACACTGTTGTGCCAACATGGACCAAAAAGCACGTTGTTGAATCTATGCCACAAATAATTAAGGTGGCCCTGGCAAAACAGTGTCCGAGCAAGTACTAGAAAGTGTGTGGTGAGCGTACATATGTGGCTTGTCAGTGTGGTTTATATGGAAAAGAAAAAAAACAGGCACGACTAGTAGTGTCTGTATGTGAAACAGCTGCTTCAAGTTTGTTTGGTATACACACGGCAGGAAATAAGGTAAGGCACAGAAGGTCGATTAATGTTTACTAAATCCTTGTGTCATGGGTCAGCTGCATAATGGAGTCGCGGTTTCATGACTTCTGGAAAACAGGCATTCCTGTTATTCAAGAGGAGGCAGACACCTTAACGGCTGATAAATCCCAAAACTGGATTTAAAAAAAACAGACGAGAGGGAAAAAAGATCAAATAAACTCAGTGCATTAGATAACAAACAGTCAGCTTTACTTTGACTTCAAAAACAATGCTCTAACTTATCTTTATATCATCTTATATAGGTTTGAAAGCATTCATGATCATTCCTGTGTATATATGAATAAAAAGCAGAAACTACAGGCACACCAGAGGAAAAAAGGGGAGCAGTTTGTGGACTGAGAGCAAACTTTGTAAATGATGTGCATGCTGCTGATTTTCTTTCTTTAGTTCCATGTAAAGGAAAGAAACAGGACCAGGAAGTGTCCAATCATAGTGACATTTGTTTGTTATCTGTCATTTAAATATTCAGGATTATTTCCCTTCATCTGCAATCGGCAGGTTCTTGTTCTCTCTGATGGCTTCTGATAAATCCCTTTGAATTAGTTAGATGTAAAATCTTCTCATGATCAAATGCAGTTAGATTTCCCCAGTTTTCAAAAGAAACAGTATGCAAATCTGAATTTTGTCTTGTTCTCTTTAGTCTTTCATTATATTTAGACTCTAATTTACCCGACACACTGCAAAATTTCCTGTAAACTTTTCACAATGTTGCATTATTCTGGGCATGATAATTATAGCAGGTTAAGCAGACTGAGAGATGAAGTCAAATACCCGACATGGATGAGTGTTTGCACTGAGCTTTATTCAAACACGCACAAAAACATGCTATTGTTGGCTGTGCAGCTGGACAAGGGTTAAAGGAAAGTAGCCATTATACTGATGAAGGTGGATAAAGATCAAATCTGTGGCATGTCCGGACAGGATGAGGAAACAAACTTCACATAAGCAGCTTTTATTTTGCATGAACAGATCTGAACCAGAGGTTATCGCCAAATGCAAAATTCCCCCTGATGTAAAACATCTGAGTATGCATATAAAAACATGGGTCAAGCCTTAGTTTAGAACAAAAAAAGACCTCTGAATGTTGCAGGGAAATCTTTTGCACCAAAACTGACTGACATATATAAAGCTGTGGTCTGAAGTTTACATCCACTTGTCATGAGCGTGAATATCATGTTATTTTGGGGATTTTACAGATTTCTGTAACGATTGTGCAGCATACATGTTATAAAACATACATGATGTAAAACAAGATTTTATTTCTAGCTGTTGATTTAAAGTGAAACAGAAGAATCACAAGGTAATCCTCCTTCATTATTCCATACCTTTTGTGTAATGTACCAGTACCACTGGCATGATGCTACCACCACCATGCCTGACAGTTCACAGTGTTCTTAGATTTGAAAGCCTCACTTACGCCTCCAAAGATATCACTTGGCACAGTGGCCAAAAAGCTCTCTGTTTGTCTCGCCTGATCATAAAACCTTTCTCCAGCATCCTCTCCGTCAATGGAGATTTTAAACTCGCTTCTCTGTGGACAGAGATGCAGGAGTTCCAGCAGTTTCCAGTTCATGGCAAGGATAACATCAAATTATGTACAGTTGGTTGAACTGATGATGCAAAAATCTGCAGTTGTTCAACACCCATGATATAAACTTCTGACCACATTTACACAGACAGGATGAAATGTCTCATTTAAGTTACACCTGCTGCACCAGGTGTTTTGATCTGTGGGTTTTCTAGTTGTTCTGTCTCCTGCGATCTTCCAGAAGCCCCTGGTACTTGGCCAGCTTCCTCTTGAAACGCCTGCTCTGTACAATCTTCCCAGATTGCTGTCAGAGCAAGCTGTTTTGAAGTCCCTGGCTCAAGTCTACCATTACCTGCCAGTGTTCATGATGGAAAGTAGACCTGCAGCAGTTTCAGTTGCTCTCCCACTTTGACAAATGTTATGTGTTTCCTAAGGGGACAGCAGAGCCTGTTTATTGTCACAGCTGGGGAGCGACCCATAGCAACCGTCCCCAAGGGCCTTGACATAGCAGCTCAGGATGTGTGTGAGTGTCCAACTCCCAGAGCACAGCAGACGGGAAGGTGTTTCTGCCTTGGAAAGGCAAGATAAGGTAAGATGTTACATAGAGAGCTTTCAACTCATTGCATTCTCTGGTTATGTCCAAGCTCTCTGCTTCTTTCCTCATTCACTGCTATCATCTCCTCTTAATTACATCCACTTTGTTCCCCCGTCTGCATTTTGTTCCTCACTCCACCCCTTAAGTTTGACAGCAGGAGATGAGCAGACTTGGCCACATCAGGCTAACCAGTGATTCAGATAAACATTTAACTACAATTATCCAGCATTCTGTGAAAATGATGAAATAAATGTAAAATATATCCATTGTTTTTAGTTCTATGATTTAAAACGAGCCACCAGTAATTAGAGAGGCCAGAATCAAATACACACATATTTCACATTGGATCTTAAATTTAACTTAGCTTTTTCCTTTTTAAAAAAGGGAATCCAGTCAGCAGCCATGTGTGTATAAAAACTCGGAGTATTAAATGTTTTCTTTGCTAAAAGTGAACTTAAATATGGCTCATCTTTACCCCCACTGTACTACTGCACAAACACCTGCACTCATCATGCCGATAGCACATCTGACTCATTTGTTTTTAAGTAGACAAAAAGACAAAAGTAGAAGTAATCCACCATATGTAGCACCAAACTTTATTAACCCCAACAGGGAATTCGCCATTTCAGATTGAGGAAGTTTTGGATGTCACACGCATTTGCTAGGATAGAAGGGATATGAGCAGAAAGATGGCTCATGATAATTTAAAAATATCATGGCTGTACTGAACCCCTCTACAAAAAAAAAGACAAACTTTATTTAAATTCGTCTACAAAATCAGAACAAGCACACAAAGTTGGGTGGGAGTGATGAGTTCCTGACGCTCTCAGTGTTTTCTTTCATTTAGAATAAATCTTAAATATTTAATTTCACTTAAAAAAAAATAAAAAAATTATATTCTACATTAAACGTTAAGTGTTAAAAATCGCGAGAAAGTGCCATGAATTAGTGTTACATTCTCTCATTAGTACATGTTAAAGCTGGAGCTGGGTCATGTTCAAAATCTGTGGTGACATCAAACAGTGCAAAGGGTAAGTGATCTACACAAACAGGACATTTAATGTTCTATTTACTGCTACATCTTTTTTGAATGGAGTTTTTTGATCACACCTCCTGTAATAAGCGTCAGGCTCCCTTTAATGACACCATCCATTTAGAAACAGCGCAATGATGAGGTGATACTAACCAGAAAAGAAAGAACAGGCTGAAAACATTCATATTTAAAAGATGGGGAACAAAAACCAATATGTAACACCTAAAAGCTTGGAGATCACCTGTACGCTCTAAATAACTTGGTGTTATATGACAACTTTTGTTCTTAAAAAAAGAAAAAAGTTGTTTAACTTCTTGACGTCTGAACCGCATTGAGCTGAAACTGTTGCATAGAAAGAAGAAAAGGGAGAAAAAGAAGAGCCGTGCTGATTTTTAGGCCATGTCCTCTTCACCCTCCTCCTCGAACTCTCCCTCCTCCTCGGCCGTGGCCTCCTGGTACTGCTGGTACTCGGACACCAGGTCGTTCATGTTGCTCTCGGCCTCCGTGAACTCCATCTCGTCCATGCCCTCACCCGTGTACCTGAAACAGAAGCGGTGAGGTGATTAACACGTCGCATGAGGGCATGCACTCAGGCTACAAACGGGCCGGGGTGTCTCTCACCAGTGAAGGAAGGCCTTGCGGCGGAACATGGCGGTGAACTGCTCGGAGATGCGCTTGAACAGCTCCTGGATGGCCGTGCTGTTGCCAATGAATGTGGCAGCCATCTTGAGGCCGCGTGGCGGGATGTCGCAGACGGCCGTCTTCACATTGTTGGGGATCCACTCCACGAAGTAGCTGCTGTTCTTGTTCTGCACATTCAGCATCTGCTCGTCCACCTCCTTCATGGACATGCGGCCTCGGAAGATGGCAGCAACTGTGAGATAGCGCCCGTGGCGTGGGTCGCATGCTGCCATCATGTTCTTGGCGTCGAACATCTGCTGGGTTAGCTCGGGAACGGTCAACGCCCTAGGAAAATGAACAGATATTTTAGTTGAGATTTAATTCAAACTCGAAATAGGCATTGCTAACAGCATTCGGCTGCTCTAACCTGTACTGCTGGCTGCCGCGGCTGGTCAGGGGTGCGAAGCCCGGCATGAAGAAGTGCAGCCTGGGAAACGGCACCATGTTCACGGCCAGTTTTCTCAGGTCTGCGTTGAGCTGGCCTGGAAAGCGGAGGCAGGTGGTAACGCCGCTCATCGTGGCCGAGACGAGATGGTTAAGGTCGCCGTAGGTAGGCGTTGTGAGCTTCAGCGTGCGGAAGCAGATGTCGTACAGGGCCTCGTTATCGATGCAGTAAGTCTCGTCCGTGTTCTCCACCAGCTGGTGGACGGAGAGGGTGGCGTTGTATGGTTCCACCACCGTGTCGGACACCTGAAGAAGGAGAAGGCGCCATTAAGGGCGGGCAGGGCCTCACACAGTTAATCTGGAATGATGTGGATGTCGAATACGGACCTTGGGGGAGGGAACCACGCTGAAAGTGTTCATAATGCGATCCGGGTATTCCTCGCGGATCTTGCTGATGAGCAGCGTGCCCATGCCGGAGCCCGTACCTCCGCCCAGGGAGTGCGTGAGTTGGAAGCCCTGGAGGCAGTCGCAGCTCTCTGCCTCCTTCCTCACCACATCCAGGACTGAGTCCACCAGCTCCGCCCCCTCAGTGTAGTGGCCTTTAGCCCAGTTGTTCCCTGCCCCGCTCTGACCTGTGTGTCACAAGCAAATATAGGCATCTGACACCACTGACTCCATTTCCATATTTAAAACACAATTTACTTACAGTGAGCAGCCAAACATGAAACATCACTTGAAAATGTACTATTCCACTGGTTTTTTGAACAAACAAATAAGTACATACAGACAAATTAAAACAAACAAACACAGATTTTTTTTCCTTTGGTCAAAATACTTTCCATTTTACTTTTCTACAGCCAGGATGATGAATGAATGTACAGCTTTCAAAGGCTCACCAAAGACAAAGTTGTCAGGTCTGAACACCTGACCGAAGGGGCCGGACCTCACAGAGTCCATTGTGCCCGGCTCCAAGTCCACCAGGACCGCACGAGGGACATACTTCCCACCTGGTGAAGACAGATGACAAAAAAAATATTTGTCCATTCATGGAATTGTTTATTTGCTATAACAATAAAAATAATTTGAAGAACAATTAAAAATGAGAAGTGATGTAATCCCTTATATCTTAACTCTTACTTGTAACAAAATTCAATTGATGTGAAATTATTATCATATCAGTTTGATGTGACAGAAATAATAAGCCCCATACGGTAACACCAGTAATGTATTAATCATCATGCTACTCAGTTAAGCCATACCTGACAAAAAGAGGATTCATTATGATAAAAAACACTTAGCGTTTGCATAAAATGCAAATAGTTTATGCAAAAAGTTCCTCTGAACATAGCAGTCACCGGTGTTACTGAGTAAGTAATGGCTGTTTTTAATAGTCCCTTTCATAAAACCCACATGTTGTCATATTGTGCTCACAAAATTGGGAGGTGGTATGATGAATTCTTTACAGAGCTTAAGGAAATTAGTAATAGGAAGTGAACTCATAATAGGCCGTTTTTCCACAGTAACACCGGTGAGGCAACTACATAGGATCATTACTTTCTTTATACATTTTATATTTGTTCAACATATCTTACATTTCTATGTGTGTATTGTGTCTATTGTATAACTTATTTATTCATTCATTCACTTCTGAACTATGTGAAATCACAGCGCTTAGCCGCTATAGCTGACTGTGGTGCTTGTGGTACTCTATGACAGATTAAAAACGAACACTGCCAAACTGATAGCTCAGGAACTGTTTAAATAACATGTTTATTTTAAACACAGAAATAAACTGTAACCCTAAAATGTTTCTGCAAAGGCCGGGGTGGGGCAGAGACAGACGTCACCGTAGAATCACCCAGACTATGACATGAGCAAACCCACTGCAGAAACTAGTGTACACATACTTACTGTACTTAACTATAAAAAGTTTACTTTGTCATAAACTGCAAGAACATACTTAATGCTTTGCCTCTTTAACTTAGTGATAATATTATCCCAGTCCGAAGTGTGACTTAAAGCGGGAACAGTCTAATTTGTGGGCACCATTGCTAGGCGAGGGTTTGTTTTTGTTGTTTTGTCTTGGAAACTGAGTGACGGTAACCAGGAATGAGAGCCAAGAAAAAGCCCCCTGACTCTGAAAGGGGGGGTTGATTAATGCCCCCCCTACTGGACGGTGGCTGTATTAACCAGGTTTCTGCTGGCTATTGAATTACCTCAGCTCACCCAGAAATTAGATCAGACTGTGCAGTGTGAAGTTAACCTGTAGCCTCGTTGTAGTACACGTTGATTCGCTCCAGCTGTAGGTCGCTGTCTCCGTGGTAAGTCCCGGTGGGATCGATGCCATGTTCGTCACTTATAACCTCCCAGAACTAGAACACACACACAGGGACGGAATAAAACGATTAAATCAGTCGGCTCAGTCAAACTCAGCAGCGCTATGATTAGCTCTGGCGCTAATTTAATTTAGCGGCCCGCGTACTCGAACTTCAAACACTCAAACTCAACTTTAAAACCACTATCACTCTCACCTTCGCGCCGATCTGGTTGCCGCACTGGCCGGCCTGCAGATGAACTATTTCCCTCATTTTTTGGTCGAAATGAAAAACTTCTGAACAGCCAAGCGTAGACACTGATCCCGCGCTCAACCAACAACGGACTAACCTGAGAAGGTAGGAGCGTTGCCAGCTATAGAGACACCGAGAAGGCAATTGGTGGAACTAAGTGTCAAACAAAACAGACTGGGAATCGGATTGGCCCAAACACCTTGGTTTCGGGTTTTGATTGGATAGCGATCCCAGGAGGTCCGTTACCTCGGTAACACGGACAGAACGGCGCACACATTCAGCACACAGCGCGTCTCTTGGAGACGCGCAAAAGCTCTGCGTGCGCGTCACTCAGGTTTGAATAACAAACCCAGGAAAGACTTTTCAGAATCAACTTCATTTTCTACCCGATACACGAGCTCACGACATGAAACCTAATATGGAGACTGAATCTTAACGCCAAAGGAGGCGATCGTTTGTAGTTACCATGTGACATAGTCGTTATATTTTAGAGTCAGCGAGAGCACTTTCTAACTTCTGGCTTACATATAAAATTACAGTGCGATGTGCATTCAGTCATTCAATCGGAAGTAATTCAAATTTAAATACCAGGTTTTATGACGATGTGGGAGCATTTCTAATTTTATTTTTGACAGTACTGTGGAAAGGTGTTGAGTCATCCCTCATTTCTTTATACTTTGCTTTTTTTTTGTTTTTAAAAGTCATCTTGAGCATTACATTTCCAGGCTTTCTGGAGGAAATTTTATTTGGACATTGGCTCCTTTTTCACTCAGTTTCAGACGAGTCAGTGAAACTGATCATTTAAAAACTGCATTTTGTATTTACTGTTTTAGCTTTTTCTAATATTAAAAATAGGATAAGCATTTGAAACATTTAAATGTGACAAATATGCAAAAAATAAAAGAAAATACAAAAAGAAAAAAATGGTAACTTAAAAATCTGGAAAGGGGCAAATACTTTTTTTTACAGACTGCCTGTCAGCTGTCTTCACTATCCAAACAATTTTCAGCCAAGTTCTTACTGATTTTGCTAATACGGTTTTAACAAATATGTTTCTTTAGTTATCGGATGTGCAATATAAACTGTAAAAAGTGCCAACCTATTTCATTTTTTAAAATTTCTTTTGCTGAAGCACTGGAACGGATTGCATAGCAATAATCACACTAATGCATTTAGAACCTCCTTTATAAACTCTGGTGTCATTAATTGTACACTTCTTCTAATCACTGACAGACCTTTACCTATTTTACTTACAGTATTATCAATATACGTATTTTATTTTAAAATCAACGAATACACTAATAATAATAACAGTTTTGTCTCCTCTTTTTTTTAGTAGGAATATTGTCTGTGAAGGTTCTCAGTCATCCAGGTCATCGTAGTCAAAGGAGCTTGCAAAGAAAAGCGTCTGGACTTCTGTAAGTTACTTGAAGACGTTTCACCTCTCATCCGAGAAGCTTCTTCAGTTCTAAGGTCAAATGGTGGAGAGTCCCAGATATAAACCTAGTGGGAGTATCCCCCCACAGAGGGACAAAAGGACCCCCTGATGATCCTCTAATCGCCTGAGCCAAGGTGTGAAACTGGGTGTGGGTCCCAATCAGCCAGAGTTTCGGGTGTGTTCATTGTGAAACCTGGCCCCACCTTATCATGCGAATTCCTGAGGTCAGATGGCCCAGGATGTGAGTGGGCGTTAAGGCGTCTGGGAAGGGATCTCAAAACTGGATTATAGATGGCAGAGAGTTGGTGTCAGATATGTGGACGACACCTGGGTCAAAATCAAGACACAAGAAGTGGAATCCTTCACTGCGCACATTAACGCTGTGGATAAAAACATCAAGTTCACCAGGGAAGACACAAAGGACAACTGTTTGCCTTTCCTGGACTGCGCTGTGCACATTGAAGAGAACGGCAAACTCAACATTGAAGTTTACCGGAAGCCCACACACACGGACCAGTACCTCCTCTTTGACTCCCATCACCCTTTGGAACACAAACTTGGAGTAATTAGGACCCTACACCACCGGGCAGAACATGTTCCCTCTAAGCCTGAAGGAAAAAAGAAGGAACACACACATGTAAAGGAAGCACTCAAAACGTGCGGCTATCCTAAATGGGCGTTCTTAAAGTCAGCAAAGAGGCACAGAAAAGAAGACCAGACACCAGCGAGGGAGGATAAGAAGGACAGACGCAACAACATTGTCATTCCCTATGTAGCCGGTGTATCAGAAAAACTTAGGAGAGTTTTCTCCAAGCATGACATCCCGGTGCATTTCAGACCCAGCAACACGCTCAGACAAAAACTGGTTCACCCGAAAGACAAAACGCCAAAACACAGACTTAACAATGTGGTGTATGCGGTACAGTGCAGCGAGGAATGCCCAGACCTCTACATTGGAGAGACCAAACAGCCACTTCACAAGCGCATGGCACAACACAGAAGAGCCACCTCCACAGGACAAGACTCAGCAGTCCATCTGCATCTTAAGGATAAAGGACACTCTTTCGAGGATGCCAATGTTCACATTTTGGACAGAGAGGACAGATGGTTTGAAAGAGGAGTGAAAGAAGCCATCTATGTCCACTGTGAGCGACCATCTTTGAACAGAGGCGGGGGTTTACGACACAAACTCTCTGCCATCTATAATCCAGTTTTGAGATCCCTTCCCAGACGCCTTAACGCCCACTCACATCCTGGGCCATCTGACCTCAGGAATTCGCATGATAAGGTGGGGCCAGGTTTCACAATGAACACACCCGAAACTCTGGCTGATTGGGACCCACACCCAGTTTCACACCTTGGCTCAGGCGATTAGAGGATCATCAGGGGGTCCTTTTGTCCCTCTGTGGGGGGATACTCCCACTAGGTTTATATCTGGGACTCTCCACCATTTGACCTTAGAACTGAAGAAGCTTCTCGGATGAGAGGTGAAACGTCTTCAAGTAACTTAAAGAAGTCCAGACACTTTTCTTTGCAAGCTCCTTTGACTAGTAGGAATATTATAAACGCATCTTTTACAGCGTTCAGTCACTCATTAAGCATTAATAAGCTTAATTGATCAGTTGAGGTTTCAGATCCATATACTGTTGAGTCATCAGTATACATAAGAATCTGAGCCAGTTTTTAAAACAAATGAAAGCTCATAAAAACGAACTGAAAATAATAATTTCCCCAAACAGCTAGGTACTCCACATGTTAAATGCCTTATCATTGATAGTCTGCCTATGATTTGTCAAATAGCTTAGTTTTTCCTTCTTATTTCCAAATGTATTATATGTTTACACAAGACAAAAAAAATTAAGTGAGTATAATACGCTTCAACAGAAATGGGATTTTAATTTTTTAACATTTGAAAAATCCCCAAACAGCATTATGTTTTACTTTGGCGAGCCCAAACGCCGTTGTGACGTCACATCCCTGCGCCCTGTTTCTAAGTGACGCAGCATCATGGCGCTGTTTCCAGCGTTTGCAGAAGAGGCGAGCAACAAAGTTAGAGATTCTTCCACAGGTGATCCCGGCTTCCTGTAATACACGGTTTTTAATGTCGGTTAGCAGTCACCTGGACGCTCTGTTAGACTGACAGTCTGCCGAAAACTAAAATCTGAGCGAAACAACGACCTGATATTCGCTGTCAGATCAGCCGCTCGTCGCTGGAACTGAATGACACAAAATATCTTAACCTCTTTTAGCTTTATCTCTCATTTCACGATATGTTTTCCTCTTGGAAGTCCAGGAAACTCGCTATCTTTGAGCTAAAACAGCGACGATTTTACGTCTTTATAATCTAAACGACTTGTCAGTATCTTTAGATACTCTTTACCCATCCTGCTCGTGTCATTACACTAACGTTTTATTGACGTATTGAAGCTTCGGGGTTCATTTAATGAATAATCATTTAGTGCCTCCCTCCCTCCCCTCTTTAGAGGATTTTTTTTGACTCATTTCACTTTTTCTATTTAACGAATAAAATAGAATGAGGACGTAATTTTGACTTACTACTATGAATATTTTCAGAGATGGTATTTCAAAAATTATAACACTGTATAAAAGTTTTGAGCCACCCTTGATTTTTGATATTTCTCTGCTTGAAAAATCGAAAATAGAGTGATTTCTTGAAATATGTGGGAAAATACATGGAGGTACAGTATATATGGTAAAAACTCAGTTTGTTCACATTTAAAAAACATCTCATTGAAGTAGCTTTCTTGTAATTTCTTTAAGTACCCTTTAGGAATAGTTTTACAGGCTTCTTGAAGGACATTCAAAGCTCTTCTTTCAATGTTGGCCACGTTTAGATGATCCCACACTGTTTCAATAATTGAGGTCTGGGCTCTGGGGCAGCCAATCCATGACTCATAGTGTTTCATTGTGTGTTTTTCTACCCAGTTGTAGTTTAACTGCATTCACAGTAAGTTTGGGATGATTGTCGTGCTTAAAAAGAAAGCTGTTGCCAGTCATACATTTTTCAGATTGTATTACATGGTGGATGAGAATCTGATGATACTTCTGTGTTCATAATTTCATCAGCTTTGACAAGATCTTCAATACTGCTGGGCGAAATGCAGTTCATCTGCAGATAGTTTTTTTTAGGCCTGTTACTTTTGTTCTCCATTCGTCCAGTTTCTTCAGTTTTGCCCACAGTTTTCCTGCACAACATCCAGAGATATGCTATGTTTCCAGCTAATGCCCCTTAGGGAAGAATCATGTTGTTGGTGCAAAAATGCCATGTTATGTCTGTTATACTGCACTATCTTTGCTATTTTCATTTATTCGACTAAAGAAATGGGAAGAAGTTATTGTGTATGCAAAATGTAAAGTGTCCAAAACTCTCGCACAGTGCAGTATCACTACTTGGGATAGACGGATTGCATTGTTCATGATTTCTAAGTCCTCCTGATTATCTCGTAATTATGTCTTGTCTGCTCTCATTTTCAGAGTTAGATTGGCTGAAGAACAGGAGTTTTCAGACAGGAGATGCACTCTCTCTTCATGGTCGATTTCTAGAGAAGACCAGCGAGGAGCAAAACAAGAAGGAACCAAGGTAAAAGAATCACAACTCTGGTCACTGAACTGTGAAATGTGTTGGTTCTTCCTTAGAAATTCATCGCTGCCCAGTTCAGTCCCAGGAGGAGACACAAACCTCCTTTGGGTTATGTCAGGAAGAGCATCCAGCTCTAAAAAATCTGCCAAATCAAACTCTCTTCCTCATTGACCCTCAGTGTTAGCAGAGATGTCAGCTCTGAAGAGGACGGAGAGGATGGTGTGGCACCCAGAAAGAAGAAAAGGAAGAAGAAACAGAAGAAAAAGCACAAAAAAAAGAGTGGGAGGTATTCGCACAGCAGCGCATCTGACTCTGAAACCATCTACCCGAGTGATCTCAAAAAGGAGCAAGAAGCCAAAAGGTACACAAACATCTTTAACATCACTGAGGCATACACTTGTAATTTTATACACTGAGTATAACCTCGCTTCTGTTCTGTAATTATGTTTGTGGGAAACAGGCAGGAGGCTCCTCAGTTAGCGAGCCATTTCTCTTGGTTGGATGACCTCCAGTTGCCCACAGAGCAGCTGTTTTGTGTGGACCGAAAAGCAGACCCCGCCAACTGGACTTACAAGTCTCTGTACAGAGGAGACGTAGCCAGGTAAAAGACACATGACTCTTTTTTTTTTTTTTTAGCCCTTCACAGAAAAGACTTGCACACAAGAAGAGACACAAAGAAAGTGACGTTCTTGCAAACATTTGACACAATTACATCATAAACAGTGTCGTTATAGCCCAACTGTGTCTACATTTCCAAACAGTCCATGCTGCACAAAGTGCTTAACAATGTAAAATCCCCCTAAAACAAATAAAATTCAAAATAATGATGCAGTAAAATATAGAAAAAAACAAATAAATAAATAAACAAAATAACTGAATAAAAACAACCAAAACAACAACTAATGCTGTTAAAACCAAAATGTTTAGGTAAAAGTGTGTTAAAAGCCAGTAATTGCCTTTGTTTGTAATGCTGGTATGATAAAAACAAGCTCACATATTCAGCGAGTTTATTGTCATAGCTTTCTTCTTTTCAAAACTTGTGACATGTTTAAGGGACGTCTGTATCAATGGGCTGGTAAAAAATGTGCTAAGCTTAAAAGGATGTAACATCACGGTGTCACATTTATTCCAGGATTTAAGTGGACTGAAATATCTCTGACACCTTCTGATTTTTCCCATGTTGGTCTTTAAAACTTAACTCTTTAAACTTACCTTAAATTGATCTCAGGTGTAACCATGCTCACATTTAAGACTGCGTTTGAATAGTTTCCCAACATGGTGCAATATGACAGGACATTATACTTTATTTTTTTAATCTCACAAAGAAAAAGGGGAAAAAGTTTGATCATTTTCAATAAATCCTGGGATTCATCCGTTTGTTTGTTTTTTTACTTATTAATGACTGGCTGAAGGTTTTATTTTGAACCAAATTATAAAGTTACATGGGCTGTATAGTTGAGTACAGAATAAAAGCTACAATCTGAGATGAGCTGCACTATTTTTGTGTTCCAGGTATAGAAGGAAAGGCAGCTCGGCTCTGGGTTTGGACTTTCACAAGCAGGGGGTCAGCTGGGAGGACTCAGAGGCGACTAATAAGAAGAAGAAGAAAGGCGGCGACGGGAAGAAGGCAGCGGACAGATACTACTCTACAGTCAGTCGACAGCTGCTGAAGGCAGCGCCTGCTCTTCCTGCATTACCAGCAAGTTCTGATGGTAGCGATGGCACCAGTTCTGCAATCTTCCTCCCTCTGTGTGATGATGAGGCAGACAATAAAGAAGGAGAGAAAGGTACGGGGTCTAGCTGGGTGTGACAAAGAAAGAATTCAGCCACTTCATGCTTAATGTGCCATTTTAGTGCTGATCATTTTTGAACTGAAAGTCTCATTTAGACTTGCGCAAGTGACCAAGAAGAAGCAGATTAAACCAGAAAATGTCAGCAGCGTTTGATGATTTTCTCAAGGAGAGAAAACAAGATTAGACCTTCACATTTTTAACGGGCCATGGCACCACTAATTTGAGAAAATTATGAGTCTGTTTGACAGTTCTTTGACTTTTCTGTTTATCTCATCTCCCTCAAACTTTGGAGATCTGAGTGAGTGAGATCTCAATGATTTTGAGGTTGTTTGGCTGTTGTCAGTTCTCATATTTTTGGCTAAAATAATTTCCCTGTTAGAAATATGTATTAGTAGTCACACAGTTATGCTTTTGGGGTTTTTTTGTGTGGCTTTGTTAGGATCTTGATCTGCATGCACATCCATGTCCCAACCTTCTTACCCCCAAGTTAAAGCATCCAAAAAAAAAAAAAAAAACGCTTAACACTCATCCTTTAACCCCAAAACAGACCTTTAATGGGTGTGGAAACATTAAAAGGTCTCAATTTTATGTAGCTTTGAGACTCTGATGAACTAAAACCAGTAGGTCAAGTTTCTTTATATAGCCCATTTCCAAACAGTCCATGCTGCACAAAGAGCTTAACAATGTAAAATGCCACTAAAACAAATAAAATGTAAAATAATGATGCAGTAAAATATAGAAAAAAATAAATAAAATAACTCAATAAAAACAACTAAAACGACAACTAAGGCTGTTAAAACCAAAATGTTTTGGTCAAAGTGTGTTAAAAGCCACTAATTGCCTTTGTTTGTCATGCTGGTATGATAAAACAAGCTCACATATTCAGCGAGTGTATTGTTTTAGCTTTCTTCTTTTCAAAACTTGTGACGTGTTTAGGGGACATCTGTATAAACGGGCTGGTATAAAATGTGCTAAGCTTAAAAGGATGTAACATCACTGTGTCACATTTATTCCATTTATTCCTTAAAATGTAACTGATTTTTAAAAATGTATTTATCTTTTTAGCTCACATAGGGCAGACGTCATCGGTGAATCCCCTCGGTGTGTATGACTCCTCAACGGCCCTCTGGCTGCAGGGGAAAGGACAGCAAGACCAGCAAAAGGAGGACGCTCACACAGAGGAGGGCACTGCACTTTTGGGTGGCAGGACCGAAGATTTCAACAGGCGGCTGAGAGAGCAGCCAGCAGACACACAGCTGTGGATAGAGTTCATACGATATCAGGTACACACGCTGCTTTACAATACTGCTGCAGGAATGTCAGGGCTTCAGAACGTGGTTTCTTTTAACAAAAGTTTACAGACTCCTGATGTGTGCTCACCTCTCATGAGAACATCACAAGAAGCAGTAATCAAATGCATCATGACAGTGGAAATGTTTTTTTTTCTGACTGACAGCATTTTATTGTCTGACATCTGAACCTTCCCTCTACTCCTATCCTTGACTCTGAAAGTGCCAGTGAACTTTCAGGAGGAATGTTTCTCTGAGGCAAGTGATCACTCAATGTACCGAGAGGAAATCCTGCAGTGTGGGCTCCTTCTGCACCTCTGAAACTGCAGTCCTCACACTGGTGCTCCAAAACACTCTCACAAAGATTGAATATTTAGTGTTTGACGTTCTTCATTATTACCAAAACAGCGATGAGAGTACAAGAGGGTTGATTTACTTGAATAACGTTCATCCACTGAAGAACCATTTAGGTAACACAGAAGTAGATTTGATGAACTCCTCAGAGGCTCATTCATCTAAATTGCCTGCAGCAACTGTTCAAAATGCTTCTAGAGTTTTAGAGATGTGCTGGTAAAGGCTTACGCTGGTTAAATCATACACATAAGTCAAACCAGGAGTCTAACTCAGTGTCACTACTAGCCGCGATAGGAAATCAACACAACAGGGGACAGACATAATTAGTTAATTGATATGCTTTCATTTCATGCAAATTGCAAGTTTCACAAAGTCTTCTTGTGTGCATAAAGCCCTCAATCAGTCACAGAAAAGCAAGAAGCATGGAGTTTCCTCCAACATGCTCTTTGGCTTATCAGATAAGGTTTGGGTACTTCATCGCCTCTTCCAATCTCTCCCTCCCTCTCTAGGATGAGGCGAGTGCAGCTGTGTTCAAAGGCGAGGAGGAGCAGCAGGGCAGTGATGCTGCTGAGCGCCGCAAGTCTTCCTACAGGGCAGTGCTGGAGAAAAAGCTAAGCATTGCAGAGCGCGCCTTGGCCACCAACCCCCTCTGCATAGCTCTGCAACTCGAGAGGCTCCGCATCTGCCAGGAGCTCTGGGAGCCCTCAGCTCTGGCTAAAGAGTGGAAGAAACTGGTATGTCTATGTATGAAGGTCACAACAAGTCCCTAAAATGCAGAGGAAACCCTCAAGAGTGTCGGAATCTTACTGCTTCTATCAAAAAAATAAATGTCACATACAAGTAACAAAGTTGCTCTTTATTTGTTGTGTTTCAGGTGTTTCTCCACCCAAACAGCTCTCCCCTGTGGAGGGAGTATCTGCTCTTCACCCAGAGCTATTTCAGCAGCTTCACTGTGTCCAAGGTCAACGCTGCGTACGGCAAGTGTCTGAGCACGCTCAGTGCTGTCCGAGACGGCAGCATGGTGTCTCACCCGGCTCTGCCAGGAATAGAGGAGGATATGTTGGGTAACAGTTTCAGCATGAGGTTCAGTCATTATTCAGTCCTGCTCGCTTTGTATGACTACAAATCCCACATCCTTTTACTTTCTGCCCAGATATCTTCACGCAGCAGTGTCACTTTCTGCGTCAGTGCGGTCATTCGGAGAAGTCGACTGCCCTGTTTCAGGCAATGATTGACTTTACTTTCTTCAAGCCTGACAGCGTGCGAGAGCTGTCCACTAAGCAGCAGGTATGTTCTCGCTGAGTTTTAATGTTGTAATCTACTCTTAGAGGACTTGTGTGACATTTCAGGAGTTATACAGGGAGTGCAGAATTATTAGGCAAATGAGTATTTTGTCCACTTCATCCTCTTCATGCATGTTGTCTTACTCCAAGCTGTATAGGCTCGAAAGCCTACTACCAATTAAGCATATTAGGTGATGTGCATCGCTGTAATGAGAAGGGGTGTGGTCTAATGACATCAACACCCTATATCAGGTGTGCATAATTATTAGGCAACTTCCTTTCCTTTGGCAAAATGGGTCAAAAGAAGGACTTGACAGGCTCAGAAAAGTCAAAAATAGTGAGATATCTTGCAGAGGGATGCAGCAGTCTCAAAATTGCAAAGCTTCTGAAACGTGATCATCAAACAATCAAGCGTTTCATTCAAAATAGTCAACAGGGTCGCAAGAAGTGTGTGGAAAAACCAAGGCGCAAAATAACTGCCCACGAACTGAGAAAAGTCAAGCGTGCAGCTGCCAAGATGCCACTTGCCACCAGTTTGGCCATATTTCAGAGCTGCAACATCACTGGAGTGCCCAAAAGCACAAGGTGTGCAATACTCAGAGACATGGCCAAGGTAAGAAAGGCTGAAAGACGACCACCACTGAACAAGACACACAAGCTGAAACGTCAAGACTGGGCCAAGAAATATCTCAAGACTGATTTTTCTAAGGTTTTATGGACTGATGAAATGAGAGTGAGTCTTGATGGGCCAGATGGATGGGCCCGTGGCTGGATTGGTAAAGGGCAGAGAGCTCCAGTCCGACTCAGACGCCAGCAAGGTGGAGGTGGAGTACTGGTTTGGGCTGGTATCATCAAAGATGAGCTTGTGGGGCCTTTTCGGGTTGAGGATGGAGTCAAGCTCAACTCCCAGTCCTACTGCCAGTTTCTGGAAGACACCTTCTTCAAGCAGTGGTACAGGAAGAAGTCTGCATCCTTCAAGAAAAACCTGATTTTCATGCAGGACAATGCTCCATCACACGCGTCCAAGTACTCCACAGCGTGGCTGGCAAGAAAGGGTATAAAAGAAGAAAAACTAATGACATGGCCTCCTTGTTCACCTGATCTGAACCCCATTGAGAACCTGTGGTCCATCATCAAATGTGAGATTTACAAGGAGGGAAAACAGTACACCTCTCTGAACAGTGTCTGGGAGGCTGTGGTTGCTGCTGCACGCAATGTTGATGGTGAACAGATCAAAACACTGACAGAATCCATGGATGGCAGGCTTTTGAGTGTCCTTGCAAAGAAAGGTGGCTATATTGGTCGCTGATTTGTTTTTGTTTTGTTTTTGAATGTCAGAAATGTATATTTGTGAATGTGGAGATGTTATATTGGTTTCACTGGTAAAAATAAATCATTGAAATGGGTATATATTTGTTTTTTGTTAAGTTGCCTAATATTTATGCACAGTAATAGTCACCTGCACACACAGATATCCCCCTAAAATAGCTAAAACTAAAAACTACTTCCAAAAACATTCAGCTTTGATATTAATGAGTTTTTTGGATTCATTGAGAACATGGTTGTTGTTCAATAATAAAATTATTCCTCAAAAATACAACTTGCCTAATAATTCTGCACTCCCTGTACAGTGGCTTGCAAAAGTATTCGGCCCCCTTGAATTTTTCCACATTTTGTCACATTACAGCCACAAACATGAATCAGTTTTATTGGAATTCCACGTGAAAGACCAATACAAAGTGGTGTACACGTGGGCAGAAAGTAAAAGGGGGCCGAATACTTTTGCAAGCCACTGTATTTGTTGCTCAGAGTTGAATGTGATGATCAGTGAAGTGGCCTTGGCTGGTCATTTAAATAATAAAAAAATAAATTCTAACCTCGTGTAGTTACATTTCTGCCTCCGTGTCCACAGGTCGAGTTCTTTGAGCCGTTCTGGGACAGCGGCGAAGCAAGGGTCGGGGAGCTGGGTGCCAGAGGCTGGAAAGCCTGGATGCTCCAACAAGAGCGAGGAGGTTGGCTACAACCCACTGCAGGTAAAACACACACACTTTACAGTGCACGTGCCATTTCATTTATCCATCAATTTTATACTGCCTATCTGGGTTTGGCTCATGAGCCAACAGTTTAAGCAGAGATCCCCAGACCTCCCTCTCTCTCTGAGACCAAAGAAGATGAAACTCTGCTATATGACTGCATCTACAAATTCTGTCTGTGAAGAGTTATTTCAGTTTGTGTGATCCAAGCTCTCTTTATGGGGATGTAATTAATCTAATCTTTCTTTTTGTTTCCACAGAAGAGGAGGAAGAAGAGGAAGAGGATGAAGAGGAGGTGAAGGACAGGACCCAGCCCAGAGGTACCATCTGGCTGGATGTGGAGTCATCTCGTGAAGCCACAGACTGGTTGCCCTGGAGACCCGACAAAGCCAAGGGCCAGTCAGAGGAGGACTGTGAGGATCCTGACAGACAGGTGATGTGTTTGATTGTTTTAAGACAAAATATTCTTTTTGTTGAACTTTACCATGTAGGTTGACCTCTCTGCTGACCTCTATCTCTAATTCCAGGTGTTGTTTGATGACATTGGCCCGTCACTGATTTGTTTGTCTTCGCCAGAGCTCCATCTCCGTCTGCTTCTCCGTTTCTTGAGCTTTTTGGGTTTGCCTGTGGACTCAGTGCTCTCGGTTTCCCCAGGTCAGCCTGGCTTGCTGCTGGAGAACCTTTCTCTGCTCACTCAAGGTAAAACAGTCTAAACAAGCTTTAATTTTTTTAAATCTCACTGAGGTGAAGTCTTAAAAAAAACAACTTTTTCCATCCTAGGTAATGCTCCCCAGCGTCCTCTGACCTCCTATGATTTAGCTGATGGTGGCATTAACTCTGTCGGTCACATGACCACTCTCCAAGGAACACGGAAGTGGGTGGGGCTTGGGAAACAGGGTGAGAAGTTCCTCACGAACTTGTTCAATATGCTTCAGCCTGTGCTTCCGCCCCACCACCGAGCCTTCCTGTCACTCAGCTGGATCCAGTATGAGAAACTCAAGGTAGGAGTTGGTTCATTTGACTACATTCAAACTCAAAGTGAGGTCAAACTAACCCTTACACTCTTCTGGTTCTTGGTGTTTGCGTCAGGTCATGCGCTGCTTGCACGGCGGAAATAAAAAGCGCCTTCGTTCTCAGGGGAAGAGCAGCAAGCGAGTTGCCAAGCGGCTGCTCAAAGAACCAGACAATCGCTCATCATTAGTGTTGTGGCGGGAGTACGGCCACCTGGAATGGCTACTGGGCAACCTGGATGAGGCCCGCAAAGTGTTCTCCACTGCAACAGCGCTTGGGGGAACCAAAGGGCTGAGCAGTCTCGCTCTGTGTGATCTCTGCCTGCTGTGGTCCCAGCTGGAGTTGGAGGATGGAGCGAAAGAGCGAGGGGGTCAACCGGCTGATGTAACAGCATCCCCGGCTGTGTCTGTACTGACCCGGCTAGCAGAAGGAACCTCTGCATCGTCCACTTCATCCTCCCTCTCCACGGTTTCCATCCTGAAAGCCAGAAAATCGTACGACCAGACTCTGGCTGCCAGTTTATCAGCACTGGACCAAAACAGGAAAGGTTTGTTTTCTGACCCGTTTCCAATTGTTTAACTTCTCAGAGACCTGACATGAACATTTTTACTATAAATCCGCACTCACTGCACAATCAGAGTAGTAGTAATTTTGTATTTTCTGTTTAATTTTTTCTCTTTTTAGTTTACTCCACTTTATTTTTTTTGTGTTTCATTTTGCTTAATTTAGTAAGTGCTTGGCATATTTATTAGATGATTTATCATTACTTAAGAAGGTCAGAACAGTATAATAATAATAAAATGAAACATGACAAACACAGGAAGCAACGTAGCAACCAAAGATAATGGCGTTCAGCGAGTTAAAGCAACAAATGTGAAATGGCTCCCGAGTTGAACTTTTTCTCAACATCGGAGCTGCCAATGAGAGTGGAGGATACAATTGTTTTAAATTTGAAAGGATGGTAAATACATTAGAGGGTTACCTAGGCAGCCAGAGCCTGTAGCAACCAGTAGTCAGGGACAAAGAAGTCATTGAAGTCTTAAATATCTGAGACAAAGCTTCCTCCGCCTGGTTGTTTACAGATTTGACTAGATCAGAGATTTTCTGGATATTTTTATTTCATTTAGCCATATTGTAAAAACAAACATCCAGTTTTTTTATTTATTTATTTCATATCAGTTAACCAGAATATTTTTTCACTATTTATTCAGCTTGCTCTTGTCCTAAAAGCTGAGAGCGTTGTGCTTGACTGGGTCATGCTTTTTGCTGTATGTGAACTCTCTTGTTACCTATTGGATACACCTGAACCAAGCTTTTCTGGTGGAAACCATCTTCCAAACTAATATACCTTGTTGAAAATGTAAGAGTAGTTAAAAATGAGCCCCTTCTCTTTTTGTGCTTGAGCTTTTTGTCTTATCCTTTCTTCTCCAGTCCAAGACGACCTGATGGCAGAGAAGCTGAGGTTGAGAGGTCTGGTTGGCTGCTACGCTCTTTTCCAGTACCTCACGGTGAGCGTGCAAGCAGCCAACGCAGTCTACACCCAGGTTAGAGAGAAGATGGAGGAACTACACCGCACGTTAACAGCTGAACAGCAGCTGAACAGCAGCAAGGAGGGTGAGCTCGCAAGAGCTGACGCTGACTCAAACAGGCCCTGTGTCAGCAGGGTAGCTGCTGAGTGTGAGGCGTTGGCCTGGCAGCAGGCGGCACTGCTCAAGTACCACAACAGCGTCGCTGTGTTTCCTCTGGTGACACTGAGGCAAATGCTGACATCGGCCCTCCCAGTCTGGACCACCAGCGTCCTTCTCTGGAGCATTTATGTACAGGTCAGGCTAATAAAAGCACATTTTTCCCCATTCTTCTCTAGATATGTTTCCTAAAGCCTTTTGAGCCCTAACCTTATTTGTTTATTTTGGCCTGACTGACATTTCCATGTGATGTGTGCTTCAGGTGGAGAACCGTTACCATAGCGCTGGCCGTGCACGCCGGTTTTTTCACTCTGTAACCAGAAACTGCAGCAGCGTGGTGCCGCGTCTCTTTGCCATTGTTGCTGAACAGCAAAGGAAGCAGCTGGTAGATGCAGCTCAGAGGTAAAACGACAAAAGATGATCACAAACATCAGACAGCAGGATCACATCAAAGTTCACATATAATTTACATCCTTGTTTCCAAAAAAGCAAAATGCCATGTAAACTACAAATAAAAACAGAAGGTGATGATTTCCAAAGTATTTACAAAAACTACATTTAAATTGCTCATTTCAAAAAAGTCCAGTGAGGGACAACAAAGAGTATAAAAGTTGTTTAATGCTCAAAAACGTTAATAAATCCATCTGATGGAACATCACAACACAAAAGCGATTCATAAGTAGCATGATGAAAAAAGAGCATCTCAAAAAGTTTCAGTGTTTAATGTTGTTTAAATGCAGATTTAAGTGATTTGCAGTCTCGCTTTTAGTTTTACTTAATGCAGCTTTTATAGAAATAGAAACAGTTTGCACATTATCAACTGATAATTAGCACTTAATGTACATTAAACTGTACATGTCTGCGGTATTTATAGATCGTGTTTACATGATGATCCCTTATCCATCCTGCCGGAGAATGGCCTCAGCAACCGCATCCGTGGACTGTTTGAAAATGCCATAGCAACAGAAACTGGGGCTCATTGTCCTTTACTTTGGAGAATGTACATCTACTTCCTGGTGAGACCAGTCATACAAACTCACATTGATGCTGTTCTGCCCTGGAGCACTAAAAGTTTTAGGAAGATTGTAGAGACCCGATCCTGCTTGAATGAGAAAAAGAAATTTTGTATCTGAAAGCTTTAGTGTCGTTTTTAAAAAGAAAAAAAAAAGGAGGAATATTATTATGTGCATTTTAGGAATAAGGACTAAAATGTCCTCTTTTTTAAAAATATTAAACATGGAAACAAAAGTGTAGAAGTGCTTCTGTGCATGTGGACACACCAATATCATCCATGCTTATATATTGTGTGTGTAAAGTGTGTACGTGTGAATTTGTAGGTGTGTGAAGGAAAAGTGGATAAAGCCACGGGAATCTTCTACAAGGCCTTACAGAATATCCCCTGGTGTAAGGTGAGGCACACATATACTGTGAAAGTGATATTTCCCAAAGCTTGATTTGTAGTTCTGTGCTGAGTCCCTGCAGAGTCGTCAGGTGTTGTTGTACGAGTGAAACTAAGCTATGAGATCATTAACAGCAGCTTGTTTTACCTCAGAACCAACTGACTTTTATACAGGGGTGCTTAGATTTTGAAAAAGAGGAAATGACTGTGATTTGAAACCTAAACATTAGTGTCTAGGGCACTATGGTTTTGCTGTTTTGAAACCAGAAGTGACCATGTTTTATATACCAGTAACCCTTAAGGGTGCAACCAGTCAATGTATATATGTATAAGTATCAACAGTGTTAAAGAGGATCTGTAGTGATTAGCACTTGGTGACTGTTGGGAGCAAGAACTCCCCTTTTGACAGGAAGAACCTGCAGCAGGACCAAACTCAGGGACAGGCAGCTGAGAGAGGTGGTAAGAAAAGAGGAGCATAACAAGAATCAGTAGCTGATAGCCACTGCTTCTTATCTTTGTTGGTTATAATTCAGTAAAAACAAAAAGTCTGTTTATCTTTTATATACAGGTTATGGATGAGACGGGGCTCAATCTTTTACTGTGTTAAACATTTACTGTCTCTGTGTTTAACGCAGACAGACTCATAAAATTGGAAAATTTCTCTCACTAAAACTGAAACTGAAATTTGATGGCACATTAGTACAATTAGCCACACAGTAGGCAACACTATTTGTTATATGATTTCATTAAAGATGTTGCCACTTGATCAATATGCTGCCTTGCTCAGCATATTATTACCAAACTAATCAATTAAACTTATCGCCCTGTTGTTGTGTCATGTAGTCATCATTGCAAACTAAATCAACATCAGTGCTGTATGTATGTCGCTAGTACATAAAATTCTCCCTCCTTTTCTTTCTCTCTGTGTGTGTGTGTGATCAGGGTTTGTATATGGACGCAGTGCAGCTGTTCCCCGATCACCTGCAGGAGTTTGTAGACCTGTTGACAGAGAAAGAACTGCGAGTGCGACTGCCTTTAGAAGAATTGGACATACTGCTGGAAGACTGAGCACACACACAATCTTAATTCAAGTGTGTGTTCCAATTGTCAAATTTGATGGGAAGAAAAGGACAAGCACAAAGGCAAACTCGACACATATACAGCTGCAGTAATTTGAGCAAAGAGCTGGGTTTTGTTTGTTTGTTTTTTGTATAAAGTGACACAAAATGCTTTAATTGCCACAACAAATCACTAAAACTGTATTTCTTTTACTTGATATTGTCAATAAATACAAGATTGATCTATGTGACATGCCTTAAAAAAACGAGTAAAATTGACAGTGTTTATACCGGAAGTTGTTACATTCCAACTTATTAAGAAAAACTCTGTGGAAGTGAGAAAGGAAAACGCTGCCACTCGGCATATTACCATGTTGCCACCTCTTAAAGAGTTTTTAATATTTTTTTAATCATAATAAATCAAGTAAGGATTATATTTTATTTTCTTTGTTAACAAACATCTACTGGACTGCGGAGTAAATGGGGACAAACTTACAGGATAAAAAAAAAGACGAACTCTGCTATGTTTCCGAGTAACCGTACAGGGAGTGCAGAATTATTAGGCAAATGAGTATTTTGTCCACTTCATCCTCTTCATGCATGTTGTCTTACTCCAAGCTGTATAGGCTCGAAAGCCTACTACCAATTAAGCATATTAGGTGATGTGCATCTCTGTAATGAGAAGGGGTGTGGTCTAATGACATCAACACCCTATATCAGGTGTGCATAATTATTAGGCAACTTCCTTTCCTTTGGCAAAATGGGTCAAAAGAAGGACTTGACAGGCTCAGAAAAGTCAAAAATAGTGAGATATCTTGCAGAGGGATGCAGCAGTCTCAAAATTGCAAAGCTTCTGAAGCGTGATCATCGAACAATCAAGCGTTTCATTCAAAATAGTCAACAGGGTCGCAAGAAGCGTGTGGAAAAACCAAGGCGCAAAATAACTGCCCATGAACTGAGAAAAGTCAAGCGTGCAGCTGCCAAGATGCCACTTGCCACCAGTTTGGCCATATTTCAGATCTGCAACATCACTGGAGTGCCCAAAAGCACAAGGTGTGCAATACTCAGAGACATGGCCAAGGTAAGAAAGGCTGAAAGACGACCACCACTGAACAAGACACACAAGCTGAAACGTCAAGACTGGGCCAAGAAATATCTCAAGACTGATTTTTCTAAGGTTTTATGGACTGATGAAATGAGAGTGAGTCTTGATGGGCCAGATGGATGGGCCCGTGGCTGGATTGGTAAAGGGCAGAGAGCTCCAGTCCGACTCAGACGCCAGCAAGGTGGAGGTGGAGTACTGGTTTGGGCTGGTATCATCAAAGATGAGCTTGTGGGGCCTTTTCGGGTTGAGGATGGAGTCAAGCTCAACTCCCAGTCCTACTGCCAGTTTCTGGAAGACACCTTCTTCAAACAGTGGTACAGGAAGAAGTCTGCATCCTTCAAGAAAAACATGATTTTCATGCAGGACAATGCTCCATCACACGCGTCCAAGTACTCCACAGCGTGGCTGGCAAGAAAGGGTATAAAAGAAGAAAAACTAATGACATGGCCACCTTGTTCACCTGATCTGAACCCCATTGAGAACCTGTGGTCCATCATCAAATGTGAGATTTACAAAGAGGGACAACAGTACACTCGCTGAACAGTGTCTGGGAGGCTGTGGTTGCTGCTGCACGCAATGTTGATGGTGAACAGATCAAAACACTGACAGAATCCATGGATGGCAGGCTTTTGAGTGTCCTTGCAAAGAAAGGTGGCTATATTGGTCACTGATTTGTTTTTGTTTTGTTTTTGAATGTCAGGAATGTATATTTGTGAATGTGGAGATGTTATATTGGTTTCACTGGTAAAAATAAATAATTGAAATGGGTATATATTTGTTTTTTGTTAAGTTGCCTAATAATTATGCACAGTAATAGTCACCTGCACACACAGATATCCCCCTAAAATAGCTAAAACTAAAAACTACTTCCAAAAACATTCAGCTTTGATATTAATGAGTTTTTTGGGTTCATTGAGAACATGGTTGTTGTTCAATAATAAAATTATCCCTCAAAAATACAACTTGCCTAATAATTCTGCACTCCCTGTATTATGGAGAGAAAAAGAGCAACAAAATTCAAAGTGCGGCCAACATGACCGCAGCCGAACACGTGAGAGCTCACTGGACCAGTTTCTCATTGATTCACAAGTCCAACTGTTGAGGAAGACATCTCTCTTTTTATGTATTCTCCTTTGAACTTGTACAGTATCTTAACTCAATTAAGAATTCCACTAACCCAAAAGCTATAAAAACTATTGGTGTTTGAGAAAAAAATCAAAATCTTTCAATCACTTTATTCTTTGGCTTGATCACTTTCCCCCTAGCATATTTATATTGTTGTTTCTGAATACTGTTCTTGTATTTGTTTATCTATGCATACAATTCTTTTGTAAGTACAACACCATTATTGTGGTACTGTTTAATTCCATTTTGTATTGTCCTGATGTTTAAATAAAGGTTTGAGAAAAAAAACAAAACAGTTTCTCATTGACAGAACATGGATTTCCGTGCGATTTCTTCTGCCATGCGCACCCGAGTTACGAGCTTAACGCGGGCGTTTGCGTATGCGCGAATTCTCGAACGACTTACCTCATAGAAGTTTTTCATGTGTTACGTCCAAGAAGTCCTTTAATATGGGTTTCCTTTGATCCGGGAGTCCTTAAATAGGAGCCAAGCTCAGTCAAAACGTTATCACTACTAGAGACCCCCTCGACAGTAGTTACATGTCAAACTTACCACGCTCTTTCAATTCAGAAACTTTAGCATTTCAGGAAGATTTTAACAGAGAGAATCCGTGTGAAATAACAATGTCTGCAACACAGGATTATAATACTCAAACCCCACTGGTCGTATCACCAGATGAGCTGTTACCGATTATGAATAACGCCTTCAACAGGCTCTCTGATGCACAGTGGACTTTAATAGAAAATGGAGCTTGGGATTCTGATATTCAAGCAGTTTTGGCTGATATGATTTCTGAAATCATACAGATCACCTCAGCCAACATTTTGAGACGTGCTCTTCCCGTCATTCAGAGCGATGCATCTGCAGAAATAGAAACAAATCCATCATTTGGTGACTCCATCTCAATCACTATTGCAAACCTGCTCAACATCCCAAAGCAGATATGTGACAGTGCTAAAAAGCTGACAAAGATGGTTGAGGAGGAGATTTCAAATAAGGTCAAATTGATAGTCACCCTGGTCAGAGAGCACTTCAATTTACCATCAGACCCCGCTGTTTACGTCAGCGGGGCAATTCGTAATATTAGAAAACCGCGTGTCATGGTTTCCCATGCTCTCTCATGCTTGAAAAGATATGCAAGTAAACTGAAATGCCCGTGCATGGGAAAGGAAAGCGATTCAAGTAAGTCTGAGTCCAGCAAAGATAGCATTGAGTCCAGCATCTCAGTCAAATCAGCCACCCAGGAGGTTAGTGAGATTCTGACCAAATGGTGTCAAGATTCAGATTTTACAGATGATGAATTATCGGATGATGACAGAGATATGGAAAGTGAGCCACCCGCTAAAATAGAGCAACTTTCAGAAAAGAAAGAAAGTTCAGAAAGTGGGGAATGTGCAGAAGCTGAAAGGCAGGTAGAAAGTATTCCACCTGAGACCCCAGTAGAAAAAATTGCAGCTGACATTGTCGATATTATACTTGACAATCTCCAGTGCACTGACACTGATTATTCTTGTCACAGTGAGAAATGTACCTCACCCAAATCTGGATTCAACGGGGGAATCGTCTTTGATAAAGTGAGAGAGTTTTTTACCTCACGTGCTCCTTCCGCACCGCAAAAATCACGCAAACTGCATTTTTCCAAGATTGCAGGAAAACATTTTGAAAAGATGAAAGGGGAGCTGAAAACAACAGTGGAGAGGAGCAAAGACTATTTTATTAGTCTGTCAAAGGTAACCCACTCCCCTGAAACTGAGAGAATAGGTTCCCACGACAGTATGAGTGTCAGCCTCCCAGGTTCAGCATGCGAAACTCCTCGTTCAAATTCTAGCATGTCTGTCCGTGCCCCTTCAAGAAGCTCATCTACTCTGGGAAACATGATAAAATCTGCTGCTCCAACTAGCTTTAATGTCATCAAATCTGAAATTGGTGACATATACAGCGAGTTCACAAAAGAGAAAGAACATGGCATTATCCAAGAAAGGCTCGAAAACATTAACATAAGCGAGAAAGTGAAGAATTTCTCGAGAGAATTGACGGAGAAACTGTACGACCATTTAATGATAAGTCGTATATACCAAATTCCCACAACTGTTGTGGTTAGAAGTCTATCAGACTCCGTCATCTCCAGGACACCACAGCAAGTAGCTGAATCGAGAGATTTCTTTTCTCCTGAAGTCCTCTATGTAATCATAGAAGACGCAGTTGGAAAGTTTTTGCAAAATATTCTGCTTTTGGTTGATGATGAAACAATAGATGAAATTGTTCAGAGCGAAAAAGTGTCTGATGCTGTTGAAGAGATCCAAAAGGTCATTGCAAAGGGACAGAAACGGGCGAGAGACACAGAATCAGACTATTCTCAGAAAAGTGGCAGAGAATCTAAAAAACTCTGTCCTTCTAGACCAGCGTCTCTGGAAAAGCAGGTCAAGTCACCAGAGAAACGCTCAACATCCTCTTGTTCAAGTTCAACACCAGTTCTTGAGAGGATGGAGGAGGAAATGTCTGGAAAGTCAGAGGACAGATTCTCAGAGGACATACCCTCGGAAAAGTCTGAGGAGAAATTCTTGGAAAAGTCTGAGGAGCAAACCTCAGAAAAGTTAGAGGAAAAGCTCTCAGAAGTGTCAGTGTCATCTCAGGCAGCATCCGAGAACCTTGCCATGTGTCTTATAGCTAGACTCGTGGCTCAGTACAAAAAGAGCCTAAAAAAGCCTCTGCTTTCATTAGCTAACAAAAACTTAGAAGACGTCATTGAACATCTCAAGAACTTGGTGCAACCTGAAATCAGCATTGACGAGTCTATAACAAATCTGGACAAGAATGTGAGTCAATTGACCAAAAAATTGTTTAAAGGACTCATCAAGGAGTTTGGCTCCACAGAACAGGTCATGAATGCTGCTTTGGCAAGTGATAGTTCATTTGATGAGGCTATTTTGAAGCATTTGAAAATCAATTTGGGTGTCCTCACAAGTCCTCCACAAAAGTCCAAAATTGCCAGGTTCTTTGCAGCAGTGGGAAGAGCTATTATGTATCCCTTCAGATGCTGTTTTAAGGGCAGCGATGACTAAAGACCTTGACTTTTCCACTGCCTTGCTTCTCTCAAAATCTTGAAGCAGAAATTATCCAAAAACTGGTCTTGATGCATTCTCAATCATCCAGGAAAGTAAATCTCCAAAAGTTGATTCTGTTCATCTGGACGTAGCGTTTTGTGGGAGAAACGTTTGGAGAAACGTTTGGTCACTTCTTCAAGTGAAGAAGTCACTTGGATGAGTGACCAAACGTTTCTCCCACAAAACGCTATGTCCAGATGAACAGAATCAACTTTTGGAGATATTCAAAAACTGACTTGAATCAAATCCTCATAGCATCAAAACTTAATCAAATATAATTGGCCCTCAATCAAAATTCCTAAAAGTCTTTACAGTTTTCCTAAAAAACGATTATATCTTCACTGTGTCTCCTTTGTGTTTTCCATCATACCCAGCCAGCCGCAGCAGATGGCTGCCCCTACATGAGTCTGGTTCTGCTGGAGGTTTCTGCTTTTTAGAGCAGTTTTTCCTCCCCACTGTCGCGAAGTGCTTGCTCATAGGGGATCATTTGATTGCTGGAATTTTCTAAAGATGGTGTTTTGAACTGTAAGGTGGCGGTCCTACAGGCCCTCCACCTTACAGTTCAAAACACCTTCGGGAGACTTCTTAGTTAATTGGCACTAAAATGAAATTTAAAAAAAAAAAATACAAATTAAAAACAAGTTGACTTTTGTTGTCTTTTCTTGATGTCAACCACAAATTAAAAAAAGTGTAGCATATGTGTACTCTGGTCATCAGTACTTGTATTTTAATGTATTACAGTATAATTTGATATAGTGATCATTCTGTGTCAAAACCAAACCTTCTGCTCAACTGTTCACAATAGAAAAGTTTAACGTTTATAATGATTGCTGTAAATTTTCGCTTCATATATCAGATAATTCCTGTTTTTAAATATTGGTTTACTCTACCCTCATGTGTGGCTCTCCAGCCCATGAGACAGGCATAGTCTCCACCTTCCTGGTTGTGGGATTTCTCCAGTGGTGTAAGTGCTGCGGCGCAGTCTGTTGTCACTCTGATGTGGCGCTTTTGGCAAAGGTTCAGTGATGTAACCCATCTCTGACGCTCCCTCATATGCAGTCCAACTAGTGGCATGATTGCCAATAAAGATGCCATTAACCCCAGCATCTGCAGGCATTGTCTGAATGTTGCCCAGGGCATCTTTTACAGTCCTTTGGCAACATGCCTGGTGTTTTTTTAATAAGATCATCAATCCTCAGGTGGTCAAGCAGATCTGGCGTCTCTTTGGAAGGACAATCACACATTAGCGTCAGATTCACTTGCAGGTGTTTGTAGGAGGTAACCACTATCCTGTAATGGACTGATACATAGAACTGAGTATAGAGGAGTGTGATATAGGGTGTGTGCAGAAATGGTGTTTAAAGTCTGTAGATTGGGAGACATATATTTCCATTTTGGGGTCTAAATTTCTAGAAAGCAAGCAGTTGATCAGGCTGTGCTGAACATGATCATTAAATACTGTCAGCCGCATAACTTTATAGAAGATGAGGGGTTCAGAAGCTGCTTCACCTCCTTGACCTTCCCTTTCAGAAAGGTATGAGAAAGAGATGTAAAGTGTGCATAACCACTTTCACCTCGGTCCCAACATATTGCAAAAACTTCACATTTTTAATAGAAATTGTGTAAACTGTGCCTTTACCCCTCACTTACAAGTACACAACCACTCCCACTGTCACAAGCATGTATTTTCCCAACAAAACTCACTTTTATTTCACATTTTTTTACTTACATTTCTTTGCAACAAAGATTTCTGTAAAATCTACATTTGACATACTTTTACAGTTAGCTGTTTCAGTCTCTCCACACTTTTTTATCCGATCTTTCTTTGCAAGCTCCTTTGAATCCGAGCTGCATGGGATTATTTTTAATATCCAGAAGATGTCGCTATTGAGCAGCACACTAACACAGTGTCGACACAGTAAGGTTTCACACACTCCATGAGACGTTATCTACCCATTACTACTCTTGCAGGGTAACACAGTTTATGAGCATAAGGAAACAAAATGATGATCTCCTTTAGGATTTTCTGGCAGAGAGCAGAATTCATGACTCCATCAATTAAGTTGTTCAGTTGTTCAGGTCCTGAACCACTTAAGTAGCCTCAGACCACTGAACTATCCCCACGATGTTTGACTGTTGCTGTGTTTTTGTGATAAAATGTTTTGTTAGATTTGTGTCTGGTGTAATGAGTTCAACCATTCCAAAAACCTCAGATTTTACCAAATATCTTCCCCAAAGTCTCGTACATTTTGAAGATCTTTTTGGGCAAATGTGAGATGAATCTTTGTCTTCTTTTTGGTCAGCACTGCTTTTTGCCATGAAACTCCCCCATTAGATGTTCTTCAGATTTTATTATGGGTTCTTCTGTGACCACCTGGATTAGCTGTCCATGTTGGAGTAATTTTGGTAGACCGGACGCTTCTGGGAAGGTTCACCACGGTCCCAAGTTTTCTCCATTTGTGGACAAAAACATCCCACTGAAGTTTTCTAGTCTTCTTCTTCTTCTTCTTATTATTATTTATTGGGGGTTGGCAAACAGCAAAATGTTGCATTACCGCCACCATTTGGTGTGGAGCGTGGACCAAAATGTAAAAAAAAAGAAAAGAAAAGAAAAGAAAGAAAAGAAAGAAAGAAAAAGTAAAATAAAAAAAAATATATATAAAAAAACATTAAAAAATCGATAATTCAAATCCCCCCAAACAAATTAGCCTGCCTTAAAAAAAAAATGGCCTGATAACTTTCACTTTTCAACTTCTTACAAAATAAATCAACTAAGTCCAGTTTCACTTTCATATCACCAAGGTTTTTGATCAGTTGTCTTCTTTTGGCATCATATTTCTGACAGTGCATTAAAACATGCTCTATTGTTTCTTCTTCTCTATATGCTGAGTGACTGTCTTGAATTCGAGTCTGAGCATATCACAGATCTTAGTGGTCTTGCATCTTCAATCCACTGGACAGCTAACAGTATTGAAACTATACACTGATAGTCCGTCACTGATCCTTTTCCTTACTTTGACATTAAACTCAGGAACAATAAATACTATCCCACTTTGGTTGGATGTATTCCTTGATGCATCTGTGTAGATTTTGACATAACTTGTATGCCTGCACTGTATGCGAGTTTAATATAAAACCCCTATTCTTGTTCTTTTTGTCCAATAGTTGGAAATCTGCTACAGCATCAGGGAGTATCCATGGTGGTATTACAGGTAATGGTAGAGATTGATTCATGCTGATGTTGTCCAGATTAAGTTCAGCTGCTTCCTGTCTCACTGTTCACCCAAAGCTCTTCAATTCTCTTTTCTCTTTTTCCCAGAAGGGTTGGAGAATAGTTTTTGTTGAAAGATCTTGACCATGTCCCAGTAGTTCAGTGTTAACTGCTCTCTTCTGATTTCTAATGGCATTTCTCCCATTTCTACCTTTACTGCTGCTGTTGGAGTCGTTTTAAACGCACCTGTGCAGAGTCTTAGCCCCTAATATTGGGGCTAAGATACTATCTATGATACTATCTAACTTATGAAGACTTGTTCCGGCGTTTGCTGGAGTCCAAAAAATTTTAGACTTTATAAACTTTATAACTATTTCCAGACTGATAGATGTATGTTACTTGGTTTCTTTAAAATGTGACATGATGATAAATATATGGGAAAGTGACACCAATACATATTTTTGACATCTTTAGTCTACTTCTCTTGAGTGTGATTCGTAAAATTTAACTTGTGTTAAATGTTGTTAATCACAGTTAATTCATGATTTAAAAGCAGGGGGCAATTAGTTTTTCTAAACAGAGTCAGAAAACAAACACAAAACATTCATGCAGACAGTTTTAACTTTCAGGTGGATATCAGTTTTATTCTATTACTCAACAATTGTACAACAAACTTTGATACAAATACATTTAAACGTGTAATTTTAAATAAAAGGAGGATAACACGTCTTAATTTCTGCTTGCCACACACCTGTTAACTACCTGGCAGATCTTACCCGCCTTCCGGTCTGTCTACAACTGCGGTGGAGACGCGTTGTGGTTTGACGCATTGCAGATCCCCTCCTGCCAATCAGCAGCCTCCTTACAGCGTGCAGCACATTGCGGGTCCGCGCTGTCCAATCAGAATCCGGCTCTCAAAATCAAAACTGCAACTGTACCCAGTGCCGTCAGCCGCGCTGTTTAGAGCGTATCCTTCCGCCTGTATAAAAGATCGTTACACAAAGTAGTCCGTCAGTTTCTGCGCGGCCGCGCTAGCGTGTTAGTGTCGCGTTATTGAGGTCATAATAATTATTGATATTGATATATTTTTTAATATTTTTAATTGTCATGAAACATAATGACGCCAATAGATCGCCAGATGACATTGATTTTGCTTTAAATGTAAATATATGTAAAAGAGAAACCACCTTGAGATTGAAGGGCGCCATAAAGAGAGGTTTTTATTTAATTGGAGAGTGGACAGGTGCTGACAGGTAACAGCACTCTATTTAAAATGATACTTTATCCAGGATACTTAGACTAGATAAGATTTAATAGAGAGTTTCTCAAAGCCAAAAATGTAGGCTGGCAACTCCTAAATTATTTGATGAAAATGTAAGTATATTATTTCTGCATATACATAACCTGCAGTACTATTCCTAATCACTTTAATATGTGTTAATGTGACCAATAAATACAGAGCAATCCAAAACCATATGTAGAAATCATTCCAGTGGCTTCAGCATAAAAGGAAAAAACTAATGTTTTAAGCCTTTTTTACATTTTGAAAACAGCAAACCATATTCAGAAAGCACCTCTCATTATTCTTGCGACAGATGACATTTGAAATGTCTGGGCTGACTCACCAACTGATGCCTCAACCTAATGGGACTGTCGATGCTCTTAAACAGTCAAATTGTACAGAGTGAAACTGCAAGTTTTGTGCAGTGGGCAGACTAATGTTTAAAGCCAAACGATATAAGATCCACATATTCACGTAACCAACTGTTGGAAAATTAAGTAAGCGCCATTGTTCCATCTAACCCTAAAGTAAATACAGAAAATAATTAATGGCCATAAACAACACCCAAACACATACCATGCTATGCTTGTGAGCAATGTTATTTTGTAATTTTTTTTTAAACTACAATTAAAAAAAATAATAATCAAACCTTAACCTGTATTTGGTGGCGATGGCAAAAAGTGGGCAGATAACATGCTGATTTAAATGTTTTTAGTATTACAGCAATAACTAATGGGAGGAAAGTAAAGCTTGACTGACAGATGAGGCCAGTCCTGCTGGTTTCACTAGTTAACATTAACCTCATCATGTGTAATTAATTACATTTAATTAATTAGATCCCAAATTAAGACTTGATTGTCTGTATTGTGCAGTAAATATGTTTATTTCTCCTCTAAACTTGCTAGTGTGTTGAAATCAGACGTGACACCCGAGCGGTAGATATGAATGTAAACCAGGTACACTGCAAACTCATGTCCTGGATAATCATCCTGGTAATCTTTAAAGTTTCCAAAATATTTTTTTTTTTCATTGTGACCTGAAAAAAGCAACTGAGGCCATGAAGATGTTTCTAACTTTTCCAGTAGGTGACCATTACAAAAATGTTTAAGGCATTTTGGCACTGCCTTTGCTAATGTCCATGAGAATGTACTGCATAATCCTCCTTTTAGAGTAACCAAACTTTACAAAAATTGACCAAACGTTTTATTAGTGATGACCCGAAATGGGATATTAAGTCAATCACAGGTATCCCGCCCTGGTGGCCAGTATAATGAAAGAATGGTTTTGGGGGACTTCATGAGAACGCCACTTTGCAGAGCCGGAAGCTACATCTATCTATGTTTACCATTTCTTTTCAGGCTGTAGCATTTTCCCCCCCTATTTCCTGGAGCGTGATCTTTTGTCACACAATAAGAAATGTGGTGTGAGAGCAGCATATAGGAGTGGTTGTGGTTTAACAGGTAGAGTGGGTCATCCACCATGATGTAAGCTCAGTGCTATGATCCCCCGGCTCCACCACATTGTCAAAAATGGTGAAATAACATACCATGTCCAGGTGACGGATACTTAAAGCTCAACATTTCCTGCAACTAGGGTGACCAGGTGTCCCACTTAAAAAAATTAAAACCTACAGCATATTTGTCATTCACATTCATGTTTTAAATACATAAAAAAGTCCTTATAGTCATTTAAAAAGCAAAATTTTATGTTATTCCTACATTTAAATTTTGAAACTCAAGCAGCAAATGTTCTGCAAAAGCACATTTACATTGACAGTGAAGTTATAGTTCTCCAGAGTTTCTGAAGATCTTTCTTGTTTTCTTCAAGGTTCAAGGTTCTTTATTTGTCACATGCATAGTTATACAAGTATAACACACAGTGAAATGTAGCCTGACACGCTTCTCGACATGTGCAAAAATGGGGGGGGGTAGAGGAAGAACATTATATATATATATATATATATATATATATATATATATAAATAGTATATACATTGGGTGAATGTGCAGTAGTAGCAGCAAGCAGGTGAATTCTGTACATTAATATGAATAGACATCTGACTATTTTACAGAATAGACAATATAAACATATTTAAACACATTTTGGACATTGGCTGTTTGTACCTGACCATTTTCAAAATAACATATTTTACTTGTTTATCAAGCCACTCAATACTGAGCAGTGAATCATTCAAGGATGAAAAGGCACCTCACTCACAGGATGAACCAGACCAGTGCTGTGTCTACAGATCATTTGTATCTTTAGGCATCTCAGCATTGTGGTTCCTTAAAAAATAATGAGAGAATGGGACAAGTCAAAGACAAGAGAAGAAGTGCCGACCTTAAAAAAATATCTACAGCAGATGAACCATATCCAAGAGTCAAGTATTTAAGAAACAGGGGAACAAAAATCCAGCAAAGACTTAACACAGGACCTGAGAGATGCATCTGGAGCTTCAGTAGATCCATCTCCTGTTCATTAAAGCGTTATCAGAAACGGTCTCTGTGGAAGATTGGCTGTCAAGAAGTTATTCTTAATGAAGAGAAACAGAACAAAAGACTGAGACATGCCAGATTACACAACTGGTCTTTTGGAGTGTTTGTCAATATGTACAGAATAGAGAGGTACAACAGTGAGTGTCCACCCCCCCATCAGCAAACATTTAGCGACCTTGGGAAGGAAAAACTCCCTTTCAACAGGAAGAAACCACTAGCAGAACCATGCTCAGGGAGGGGCAGCCATCTGCCATGACTGGCTAGTGGCAAATGGAGGAAGACAGGACAAGACTTGTGTACTATATTTTTGTGCATATTTGCACATGTTTCATTAAATTTCCGAAGCCGTTTCCTATTTTCCTGGCAAAATAAAAAGAAACGAAGCCTGCACCTCTTGTATCACATCCTTTCCTTAAGTATATGTACTCCCAACACCGCCAACCTACCCAAGCATTGTAATAATATAGACCTTACCATTCAATTTAAAAACAGTTCCACTTTGACTTCCTTCCTGATTTCTAACTAAGTGCGGTTATTCCAACTCCTAACTTCTCTGGATTTAAATTAAACATGACAAGATGGTGCGTATGAACGCGTGCAGCGAGCGCGGGGAGCCATACTCACAGGTCTTTGCGGAAGAATACCGTGAGAGCTGTGCGGCGGTGCTTTGTCCTGCGTACCCGCCCCCAAGCAGCAGCCAGCCCTCCTGCTCTGTGGCGACCGTCCATTTCCCTCTGTTCCCCCGTAGCGTTAGCAGACCCGCTGTTGGAACTCCGCACAGACATGGTGAGTATTTTAACCAGCCGTGCCTTGAGATGTGTGTGGATTTAAGCTGTGCGAACTTGACTGGAAGCCAGATGCGGGGTTGAAATATCTCCGTAGTAGAGCGCTCAGGGACGGATGTTAATACTGTGGCGGTACTAGACAGAGACCCTTCGGGCGGAGCAGTTTATTACCACCGCGGCTCCCCCCCCCCCCCCTTTTTAAGAGCCCACTCTGTGAAATTGCAGCCGATTTTGGTGCCGTAAGCACCCTCACAAACTGAGAACTGAGAGGTAGTACTCGTTACAGGTGGCCACAGTTGGTAGTTGTGGTAGAGCTTTTGGCTGGTTAGCATCACAGCTAACAGTGCCGATAGCCTGATTTTCCGGTGGGTTTTTTTTTCTTTTTTTTTAGTAAGGATGTAAGGATGGCTAATTTTCTCAGGAGGAGAGTTGCCTCTCTCTGCTGATTATTCTGAGACATGGAGCTGTAAAATAAAGGTGCACATCTGCCCTCCATGTTCAGACCATTTATGTAAGGGTGCATATTTTCATAGGCGTTAGCTTAACAGTTGTAGATAAGAGCTGTCAAAGTCCAACGTGTAACCATTGTAAAAGCCGCTGACAGTCCTAATTAGGCCAGAGGTTATGGTGTACATACATGCATACGCTTTGTGTAGAATAAAACGTGTTTGACCTGTTTGACGTCACATTTTTAAGTACAGATTGATGATCCTAGATGAAAAGTCTGGTCTGCAGTGGATGCACACTGCAAGCACCATGTTACACTATTTATACTATTTAAACATGCACATACACCACTGTTCCTGGGTTGTGTGTCCATGAATGCACTGTGCCAGTCTCCAGGGGAGTGGTAGCATCCCACCCAGGTTTGTCGTTTATAGCTTGTGGAGTTTCTTGCTTACACATTCAGGACCCTATTGTTAAGTATAAAAATTCATCCTTTTGTAGCTCATATTTTTGTTCAGTGTGTATTTGATGTCATGTTTTTAAAAAACATTTACTGAAAAAACATTTTTGGTTAAAGCACATAAATGCACCTAAACCTCTCTGGGTGGCTTTTAGTGTTGTAACTTGCCTGGTTATGTTTTTACTGCATACCCTAACCAAATACCCCTTATTACCTAAACCTAACCGAGTTCTCTTTGGTGTCATAACTTCACCAGGTGGTTTTTAAGAGTGCCATAACCTAACTGGTAACTAACCAGGTACTACTACCTGACCTTAAAACAGTACCTTAACCTAACCAGGTAGTCTGATGATAATTAATAACATATTTAAAATAAAACTGTAAACATTTCTTTCTGTTATGACTGGCTGTGGTTTCTAGTGTGAAGAGTGAAATTATTTACACCACCACCATTCCTCCATCTTCCAAGTTTTGATATATATATATATATATTGCCCTTCAATAATGGAAAATATTTCTCTCGTGAATCTTTACATATTGGTCCGATCAGGTAAAATTATGTCTACAAATAAGATTAAGGTGTGGAACTTCCAAGTGTAAAGTCTATAATAAAGCTAGCATGTGTCTAAGCTTCAAAGAGAGGAAGTCATGGAAGACATGGTGGAAGAGGAAGACATGCAACCATAAACTGCTGCCTAAAAATATAAATATGCATGATATAATTATGTGAGGGGCAAAAAACAAAAACCCCAGACTCTTAACAGTAGTGCAGGTAATTAAAGTTCCACTTTACCTGTTGTAGCAGCTTTTGTCCTGGTTAGCACTACAGCAGGGAAGTCAAACTCATTGCACATCGACTGGGAGAGGTTTATGCCCTACTTGGGTGGGCCGGTTTTGAGTGTTCCTAGGCCTTACGTTTCATATTCCTGCTCTGCAGTAGCACATTTAAAGTTGGTGTTAGATAATTGTTGTTGGAGCTTCTCTCATTTGAATTTTTTGGATTGGCTACAGGGCTCTGAAGTTGGCTTTTTATTTTTATTTTTTCTGTAGGAATAAGCAGAAAAACAACTCCTTACAGAAGGGGAGCGTTTGATTTTTCAGCTTGTTTTTATTAGGGCTGCATAATGGATTAATTAGTAGTGTTTGTTTAAAAAAAAAGTGTTTTGACACAGGAGATGTAAAGCTCTGTATCTGTGTGTGTATTTACTGTATTAGACATACAGAGAACAAGCGTGCAGATGTTGACTGGCGTTCTTCAGCCTGTAGATGAGAATATAGTTTACTCTGGCTGTTCTTCATAATGTTTATTTTTGTCATTGTGAGATTATGTCCAAAAAAAATTAGTCATCTGAGAGATGCCTGCATCTGAAAAGGAACACAAACCAACAGCCTTCAGGTTCAAGGTGCACAACTGTTATTTCAAGCTGCCCACCTGGCGCTGATCAACCCTCTAAGAAAGAATTTTTGAGGGGGAAAATCGCTTCAGGTCCTGAATGGTTCAAGTTAGTCGAATGACCCCCAGTGAAGACTGTTGGCTTTATCTTAGATTTGACATTGTTAATGTTTGTTTCAGTCTTGCTTCTGATTGGTTGATGTAATTCAAGCTCCAGAGTTTGTACTTTAATTATCTAGTCCCCGAACCTAATAATGACCTCTAAAAGCTGCTTTACAAGGCCATTTCCTGCGGGGGAAATTACCCTGTGGTTAGTTTGTGGTTGCTATAGCTACGTACGTGAGAAAGTTGACACAGGAAGTAGGCTGAAGCTGTACTTCCTTGTACTTCCTTACATATGCAGGATTCGTTTAAAAGCAGACAGACTTGTCTTGCGTGACATGTCCATCGTGACTCCACTTTAACTGTCAAAGTACAGGGAACAGAAGCTGTTGTGTTCAGCTTTAATCAAAGCCATCTGCACGGAGTTTAATTTTACATTTCAGAATAATACCCATGGGTGCTGTAGAAGGAAATCATAGAGCCCTCATACTTGACGCGGCTCTACTGCCAGGCGCCTTGAGAGGAATTTGGCCTGGATATTAGAGGTGTTAGCAGCTTGTTAACCATTGCTCGGCCTGACACAGATCAGTGCCATCATTAGTGTCCGCCTTTCCCTTGGGTCACATGAGTACACAGCATATTTTGATTCAGATATCAGTGCTTAAAATTAGGGCTGTGCAATTGATCATTTTACCATTTTAGTTTCAGTTCCAGGTTTGGCTTCCGGCAGTTTTTATTATTAAAACAGGATCATGTAGATAGTGCTGTTAATGTGCCTGACCTCTCGCTTTCCCTTTGAGCATATCCACAAAGTTCAAGGAAATCTACTTTATTAAAAAATAGATTTCTAATTAATTAACCAGTCTGCAATTGTGCTAAATAATTAGGGCCTTAATATCATGATAATATTTTTGTATTTGTATAACTTTTATCTAAACTACCATTTCTTCCCATGAACACAATAAAGTTCATCCAAAAACAAATATAAAGATGATAAGATCTTTCACGAGCAAAGCAATGATGAGGTCAGGCTTGATATTGTCGTCCTAGTGAGGATTATAGCTTATTAACCCAATACCTGTATCATATTAATGGAATGGAAAACTAAACAAATGAACAGGATGCATGTACTATTGTTGTTCCCCCTTTGCAAGCTACATGTTCATTGTAGAAGACGTAGTAATCAATTACAGGCACTCTTATCGTTATTTATGACCCTTGTGATTCAAAAGTGCAACTGAATTCCCTAAAGCTGTATAGATGTTGATAGTCTTGGCACCTTAGACAGTTTATGTAGTAAGTTTAATCTAGAAACAAACTGAAAATTAAAAAAAATCCCATCTGCATTGAGGAGAAGGTGTAAGTTTGGCCTGCTTTGGGGACAAATTAGTAAGTGGAGAAAGGGGAACTTCCCGAGGGGTCCACCTGGTGTGAACCATGATGCTTTGCAGGAGGTCAGATGACTAGCCAACCGATCCTCCCTGGGAGCTGCAAATGTAGCAGTGAGATGACAGGTGACAGATTAGCATATACATGTGGAGACACACACACACACTGAACTCTCATGACCTCCCCCCTGGTCTGGACCCCGTTACTCTCACACACCTAACGTCAATTTTACTGACAAGTTTCACTGACCTCCTCCAGCCTCGATTTCTTTGTTCCGCTGCTCTTCATGTGTTGAGCCCCCGCAGGAGGTTTTGAATGTCCATGTGTCGGGGAGGCTGAAACACTGCTAAGAGAGGGGTTCTCCAAAGTTGTTGGAGGCAGTTGAAGCCAGGGAAGAACGGTGCCTGGTCACTTGGATAGAAAGCTTGGCTGAGAGACTGACACACAGGAAAACGTCAACAGGTGGAGCAACTTTTCCATCAACCTGGCTGGTCAGTGCCAATCTGCTGACTCTTTCTGCTCTGGGGAAAACTTCTGTCATCCATCTACACTGGAATGACTGAAAGACGAGACGACTGATGCATCCGTCTGCCCATCCAGGACAACTAAAAACATCTTTTAGCATCTTATAATCCATGTTCCTGAATATGTAGCTATTCAGAAACATGGCAAAGTCTCCTCCTTCCATCCTTTCTGCCAATCAGAAGCGACGGATAGATGTCTAACCATTTTTTTCATCCACCCATTCCTCCCAGTTCCTGCCCTTCCTGCTATCACCCACTCGTTATGCTGCCCAAGAAAATCGCCGTCTACCCAGCAGAGGACGAGCTGGTGAGCTTGTCCACTGTTTATGACCTCCTGGACGAACAGCAGCACTACTATAAAGAGCTGATCCAGCAGCAGGAGAGGAGCTACAGGGCCTTCCTGCAGATGCTGATGGACTCGTCATCAAGCCGCATGGATGGCCTTGTCAGAGAGATGCAGGACCTGAGGAACTGCCTGCAGAGAACCAAAGCCGAGCTGGCTGAAGTAAAAAAGCAGGGCGTCCAGACCAGCAAGCAGGCTGAGTGCCTGGCTGAGGGCTTGGTGATGGTGCGGGGAGCGCTCGATGGGCTGACCATGAAAACTGGAGGAGGTGGTGGTGGAGCAGGAAGAGGTGTGGATCTGAAGCAGCGCAGAGGGCCTGGAGGGTTAAGACTGGATGGAGGAATAGGAGGTGGAGGCAGGGATGTGAAAAAAACAGAACCAAAAGCAATGAAGCTGGTGGCAGACCTAACAGATATCCACTTTGATGATATAAAGGTTGGATTCAAGTAATGAGATCCCTGATTAATCCCCACATTTTCTTCCTAATGTCATTATCAAAAGCCTTGAAGCCTTGTCAGTGTTTTTGTTGATGTTGTGTGGAGTTTGTCTTTCTTTCTTTCTTTCTTTCTTTCTTTCAAAGTAACATAATCCTGGAGTTTTAAAATGGGGCTTTCAAAATAAGGAATTTTAGATCACTAAATGACAGTAAAAGCAGTAAGTTATGGTAAACTGTGAAGATGATGACCGAAGATGAAGAGTTCTGCCAGGCAAAGCTTGCATGTCACAAGTCGACCACAACAAAGTGCTTACAGAAGCAGTTCTCACCACTGTTTGTGATGCCTGATGAGGCAGTATCTGATTAATCTCAATTTAAAAGATAATCAAGTCTCATTAAAAGAAAAAAATGCTTAGTTTGTTGAACCAAAACGATTGTATTGGATTTCTTTTTTTTTTTTCTTAATCAATCTTGGTAATAACGTAGCATATTAATTCACTCTTTGGTGTTTTTGTTTTGTTTTTTTAGGCTGACCAACTAACAGAAGAGCAGATTGCTGGTAAGGTGATGCCATAAAAACACTTCTAATTTTATTCGCGTCTTTACAGCTGCAGTGTAAATGTCCTTTCTTCTTCTCTTCGTTTGCCTGTTCAGAGTTCAAGGAGGCCTTCTCCCTGTTCGATAAAGACGGAGATGGTACCATTACCACGAAGGAGCTGGGCACTGTCATGAGGTCATTGGGTCAAAACCCGACCGAGGCAGAACTCCAGGATATGATCAACGAGGTGGATGCTGACGGTACGCTGCTGTCCTCCCTCGACACGGGGGAAGGATTCATCTGTCTAACTTGTCTTTTTTTAAATAACCCTTTTATCAATGATGAGTCATATTTACCTCCTACTCCTAGGCAACGGGACCATCGACTTCCCCGAGTTCCTGACAATGATGGCGAGGAAGATGAAGGACACTGACAGTGAGGAGGAGATCAGGGAGGCATTCAGAGTCTTTGATAAGGTGGGCCTGGTTTAAGTGTTTTTCATACATATTTTGACGTATGAATGCTGCAGTCAGTATAACAGCTGCGTCAAGGCACTTTGCAAGGTATCAGAACACTCCAACAATCGGTGGCACTCGCGGTCTGATTTCTGATGGTTGGGAATTTATGAAAGATGGCATACTATGCTGCTTTTCCTAGCAATTTCCAGTCACTGGAAACAAGAGAAATTGTGTAGGTCTTTATAGATTTCCTGTTGATAAGAAGAGTAGAAAAGAGCTGGTAAATTCTTGTGGGAAAAAAAACTTCCATACGAGCCCTCGGTGCGTTCTCAGCACTCGTCCCGATGCATTTGAAGCATTTCAACGACTCGACTTAAGTCTGTGTGGGGAAACTGACTCGCCTCATGTCATATTCAAAGCAGGAAGTCAGAAATAGGAATGAAGGAAGTGGCCAGTCAGTTTTCAAAATAAAATATCCTTTTCATAACAACACTTCTGATATGAAGCCACAGCTCCTCACTGTAAATGACTCTTAACTAATCCAGCGTGCTCCTCGTTGGAGGATGTGGTGAAGAGTAAAACGTGATCTTTTTTTTGATTTGACCTCCTGCCTCACAAATCCAGAGTAGATATGCAGAGAAACACTGAAATGGCACGCGTGTTGGTCTGATCACTTTTCCCCATCTCTTTGTCAGGATGGAAATGGCTACATCAGTGCAGCAGAGCTGCGTCATGTGATGACTAACCTGGGAGAGAAGCTGACAGATGAGGAAGTAGACGAGATGATCAGGGAAGCAGACATCGACGGGGACGGACAGGTCAACTACGAAGGTGAGCTTGGTCATGAGTGTTATTAGAAGCTCCAGAGCTCTGATTGGTCCTGAGGCTTGCTGTGTTATAATTCCTGATGGCTTTTCTTTCTCCGCCTCTTCGTTCTCCACAGAATTTGTCCAGATGATGACCGCCAAGTGAAGTGGGCTCGCATTAACGACAAAGAATCCGTCAAAAGTTTCACTTACCTCTTATTGCAAAAATCTACATTTAATCATACTGTTCTGTATCAACAACTTAAACTGAATGTTCAAAATCTCAGATCTGTCCATATTAAACAAGTACACAAAAAGGAAAAAAAAATTTAACTGAATCTGCATGTACTGGCTTGTACCCCCACCTCTCTGTCCCACTCCCCTCTCCCATCTCAGCGCCGAGCTGCCCAATCAGATCTCAACTCAACAGCCGAGCGGTCGCCGCGCAGCTGGCTTCCTGACGTCACTGCGATGTTTCGGGACGGCCGATCGCCTTTCTTCCTCGACTTCCTGTCTTCTTTCATTTCTCTTCTTCATGCATGAGGCTTTTCGTGGGTTAGCGTCGAGAGCACAGCAGGAGAAAGCAGTCGGTGGTCCTCAGGTCGGCCTAGGAGGTGTTGGTTAGCTGAGCGAAGGAAGAAGCTTTCACAGTTTGCTTACCTGAGTGAAGTCAGATATTTTTAAGAAAAGCATAAAAATAGAATAAATAAGAAGTCATTTTAGATCTTGTGTTTCGGGCATGTCACTTTTCCTTCGTGTGTTCACCTTTTGTTCAAGGCGGGGTGACGATTTTGAGCCATGTTGGGCGGCGAGTGTGTCGTAGGGTTTCAGGGCGGTTGGTTAAAGATGATCGACGTACACAAGCAGCTTTTGACGCAACATTCAGTAAACAAATGGTTTTAGATTAACAGGAATCGATGAAAGAATAAAATGTCATTGCCTCAAATGCTGTGTGCGTACACGAGTTCACTTTAGTGGGGACGGGGGTCGGTGCTTTGCGGTGTTTCTATCTTCTGTTTGTGCGTGTGCGTGCGTGTGGGTGTGTGTATGGGTGCGGCGAGGCCCGGCCCAGTCCAGCTGTTCTGTTTGGTTCAGTTGATCTGCATTCCAAGATGTACATGCTCGTCTTTACATTTTGTTTTTCCAATAAAAACACAAACATGAACTGAGATGCCACTTTGTGTGTGTGGGTTTTTTTTTTTTTTTGTTTTTTGTTTTTTAAAGCTGACTTGTGTGTTTTCCTGCAACTCTGTGGGGGACGTACTGCTTTAAAATGACTCATTGGTAATCGGTGTGATGTCTTACTGTGAGCACAGACTCTGAAACCCACCTAACATATTTTGGGATGAGATTAACAAAAACTACTTTCTGCGAAAGCACAAGACGGTGATAAAAGGATGCAACCATGGACTGTATAAAAAAAAAAAGATGGTGTTTGGGAGCCATATATCGATAACAGGGTGGCTTTATCAACTTACAGTCCCATTATTGGCTAGAAAGTCACGTCAGTTGTTGGCTTCAGTTTGGGATGTTTTGTTTCAGTCTTACTTCACTGACTCGTTAGTAAACACACATTCATTTATTGCCAGACCATTGAAGGTAAATATAAATCCACTAGTGAACCATCCATTCAGTCATCTACCAGTTCTTTGGGCCAGGTCCTACTTCCCTCGGCTGATCCAGGGGAATACAGAGGTGTTTCCAGGCTAGCTGACACATGTTATCTCTCCAGTTTGTCCAGGGTCCATCCCAGTGTCTTAACCCGGTGCCAGCTCTGATATGAGGACTACCAAATGTTTGAGGTCCTCACTCTAATGGATGGAGGGTATTAGCCCTGACCAAAACATTTGTGTTCATTTTTACCATAACTGATCAATTCTGGGTACTATAGGGAGATTTTATTTGCCATTTCCAATCTAAATGCTTCATAGGGCACTGTCACTCCTTTTTAGTGACTCAGATTAGCAGATGGCACCATAGGCTATAGACTAGGCTGCAAAACACAAGGCAAGACCATAGATACTCATGTTAAAATCCCCAACTTAGGAGCAGATATAATCATATAAATAACAGTTCTGACCTCTGTGTATAAGCAAATCACAGCACTGCCTGATGTGCATGGCAAAAATGTGTTTTGTTTTTTTGGTAATGATAGAGTAGTTGTGATCAGCTGGCCACGATAATCCTGTAAATGTAGCAGAAATTTAAGAAAACAAACAAAATCAAAAATGGGAACTAAATGATTAAACCTCCATCTGAGGGGTAGATGAGTAAAATCCTCATCTTCTGCAGTACCCCCATATAAGTCCATCCCTCAGATACTCGCTCCTCACTACATTCTTCTGGCTGTCAGGTGAAAGGCTGAAATATTTATGAGAGCAATCTGGAGCCAGCAGAGCTGAAGGCGAGGGGAGAATCTTCTGCACTGGAAAGCCCGTTATTAATGCTGGAGTGCCAGCTCACTAATAGCAAGCAAAGAGCAGCAAGATGTATTAATACACTTCAGACTGTTACATAACTGCAGCTACTAACTCTGTGTGTGACAGAGGGATACATGGATACATCCAACACCTCCTACACTTCCCCGTCCCCCTGTCTGCTCCTCTGCAATCCCACAATCGCCACCTCAGTCTTAAATATTCAAGATGAAGCTTTTCATTTTGACCTCCTCATACAAGTCGTCTTCATCATGGCTCAAGCCCCCCCTCCCCCCCTCCAATTCCTTCTCCCACTCTTTCCTCCAGCTCCCACAGTTTTCTGCTCCCTCCTCTCGTTCTGTTTTGCCCATCCTGTCCCTGGCTCTGTTGCCTAGCAACAGCTCTTCATCTGCAGACAAGACGTTCTGGGCTATCTGGAAAAGTCCCTCTGACACCCTACACACACACACTCTCACACACATTGCACATTTGCATTAAAGAAATGTTTGTAAGAGTAACAACTTAACGCACTGGAACATAATCATGTTTTTATTTGTTCACAGCTGCATGCAAAAAATAAAAAGCATCACATTTCACTTCCTATCTTGTGCAGAGTTTCAGCATCATTGCTTCAGCCCTTCCTAAAGCCTCAGACTAGCTGCGGCAACTTCCAGCAACTGAACTTCTTCTAGTGGCCACTAGAGGCTGACTACAGAAGCGAGATGACAACTCCCTGGCAACTTCTGGTCACTAGGGAAAAATGTGTATTCCCCTGACTGGTTGGGGAGTGGCTGCTGCCTTATTTCCTTATGACTGCTTTGGTTGCTAGTAGATTGGCTTAACTTTACCTCCAAACACTTGCCAACTAGTCTCTGAGTGGCAGCAAACCTTGGAAAAAGATCATTCGCCTTCAAAGTAAACGCCCTTCCTTTAGAAATATGATTGCTGCAGCGGTGTTTGCAGACAAGTTCGCATCACTCATGCAGACTGCAGGTGACCGTGGCCACCTAGCAACCGCCAGCAACCACTTGGCAGCTGGTCGAAGAGTACACATTTTTTCTTAGTGACCTGTGGTTGCCAGGGGGTTTTGATTTAGTTTCAGTTATAATTTAGGCATCTAAATTCTTTCAGTTTTAGCCAACTAAACATGATAAGTTTATAGCAGACTAAATGTGAGTGTAAAGTTTGTTGTGTCTTTTTCAATTGCTCCACATGGTTTACAATGCGTCTTATTTTCCTTAAATGTTCATTTTGTTGTATTTTCATGAGAAACACTGGGCCTGTTGTACTGTTTCCCAGGAGCAGATCAAATCTGCTGCTGCCTAACCTTAATGCACATAGAGATTATTTCTGATTGGACCACTTCCAAACTTGTCCCGCCTTTCTACACAACTTAATTAGTTCTAGATTGGATTTAGTCATTCGAGAATATTGTCATCTTGCTTTTATTCGTTGATGAAAGCATCAGTACATTATGCCCTCATGCATTCGCTTTTATTTAGTTATTGTCCTGTTGATGGACTCACATTTGGAGCCAGCCTCAGGTGGCCATTAGAGGGACTGCGGTTTCATTTTTGGACAATTGAAACAAATTACAACCAGCTTCATTTTACAAAGTACTTGCTCACTAGCCAATAATAAGAAACCCTAGTGAGCAAGTACTTTGTGTCATTTTTAAACTGAAATTGTGGCAGTAACTGCAGGAATTGTGCAAACGTTTACACCTGGACCCTGGTGATGACCTTTATGAGAGATTAACCTCTAGTGACACCTGAGAGTCCAGCAGAGACCTCAGGACTGGGCGGGCGGGAGAGACTGAGCGGGGGCTTCCTGGCACTCTAGGACAAAACCTGTCAGCGCTGTAATCCTCTGATAAAAACCACACAAAGGAGCACGCGTCGATTTGCTGACAGACACACACCTGAGAAAGTAACACACACCGCCGACCCCAAGGTCGCTGCCAGGAGGAGTACCACACACACAAACAAGAGAACCAGAGAGCATCAGACATCTTCTTTTTATCCACTTTTATTATCTTGGTCTTCATAATCATTCATTTACAGCACAAAGGACTCACTGCCTGAGCTCAGGAGGATGTCCTTTCATACCTCGCTCTCTCTCAGCAACATCATTCTCCAGAAAATAGTTATAATTTACTCTCTAAAATAATAATACACTAGTGGAACAATGAAATATACAGCAATAATTCTTTGTATTTATAATCAAAAACGAAATAAAAATATTAATCTGGTGATGGGACACAAAGACAACACAATCACTGCGGGTGCATTTGCGCTCAACAAGGAAATCTGATTTCTGGAGGAAAGATGTGGCACAGATTCCAACAGTTTTCCACAGATTATACGTTGTTGCTGTTTGAGTTGCTCCAGGTGGCACTTTGATTTTTTCACTTAAAAACTTCACAAAAACACTTTAAGATCAGCTGCAGGAAATCAGATTTCCCGTGAGGGCGAATGCAACCCGAGGTTTGACATTTACACCGATTTATTTCTCAGTGAAAGTCCGTCGATGCACCGCTGGATACCTTAAAGACCTGGCTGATCCTGAGCCAGGTATACAGTAACAACAATCCCCCTCCATGCAGATGCAGATAACATTACACGAGCATCTTTCCTGAGTGGATACAAGCACCAAAAAGTGGCACAGATACTTTTGGAAAATGATCTTAGTGTTGAGTCAAACACCATTGACCACTCAGAAGTCTGAATTTACTACAGTGGGTTCCTGTCTTCAAATTTTAACAATGCTAACACGGGTGCAGGGCTACAGTACAGTGAAGGCAATACTCAGTGGTTCGACCCCCAGCTCGATCTGCTGCTGATCTATAGTGTTTGTGCGCACATATAAAATGGGATTGAGTTTTTGTAGTGTTAAAAAAAAACAAAAAAAACAAGCATATACATACAGCAATATTTATCACTGACTAAACCAGGTGAAGGCAGAACACAGACTACAGACTACACAGAGTTTTATCTGATGAATTATCAGAAAGCAGAAAAGATGCAGGGCAGCAGTGCTCGTTCCTGTCACAGATGTTAAACTACGATATTTCCCATGATGCTCAAAGTCGACTGTAGAAAAACAAGATTTCAGCTTCAATTCTGGAGAGGGATTAAAAATGAAGACATGAACCCACTGAAAACAGGGTCCACTGGTGGCTCTAAATTGTATGGTGCTCTCTCACCTTGCTGAACTCAGTAAATCGTCATAAGAAAACAAAACAAAACAAAAAAAACAGGAAGGGAGCGGGACGGACAGGTTTTGGCGCTTGCATCCACTTTTGAAAGATTGTTTTCTGCTGCATCGATGTGAACAGTACCAAGTAAATGCATATTTGGCTTTTAAAGGAAATCTAATCCATTTATGTTAAAATTGCTCAGAGTGTATGTGTGTGTATTTGGACTAAACAACATGTAAACACAACTTTCAGGCTTCTGAGAATAATGACTTGAACCGAATCTGACGAAGGAGACAACACGCAGCGCGGGAAGGAGACACGCACACTCACGTAGATGTGGGACATGGCCACAAGAAAGGCATTGTGGGAAGCACGGGTAGACAGAGGGAAGCCTGTTTATTTGTACTATTTGCATTTCTATATACACTCTGAGTTTATGTGTGTGTGAGGGTTTGGCAGTACACCTTTTCACAGGTCTGTGCATGTGTGTGTTTGTGAAGTGGCATGCAGGCATGCTCTGTGTGTGTTTTTCTCATAGCGCTCTGGGAATGATGGTGAAGGGCAGGATGGGGCTGCTGGCTTCCAGCTCCAAGGCGGTGAGAAAACACTCAGTGGCGGCGGCGGTGTTTCCCTGAGCCTGCAACACCTCGCCAAGACTGTTCCACACATCGTGAGCCGTGCTGAGGAGGACAGAGGGATGAAGAGGTCACAAGAGGAAGAACAGAAACAAATTTAAGGGGGGAAGGAAGAGTAGAGGAAAGAGTATAGTGGAGAGGAAAAACAAGGAAGATGAGAAGGAAAGAAGGAGAGAAGTGAGGAAGCGAGAAGATGGGAAATACGAGGAGAGGAAAGCAAAGAAAAAAGAAGAGGAAGAAAAAAGGATGAGAGGAGAACAGCAGCATAGAAAGAGGGAGGAGAAGTAAAAGAAGAGGAGAAATTAGGGGATGTAAGAGGAAGTGGGAAGGAAAGAGGAAGAAGTGAGGAAATAGAAAAATGTTGAACCACAGGTGCCTTAAAGAAGAAAACTTACAAACATTACCATGTTTAAACACAAACAAACTCACCTGTTCACCTGCACGGCGTCTCTCAGCACCTTTTCCGACAGACTGTAACGCTGCAGCTGGTGCAGGATCAGACCCTGCAACAGAGAAAACAACAAGAGAAGAAGAGAACGTCCCCCTTTTTTTTAAATCATGCTGTGTGTCAATGATTCAGCAGTTGGCTTTATTTAAAAAGAAGCTCTAAAGTTACATTTAATATCGGTAACATCCACCCTCCTCTCACTTTTAACATTAATTATTCATTGAAGAATTTAAACCAGAGATTCAAATTTACACAGTGCGCCGTGTCATTTATCTTCTACCGCAAACTACCTGCCGTATTTTACACACTTCCAGTTATAAGATGATGATTTTCTTTGGGTCTGAGCTCTCTACTCCCTTTTTTTCCTTGCATGAGAGCTATGGAGATCAAATTCAGCAAATGGGAAAAACTAATGGAAGTAATCTTCAACAGGTTTATTATTGAGGGACAGCCACCTCCACAGCTAATGTGCCAAAATGTGCAGTTCCTCGAGTGGCCACTTGGTCTTTATCGACGCCCGTGTTACAAGGAATTAGTTTACAGCAGCAATATCAAACTCATTTTACACGGGTGGCCACGTACAGCCAACTTTCATCTTTTGGTAGTTTATTCCTGAGACTGTCCACTAAAAATAAAACTCTTGCAGGCTCTGCCCGGCCGATTCTGGCCCTCGGGCCTTACGTTTGACACCTGTGCTTTTCGGTGCCACCCACCATTTTTTGTGTGTCTTATTGTCAACCACGTGTCTTAACAGAATTTTAACCCCATGGAAACAGAACAATGGAAAACAGTGGCTGGAGACCACAGCGTGACCCAAATTATTTGTGAACATGACTGCAGTTGGTCCAAGTCTGGAGACAGGTTGCCTCCCAAAAGGCGACCCCAATCGAAAGCGGTCGAAGATCGAGGGTGTCCCAGTGATCACCACAACTGGCAAACTCCGACTTCTTCCAGTCACAAAGAGGTTGCCGTCCATTTTTTTTACAGTAGCGTGAGTGAGTATGATGAGGGAAGTGTTTCTTCTTCTTTGTAAGTTGGCGTGATTGCAGGTGATGAAATCATCTGGTTTGGGGTTGCTTCACTGCCTCATGGCCTCCGCAGATTATCAAAAAGTGATTATAAGCAGAGTAACCCGGAAGGAGACCCTTTAAACTAATAACGATGCCAGGCACATCAAGAAATCCTGAAGAGAAGAAATGGATCAGAGTTGTGCATCCATCTTAGTCCTGTCCGGATTATTTCTGTCTATTCGTGACTGGAAAGCACTCTGACTGAACGCCTGTTGTTTTTAACTTTTATAAATAAACATGAATTCCTCCTGTTTTTAGTTGCTCTTAACTTAAGGTTGCATCATTTTTTTTCCAACCTACTCTTTTTCTTCTTTGTTCCATAACTGCACTTTTAATCTCTTCTCCTTTTCTTTTTAGTACTCTTCATGTGCTTTTCGTTTTAGTCTCGGCTTTTACTTCCTTTGATTTACCTGATTTAACTTTTGCAGACTGATGTTCTGTTCCACCGTGGGTCAGTCAGCTCAGTTCTTTATTTCACTTTTATTATTTTCACTCTTTTCATCTATTGTTAAATTATCACTTAACATTAAATAAGCCGAATAAATTGGAGAAAAAGACAATTTTCTTTATAGGCATGTTCAACTACACCATCTTTTTCCTGCAGACACACATTCAAAAGATACAAACAAGCTCGAAACTTTCCCACTTTACCAAGACGACACCCTTTTTAAGAACTCTAAAAACACAAAATCCAGTTTTCAAGCTAAAATATCAACTACACAAATTGTCAAAAGCCTCCAAATGCATGAAAACATTTTAATCTGCACTCGGGTCAGATGGACACACTGACTACTGACGTACTGATTCTCCTTCAGGTGCCATTGCCGTGCTGTCACTGGAGAGAATTTTTGTGTGTTACTCTCTCCATCAGCAGGTCTGTTCGTTTCTGGCCTGCCAACATGAGTGAATGCATTGACAAGGGCAGACGGAGCAGACTGAAAACAAAAAACAAACTTGCTCTCCTCAGGTGAGGTTTAACCGTCCCGGCAGACTGTAGGTAATTACATAAAAACACACAAAACCCGTCAGGGTGTGAGGGCACTGCAGGCGGGCAGGTGGAGGACAGAGTGTCTTACCAGTCTCTGCATGGTCTTGACATGAGTCGGGTTGATGGACAGGGCCTCCTCGTACCAGCGCTTTGCTTCGTCTATGTTGCCCCTCAGCTCGGCTATCTGCCCCCTCATGTAGAGGACGTTGTGGGATGTGGGGAAGAGGTTGGCGGCTTCCTGCGTGCACGCCGTGGCTTCAGCAGGTTTTGACATGCCGATGTACACCTCAGCTGTTCAACAGAGACACACGCAGAATTTCAAACTGATAGAAACACTGTGAACCTCCAGGGCTAAAAAATAAATTCCTCCAACTGTGACATCTTAACTGAAAGAATTTTATGAAAAGATCATTTTTGTTCCACGTTTTTCCTCAAAGCATCCGAAGCCCATTCGGTGCAAGTTTACACATGTTGATGATATATGATCTCTCGTATCTGTTGATCTTTTGTGGACGTAATGAGACATTCTTCATCATCTTCTTCTTTTTTCTGCTCCCTTTGGGGCTGGCTACAGTCTGCCTGCATCTCACCCTATCCCAGCATCTTCTACTGACATACTGATCCTCTGTGGTCTTCCTCTTTTCCTCTTGCCTGGTAGCTCCATATTGGACCCTTTGTCCAGTATATCCACTACTACTCCTCCACACATGTCCAAAAAACGATCTCAGCCTTAGTTCTCTAACTTTGTCTCCAAACTCATCTACCTTCTCTACCTACACTCCTTGCAGCTTCACTATTACACCCGTTGCTCTCTCTCTCTCTCATTCTCACACATATATTCAGTTTTTCTTCTACTGACTTCCATTCCTCCTCACTCCAGAGCATACCTCCACCTCCCCAGACTTTCCTCCACCTGCTCCCTACTCTCAAAGTCCATCATCGTCCACAGAGACTCCTGCCTGATCTCATCTGTTAGCCTGTCCATCACCACTGCAAACAAAAAGGGGCTCAGAGCTGATGCCTGACGTGTAATCTATATCTCCAGCGACACACCTCGCCACTGGCCTGCCGTCATCATATATGCCCTGCACATATGTGCGTTTTTTGTTTGTTTGAATGACTAATTAAATGTGACTTTTGGACTGCTTTTGCTGCACGGACACGGTAATACTCTTAACATAATGCAGAAAATAAGAAAGGATAAAAACATTTTTCCCTTCAAGCTGCATGAGCAGAAAAAAAAAAAAAAAGACTTCTTCACTTCATGCCCAGCTGATGCTTTCACTGCGCTGGTGTGATGAAGACAGAATGATACGAGTAGAGACGGAGGAAATGAGCCTGAACTGGCTGATTACATTAGCCGTATCGCCGGGCTGGACATGGCCAACCCTGACAGGAAGCAGCTGGACAGATAAACAGGCGGACAAACTACCTCAGCCCGAGTGTGTGTGTCTGTTTGTGTGGACACCGCAGTCTGTCTTGGTCGCTGAAATCAGAATCTGAGCTCAAGTGAGGGGAAATGTAATATATCCAGTACATATCTAATCAAACTGCTCTTCAATAAAGTCCTGCAGGCTGATGCCGGTGCACTCACTCTGACCTCATATCTGATTCTCCGATGAAGCAAATATCGACCACAAGCCACAGCGAAAGAGGTGAGCAGACAGTGCCCTGCTGTATTTGACGGCTAGTTGCAAAATGATTCATTATTAAGGCATAAAATAACTTTCATGCATGCGCTGCGAATGAGTAAGAGGATACCTGCATGGAGCCAGATCTGAGCCAGGGTCATCCAGGGGTGCAGGGGTCCATGTTTGGGGGCACTGCTCTGCAGAGAGGAGGCGACTTCAGATAGAGCCTGCTCCACACGACTGGCTGCTATGGAGGTAGCGTGCACCGAACCTGGAGGGTGGAAATCAAACCATTACAGACGAATACACCATATTTCAAATTTTGTGACTAACCACTACAACAGCAGTGTTAGGCAGCCATGTGCCACAATGCAGGGTGATTTTAACTGAACAAAACAACAGCAGAGGCCACTCATTACTGTGGTTCTGCAGTGTTTGGTTGCAGTAAACAATTGGAGTCCACACTAGCACACAGTTTTTCAAGCCTTAAAATAAGTCCACGCCATTCAGCACTCGGCGGCACACAGTGTTAGGGCCCTGAGTTACAACGAATTAGTGTCACCATCATGCATAAAACTGCATCACTCTGCTCATTAGTAACTAAAAGAAGTGTCGCTGTGATGGTCTGCGTATCCGCGGACTATTACAGGGGTCAGCATGGGAGGAAAAGCAGGTCCACAAAAGCCAAACGTATCACAACGCCACACAGAACAACCCCCTTACACATCACAAAATTTGATCTTTGTCTTGTTTTGTTTCGCTAAACTGTCATATGCATTGCAACCTAAAGGGATTAAAAATGAATAAAACGTGCCTCTTAGAGTCTTTTTCTAAATTTAAAATGAACACAGCTTGCTTTAATCTGATCCGTCCCCTTCACTGACTGAAGGAATAATAAAAAAAGATTTTAAAAAAGGAGAAGATTTGAATTTTAAAGATTTCTAAGAGAGGACTACGTGGCAAAAGGATGTCTCGATTCAGCTGAGAATCCTGTTTGCTCTGGAGTAATTTATTAGACGCCACCATGCAGCAGCCCAGCCGAACGCAGCACAACACGGGCAGGATGGCGTGTAGCGCTCCCTAAATTAAGCCGATGATGGCGAATAAACACCTTCAGCCTGCAGGTGGAATTTGTTTCGGTAATTTGAAGCTTTATTTGATTTATTTCAGTCTTACTTTGTTTCACTTTTCTCTGTGCATCGTCTGTCTGCAAGCCTGTTTCTGTACTGCAAGTTGGCAAATGTGGATTTTTACCCAAATCCACATTTGGATGTGTGTAAAGATGATTTAAATGCATAAGGCCCAGGAAAGGCCAGTGAACACCTCCACCCCTAGAGGAGCTGGAGGAGGTGGCCAGTGAGAGGGAGGTCTGCACGAATGTATTAAATACGCCAGAATTACACTGAATTAAAGATCTACAGATTACATGAAGCCCAAAGTGTTCCCTGCCTCTAGATTCTTCAGATCTGTCACCCTGTGACCCAAAGGACGTTTGTCTGCTCACAAATACCTCCCCATCATCTATCTGTTGCTTACTATGCTCCCGTGCACCTCCTTTCCTCCGATCCTCCTCCAGCTGCCGTTTTCTTTTTTGTTTCTACCCGCAGGTCTTACTGTTTGTGTGTGCTGCTTTTTGTTTGTGTTGGACTTTACATCATTCGTGGAGTGTTTATTGTTGCACGTTATGCTTGTTGTGATTCTACGAAGATGTCAGGGTGTGTTTGAATGTTTTCCAGTGGTGTGTTGCTGCCACCTCTTTAAATAAGAATTTTAATGACTCCTCTGGTAAAAACCACTGCAGAGTCCACGCCCTACTTGTTCACTGAGGTTTTGTGATCAGGGTTTGTAGAGTAGTAGGCTGGGGCGGGCTGTCAATATTTCGATACAGCTTGGTCGATCCATATAAAAAAATAAATAAAAAAAAAACTTGGCTAAATTTGCAAGGGTCAGATTACCATGTGGGATATGTGGCTGCTCAAAACGAGGTCTTCTTTTTATCCTCAGTTTGACAACAGGCTCACCTTCAACCCGTGTTTCCTTCTGGACTTAAATGTGCTTTTCAGTTATCAAAAAATAAACAAACACCAAAATAGTGCCAAATTCCATGGTATGAAGGTTAAACTTAGCTTGTAAGTTATGGTACAAAGTTGATTTTGAGGGCGTCAGGCGGGAGGCACTCACTGAAATAACGCAAAAATTTGCAAAGAACCATATTTGACACGAGCGGTACTTTGACATCATGTGAAAGATGCGATCGTTAGCCTAAGTGTCAGAATACAGAGAAGGATATCAGCTGTACAGAGCTGATAATGCCTTTCATGAGAAACTGCACCACTTCCTCATTTGTGCGACTTCCCACAGGGGTTTGTTAGATTTCAGCCAGATTACAACACTTGAGCATCTGTCAGCAATTTGCCTCGAGCTTGTTGTAACAGTTACTGTCACAACTACCATCACATTCGTGAGAAGGAAACTGCTTCCTGGTGAGTTTTTGTTCTCTTTCACGTTACCGAAAAGGATAAATGCATCAGAAATAACATCCGTGTGCTGGAAAATAAGACCCTCGTCTGGATTGTGCTCTAAAACAATCCAAACAAGTTGTTTCCTGAACACCTTCATGCTGCTTTAATGTGACAACATGCAAAAGATGCCTGAGTTCTTCCTTCTAACTCACTGTGGGCATTTGGATCAGCCACCAGCATGATTTAAAAAACAAAACAAAAAAAAAAAAAAAAACTGTTTGCAGATGTCACCTTAAAGCAGAAGATATTTGCACATACTCTCGTCATATGAATATGGCACATATCTGGACCTCTTGGGACAAAGGGGGAGCAATGACGGAAGAATGGATGAGGGGGGGGGAAAAAAAAAAAAAAAAAAAAAAAAAAAAAAAAAAAAAAGATGGAGGTTAGATGGCTACTTACAAACAGAAAACATGGAGGAAAAACCAAGTGTGTTAGCGTCCTGAAGGCCGCCTTGAATAAAACGAAGGGATGGAAAGAAACAGAAAGACGACTGTTAATGATTGAAAGAGAGGAAGAGACAGAAGAAATATCCAAAGCACGATGAGGAAAAAAAACAAAAGAATCCACAGAAGGTAGACTGCAGCACCCCGCGGGGTTTTCATTCTTCACACCGTCACTTTTAGACCACATGACAGCAGGCGAGCCGCTTCCACTCATGCACCCTTTCTAATGACAGAAGTTTGATTGAACATGTGAATATGGAGGACCGAAACAGACCAAACTGTGAATAACTACATTTAAAAAAAAAAAAAAAATGTAAAAAGAATTCTCATGGAATTAGCAGTAACTGAACTTTCAAAATAAGAGCGCTGTTTCTTTGCATAGATGGAAAAAAAAAATATGTATAGAAAATAAAAAAATCAGTATGTGTGGAAGTCCTGAAATATTTAGGTCAAGAAAAAATAATCGGTAAATAACGATTATTTGTAGGAATAAATGCACTAAAAGGAATACTTAAAATAACTGTAGGTAAAAGCTAATTTTTATGTGCTATAAAACACTAATTATGTTCTAGTTTGTTTGCTTAATGGCAAATTACTTCATTTTACTGAGTCATTCATTCTTTTTTTCTGTTTTTTTTTTAATGTTTGGCAGAGTCAGTCCTCCATAAATGCACACCCAGTGGCCTATTAAGTAGTTAGTGCCATAAAGTTTTTTTAAATACCAAAATGTCAAGAAGGCCCATATTTCAAGTCATGACAGGTTTTTGTTTCAAAATTTGGTGAGGAACATTATATTTTACACCTCATGATGTGGTGCACCTGCGTATCTGAATTAGCTTTTTAATGAACTAATCATTCAAAAATCTCCTAAAGAAAGTAAATTTATCATATTTTCAGTAACCATGATGATCAACTAGCTGTCACCGTTCTGTGGCCTGCGGGAAAAATAATCTAAAAGACAACCATTACCATTATTATTATCATTAGTAAGAGAGATGGCAACAAGGACAGACAACATCAAAACTGGGAAGCACGACAAATTAATGCTGGCTGAGATGGAAACACTGAAAATTATTAAAAACAAAAACAGAGGTGCAGAGAAAGTGCAGCTGTGATCTGTGGAAAAAAAAAATCTTTTATAACATAAACCGCCTCCCCCCCATCTGATCAATAAATTTTAGCTAAATAAAATGAGTGTGTGTGTGTGCGCGCATGTTTAAGTCACAAAATAAGCAAAGCAAATGCATCAAAACTCAGCTCAATTCACATCAAAGTTTCTGCAAACATGCCAGGATTTACAGCAGCTCTGTGGAGTTTGTCTCAGCCAAAACTCCAAAATGGTTAGTTTCTTTAGTCTCTTTGTCCAGGCTTAAACAAATCTCTCTAATTCACGATCCGATCAGTGCGGGTGAAAGCACAAGAAGGATGTGGCTGCTCATAAGAGGAGCTTTCTTAGATATCGAACAGTTCAAAGATAGCTGGTGGTTTATGGGCACATTATATTAAGCCAGGAACTAACAAGTGATGCCTTTAAGTAAGAAAATAATTGCAAAGCAGGTAATTAATATCTTCTCCAAAAAATGCAGAAGCATTTTTTAACTTTTAAGATTTTTCTTTTGCCTTAAAACCACATCCAGGAGGATTTAAATGTGTCAGGAAATGGTGCTGCCTCCGTCCTCTTTAAGTTTTAAATATCAGTGAATTTCTCAGCATTATTAAAGTAATACAGCTTGGCCTGACAGTACTCTGCAGTACAGGAAATTTCATGACTTCATGAGCATGACAGAGATCCAACTGGTCTTTCAGGAGGCTCCGAAGTGCTTCGTAATATAGTTTGGATCTTTAATTCTATTCGTGTTTCTGGACATAAATTTTTATGATGTTATAACTAACAGCAGTCATAACATATGTAGCTCGAAAATCACAGAAACAGGCAAAAGTAACTAGTGATGACATCTGTTTGTGGTCAGTCTCCACACCGTGCTACAGGCAGAGCGGACGTGGAGGAGGATTACAGTTGGAGGACAGCTGGCGGACTATGGCGTGGTTGCAGAAGGAGTGAGTCCTGGTCTTTGTGCGTGGAGGTGGAGGAGGAGGAGGAGGAGGAGGAGGAGGAAGGGCAGGGGGAAGGGAAGGAAGAGGAGAGCGGAAAGATGGTTTTCGGAGTGGAGGCAGAGGAGTACGGGGAGGCTGGAAGATGAAGACAGGGGAAGAAGGGGAAGACAGCGGGGAGGAGACGGTGGACATGGTGGAGGGGGAGGTGGGGGAGACTGGTTCGAAACCAGAGAGCGAAGAGGAAGAACCTGAGACTTAAAAAAGAGGAAATAAAACAGAAATGAGTGAAATTAATGAAGGATTAAAGAAAGGATAGAAACAAAAAGACCTTTTTTCAAACAACATTTTTTAAAATGCTCCCATTTTTTAAAGTTTATACATTAAGTTAAAAGAAATCAGATTCTTTTATAGACTTTTCCCTCTGCTATCTGTAAAAAAGACATCAGGATGACCATTAGATGAGAGAGAATAATTAAACAAGTTTGACTCCATGTTTACTGATGAACGCTGAGCACGTAGATTTCAGGTGTGTGTACCTACCAGTCTCAGGGTCACTAAAGTCAGGCAGGGTCATAGCGTTGAGCTGTCGCCTGTCTGCTATGGCTCTATCCAACAGACTGCTGCCACGCCCCGAATCACTGCCACGAAACACACGTGGATGTAAACAAAGGAAAAAAGCACATCCGCACGCATGCAAGTACACACGCACACACACAAACACAAACACACACACGGCCTGGGATTGAGCTGCTGAGCAAACATGACCTCCAAAACAAGGAGATAAAGCATTTTAGTAAATTTGGTTACCTTTTGTTTTCTTAGTTAGATCAAGCTTCAAGGGAACTGTGTTATTAATGAAGAGACAATGACTCATTGCCAGTTATTCAAATGCTTGATTGCAGCTCTTGCTGCCAAGGATGGCACAACCAGTTATTAGATTTAGAGGGCAATAAGTTTTTCACACAGGAACAGGCAGGTTTGGGTAGGTTTTTCCCCACTTAATAAATGAAATAATTTAAAAAGTGCATTTTGTATTTACTCTGGTTGTTTATCTTGTATTAAATTCTGTTTGATGATTGAAACATTTAAATGGGACAAATGCACACAGACAAAAAAAAAAAACTAAGAAATTAGGCATATTACTAGCATTGGCTAACATTAGCCAGAAAAAAAGATGGCTTAAAGTGATCTGTAGTCCTGAAAACTATGGATTAAATGCCATATGTAAAGCCACATCAGTGTTTCCTTTTTCTTTTGTGTTCCTGTTGTGCCTGTTTGTTGACATTAGTGATTAGTGGACACCATTCATAAGCTAATGTTAACTTCCTCACTGTTGGCACTGGGAGCGGCACTCGGGAGCGGGCGTAAATGCCACATCCTTTGGATATTTGCAGAAAATTCCCAAGTTCTTCACAAAGAAGTCACTCCACAGACTGTCAGAATCAACAGAGAGAGTCGGGGAAGGTCTTATATTTCATAATTATGCTATAATCCATTCAGAAAATTTGCAAAAAGAAGTGTGTAAAACATTTTTTTTTTTTTTAAAACTTACTAAATGCACATTTAATTAGGGCAAGAGTTGCAGGATCATAAATATAAACTAATACTAGCTTATGTTTTCACATAGTGAGGTTTTGATTAAAATTAAAAACAAACCTAACATCAGGTTAACATCAACAGTAAACTTTATTTACAGTTTATGTTATTAACTAATATTTGTCCACAGACGCTTTTTAGTACACATCACCAAACATGCCTGGAATTATAGCATTTTTAAATGCCAAGACCATTAGAATAAATTAAATGTTTCTCCATGAAAGTGCTCAGTTGGTAGTTTAGTGTAATCCAGTCTTCACAAAGTTAGAGTCTTAAATTCTTTTTAAAAGTCTTAAAAATGTTACATTTGGTGGCCAGCTCCTTCAAGGTAGTCTCCTTGCACACCTCTGCACCCATCTCAGAGCTCCACACCGGTCCCATTATGACCACACGAAGGTGCTTATTTAGGACGAGGGCTGCATCTTCAGATCTTCACAGCAGCGACCTGTCAGCCTTAATATTATTTTGGAATAGAGGTCAAAGCCACAGGGAGCTCAATCTCAAGAGTAGGAGAAATGGGAAATCACAGCCACCTGCCTCGGTTACAAATGCTCTCCCTCCAACTCCTCAAGACATTAGATTAGACGCCCAGTTTTACCCTGGGGGATGACATCATGGTGCTCAACATCTGATGCACTTTGTTTGGTTTTAAACCGCTGATCACAAGTAATAATCTGGAAGTATATTACCTTAAAGGGGATAGTAACATTTAAATCAGGTCTAGTTATTGTTTTTTTATTGGCACCGTATCTTAATTATTTAAAATAAAAGCAAACAAATAAAAAAGCTCAAACTCTTTGTTTTGTTACAGCTCCAGCACCAGAAACAAGAGAAGCAGTGATTCCCAAAATTTAAGGGACTATAAAAAGGAAACAACAATAAAACAAAGCCATGTGATTTGAACCATGTGTTATTGTTCATTTATCTGACCAAATAATAACTATTTTATTTCTCTTGACTTTGGTGGAGCCGTTATTGGATAATCATCATCAAAAATCAAAATTGGAACACACTGAATATTAAAAGGACGACTCACAGAAAGCGAGTACCTCCCGCTGTGACTTTACTCCCATGTGCAGTGTTTTTCTTAAGTTTGGGAGGGGCTGACATAGAGCAGAGAGGTTTTTTGGGGGGCCATTTACTGGTTTTGCTAGAACACATGACACCAATCCTGCCTTCTAGCCACAGGCTCCGTGTTTTGTAATATTTATGTATGACTTGAACATTTCATCGTTCTTTAGATCCTCGACTTCCAAAGTTAAGACTTAAACTAGCAGCAGACGTTAGATGTGAGGCCCCGTGTATTTGAAACCACCTGCCTGACAAGATGACGTTCACAAAAATCTGTGACCACCTTCTATTACATGATGGTTTTAACCATCTGGTGTCTGGTTTGTCATCCATCTTGCACCTTGGTGTTGATGATATTCTAGTTTTGCCTGTCTGCATTTTGTAAATTCTATCATCACTGTTACCATTATTATTATTAGTAGTAGTAATAGTAGTGGTTTTATCTGGGGGGAGTGTGTGCGTACCTGGGGTTGGTAAGGTTGTAAAAGCTCTTCCAGATCTGCAGCATGTGTTTACAGGTGAGCAGAGCTTCTTCGGGTCCTCTACACATAGCCTCCAGCTTCACCTTGGTATACAACAGACTACACAACACACACAAACTCACAATCAGCCTGATCCAGCTAAATTAAAAAAAAGAACCTCGTGTGTGCCTCAGTGTGATGTCTGTGAGCTCACTTGAAGTTTTCAGGGTACTCGGAGAGAGCCATCTCTATGATATTGAGAGCATCGTGGTAGTGTTTCTGGGCAGAGAGAAGCAGGGCCAACAGGTGAAGGGAGTGGACGTCATCTCCTTGAAGCTGCAGCGCCTGTCGAACATAGCCTAGCGCCTCGGGGATCTACACACATACACACACATATGTACACAAACTACAGGTTTTCACAACATTTGGGATAAAAAGAACTTTGTTAAATATGTGCAACTCCTTGGAGTTTTGATTTTGGACGTCTGCCTTTAGTGTCACAAACACTTGTGTTGATTTTCTCTTGCTACGACTGTACATCGCATTACCTGTCTGGACACGGCAAGCTGCAGCGCCAAGTAGAAGGCTGCCAAATGGTCAGTTGGAGACAGACTCTGAGCTCTACAGATGAGAAGAGAAAGGAGAGGTTGTGTTCAAGAGGCAGCAAATAAAAAATTAAATATGGTTAGATAAAACTTTAAAGATCCCAGTGGAAAAATAAGGTCAGCGCTGCAGCAAGACGAGTGGAAAAGGGAAGCAAATGCTGACCATATTTATGGAAATAAAGAATGTCAAAGCCAAACACTGCGCACAGATTAGTCATAGCACAAGCACGAAGGTTCAAATGAGTCAAAAGCATAATGTAATGGTTTGGCAGGGTGGTAAGTTTAAAGTGTAAAAAAGAAAACAGAGCATCATAGCTCAGTCCGAACCTCTGGAAGGCTCCCAAAGCTTTCCTCTGGTATTCCTCCTGTGTGCTCCGCAATGACGCTAAAGACATGCAGAGACACAAACACACTGATGGGTTTTACATTAACACAGATTATGAATCACTGCAGCTTTTTGCACACTTCTTTTCATACTGCAAAAACATCTGGGCCAGAAACAGAAACAGATGATGCATCGCCTCATGTAAGCAAGCGCTCAATAGAGATCTGCCATCATACTCATCACAAACAAAAAGAGTCCCTTGACAGCACACATACCCAAAAGCAAAACCACTTGAAAAGTGGCTGAACACTCAAGAAGGTGAATGATTTTAAATGAGGAGAGAACTCATGGCTTCAACATAGACTTAAAGAACTATGACTCACACTTCCCTTACTTTGAATTTACTCAGAGTGAGCAAAGGTGTGATAAATTTGCAACAGTATACAACAGGGGTGTCAAACATAAGGACCACTGGACTGTGAAGCAGGGTAAAAATTTTGGACTTTTAACTGCGTTTTTATAAATTTTAAAGCCTGTCCTAGTGCTAAAGACCTCCTACACAGCTATTTGTACAACACAAAACTTGTGAAGCAATAGACAAACAACTAAATGACAACGTTTGTACGACGTGTCCACAGGAAAATAAATAAAATATGGCATTTTCTGGCAATTAACAAAAGCCTTCCACTTTCTAATTACAGGACAGTCTGGGCTCTGAGCTACCAGACCCTTTACTGTATTTTTACACATTTATTTCTTACAATTTAAGCCCAAAGAGTCGTGCCGACACACTCCTTTCATTTAAATAGAGCAGCATTTCTTCGAAATGTAATAAAACATGAGGTGTGGTGCTTAAACTGCACTTCTTTTTCTTCTATCGAGATATCGCAGGGATTAAATGTGCAGTTAAACTTCTTTACACTGACAGAAAGACGATATTCACTGGTCTGGCACACTAAAGATCAAAGTGTAATATGTATAAATAAATGTATAAAAAAGATGGAAGCAGCATCTGGGTCTGAAAAGTGAAAACCTTAAACCTGCATTCATTTTAATGGCCACCAGGGGGCAAAAAGAACTATGATCCCATAGAAACCTCATCGAAAACGGTCAGGACCTCGTAAACCTTGGTTTATGGCCTCAGTTGCTCATTTCAGGTCATACTGTATAAAACATTAGGACCATTTTGTAAATACTGGTCTGTTTAAGTGTTACAAAGGAGGATTACACAGATATGATCATTGCAATGAGCGCCCAGTTTCATATACAGCTCCACCCCTTGCTTGTCATATTAAGTGGTTGAAAGTTGCTTGAACGGGAAAGAGCAGCATCGAGTTCACCGCGAAGAGGAAGGAGCTCAAAAAAAAGAAAAGAAACCCCATCAAACGTTTTCATTGTTATCGCTCAGTTTCACTTCACTTCACTACAAACAAAAATTCTTTGTGTTTGTGCTGTTGTTGGGCAATAGGTGTCATAACAGACAAACTAACAGGCTCAAAAACATCTCCCGACACTGGCCCCTGGTGACAGGTCTGCAGCTGAGAATTTTTAGCCACGCCCCTGCATACATGAAGTGCTGTGATGGATTTCTTGGAAGCCTTTTCATGGCCTTTTGCACATGAACTGAATTCCTGACACTGCGACAAAATGACCCTACAATTTAAATTTTTAACAGTGTGAAATAGGCCATAGTAGGCAGCAGGGACAAATTGATGATGCACAACCATTTGAAAGCTGGAAAAAACAAAATCACAAAAAAGAGAAAGCCCTCCTGACCTGGGCATGTTTGAAAAAAAAAAAATGTATTAAGGGTGATTTGGACCAGAGTCCAAATCACCCTTAATACAGGAGAAGTTCAGGAGAAGTTCAGGATGGAACTTCTCCTGAACAGACTTACCATCAGTGGCTTTGAGGCTGTAAACCAAACCTATAGCCAAGTAGCCTTTGGCTCTGAATTCAGCTGCTTTCTCTCCCATGTCAATCACCATCTTTGCAAAGCACTCTCCTTCATCCAGCTGAATGATGACAGAGGGAAATTTATAGGAACAGAAAGAGAAAGTTAGACACTGGTGAACATGTTGGAGGCAGTTATATTAAGAACTAACAAACCGCCCTCACAGGGCAGCTCAGCTGTACGGTTCGCACCCAGTGGAGAGGTCCGATGCACAGCTTTACGGCCAGCAGCGGGATGGTGGGGTCATCGGGCTTCAGGCGGATACACTCCTTGAGAACCTTAACGGCACGAGCTGATTTGCCTGCTGCCATCAGCGACAAGGCGAGCTGATACCACAAGTGGAACTCCTCAAAGGCAAACTTCATGGCTCTCTCCAAACACTGAAAGAAGGTACATTTTTCTGTTTTATCGGGATGTCTCTAGGCATCAACGTTTGTCGAGGGAAAAAAGCAGTGAAAATACTATCCCTCATTCACCTCTGACAACATCTCATACTGCCCTCTCCTGCCCAAAGCTATGGTCAGCAGGTCATACACCACCGAGGCCGACTGCAGACTGATGATCCGATCGTTGTTGTGTTCAGGAATTCTGCTTAGGACGGCATCACGGTTGGCCTGAAACACACAAATGCCCACGTATGCATAGGTGTGAATACGGAAAAACCAGCTCAGTGTTCTGGCTTGGTTTACTCTGCAGAGAGTTTGTGCCTCACCATGGATTCGCTGATGAGCAGCAGCAGCAATGCTTCTTCTGTGTTCTCCTGAGGGCAAAACAGACTGCGAGGAGAGGAACGCAGCGGGAGGCCGATGGAGTGGGACGAGGATGAGAGGGAGAAAAAAAAAAGGGAGGGAAAAAATGGAGAGAAAAGTGATGAGAACAAATTGGTGGAAAAGTACACTGGCAGCAGATTTAATCTGGTATCCACGCCGAGTGCTTTGCTTCTTACTTCTCTCCCGAGTACACTCGTGGGCGTCGGCTTAGGCTGTAGCTCTTGCTATGAGTGTGTCCTTGGCGTGTCGGATCGTCCAGGGGCGATACAACGGGTGGGTCTTCAAGAGGAGACCAGTAACTCTGTTCGCACATTCCTCTGAGCAAGATCTCTGCAAGCTGTCTGGCTATGGTCTGTACGAACACAACACTTGTATATTAACTTCTTATAGCACAGCACAGGCTTTAATCTGGGTAAAGCCTCTGCGTTGGGCTCTGTCATTCGTTTGTTGGGTAAGTGTTTGACTTTCAACTTTGGGGATGTGTAGATATAAATCATTTGAATTTTGGTGTCAGTGACCATTAGTTAACCTCACTATTGTTGTTAGAGGCCAGATATAGAAACCTTTTTCCTTTTGAAGTACAAATCAAAAAATCTGTGGACAGCAGTGCCGTGCAGTGTAAGTTCTCTCTCCTTCTGTCTACCACTCACTGAGGCAAAATGTTTTTTTTTTTTTTTTTGAGAAGTCAGTTTGACTTCTGTCAGCTTAAATGTGCAACAACAGTTTGTTCTGTACTGTGAAGATGCAGCAGTTTGAACAGACAGTCTTAAAAAAAAAAATAAGAACAAAATCTTACTTCTAGTACCTTAAAGTACCTATGAAGAAAACAATTATGTTCCCCAAAAATTCCAAGCTGTTCCCTTAAGTGTTAATAAACTGTTCCTCACCATTCGTAGGTTCTGGGTGGTTCTGGTCTCAATAGCCCGAAGAATCTCTCGAAACCTGCCCACACCTTGTGTCAGGTTGCTGCAATGATGGAGACAGAAAAGAGGAAAGACAAAAAAAATATATATTACCACCTGCTGAACGACACTGAGTCCAGTGCACAGACTCATCTAATTTTGTGTGTATTGGTTTTCTTTGACTACTTGAGTAGCTTTGCATGATTCAGAGTTCAAAATAATCCCAATTTTTCTGTTTATCTTCTGTCTGAAACAAGTTGATTTAGCTCAGTTTCATTGGCTTCCCCTCGGAAACAAACAGAAACCGTTAGATAAAGGTGTTGAATTAGGTTTCACTTACTTGGTTTATTATGATTACATTTTGTAAAAGGCAGCCTATGCATGCACCAAAACACAACTGTTTAGGAGATCATACTGTTTCACATCATTTACTATTTTTTTAAACAATTTGAAAATGGTGCAAATATAAACTCACTAATTTCAGACACTAATTTCCAGCTCCATGTTTTTATACTTGGACTCTCTGAATATCTTTGCATGACTATGCAAAGACTTTTATATTGTGGGGACTCTAAGTTTGAATTAAACTGTTTCAGCTCCACCAACCTTTTAACTTTCCTCTGACTGGCTGCTACTGCTGCCACCAGCAGGTGGGCTTTCTGCTCACAGGCAACGTCATGTGACTGAGATTCAGTGTTGGGACTAACGCGTTATTAAGTAACGCGTTACAGTAACTACGTTATTATTGTGGTAACGAGCACGGTAACTAGTTATTATGGCAAAATCAGGAACGCGTTAGTCGTTACTGGGATTTAGATAGGGTCGTTACTCGTTACTTCGTGTGGTGGCTATCGCGGAGCTTCCACAGATTCAGTAACATTAGCAAGTGGTGGAAGCCAGCAGGTGGATGAGAGAAAGGGGACGCAGGAGGAGGAGAGACCCGAGGCGGCCGCCGGTCCAAGTGTGAACTGAACTTCAGGTAAGAAGTTATGACCTGCAGTCTCTCTGGGTCAGATATAAACCAAGTTTAGGTGGAGTTTATTTTCGTTATTCTGACTTTTTCCGTACTGCGTGCTAGCTAGCATGACGGAGTTTCTATACAGCTGGGTGGGTGCTATGAAGTTAATGATGTTGAACTTTATTTTGTTCATAAGTTATTAGAGTTGCCAACCGTCCCGTCTGGTATTCAGAAAAAATATTACGCGTTTCTTATTGAGGTGAAAAGGAACAGTTTGTCCCGTAATTCAGCTACAATGAAAAAGGCACAAAGCTGGAGTTATTCTGTGTCTTTGCTGCACAGCTGCCTCTTCTTTCATTCTCCCCCTCCCTCTCCCGTTTCTACTTCAATCATGAAAACTGATCAGTGATCAGCTGATCGGCTCTCTTGTTTGTTTATCGCTCACTTTGCGCCGAAAGAGGAAACCAGCGGATGTCGCGCTAAACAACAGCAGCACGTTTAAGCTTGATCAGCTGTTGTTAGAATTTATTTAATATTAATTTCTAGTATCAGCTGATGTTTGCTGGAGCCACAGCTGCAAAAAAGCTGCTGGTCATGATATGGTTTGGTTATCTGGTGAGAGGGAAACATGAAGATGAAACCAGGAGATGTCCTTACTGAATCATCAGAGCTGTGATGGAGAAACAGGTTTACCTTTTAGGTGACATGAATGAGTTGAAGGGAAGTTATGAACTGTTTCTGAGAGACAAATAACACCAGGATCCTTTTTTAGGTAGCTGACAGCTGGTAACTGTGCAGGTGCGGATCTAGCAAAGTGTTGCCAGGGGGCCAGGTAGGGCATTAACAGGGAAAGGGGGGCACAAAGAAATACTTTTCTTTCTTATTCTCATTTAAAATGTCTAGCTTTTAAAAATAATTATCTGAATCTTACAACAAACGATTGATAGATTGATGCATATATACCATCAAAACAGTGTACATCACTGTCACAACAGTGTTTATTTTCATTCAAAGGCTTTATGATTTTTCCTATAATGGCGGCCGGTCTCTAGTCAAAATGCCCGGGACGATTTTTTTGTCCCAGTCCAGCTCTGTATGCAGCTCATCTGCAGTCTGGTGTTACCTACATCTTCCTATTCAGAAGGCAGAATTTCCGAGTTCTGAGTACAATCGAAAGCACCACGACTGCAGTTTTTGTGTTGGATGTAAAAGGCGCACATGACACTGTGACGGAGGCTAGAATCATGGCAGCAGTCAATGACGGTCCAGGCGTGGGATTTCTCTCGTGGAAATATGCACATTATCTTTTCCTTTCTATTGGTAGGTGGCACAGTGCACTTGTGGCAAGTAAGCAAGCTAGAAGACTGGCAAAGTTATGGAAGAAACACATTAACAAGAGAATTCTGAGTAAAACCAAAGTTACTTTCCCTAGTAACTAGTTACTTTGAAAGTAACGAGTAACTTGAAGTAACTGAGTTACTTTTGAGAGAAGTAACTAGTAATGTAACTAAGTTACTATTTTAAAGTAACTTACCCAACACTGCTGAGATTTCCATACTGGAAATCTTTAACCATCCAAACCATATCATCCCACATTTACATCATGCAAAGCCAAAAGCAGAAGAAACTCTCTACACAGGATGACCTAATTTTTTAAACCTTTGGCCAAACACATGACAGGAGAGTTAAAGAGTAACAGGCCTTATTTAAAGTCACATTCCAATATATACACACACAATATATTTTTTATGGACATTTAATGCTGTGTGAGGCATTTTTTTATGCTAGAAGCTTCAAATGAAACCATGTTATTCCTAGAAACTATGACAAGTTGCTGTGTGATGTCATATTTATACCTGAGACCAGACTTTAATATTTACAAAAACAGAGTATGTATACTGTCTACATATTTTTGGTTTGCTTCAGAGCAAAAACAAATCATTTAGCAATAAGTAAAAAGAAAGAAAAAACAAAACAAAACAGAAACCCTGTAGGACAGAGACTTCACGCTGGCGACTACAAATCTATCACGAGGCGTCCAGCAGCTGCTGCAACACTGAAACCACCAGCAGCATTTAGTGCACTGTGTGAACTGCTCTGAGCTCAACCGTGAAAGTTACTTAACCGTGTTCACACTTTTTTTTGCTTTTATTCCACCTGTCAGCAGCTCTGTAACACCACAACTGCTGAATGAGTGAAGAATGCCCACAGAGGGCTGCTAAGATTTAAAAAAAGAAAAAGAAAAAGAAAACATCAGCAAGAGCCAGAGAGGTAAAAACTTTCCTGTCTGATCTCTCAGGTTCACCACCATGTGTTCCCCGCCCCCCTTACCCATTCTTGAAGTGGATGACATGGGCTCTCTGAAGGCCCGTCTCTAGGAAGTAGCCCAGCTCCTGGTCCTGAGCTGTCGGGCCAGGCTTTGGACTGCGGTTCTGAATCCCTGCTGACAACGCCTATGCAACAACAAACAACAAAAAGAACGAGAAGTTTACTCAACCCCCCTAACCTGAATCAATAAGACTTATTTTAATCTCAGGCGGCTCTGCATTTAAAAAGCAGACACGATTCTGCAGTGGAAATCACTGCATTACTTTTAACTGTTTACTTCTATTGATTTTTACTTTGATTTTTCAACCTCCGCTTTATTTGATTTGATTTTGTCCCTCAGTGAAAATTAAACTTCCACAACCATCGTTCCCGTTGCAGAATTCTTCCACAAATTTCAATTCAGGATTATTCAAGTTCCACGTCTCTCTCTTATAATGTCTGTCTTTAGTAAATGACTTCTAAACTGGTGCTAAACTGGCTCATTGGCAGTCCAAAAATTGACACCTGCCGGAAATATATTGTGTGTCACAAAGAGACAATATATGACAAAGAATCTGATATCAGGCTATATCGAAAAACTAAATCTGGTTTTAAATACTTCCTTTTACGGTCTTTTTGGACGTAATTAAACAAGCCTGAAACAACTTCTTGAGGAGCAGTCAAATTTTAACATTTAACTTTCAGGGTCAGAGGAGTCCACGTTTAAGGAAACGTAACAGTGTTAAAAATACCGGACCACTCATTGTGCTTTTCTCCTTTTGAAAACTATCAAATAAGCAAGTGAACAGTCAAACCTGGTACTGCAGAATTTGCTCTCTCTCCTTTTTGATTATTAACTCTCTTTTTATTTCGGAGTTTTTAAAATGTTTAAAGACATGCAAACCACCAGAGAACAAAAGACAGAGATAAGGTAGTTTTGGAAAACAATAATTAAAAACAAAAAATCTCTTATAACTATATATTATATATACATATACAGGGCTCTAGAGTGCGACCAATTTGGTCGCAAATGCGACCAAATTTTTCAGTGGTGCGACTAAAAAAAAATATTTGGTTGCACCTGTGCGACCAACTGTTCGGGTAGCGAAAAAAAAAAAAAAAAAAATCTGCAACCTTCCCTGTGGTCAACAACAGACACACATTTTGCCCCTATCGTGGACTAAACCAATCAGAGATGGTAAGGGGCGGGACCTCTCTGATTGGCCGTGGTCCAGTTGAAAGTGCAGGTGGAAGTGGGAGGTGAGTAGCTTGAATAAAGCGATATCAATTCATTAAATCCTGAATCGACTTTTAAATATAACTGTGTTTTGCCAGAAACGCCAGATTCTCAGATTAAAGCTCACAAAACCATTTCAACAACAACCAAACAGTAAATGAGAGCAGGTACACGGATTCCACACAAAGACGTAAACACGGAGCGGAACCGACGCATCAGAATCAACTTTGTCTTTCTCGGCTTTCTCACCCGACGGCCGTAGACGGACACGCTGTCGGAGCTTAGCGATTCTGATGCGTCCGGTCCGCGCTGCGTTTACGTCTTTTTGCGCTGATTCTGAGCTGCAGGTTTTGTCTCTCTCCAACCAAAATTCACCGAGCCAGCAGCAAAAGAAGCAGCAAACTGCGCTTCACATTTGATCAATGTCGTCATGAATTTTGCTGTTTTGCTTCCACGACAATTAAAATCACACTTCATGCACAGCTAGCTCTCTCTCTATCTCTCTCTGTACTTCAAGAACAGTTTCCCGTCTCCAATCTCTGTTTTCTGTATTATTCATTCGTTTATTACCCACCAGTCTACCGTTGTTTACAGCGCTGTCGGCTGCTGTCTTTTTCTTTTCTTTTTTTCACTTAAATGACCTCGGACAAGAAAGCCTATTTTTTCTGTTGTTCAATACTGAAGAAATTTAAACTTTATATGCAGAACATTGTAGAATATTTTTAAGGTTATCTGCTATAAAAAGCCAGACCAGGAAAATCTCCTTCATGTTTTTCTGTGTTTTATTCTCAGTTACTTTCACACAAAGGCATCTGCTGTGATGTTCACAATTCTGATGAAGTCAGTACTGATAAATGATCAGAATTATAATATTTCTGACTGTCTGAGGCTAAGTTGAATCGAATCGGGACTTTGAAAACCGGAATCGAATGGATTATAGAAATCAGTGATGATACCCAGCCCTAGTGAGCAGCCTAGGCACGACAGAAGTGGATGTAGCTGTAATAGGAAAAGAACTATTGCTAACTTTTCTGTTAAGTTAAGGCCTGATCCTTCTGAAATTCATAGCCAGTGCTCTGACACGGTGTCATCAATCTTTGAATGCTGAAAAAGCACAGTGTATCCAGAAAAACACATTATATTATATAAATTATTATAAAATTTGTGTGCGCCTAACTTTTGTGCCGGTACGCCTAACTTTTTAAAGTTAGGAGTACCTGTACGCCCATGGCAAAAAGTTAGTCTAGAGCCCTGATATATACACGAAAGGTGGAGGAAATTAGTCTGAAAGCTACTTTGCATACTTTTGAATATAAACTAGAATACAGTAAAATACTTTAAGGATCAGGGAGTGCATTATAAGAGGACTGCACACCAGGAGAGATAAAGAGATTATTTTGGAGGGAAAAAAAATGTTCCTTTCGTTCATTCCCTTAAGAGTTTCATCTCTGTGATTTGATGAATGTACCCACTGCTCCCAGTGTTGTTGTTTAAAGAAAAAAAAGTATATTTCCATGCTGTACAGCCCCTCAACTCTAAAACACTAATAAGAAAGATGTTAAAAGATAAGCTATGCAAGTTTCTGGTATTAGAGTCTCAACAAACAATCAAATATCTCCCGTTTCAGCATTTGATAAGCTGCTTTTCTGCTTTAAAATAAACAGAAGGTTTTCCCATCTATGTCTTAAATACATTATCGTGACATCGTTAAAGTATTCCTTAACTAGCACCTGTAATATTGCACACGTTTTGTTGAATTTCTCACAAGTATCACTACATCCAGGTTGGAATATTTGAGCTGCATCCTTCTCAGTTTTACTGCAGTTTGCTCAGTCTGTGCTCTCGGCAAATAAAGACGAAGAGATTTGTTTGCCAGTTGGCCGTCAAGGGCGGTGGCGCATCAGTCAAACTCGAACGCAGTCAGCAGGATGTTCATCACACGCCCATAAGGACAGTGAAAAACAACAACACGCAGAGAAAACGTTGCACTCTGTGAAGTCATCACAGCCTGACAACACACCTTCTCGGCCTCCTGCAGATAGAGCAAAGCAATGTCTCCAGACTTTTCGTAGCAGGTGATGATCTCCTGCTCCCGCTCGGTCATGCTCCTGTTGGACGCCGGAGACCCGGCGTTCTTATTGGATAGAGACGGTGAAGCAGCTGGGACTTTCTCTAGGCACAAACCTGAGGAAGAAAGAGAGAAGAAACATGGTGTGACTGGGAGACATTTTGCCCTATTTGACACCATCACCTACTGTCACTGATGAATGTTTTCCCAGATGAAATCAGTTAAACACATGCAAAGACAAACAGTGCAGTCTGCAGCTTCTTTTTACATCTGTGGCACTGCACTGCCACCGTGTGGAGAGAAGAGGTGCTGCAGAGATTAGTGCTGATTAGCTTGATGACAGTTTAAGTGAGGTTAAGGAGGACACAAACAAGGACTGTGTATACCTTTAGTCGCATAAGACTCTGCTATCATAGACAGCCTGTACACAGGAGCTCCAGCCAGCTGCATGTCGTCAAGGTTCACCTTGCTGTAGTGCCCTGTCAAATCACGAATTATGTATTAATAAACTGACCTACTTATTCACTAAAATGAGGGGAAAAAAAATGTTGAATATGAGAAATATGAGTCACCTAAAGCATCTTTGTATTCTCCCTCCACATAGCACAGTTTGGCCATTAACAGGCTAGCTTCCTGGATGTAATCCGGCTAGAAGAGAGGAATAAATGAGTAAATAATAAAGGATGTCTCTATGTTCGGAGTTTTGATTTTCAGCCCAGTGGTTACCTTCAGGTTTCCTCTGTCCAGAGCAGCAGTGAGATGCTTCCTGACCTCCAGCAGTTTTGGCCGTTGGACCCTGGGACTCGTACCTTGCTTGATGGGATTCTCCTTCAGGTACGTCTGCAGCTTACATTCACCCAACAGCAGCTCGCCCAGGTCATCTAGAACAAGCAGGAGGTCAGAGCAACCATGACATCACATCCTTTTGTCCTCATCCAGCATGTCTCCAACACTTTGAGAGCTTACAGTTGATCTATTATGCTCATGAGCATGAGACCCAGTTCAAAATAATCCTTATTCGTCTTACACTAGGTTTCTCCCTAACCTGCCTATTTCTGGTTGCTTGGTGTGCAGTTTGCATGTTCTCCTTGGATACTCACCTGTAAAGGTGTGCCATTTTCATTCATTATTTGCCTTATGACTTTAAGGCCTAATGCAGGGTGAACACCTGTTTAAAGTTCTCAATCAAGCACCTGAGTTTGTCAATGAGGCATTAACATCAACACAGTATTCTTTGATCTAAGCTTCCTATAGCCAAGCTGTCGCTACAACCACATGCCAACAATGACAAACCCTGTAACCTGTGTACACTCACGCAAAATATCTGCCAAGCAACATGGACTTAATTTAATGCCATAAAAGTATGCAAAGAAGTAACACAGAAGAAAATATGGAAGTAACAGGGGCTCAAAACACCCCGAGTGTAAATTATGATGCATGAACTGAGGCTTAATGGTTATTCAGAAACTACTCAGGGTTACAGTGAGAATGGCAAATCTGCACACGGAGAAACGCTGCTTTGTTTGCACACATACCAGACAGAATTATGCACTCCGGGCTCTGATCTGAATATCTTCACTAATGACTCCAAAACAAACAAACAAAAAAGGTGCTGGATAAAAATGCAAAAATGTGGAGACCAAACCTGTGTATAAAGTGATAGTTGCTACTTCCTTCTTTTGTATACTATCAGTGGTGATTCCCCAAATCCACATCTAGTCTACAGTGGACTTGAATTTAGGTCTTGAATTTACTAGGGACTTACGAAACATCCCGAGGCTTCAGGTCATCACGAACAGACTTTTATGCTCTGTTATACAAAAACAATCTGGTGCTCACTAAAGGGGTTGTAGCTTAAACAAAGGCCAATTATGGCTTTTCATATACGTGAAATTGAATTTAACAAAGCTTGTTTTATTTTGTTTAGTAAGTGGCCAAAATAATTACAGGAAAATGCCTCCGCTTCTTTTAACTTCACTGATGATATCACTGCAGTAAGTCTTATCTGTGACAGGAAGGGAATCTGCATACTGGAGTGAGGAACAGCAGCTGATGAGATGGTGAAAAGACAACAGTTGGACCTTCAACACATCTCAAACTAAAGAGCTTACTGTTGACTCTAAAAGGGAAATAGTTCAACATCTCTCCTTTTCCACCACTGGCCATGTTGTTGGAGAGGGTCTCGTCCTTCCGCTTCCTGGGCAGCACTATACATCAATAGTTATCAAGGGACACGAACACCACTGTCATTGTTAGTAAAGCCCACCAAGACAGCTAAGAAAATACAGCATCAGCTGGGAAGGTATGATCCATGTTTATAGAACCGTTACAGAAAGTGTGCTTCCTTTCTCCATCTTGACTCAGGAAGCACAACCAATCAGGACAAACAACAGCTTGAAAAAGCAGTACATATAGCTCTCAAGATCATTGGATGCAGTCTACTTTCCACAGCTTCACACTATACCACCACTGACCTTGCCTAATCTGCAAATCACCTGTTCAGTCTTCTCCCATCAGGCAAAAGATACAGGTTTACTGGGATTCTGTTTACAGTTGTATTTGTTTTTACAGTTATACTTACTCTTCACTACTATATTTAAGTTGTTTTTAATTTAAACAACAGTTAGTTTTAATTTTTTTAGTTAAGGTGTTTTTACAGAGTTCCTGCTTTATTGTCTGCTTCTTTCAAATCTCACAATAAATCTCTCTCATTTCCAGTTTCATATCCTTTACAGATGCAATGATACAAGTTTAAAAAAAATAAACCAACGTTTCCTTGTATAACAATAATGATGTTTAAACATAAAAGCTAAGCACATTTAAATTGCATGACAAAGGTTGGCATATAAATGAATTTGACTATAGTTCTGTTAAAGTAGTTTCATCTTTCATCTTATTTTCATTTCATTCAAATGTCATTAAGAAAAGTGAGAAAGTCCTTCTTGCATGTAACTTTTATAATAACCAAAAAAATAAGAATAACATTTTTTTTTAAAGTCTGTCGTGAGTAACACATCAGCCTTGCTTAACTGGTTTTATCTTTTAAACTAAAATATCACACTGCCGTTTACTGATACCCTGAGAAAGCAGTTTGACAGCTAGCACGTATTGTAGCCATCTTAGCCAACCAGAGAGACTACCACATTTAAATATCTAGTGGTTTCAGCAAACGCATGGCCGTCATTAAATAAATGTTAAGGGGTACAACTTAGAACTATAACCTTCTGGAAAATTCGGCACAAATAAAAATTGGCAGAGGTGATATTAATTTATTAAAGTCTCGAGTAAGTACCCCGATAGCGCCCCAAATCGGTTTAACTGGTGGCAAGGGGACAGTGAGCTGAAAAGATAAATAGATAAATAAAAAATGTGAGATAAATCTGTCGTTTTACTCTAGCGATGTTTCTTGAAGTACAATTCATAAAACGTTATTGATCCTCCACACTAGTCAAACACATCCAACGTTAAATGGATACATTTCTGAATGAAGTCCTGCGTGACAGGAAACTGAGCTGTCAGAACACAGGAACTCAATCACAGCAGCGAAAACTGTTCACATCTTTAAACTCAAACCTTCCTAAAGTTTAACAAAGACCTGTCACATCTCTTTCTTAAAGTCTTTACGAGGTAACTGGCTCTAAGCAGAGGCGACAACTCCCAGCATCGGCTGCCTCTGTCAGGAAGTAGCGAGGACTGAGGCCAGGGAGGAGGCCCCATACACTGGATGAACGAACAGCGGAGAAACCCGGCACACTTCCTACCGTTTGATATCAGCTTAGCCGAGAGCTGTCGCACCAACTCTGGAATCTTGTCCCACTGGGCCTCCGAGCGGCATCGCTCTATCTCTATCTCCAGTCGTGAACCAGACTTCCTCGCTGTCATTTTGGCGAGTGAGGAGCAGCGCCAACTGCACCAAAACACCACCGGAGGAGCAAGCTAACGCTGGGTGAACCCCAGCATCCGGTCCCCACTTTCAAAATAAGACACACTAATTGTTTTATGACTATAACAATGAAATAAAACACTGGTTGATTAAACTTAGCTGTTATTTTGGCCCTTTGAGTACTGTCGGTGCCATTTGATCACGCAGAAGAACAATTAAAAATGTACCTTTAATGTTGTAAAACATTTATTATGAAGCAATCAGAAAGGAAATTTGTTTTTCCTGACGATAATAGGAAGTAGCCCTCAGAAACACGGTGAGGTGTAAGTAGGTGTAATGGCAGATTTGTCGTTGTATTTGGCGAATGTCAATGTTACATTGGGACAAACTATGGAAACTGAAAAGGTTAGTTGATGCTAATAAAATGTTTACTATTTTCTCTTTATGTGACAGCTCATATAAAGATTTGTAGTATTAATAGTTAACTACTTCCTTAGCAAGGAAGCTAACGGGCAACAAAAACAAAGCAACTGAAGTCACTTAAACTCTCTAACCAGTACTTTGATGTCGCGAGTTGTATTTTGTGTGCAGTCAGCTCTTAGAAAAACACATTAGACCACTTTTATTTTTGTATCTGTAAGGGTTTTATATAAACAGCAATTTAAAGTCCGATGAGTGCTGGATTTTAGGGAAGAGAAGATACTGATATTGTTGTCAATATTTTTACATACATCCCCACTAATCCCAAAAATGTGATTCTGTTCATCTGGACGTATCGTTTTCGATACTCATCCAAGTGACTTCTTCAGTCTCAGAATCACAGAATCAGCTTTTTGGGATTTCCTTACCTGGATGATTGAGCATGCATCATGACATCCCCACTAATGTTTGGTTAAATGTCCCTTAGTAAGTTGCACCTTGACCAGATGCTTTTGTTAGTCATAAACAAGCTTCTTGCATAATTTGTTGGATATTTGACCACTCATCTTGGAAAAATTAGTAGAGTTCATTTAAATTGGTTGGTTTCTTGGCACAGACCTGGCTTTTAAACATTGTTCCCAAAGTTTCAAGGAGTTTAGGTCAGAGCTTTGGGAGGGCTATTCCCATTCCAAACCCAGTTTATATGTGGTTTGGGTGTCATTCTCCACCTTTGTCCACATTTCAACTGTTGATTTGAGGTCAAGTTGAAGAATTTGGAGGTAGTCCAAATGTACCAGTACCACTAGCAGCAAAATGGTCACATCACTATCATCCTTCACTGGCTACCTGTTGGATATAAAATACATTTTAAAATTATATAAATTACTGTTAAATCAAATTCCAGGCCTCAATCCTACTTTATGAACTGATTTGCTACCTGTTTTTTACATTAGGCCTGAAATTGAGCATTTTCTACTCTAATAAAAGCTTTTACTTCAGTAAATTCTTCTATCAATTCTTTATTGACTTATATATGTGTTTTATTAAAAAATATCATTAGTAATACAGTTTCAAATTATCACCAGAGTACAGGAGGGGAAGCAGAATTTGATACTGTGGAGATGGGGGACCCCGTGGGAACGCCAGGGAAGGTGAAGGTTCCTCGCAGAACCATTTACTTTGCCAATGGAGAGACCATGGAGGAGTACAGCACTGATGAAGAGGAGGAAGAGGAGCAGACTGCAAAGAAAGAAGTTATTTCTGTAGATCCGGTATGCTATTGGCACAGCAAGAGCCGAATAACAACAATCAATTAGGTTTTTCAAGGATTTTTGAGCCCATAGTTTTAGTTTTTAAGTCCCACAGCTGAAGTGTACAGCTTCCTGGTGAACACAGTAGACCAGCAGGTTAAGATACAAAACTGAGCAACTATATCATTTTCAGTCATTTGGAACTGCAGTGTTTCTTTATACTTCTTTGTGTTTCCAAATATAAAAGAGGAAGAAAGTTGAGCTTATATTGAAGGGAAATTCAGCTAATATTGTTTGTTCCAGTCAGAGGATGAACTCAGTTGGAAGGCCCAGTATGAGATACTGTACAGATTGTTATGACTTGTGAATACTAATATAGTCCAAGAAGAAAAAGATGCACCTGAAACACTGAAAATTTTTAAAATTTTTCAATATGCTTCTTGAGATTTATTTATTTTTTAATCATATCTCATGTCCACATGCCTGTTTTAGTCCAAACTGACCTGGGGTCCTTACTTCTGGTTCCAAATGTGGAGGATGGCCACCTCCACTGTATCAGGTAAAACTCTACATTGTAAAATTACTCATAAAACACCAGCCGTTGCAGGTTGAAAATACATTCTAATACCAGAGAAATTTAAATAAAAGTAGAGCTAGTAAAGCTAGAAGGTTGGCCTGGTGTCATCGCTACATTAAGGCTCTTTAGAGCCTTTCAGGGAGTTTTAAAAATAGCTTTTTGAAGTGTAAATATCAGGAAATGTTATAAATACTTTAGAAAGCCTGAAATGAAATGCATATTTCACAAATTGTTTTATAATTATTGTATTTTAAACATTTTTTTAAGTGTTTAGAAGATGTCTCTAATTTGTGGGTTTTTTGGTTTTGTTTTGGTTTTTTGCAGTATGTGACTACATGGGAGAGAAACTGGCCTCTCTCTTTGGCATCACTACACCTAAGTACCAGTATGCCATAGATGAGTACTACCGTATAAAGAAAGAGGTACAACACCATGTCACAGCTTAAAAGCTGCTTACTCAAACGGAGGAGCAAAAACATTGACATTAATCTGGCTCACTGTTGCTTTCCTGCAGGAGGAGGAAGAGGAGGAGGAGAATCGTCTGGCAGAGGAGGCGGAACATCGGCTTGGGGAGCAACAGAGAGGCAAGCGGGGCGATCCCACAGCTCCTCGTCTGGCTACGGTGGAGCAGCCTGAGGTGTCTCCGGCCTCCTTTGTTAACATCAGCTTCGAGCTCGAGCCTGAGCCTCCTCTCAGCAACCAAGACCCCAACAGAGTCCCATCTCCTCTCCCCTCCTGAAGAGCGACGGTGGCAGACAGAAACCTCCAAAACACACACTCCTGTTAGCTGACAACCCGTTAATCTACCCAGCTATGTAAACTAATAGTTTTGTTATTTTTTTTACATTTTTTTTTATTTTATAAAGGAAGATCTTGGAGTGCAGGGAAACATAAAAAGGGCTGGAGGTGGCTGCACTAGCCTGACTTGTGAATGTATATCTGTGTATGGCAGGGATTGATATATGTACTTAGGCTGTTAAACAGGGCCTAGGTTCAGCTCACTTTAAAATGATGAAGTAGATCCTCGAGGCAACAGTCAATTATTAATTACAGACTGGTGTGAAAATCCATCCAGAACTGGACAAAAATAAGAGAGAGAGTTGGTCCTACCCCCTCTGCTAAACAGAAACATGTTATGTTATAGTTGTTGCCTCACTGATATGCCAATGAAGAGATTGAGTAGTTTTGCACTCTTATCCAGTTCAGCCTGTCTTTGCTGCACTGTCATCTCTGGACAGGCTTCAGAAAAAGCCTTAACATGTTTATAGAAGACAAACCGATAGACCTTATATATTAACTTATATATTCTTATAGGACTGTGTATTAATATTTTGGGTTGTCAAGGTTAAAAGTAGTTACAAAATGAAGACTAAAGCGTTTCAGTACATGTTATATAGTCTGTTAATCGGTCTCTTAGATGTTTATGAGTGAATCGTGACCCTTCACCTTTGCATGCTTACCTCAATCATACTTGATCGGTGTTTTGATTCATAAAAGATGCTCGGTGTAAAAATAAAAAACGTCAAATTTGTGCACATAGCTCTGTTTACACACCTGTGTTGTTTTGGTGTGAGATGCCCAATTTTCGAGGTATCTGATGCAAAGATGTCTGCCTCTCTGACGTTACTGCCGAACCGCCAACCATAACTCTCCAGTTACCCGTGACCAGAGGCTCAAGATGGCGTGAGATGTAAATGCTCTCAGCTGAGCAGTACCAAGCTGGCTGAGCTCAGCTGCACTGTTATTTTCACTGGCGAATGTAGAAAGTACAAAGAAAAAGAGTTCCTAAATGAAACAGCTTGCATTTCATCCTGGGTTTTTAATGTTTTTGTGATTTGAGAGGAGCGTCGTTTTAGTTCTTTATATAAAAGAGAAGGAAGATATTTCCACAGTCTTAAACAGAGCAATTTGTAAAAAGCCAGACAGATCAGAGGAGTAATCCAAATGATTTGGGGGTAAACTGGCCCTTTAAGGAGGCACCCAGACAGATTATGGACCCAAATGGAAAAACCCAAATCAGGTCATCATGTGCAAAAACGTTTTTTAAAAGTGGAATTTTCAATGTCTTCGAGTAAAACAGATATATTTTCTTCTTCTCATCTGTCTAACAATGCCTCATTTTGGATCCCGCCAATTACTTCCTTGCATCTTTTCTTTAGTCATTGCTGTCACATTGTTCATGAAACTCATGCACCACAGGCTTGGAGGTGTGTGCTAAAGACAGCGGAGATTTAAATGCCTAAAAGCTAAATTAAAAAAGAATCAGGTCCCAGCTATGAACAAATCGTCCAAAGCTCCTGCGTGGACCTAACCAATTTCTTTCATCCAAAAATCTTTACTACTTACAAGTGTTTTAATATATTTAAGTGCTCCGTCGTCCATAATGTTTCACCTCTGGCCTCCATAACTGTGATGTTTAGTTATTTATTGACCTGATGCACATTTATTAATTTCTGGACAGCTTGTTTAAGTGTTACATTTCCACATGCCCTAATGTTTCATTCATTATTTCTGTGCCACTTAAAGATGAAGTCAGCTGCTTCCCTTTCTTGAGATGTCACAGTAATCAGCTGCGTTTCTATTTTGATGGTATTTACAGCCTCTTTACATAAAATCTAAAACCTTCCGACAGTTAAATCTGACTTTATCGTTAACTGATGCTCTACGCTGTTGTGAACAGTGGCTCGTGTATACTTCAATCTTTGAATGTCCTTGTTTGTGCCAGTCTAAGCCTCTTAGAAATTGTTTTAATCTTCTCTTTGGCTGTGACGTGTGATGGCAGGCTTCAGATCTCAGCTTGCAGAGTAGCAGCGCTTATAGTCAGAATCGGTCCACAAGCAGACTCCAATGAAATGCCAGCGTATCATAGCAAAAGATGTGTACACTTTGCAGTTAAATGTCTTTCACCAAGTATAAAGGATGTTTTTTTCTCTATGTAAAGCAGGCTAACATATGCAAAATATTTTCTGATTTAAAGTGAAGCTTTTAATGAATCTTTATATTTCTATATTCTGTGTGTAAATAAAATCTTTAAATAAGCAAAAGGGTGTTTTGTTTTGTTTTTAAAGTTGTACAGTGTGACTTATTTCTTCTTTTATAGACAGTGCTGTGAAAAACTATCCCTGTGCCTGTGTGAAAAAGTAATTGTCACCTAAACCTGATCACTAGTTCTGCCACTCTTGGCAAGAACTGCAATCAAGTGTTCGTGTAACTGGCATTTCAGACACATTGGAAGGTTTTTAAACAGCCTGTTTAAGGTAATCTCTAATAATCTCATTCTTATTTAAACCCAGATTATGATTGGGTCACTCCATAATTCTTATTTTGGGTTTTTGAGTCAGTCAGAGGTGGGCTTGCTGGTCTGTTTCAGTTCACTGTCATGCCACATAATCTGAGTGCGCTTGAGCTTCAGAGCATGAACTGATGGCTGAGCATTCAAGATTTTCTTGTTTCATCAATTACAGCAAACCAGATGTAACAGGACTGTAAAAGTTCTTTTGTCTTGGCCGTCCACAGAATATTTTCCCGAAAGTCATACTTCATTTTGTCAGACAGGTTATATTTGTCAAATTAACAGGTAATCTGTAATCAGGCCTGGGTGTGGCGAATAACATTGAACTCAGCTTTGAAAAAAAAAAAAAGTTGTGATTAATTCATGATTAACATCACGACAAATGTGCAGCAACTGTGTGATGCTGTCATGTCAGCATGGAATGTTTCCAGCATCTTGTTGAATCTACGCCACAGAGAATTAAGGCAGTTCTGAAGGGAAAAGGGGTCCATTTATCATTTAATGTTTAATTTTACAAAAATTTACAAAAACATTAAATTATGATTTTCTTTAGAACTAAAGTAGAAATTTAAAGGAGCATTTTTCACAAAACGTACAAAGGAAATCCGGTAAAAACAAAAAAAGAGCCCACATGTAAATCAGAGGGAGTTACTACGAAGCTAATTTAATGAGCCAGCAGGTCTTTTTAAACGGAGGATGCCAAAATTAAATGTAAACAAGCTACTCGATGTAAATTAACTGTCAATTAAAGAGAACAAATTATTACCAGGTGTTAGTAAAGCTGTGCTTATTTACCATTTTATAATATTTCCTTTTGATTTTTTAAATTTACTCCTATTCAATTTTATTCCCATTTGAACATTTTAAATTTTGTGAGGAAGAAGAAGCAGCAGCTTCCTCACAGGACCAGATGAAGAAAGCTATATTGAATTACCTTCGTAGTAAACCCACCTAGATTTCACAGGTAGGAACAAAGATCAGTATTTACACAAAGATCAGCATTTGCACATTCCTCCTTTTTCCTTCAGAGTCTTCCAGCCTTCGAGGCCTTCACATGTGTGCGAGTGAGAAGGGTCAACGTCCTGCCATTTTTTGGGAGTAAAACATGAAATTCTCTTTACGTTTCAACCCCGAAACATCTTCATGTATCGTCAAAGTCAGCCATGCTGCTCCCGCCAACCCCGCCGCTGCTGCTGTCACTGTCGTTGGCGACCAGCACTTCTCTGTTCTCATAGGTCCAGAAACCGTTGAGGTCAATCAGGATGCTGACCACTGTGTCGCCCTGACAGCTGTTCACCAGATCCTGCAGTGTGATCTTGAAGGGGTCTTTAGGCTTCACCATGTCAAAGATCTCATCCTAAAGAGAGAATTAAATGTTCAAAAACATCGCCCACAGCCATTACGGCCACATAAGGTGCTGTTTGTCTGTGATGTACCTTTACATCCTGGAAGGAGACCGGCTCCTGTCCGTGCAGCTTGATCTGTTCCTGAATGGCCTGAAGAGAAAACAAAATGCTGAAAAATGATCAAGAAAGACTGAATGAAAAAAAAACAAAAAACCTGCTGAATCAATCCTTTTGATTTTGTTTCACGGAAGCGTGTGCAGCCGATACCCTAAAGAAGTAGTTGAGGGAGAAAACGTTGAGGTGTCCTTGATTCTCCATGTCCAAAAGTTTAAAGATGTACTGTAAAGCTGCTGGCTCCTTCCTGTTCTCCAGAGCCAAAACAAAGTCTAAATAGGTCTTATAGTCCTGGAAAAGAGAAGGAGAAACATTCAAGTCAGACAAATATTGAAATATTTAAACCACAGGAATGATGTTTTGGGAAGTAACACGTTGGTTTTTGGAGCCATATTTGGACAAGAGGGTGGAGTGAAGTTATGAGCTACTGCTTAGCCAGTCTGGTTAGATATTTGCTGATTAGTGCTAAATAACAAACTAATAAAATACTTGGATAGTCTGTTAATACAGTAAACTGCACAGTGAGGCAAATTATTCGTCAGTGCATTTAAAATGCTTCAAAAAGCAACCACAACACAAAATAGGTCCAGTTCAGTAACGAGAGCCAAAGAATAAAAACAGCATGTGAATAAGCCCAGCTTCAATTTGATGCAGTGAATCTTCAGCTCTATAACAACTGCGGTAATGAGGAAAAGAGGTACAATCTTCATACGCAAAGGTTCGATAAACACCACCTAGTTTCATCTGCACTTTGTGCTGAATTTCTGGGAAAACAGCTTTAATTGAGTCTCAATAAAGTTTTAAAGCGTTAATCATCCCTGTAAAGTATTTACAGACCTATAGAGGCTGTAAATATGCTTATTTCTAATGTAAAGTTAGGCATTTAAACATGGGAGCCGTGGCCAGTATAGTAGATTTATAGCGACCGCTTTTAGACGTGCGTGTGTGTTAGCTGCCTGAGGAGATCACACAGAGTTCACTCAGTCAGCAGCTCAGGATTAAATCTGTTTGCTTGAAGATGTGTGAGAAAGTCCTCACAGTCACCTGATCTCACCACCAAAAACATCTCTGCCACAGCAGTCAATACTCCAACGTTTAATGTTATGGACCGTACCATTTCACCCTCGTAGGTAAGGCACTCCTGAAAGACTCTATCCAAAAACACAGAGGTGAGCGTGGCCGTGCCGTAACGTGAAAGCTCCTCTTTGCTCAACATGCCGTTGTGGTCTTTATCCAGGTTCAGGTACTGGCCTGCACAATTTAAAGACACAGATGTAAGCAACAGTACAGGGCACTGATACACAGACACATGCCACACAGAGCACTCTAACTTCACTGACCCAAAATTGGGCCTTTCACCAACATTCCTCTAAATACAGAGGAATACAATTACCACCGGTATCCTGCTGTGCAGATGTGTCCAGATGTTATCTCACCATAGACTCGGAGAGCCGACGGGGCCGAGAACCAGTTGGAGTCCTGACTCTCCTTAGACAACTCCTCGTCTCTCAGCTGGTGACAGAGAAAGGAGAAAAAGGATGACATCAATAAGAGGAAGAGTTGCTTAGGGTTCAATGTGAACATCCTATTGTTATTGGCATCCTATAACAGACTGTGTGTGATCACAGACTGTGTGTGATCAAGCAAGGAAAAATAAATAAATAAAAAATACCTCCAATAAGTCATCCAGAAAACTGCAGGCCAGGATGTCTTGGATTTTAATCTTTCCTGGAGAAAAGTAAGATAACTTAAAACAAAACAACAACAAAAACCCCACCAAACCAAAAAACCAACACCTCCACAAAAAGCCACAAATATTATGTGCGATAACCAAAATCAACCTTTTCTACACTCCTAACACAACCTAAACACAGGAAACATGGCAAATAGCTCCATATAAAAATCAAAATGATTATTTTTTCTTATATCTTGCCTATTGTAATTATTATTGTAATAACTGCAAAGCTGCAGTTAGTTAGTCCTTACAGTGACCATCAGGCTCTGGTTTCAGAAATCAGGATTAACAAATTTGTACTTTAAACTGAGATTAAACTTCAGCTGATCTTATGTAATTAATGAGCTGTAAGATGACTGGTATAATATAAAAATGCCATCTGTGACAGGCATTTTCTTCTCAGTGTGACTGAGACAGTGACCCCACCCTGACAAATGACAGATCACAGACTTTTACACACCTAAAGCATCACACAGAGCAGTTTTATTTAAACACTGGTTTTTACAGTAATGTAAGGCAAATGTTTCAGTGCAGGGAAACTGACTGCAAACCTAACGGCTGCGTTACAGCAGCCTACAGATTTTATTCTGATGAGATAATATTTTCTTTTCTTGTACAGATGACAGATTAATTATAAATGTTAAACAAAAGGCATTAATCACTGATGCATAAATGGAGGAAATGAGTCAGCTGCTGCAGATACAGCTGGAGGGGAGGAGGCAGAAAGAAAACCTGCCAAGCAAGCAGGTTAGGCTCAAAGAGTTACTCAGAGTTAAATCCAGAGTTTTCCTTATTTCAGGTTTAGCAAACCAACTCTGTCTTGCTCTATAATCTGTCAGCACTTGTCCTGGTTCATGCAAGTGTCTGTTATATGTCATATGTAGCACCATGGTCTTGGAGGAATGTTGTCTTGCTTGTGTACTGTACCACTGCACATGGCTGAAATGACAACAAAGCCACTTGACTTGACTTGCATGGTAATATGCCACGTTCTTATGGGGTTTACTCTCACCTGTTCGGAGTGGGTCGAGGAAGAAGAAGAACTTGCGGACAGCGGTGCAGACGTAGAAAGAGTAGAAGGACTTCTCCAAGCCGTCCAGCTGAGGCAGAGTGGGGATCAGCTCCAGGATGTAATTTTCTAGATCCTACAAAGAATGAGAAGAATTACCATTTTGCTGCATTTATATTTTCACTTGAAATAAAACTGTTTTGTTTTAAAGTCACTTGAGCTGAACTTACCGACTCTCTGAGGTACCCCTGTCCAGCCACATCATACAGACTCAGGCCTATCCGGGTCTGATGCAGCCACACTGGATGTAGATGAGAAGGAACAGAAAACAGAAGGGTAAGTCAAAACTTTTTAATTTGCAATATTATTGTAGTATTTCTGAGCCCGCAACAGGATAGTTACAGTGGTGAAAAACACAAAAGAAACAATCTAAACCTAAAATCTTTTTTTTTTTTCCCTTTCAGGAACTTAAAGCATAGTTTTAATAGCAAATTTGCACCAGTTTATTTTCTATGGCACAGAGTAACAGAAACAAGCATTAGTACTATAGGTATTACAGGTACTGCACTGCAGTGGTTTGTATCATATCTATCTAATAGACTCCAATTTGTGCTTGTAAATGGAGAGTCCTCTTCACACACTGAGGTTAATTATGGAGTTCCACAGGGTTCAGTGCTAGGACCAATTCTGTTTACATTATACATGCTTCCCTTAGGCAGCATCATTAGAAGACATAGCATACATTTTCACTGCTATGCCGATGACACCCAGCTCTATCTGTCCATGAAGCCAGATAACACACACCAATTAGTTAAACTGCAGGAATGTCTTAAAGACATAAAGACCTGGATGGCCGCTAACTTTCTGCTTCTTAATTCAGATAAAACTGAGGTTATTGTACTCGGCCCTGAAAATCTTAGAAATATGGTATCTAACCAGATTCATACTCTGGATGGCATTACCTTGGCCTCCAGTAACGCTGTGAGGAACCTTGGAGTCATTTTTGACCAGGACATGTCCTTCAACGCACATATTAAACAAATATGTAAGACTGCTTTCTTCCATTTGCGCAACATCTCTAAAATTAGAAATATCCTGTCTCAGAGTGACGCTGAAAAACTAGTTCATGCATTTATTACTTCCAGGCTGGACTACTGTAATTCATTATTATCAGGATGTCCAAAAAACTCACTGAAAAGCCTTCAGCTAATCCAAAATGCTGCAGCAAGAGTACTGACAGGGACTAGAAGGAGAGAGCATATTTCTCCTGTTTTGGCTTCCCTTCATTGGCTTCCTGTTAAGTCCAGAATTGAATTCAAAATCCTGCTCCTCACATACAAGGTCTTAAATAATCAGGCCCCATCTTATCTTAATGACCTTGTAGTACCATATCACCCTATTAGAGCACTTTGCTCTCGCTCTGCAGGCCTACTTGTTGTTCCTAGAGTATTTAAAAGTAGAATGGGAGGCAGAGCCTTCAGTTTTCAGGCCCCTCTTCTGTGGAACCAGCTTCCAGTTTGGATTCGGGAGACAGAAACTATCTCTACTTTTAAGATTAGGCTTAAAACTTTCCTTTTTGCTAAAGCATATAGTTAGGGCTGGACCAGGTGACCCTGAATCCTCCCTTAGTTATGCTGCAATAGACGTAGGCTGCCGGGGGATTCCCATGATGCATTGAGTTTTTCCTTTCCAGTCACCTTTCTCACTCACTATGTATTAATAGACCTCTCTGCATTGAATCATATCTGTTATTAACCTCTGTCTCTCTTCCACAGCATGTCTTTTATCCCGTCTTCCTTCTCTCACCCCAACCGGTCGCAGCAGATGGCCGCCCCTCCCTGAGCCTGGTTCTGCCGGAGGTTTCTTCCTGTTAAAAGGGAGTTTTTCCTTCCCACTGTCGCCAAAGTGCTTGCTCATAGGGGGTCATATGATTGTTGGGTTTTTCTCTGTATCTATGAAGCGCCTTGAGGCGACTTTTGTTGTGATTTGGCGCTATATAAATAAAATTGAATTGAATTGAATTGAATTGAATACTATGGATGTTTGATTGCATTTTGGGTCATATCCTCATCTGGGATAGGTGGTTGGTGAAAAGAATTTATATTGTTTAGGAGGCCCTGTGGAGACAAAGCAGAGGAAAAAAGGTCCAAACCTTTCCTCATGACGTAGTTGAAGAACTGCATGATGGAGATCCGCCCGTAAGGGTCACTGTGCAGCAGCTTGGCGTAAACTCTGGCTGTGAAGAATTTTCTGAAAGTAAGAAAGAAAAAAAAACAAACAATTAAAACTTTACTCAAACATATTAATGGCTTCACGTCAAAATCTGTTTTCGCTTAACACAATCTTTCTGCTTCAGGCTCTGAGCGCGCTCAGATTAAAGGTCACTCTTCCTTCGAAAGAGTCCCGTATTGTTATTTTTCATCACAAATTTTCCCAAGTTCAGTAATTTGGATGCCTGCTGCCTTCGTTACATGAGGTAGCTGTTTCTTAAGGACCAATTACCCATGGACACCGTGATAGACATATAATGTAGCACCAAAAGTTGATAGGGCAGACATTTAAATGAAACAGTGATTGGGTTAAGGTTATCAAGATTGACCAAAGTGGCTGATGCACACCCTGGAGGGACACCTACATGGGTTTTGGGCCTGATAAATACCTGGAGGGTCAGTGATTGTTTACATGTACTAGCTCTAGAATTGCCTAATAATACATGCGCAATCAAAGGAAACCATAACTGCATGCACTTAGACCCACATGACTTAAACTTTGATGGGAGCATAGACTACTAACTATTACTACTACTAACTAAATTTCCCATAGGTGTTTTGATATGCTGGTGATCAAGCCTAAGGGAAATGCTTTTTACTGATTTAACATCCTCTGTGATCAATATCTAACAATTAGACTGAATAAGTCCAGCAGTGTAATACAGACTTAAATGAATTTTAGGGTTGAGAACTTGTTATTGCTCACTTGCACTTGCTCCCAGCCTTTTCCCCCACCTCCAGATATGCTTCATAGTTAATCATGGCCTCTTCTCCAGTCAGTGGAGGCACCTGGTGCTTATCGAGCAAAAACCACAAATTCTGCAGAAAATAAAAGGAAACATAAGAAAAAAACAAAGTTTGTGTTGCTTTACCTGCAGAAGAAGCAATGATATATTTGTGTGCGTTTTACCTGCAGTTCCTCATTATCAAGCAGCTCTCTGCTCTTCCTCTGGAGAAAGACAGCTCTGGATTCCTCTCTTAATTTCTGAAGCAATACTTCATCTTCTGCTGGCAGCTGCAGAAAAAAAACAACATCTAGTGGTCATGTCCAAGCAACTACGCACAAGTTAAATGATTAGCATCACACTTTCCTCTCTTACCACTAATTAAATGATTCAATTGACTGGATGTAAAGGTCTGAATACAACTGTGTGAACTGTAACGTTTCCTTCTGGATGGCGTATGTAGACATTGGAAAGAAAATAGTTCCAAAACTAAGGTTTTTGTTTGACTTTTACAGATTTCATATGTATTGAACTGATTTGATACCCTGTAGTAGAACCGTGGGATGGTCTTGTAGGAGTTGCCGCTGTTGCTTCCTCCTTTCCACTCGGTGTAATATTTGGAGAAAAGCTCCGTTTCTTCTGATTTATTTTCCTCTTCGCTCTTCTCGTCTTTGCCGGAGAAAAACATAATATAAAAACCAACTTAAATATTAACTATCCGGCAAAAGAACACTCTTATTAGTTAACTGATTACAAATCGATAGTGTACATTCACGTTAGCCAGCTAAACACAGTTTACATTGTTTTACCTCTTTTGGAGTTTGCTAACCTCCTCTTAAGAATATCCGCCCAGTTAGGCCGCAGTTCGGTAGCCATCTCTGCTCCGGAGACAAGCTAACAGTGAGATTTCTTCATTTTAATAACGAATCTCCACTTGTAGTAAAAAATAGCCGTGCTACCCAAACAATATCAAGCTAATAGCTGTAAATGGAACTTTTTTCGGCCGGTGCTTTTCAAAATAAAAGAGTAACGAGAAAGAAATGAATTTCCACCTTTTCAACCTGCTCCCTGTTAGTCCACACAGCGACTACTGCCTGACTTCAACCCGTTCATCGCCATCGCAAACAAGGAGAGACTCAATACTTATCCCGATTTAATCCCATATCTCCACAGTATGGCTCATTATCACTATTAACTCTATCACTCTGCATTTACTCCAGCTCTGCACATCGCCTATGTTCTGAAAATTATCTGGACATAATATGATACAAAAGCTACATGTAAATAAAATAAATGTAAAAGTTAAATAAATATATAACTATAAAATGTATAACTAAAATTATTCTCGTGATCAATGGGTGATGACTTTTCCTTTTTTATTTTGAAAAACTTGATACCTCACAAACGACGTTGTCTAATGTTGATGACGTCAGGTGTGCGACTCCATTCATGCCTTCTTGCTGGTGTGTTTTGTAGAAGGATATGAGCTGAATGAGTTCCTCAGGCGCTGTATTTGTAGTTTTATAGTTGTGCAGATTTATGGACGAAACGAGAGCGCGAGAGAGCCTTTGAAGGACGCGTAGAAACAGGAAGGTGAGCTTCTGGTGTCACCTGCAGGCTCATGTAATTCACGTCATGTGTCAGTTGTGTGCTTAGTTTGTGTATGAGAAATAAAACAGTTTAAATTTAAAGTGGGATTACAGCTGCTGTGCTCATAAATCATTCGCTATAATCATCTAAACATGGGCTCTACCTTCATACTGAAAGTCAGAACATCTCTAAAGTCCTCGCAGCTCTTTTTCCAACATGGACGTCCAGCTTTCTCCACATTACAGCCTCCCTGGGTACTCTCTGTGTGCAGCAGAGAGCCCAGCCTCACCCTGGGTGTCAGACGGACACACAGAAGCAGCAGTGGACAGACTGAAGGGCAGGGTGGGTTTAGAAACAGCACCATCAGAAGCGGTGAAGAGGATGGTACAGTGAATGGAGGAGGAGATAAAAGGTCTGCTTCCCGGCAGAGGATCCATAAATCTGTGTTTGCTGCTGGAACGGCAAAGAGGACGGCGGATATACTGAGGAGGAGGGCGCCTCTGGTCTGTGAGTATAAGGATGAAGAGGAGCCTGAACGTAGGTCAGCCAGGGGAGCAGGTGAGCATGCATCACCACCTCTCTTCAGATGTTTAACAGCTCATGATGTGTTTGGATGACTATTTGGATGTTTTACAGGAAGGCTGCAGCCTCCTGAGCGACCGCTCCCTTCCAATGAGTGGAAGAAGCTGAAGGAGTCTCAGGGAAATCCACCTCGCTTTGAAATCCAAATGATGAAAGCTCTCTTCACCTCTGGGGGCGAGCTGGATGTTGCCAAGTAAGAGTTAAATGAAAGATTTAATTTGCCCTACGGTGATTAAACAGATACTGACTCTGGATGACTTCCAGTGGAGCTGTGAGGAACCTTAAAGGCATTTTAGATCAGTCGCTGTTCTAAAAGCTTCCTGAAAATCCTTCATTTAATCCAGAATGCTGCGGTGAGAGCATTAAAGGACTGAAAAAGCTTCATGTTACTTTCATTTAAAATCCTCCTCTTCAGGTCCCTGCTGACTTTTGTAGCCACGGAGACTGGCACACTGTCCTACGAGCTGCTACTGCGATACCTGACACTGTGTGTGAGCAGCGGCCATGACGCTGAGGTGTTTGACGTCTATGACATCATGCGGGGAAGTTTCCCCTCTCTGGACACAGGAGCTTCCAGTCTTTTTATCAAAGCCTTCAGCCGGACGGCGAGGTGGAGGAAGGCTCTCAACATCCTGCAGGAGCTCAAGAAAGTAAGCAGTTTTTTTTAGGAGAAAATTAAACTTATGAAAAGTATTTCAGTGAGAAAAAAATGCACTTTTAGTTTAGGCCACAATTCATCACGTGTGTTTGTCATTTGCTAAGCTAAATATTAACCTAAAAGTTGTTTTTCTGAGGCTTAAAATTAATTTCTTACACTTTTTCACTCCTTTTTTTCCTGTTTGTCTATACAAACCAAGCAGCCATGCTTCTGTTCAGTTCTGATAAACTTATAAATGTTCAATCGTGGTTAGAGATAAACTTTCTCAACCTGAACACACCTGAACCGGCTTGCTTGTAGGGGGTTGTATACTTTTGTGATTTTCTCTGTTTTATTTGTGTTATTGTAGGGTCTTTACCTTAGAACATAAAGCACCTTGATTCAAAGGTTGTTGTCATTTAGCACTAAAACATAAACAAAATTAAATTGAGTTGAACTTTGTCATCTGCAGATGACGATGGTTGATTTCGTGATATTAGTGAGGTAGTTTTATATATTTCAGGTTGTTTCAAATGTGAGCGAGCTCACAGGTGAAGCTCGCTTTTCCTCCATAATCATCACCTGATTTTATTTACTAACAGACTTTTAGTCCATCACCACGCAACTATGGCGACGTCATCGCGGCGGCAATGCAGCATGGTGACACAAGCACTGCCTGGGCTCTTTATGATGAGCTAATCGACAATGGACTGAGTCCTCACCAGGAGACATGGGAGACTCTGTTTAAAGTGGCAGGGAAAAAGGAAGGAGAAGAGGGAACGAGTGCCATGTCACAGGCTGAACAGCAGGAGAGGCACCTGGGAATTCTGCTGCACATGAGGAACAACCAGATCTACCCTCAGCAGAGCCTCGCCAGCAGCATCAAGAGCTGGTTTGAGAGGTAGGACCGTGATAGGGAAGCACATGCATGCAAAACAAATCCTGTTTCTAAAAATGTGATTTTTTTTTTTTTAATGCTTTGTTCTCCTGCATTTATTTTCAATGTGACATGTATTAAAGGCAAACCTCAACATGTTGAACATAATCACTCTAGTGTATATTCTCCTTGTGCTCCTTCCCAAAATCAGCCTGACAAGACAGGAATGGATAGGCAACTGGACGACCGCCACCCCGAAGTAATAAAAACCACTTCTGATGTATGTACGTACCTCCATTATGATAGTGTGTGTCATTTAAATATATATATGTGTTCAGGGGAGTATGTAGGAGTTGTGGGTCTGAGCTGGAGTCCATCCAGCTGACTGCTGAGGAGTACCAGCAGCTTAAAGACAGAGTGATGACAGACATCATTGAGGGACAAGATGTTTTCACCAAGACGACTCCAGAGGTAAAACGCACACATACACACAGGGACCTTAAACTTTAATTTATTATCATTTATTGTTATATTTAAGTGACAAACAAACAACTGTAAACATAAAGAAGCAGCCCGAAAAAAGAACATTCAAACATCCTGTAAGAGGGAGATGAGATTTTTCTTTGTACACCCCGCCACCACTAGGGGGAGTAGTGCTGCTGCCAGCTAGAGTGATTTAATGTGTGTGTGTGTGTGTGTGTGTGTGGGGGGGGGGGGGGGGTGATCAGAGAGGCATTTCGTTTTGTTTGTGGTTGTTCCTTTCATATTCCACAAAGGTCTGTGTAGATTCTGTAAATAAGGCTGCAAAGATAGGTTAACCACTCCAGTATTTTTAATGCCATTATCTCAACCCGTGAATTAAGTATTCATGTAATTTAACATAAAGAGACACAAGTATGTTTTAAAAACTTAATACAAACCTAAATATTTTTTTTTCTTAATAATGTTTCCTTTCTTTCCTTTTTTCTCTTTGTCTCCTTTGACCTGTTACGTTCCTCTTCCACCTCAGCTTTGCTGTTTTTGTTTCCTTTTGGTCACTTTACTCTGTTTTTCTTTTACATTTGCTCATTTTTTCTTTTCTACTCTTTTCTTCCTTTTCCTAGTTTTTTTAGTAGAAAAGTAGAAAATGCTAATATTACCACAATACACAAAATCTGTGTGAGTGTTTGTGAATAATGGTGTCATGTTGCCTGGCAACCACTTATCTTTGGGGTACAATGGTGTGTTTTTTTGCAGTTGTGCACCTATAACACCTTATAAAACAGTTATACTGTTTTCATTTTACCGCAGTTTCTAATTTAGATCTGCAACACCTCTGTTATGCGTGATAAATTATGACCCCCATTGATGTTTTCTTTTTTCTAATTAAAAAAAATAATAACAGTTCATTCATGTAGATGTTTGAAAACTAAAAGTAAAGTAAAATATTGAAACTAGATTTTTATGGCGCACTAGTTTCTCAGCTGTTTTCTTGCTGTCTTTTGCTAGATGGCGTCATTGTTACACCGGCTGGCACATCAAGCTGGCAGAGTCTGAGCTGGTCAAAAGAATAGATCTGTGTTTCAAGTTTTATAGACATTTTTAGGTGCAGTGAGGCAGCTGTCTGTCCCCCTGGTTCCAAGACTTTATTGATTATTTCCCTAAGCTGGGCTGTATGACTCTGATTTTTAATAGTTAACCACAGAGGAGGATACAGTTCTGTTATCACCACATCCTTTGTGGTTTTCTGGCCTTTGCAGTTTTTTGTTTTTTTTTAATGTTAATGGGATAGTATTATCAGAGACAGCCAGTCATCTGGAAGCTGTAATTTCAATTTCTGATTTATAGATAAGAATTACGTTAGATTATGCGAAACTTAAATCAAAGCATTTTTTTTGGATTTATCCTGTAAATTTGGCCAAAATCAGACTCCAGAGAATAAAAAATACATCGCAAAGGCCATTCTGCACCACAGAAGCAAGCACAAAGACCGTTAAAGGTAACATTTATGCTTAATGTGCAGGAAAAGGCAGTTGATTTTTGATCGGACCACAAATTAGCCCATACACTTTGCTCTAAAAAGAAAAAGAAAAAGGAAAATAACAAAAAAAGAAAAAAAAACATTTTTTTCCAGTTTTAGACATGACATGAGGTCATGTAATCACTGTTTGTGACTGGGAGGGGCCACATCCTGCCGCCTCAGTAGAATATCCCTCCTGGCTAACACCGAACAGAATGATAGCACCTGTCTTTTAGAGGCCAGTAGAAACGCCTCATTCCCACTGATGCCAAACAGAATAAGAAGGGGACCAGGGGCCAGCGTCACAAAACCTCTGTCCAAAACTGAACAAGACTGGGACAAGACCAGTACATGTGGATCAGTGAGGCTTCAGCAGTTTTGCATCTGTCACAATATGGAGTGATTTCAGGATAGATACGAGATAATCTGGATTTTGAGAAGTGGGCTCTGTGCATCACTTTGAATTGAATTAAACAATGACTTGCACATAGAACTGTCTTTCTTTAAGTAGGCTTCAGGGATAGTTCTCTAGGCTTTGCTTCAGTTAGATGACCCCACACTGCTTTAATAATGTTGAGGTCCAACCTCCTTGGAGGCCAATCCATGACTGATACTGTTTCATTGTCTTTTTCCAGGTATGCTTTTACTGGATTTTTAGTGTGTTTGAATTCATTGCAATACTTAAAAACGAAGCTCTTGCCAGTCGAACACTTTCCAGATAGTATTGCCAGTGAATCAAAATTTGATGGTACTTTACTGCATAATTTCATCAGTTTTGCTATAATGCAGCACCAAATTATGATGGAGCCTCCACCAGCTTTTACTCACTGTTGCTTTCTCTATAATAAGAAGTGCCCCAAGACTTGTGCACAGTACTTTAGGCCAGGTGAGGGACAAAAGTTGCATGAGATTGCATTGCGCAAAAAAAAAAAATAACCCAACTAATTTTTATCAGATGTAGGCTCATATGAAAATGACCCAAAATAGAACACAAAAGATCAGATTCTGTGTGGTTTGCGCTGTTCATGCTGTTGTGAAAAACCAGATATGAGTCACATGTAAGCCAGAAATATCATATGTGGGCTACTTTTGTCTGCAGAGTGAACTAGAGATTAAAGAAGATGATTTAAACGACTGTGAGCCGGCAGTGAGCTTCACTGAGACCCAGCCAGCACCTCTAAAGTTCACTAATTAACATATTATATGTTGTTTGCTTAAATTGTGCAGAAGCTGAACTATTTGCAGTGCAACAGACCAGTTTGCACACAGACTCTTTTACTACCAATTCATGTTCATGGAATACATGCAGAATGAGATTTGTCTTGCTGGATAAGCAAGGCAAGAGGCAGGATACGTGCTGGACGTGTTGCCAGTCTGCTGCAGGGCTAGCACAGAGACACACTCACATTCACATTTACACCTATGGGCAATTACTGTTTACCCTGCCTCTAGCCATATGGCTGCTGGGATAGGCTCCAGCCCACTGGTGACCATGAATTGGATGGCTGACAAAGGCCTTCTGTACAAAAGTAAGTCATGTGGGTTGGCCACAAGGTCAGTCTTTCTCTTTATTTTAGTGGAAGTTGCGAAGATGATTTACATATTTACACAGCTAATTAAGTTTACTTTAGCTAATTGATTAAATTGAATAAACAGGAAAATAACAGAGGTTGTGGTTTTTGCAAACACCCACCCAATTCAGCGCAAGGTGATTTAACTATTTAAAATTTCCACTCAATTTTCACATGAACTAAACAAATGAAGGGCGTATTTGTGAGCTTCAGAGGAGATAGGTGGACTTTGTTACCTGTGAACGTAGCCTGCATGGACATTTCATCGCTGTCTTTGTGCTTGTAGCTTGATGTTGTGTATGTGCGTGAGTTTCTTGGCAACAAAGTAAATGATCCCGTTTCCCATGAATTTATTTGTTTAAGGGGAATATTTGGCTTTTTTTCTGCTTCGTGAATTTTCCAAGTAACATGAAATGAAAATGAGATCATTTACATGCGTTCAGCTGGATTCTTTATGTGACTGCAAATATGTAGACAGACAGCAGCAGACACAGACAGCATTGCACTTACAAACAAGCTTAAAACGCTGAATTTTGGCTGTGTTGTAAGAGCCTTATTTGCTGTGCATGCATATGTGCAGCGTCTGTGTCGAGAGCCAAGGTACAAGCTTTTCATTGGATTGGAATGTACTCCTTTTTTAATAATGCAATTAAAGTAAACATAAAATGAAGTTTATTTAAAAAAAACAACTGGGCAACACCGGCAATGTGTGGTTAATAATATGACATATTTAAATTATTAAAATAGGGCTCGCTTTGCACATGTTCTTGTGTCTTTTTCTGGCTCAGTTATAGTTGGTTCAATTAAGGGAATTTCCAGCATGCGGACGGCCATGTGAACGTAGCCCACAGCTACCTCCTGCTGAGCAGACAGACAGTTTAAATGAGCTTTGTTAATTCCCCATTTAAGGCAGTTTATTTCAAGGGCAAACAGAGTGCTTCAGAGGAGAGTTAAGCAACTCGTGAAGGAAGGAAAAGGGGGAGAAGAAGGGCATCAGCACAAAGGGGAAGAAAGGCGGCAGTTTGTTTCGGTCTTTGTTTGGTGATAACTAGTGAAAAAAACAAAGTGTCTGTTTACTTTTCAAATAGCACTCATATATGTTTAGATAGCAGAGGTCAAAGATTCACTATTAGAGCAGAGAATGCAACAACACATCCCTTTATCCACAAAGAGAGTCGCTGTGAATAAACTTAGAATGCACTAATCCTGTTTTTAATTTAAAAAAAAAAATTAACATTAGCATGATTTTAATGCAGAGCCTCGCTGTAGGAGCAATTTTTGGTTTGCTCATTTGTGTTTAAGCTTCTGGCCACCACTCAGTTATGAGTTTGACATGTATTGAGCCTAAAGTCAGACTTTTCAGTGTAACAGAGGTGGGTCTCTTTTAACCTGATGAGATCACCACATTAGCTTATTCTGATTACATAAGCTGGTGCAGAGCAGGGTTTTTTTAGTGATTAATGGAACATGATAATACTAACCTAGTACTAACTCGGTTAGTACTACGGGGCTACCTAAGTAGCTACACCTTTCTAGTGCCCCTTTTGCATTTAGAACTGCCTGAATTCTCCCTGTTTCCACAACAGGGTCGCACAGAGGATGCAGATTTGTCAGCTTTACATCCAGCTTTAATACTCAAGTAGGCTGTGGTGTTTAAATAATGCTCAGATGGAACTAAGGGGCCAAAATTGTGTTGAGAAAATATCCCCCAAATCATTACACTACAACCACTGGCCTAAAGCTTTGACACAAGGCAGGATGGATACATGCTTTCATGTTGTTCGTGCCCTATTTTGATCCTACCGTTGGAAATCAAGACTTATCGGAACAGGGAATGTTTTTCCAGTCTTCTGTTGTCCAGTTTTGGTGAGCCTGTGTTAATTATAGCCTCAGCTTCCTGCTGTTCGATGACAGAAGTTGCATCTGGTGTGATCTTCTGGTGTGATCTTCTGCTGCTGCAGCCCTTCTGCTTCAAGGTTTGACATGCTGTGGATTCAGAGAAGCTCTTCTGCATTCCTTGGTTGTCATGAATGTTTTTTTTTTTCAGTTCCCACTGTTTCCTATCAACAGTCTGCTCATTTTGACCTCTGACCCCTGGCATTAAAAAGTCCTTTTTATCCAGAGAGCTGCAGCTTACCGGATATTTTCTCTTTTTCAGATCATTCTCTGTAAACTCTCGAGATGATTGTGTGGGAAAATCCCATCCACACAAATACCTTTCTTCCTCATTCTGATGATTTGAATTTCTTGAACATCTTGGCCCTTTCTACATCCCCAAAAGCAATGAGTATCTTATGATTGTCAGGTTAGATATTTGTGTTAACAAGCAGTTGAACCGCTGTACCTACAAAAAAAAAATACTAGCAGATGAGCGTATATACGAGGATGCGGTTTTTGTATCTGTTTTCTGGCGCGGCTACTTGTCCAAAATTTTTGTCTACTTGACAAAAATTTTGATAAAGTGTTGTGGCTATAGTACGCTTTAACACAATGCGAAATAGCACAGTCTAGGCTGTGTTTTATGAAAAAGCAGATCGTTTGCTTCGTGCAGGGGCACATCATCATTAGTACTCATATAGTATTTACTACTACTACTACTGAACAATTCAATGCCTCCTTTGTTGCTTTTGTTGGTTCACGGCTCTACGGTCTGGACTTTTACTGCAGAGCTGTGCTGCTGGACTGTGCAGAATGTGGCTGCACAGTCCAGCAGCACAGTGGCTGGCTGAAAAACGCAGTCAACATAAACCGGCTCTTTTAATCTTAAATATTTATTTGGTGCATAAGCAGAAATAAAATGTAGACTCCAATCAAAATGTAAAGGGGGAAATGATGACAAGTGTCAGAAGTGAGATAACTGAGAAGTGAGATGAACTAAACTCAGCAGGAATTTTTTTTTAAATAGTGTTTGAGCTGAAATTGATAGAGTTAATTATGTGCACATGACACAGCTCAGTGGGAATGTTGTTGGATATGTTTACAGAACCCTACTGTGCTTTGTGTAATAAAGGTGGCACTTAAGTGATACTATAAGCTTGTGTGTGTGTGTGTGTGTGTGTGTGTGTGTGTGTGTGTGTGTGTGTGTGTAAGCAGCACAGCAGCACAGTGAGCTGGTTTCACATATCAGCTCTGGAAAGTCCCTGGATAATTATGCTGGACTTTGTCTTTCTCTTTTCTTCTCCTCGTATTCTTTGCTCGTCTGCGGCTTTCGTTTATTGTCTTTCTTCCTTTTCTTCTTAATCAAACATTGCTGCAGAATGAATTAGTGAGTATGACTGGTGTGTTTAGGCAGTCAAAATTAATAAGAGCATAAATAAGAGAATGTGGCAGTTTAAAAAAAAAATCTAGATCATGACATTAAAGACACTCATTTTAATGTGCGTTCATGATACTGTGGATGCAATCACGATTCACTCCAGGGGAATTCACAGCAGCCTATTTCCATATTGCTGTTGGTGAAAACTGAAAGCACTGACAGGTTCCCATGCAGGTTCAAAGCAGCTTTCCTGTTATGGCACAAAGCTGCCTGAGAGTTTTTACAAGTTTTGACCTGAGTCGTGCATAAAAATCATAAAATGTGGTGTGAAATTTATAAGAAATGCAAATTGTACAAATTCTGCATAGATGGAGCTTTTTACCTCCCCTGTGGTCTGCATGTTTTGGGTGTTATGAAAACAGCTGCAGATGTCCTTAGATTTCTGTGTAGTAAAGATAAGGGCTCACCAAGGGCTAACATATTAGTCTGACTAGTCTGAGGCAGCTTAAAAGGTAAAAACAAAACACGATTATCTATTATTGATAAGCATTATTTGAATATGCTATTAAACTTTATGTTAACACAGACGACTAGCTGGCACTCTGCCATCTGCCTGCTGGGAAAGAAAGTCCAGGTTGATTTATTACTGGCAGGCCTTTGATCAGTTGGTGAGAAAATCAGCCAACCATCAGCTCACAGGTGGAGCTCAGATACGCTCTTTGACTCAGTAGCAAACTAACCATCTATGATGTTGTCAGAAACCTCTGCAGATGTTTTCTGCACATTAACCGTGCTCTCGGGTCAAATTATCAATCGGAAACATTGCACAGAGGGCAACTATGCTTTTTGCTGAACATAGCATAGGCTTTACATAAACAATGGATGCAGTTACTGCGATGTCATCCACTGGTTTGTGAAGATTTTTGGCTCCTGTGTTGTTGTTGTTGTTGTTTTGGAGCCAGAATTGCTCATGCTTGATGAAGAGGTTACCGGCTAATTCTTGCAAACCTGCCACAAACTGTATGGGTGCAGGACACAGTTAGCTGCTAATTAGTTCAACTTAATAAAATATTAGAAATTAAATACTCTCGGATGAGCTTTAAGTACAAATGGACCGATGTTGGCTGCTTTTAGATGATCCCACACTGCTGTTTCATTGTGTTTTTCCTATCCAGGTGTGCTTTTACTGCACTGATAGTGCACTTGGGATCATTGTCATGCTGGGAACTCAAGCTAATGCTAATCAGATAACTTGCACATAATTCTGCATGGTGGATTATAATCTCAAGGTACTTTTTTGCATCATAATTTCATCAGTTTTGAAAAGATGCCTAACACCACTGCCTGAAATACCACTAAACCCCAATAGAGTCTCCACCATGTTTTACAGATGGCTGTAGACACTCACTGTTGTACTTCTCTGATTTTCAGTGCTGCTTTTGTGTAAGTTTTTGTGAACAATTAAGTTAGATGCCTTTTGTGTCGTACCTGTTGTACCTTCATGGATCACTGTCTTTATAAAAACTCCTCACTGACTGTTATTTCCCTACATATCGCTCTCTTTACATATAATAATTCTCCTTTCTCTCTGTTTGTGTGTCTGTTCAGGAGCTGCAGCGGTTCAAGTTGTTTGTGAAGAGGAAGCCAGCCTTTGATGTGGTTGTAGATGGGCTTAATGTTGCAAATAGCAACAAGGACAAAAGCAAGCAGTCAGAGACAGTAAGAATATGCACAGGTGTACATGCATTAAAAGTGTGAGATGCAGATTTACACACAGGGCAGACCCTGTGTGTAAATCCACACTCACTCACACATAGTTACACAGTCTTGATTTTAGTGGTTTCTTCCTACATGCATATCTGTCCAACTCAGGGGCTTTTCTGCCAGTCACAGAATGAGTAAACCTGCAGTGTGTGTGTAGTTTTTTTTTTTTTTTTTTTTTAGAGCATGCATGTGGGAGATGCACGTAAAACTGCCCAGTACCTGATTTTAACAGTAATGAGAGTACTTGTCAGCCTGCTTACATGTGTCTGTCAGGATGTGAGTGTGTGATGGCTTATTCTGCCCCAATTTTCTCATATATGTGGCTGCAAGACAAAGGAAAGTACAGACTGATGAGCCTATTTCCCTATCTAGTCATCTAGTTTGTGGGAAAGTTAAATAATTTATGAAAATAAATGCAAAAGAGATCGAAATTTACATCAAGCATATTATTCAAAGGAAACTGGAGGACAGCCGTACTGCTTCAATATGAATTACCTGCTGAATTCACTATTCAGAGTTCTGGATGACTGCTTACATGCTATCAGCTCACTGAGATGAAACAAGCTGAATGGCTGCAAATAGATAAACAGTGCATTGTGTATTTGCAGCTTGAACATGAGAAACTGTAAACAACATTTTTCACACATAGTTTTGAGAGACATTGCTGACAGTGAAGCTGAGATAAGAAACACTGGAAATGTTGGAAACATCGTTAAATATTTGTGAGCAGCCTGCAGCTTTGGCTGCTCTTTCCCGACTGCAGATATCAACAAATATTTACAAAGAAATGGCTTATTTAGACTTGTGAGGTTGATCTTTGTAGAGATCGCAGTGTAACCTGCTCAAGTACCCGACAGCATTGCCAGCATTAATGTTTGTGTTAATTATGTGTTAATTTCTTTGTAATTATGTCCTGGTTTTCTGTATACAGTGTCAGCCAATATAGATGCAAATAAAAGGCCAGGACTTTTTTTATGATGTAGATTTAATGCAGAAGTATAAATCTCCTGTAAAGGGGTGACATTGCGATCAACTCTACTGGTACCATATTTATAGGCTAACAGAAATGAAATGAAACTAAAGAAATTTCCTATGTAGTTTTATTTTGTTGCGGTTTTCATTTTTCATGTTCTCATTTTATTGCTATTATAAGGCGAGCACGTGCAAGGCGAGTTGCAGATAAAAGTTTAAAAATGTTCCAGTGAAATCAGAGAATGTGGCTTCATAGTTTTCCATTTGTAGGCAGAAAACTATTCAATTGAAGTTAATTGTGTTAACTATAATTAACTTGGGAGTAGACGACTCTGAGTGTCGAAACATTTAAAAGAGCAAATAAAACCCTAAATTGGCATTTCAGCCAGTGCGTTCCTGTTTTTTACAGTCTGGTTATCTAAAGCTTGCTCAGCCATGACTAGTCAGTGCTACTCAGACTAGAAATAGAAACTATAAAGCTTCCAGTAACAAAGCATCTTGTCCGGTGGCTGCCAGTTTTTTAGATGTCTGTTTGTAGAGCTTAAAGAAGTAAACATTACTGCAGTACACAGACATTTTACTTCATTTTTATTGAGGCAATGAGCCTATGTAGGCCCACTCATAGGAAAATAAATACATAAATTATACATATGTAAAAATGTATGAGTATGCACATCCAAATGTATGTAATTTTTATATTGTATGTCTTTAATGACTCTTCCTGGACCTACACGTCTTTTCTAACTGCCAGCTTTTCCAAATGTAAAACGTATAAACCCCCCCCCCCCAAAAGCTCATTGCCCTCATGTGGGATCAGCTGCTTGCATTGTAGACCAAATCCGGGCCATCATTTTAGTAATTATTTTTATTAATTAATGTTCTCGTTTTGAAAGTGAATATAAAGAAAGGCATATATTTGTGTGTTTCAGCTGCTGCTGGTGGTGTCAGAGCTCGTCGACCGTCAGGGTCTGACTGTCCTGGTGCTGGGAAGGAAACACATGCTGCGACCCTCCAGATCCTGGGACAGAAACAACATGAACCTCATCCAGCAGAAGGCCCACTGTTTCTTTACCGACAATATGTGAGCATCTTATGATAATAATAATGATAACGATAATATAAAAAGAACAGCATGAAATATGTTCCATTGCATAGACAGGAAACCAGTACTGGGAATGTTCCTGTTTACTAGTTACTCTGTAAAACGGTAATCAGTAACTATTTTTACTGCTTCATGAAAGTAATCGGTTGCATAATCTGTTTGTTTCACTGGAGCGCTACCTTCAGCATGCGCTGGGTGGTTAGCAGCCGGGATGAAAACGGTCGATTGCTCCTTCTGGTTTGGGGGGGAGAGTTTGTGCCTCAAATGAGTTGAGGTGTCTCGGGATCTTTATTCACAATGATGCGAAGGTGGATTATAAGGTCGGCTGGCAGATGTAGAGTCAGCAGAAATGTGGGCATTGTGTCAGACTGTCAGGGTAGGAAGAGAGCTGAAGTTTTATCCCTAGAATGCCTGCCAGGCTTGGAGATCAGAGGGAAGCCTGGAGTAGTGCTGCTGCTCCTTTGTGTTAATAGGAACCAGTTGAGGTGCTTCTCCCTCGTGCCTTCGCTTTGGAAGGGTTTTTTTTCCCCAGCACATCCAACTGGAAGGATATCCAGACCTGGGAAGATCCCAGGAGGATCTGGAAGGCATTGCAATTGTTGTATGATGGAAAATTGTTTTAAAAAACATCTTTACGGACTGTAGATGTTTCATTAGCTTTCCTTTGTCATGTTAGAGCAACATTGCATATTTAGCACTGAGAGTTGTTGTTGATTCACTGATTCACACACAGATGTAGAAATGGCTCCTTGAATACCATCTTCTCAAACTATCTTGCTGACCTTCTTTGTCCTGGAATAGGCCAAAGCGGGACATTCCTGCATGGTGAATTGATGCAGACCAACAGAGTTTTTACATTTAAGCTTAAGTGATGCCTGTCTTGGCTTGAAGACATTGTCTCAACAAGCACTGTGCAAACCTACAATGCAATCTGTCTATACAGCCACAGCTTGTGGCTGTATAGACATAAATGCATCATCCTGAGTCTCCTCCTCGGTATCCTGAGGCTGAGATGGTTTGGACATGTGCAGAGGAGGCATAGAGGCTATTCTATACAAAGGAAGTTAAGATGAAGCAGCCACGCAGGAGGAAAAGAGGAAGACCACAGAGAAGATTCATGGTTGTAGTGAAGGAGGACATACAGAGGGTTGGTGTGATAGAAGAGGGTGTTAGCGATAGGGTGAGCTAGAGGAAGGTCATCTGCTGTGGCGATCCCTAAAGGGTGCAGCTGTAAATATAAATAGGTTGTGTTAGAGACAGGGTGAGAAGCTGGATCATTTGGGAGGGGCTCAGAGTAGACTCTGGAGAGAATTCAGCAGTGGTGGTTCAGCATTTGACTAGGATGGCTCATAGATGAGATGTTTTGGGCCTGTCCCAGTGGGAGGAGACCTCGGGGCACAACCAGCTCACTCTGGAGAGATTACATCTGTTGGCTGGGTTGATAACACCTTGGTGTCCCTCCAAAATAGCTGGAGGGGGTGGCTGAAGAGAGGGAGCCCTGGGTTACTATTCTTGACCCGAATAAGCAGCAGAAAATGGATAAATGTAACACCTTAGAAATGTATTTGTTTTGTGATGTGTTTAAGTTGATGCAATACCTGCCTGTTTAAAAGGCAGCACACAAGCAGAAAAAAAAGATGTCATTAAAAATCATCCAAGAATCAAAAGATCCTCTTTAAATGTGTTTGTGGGTGCTGCAACACAATCTGGGTGGCTGACATATATAGGAAACCATAACACAGACTATGAATTCAGATGTAGAGCTCTGCTTATTTTCTGCATTTTGTGCTTTTCAGTTCAGAGGATGACCCCTTCCTGTTGTACGCTACTTTGCACTCTGGGAACCACTGTCGGTTTGTGAGCAGGGACCTGATGAGGGACCACAAGGCCTGCCTGCCAGATGGAGCCACCAGGCGGCTCTTCTTCAAGTGGCAGAGAGGGCACCAACTGGTGGTGGACGGGCACGTCACAGCGGGCAGGAGGGTCCGATTTCAGGTGCAGAATGAGACCATGAGAAGAGAGGGTCAAGGCTCAAAGAAGGAAGCATCACAAAATTAACTCTGTTTTCATTTGTGTGTTTTCCCAGAGTATTCCCAGCTATGACACCATTGTCCAAACCTCAGGAGGAAACTCATGGCACATCCCTTATGATGAAACAGAGGACAGGAGCACCTATGAAGTACCACAACACTGGCTGTGTCTCAACAAAAAGCTCTGAAGACTGTCTTTTTTTACAGTTTGGAATATAAAAAAAATGCCGGTACTGAAGACTTTTAATAAAACTTTGGACCTGTAAATAAACATTTACCATCACTGCAGTGTCTGTACTGTTTTAATCATATTTCAATTTAATATGATTAAATATTAGATAATAGGTAGAGCCAGATCCATGGATATTTGAACAAGATGTACAACAAATGTAATTTTTCAAATTTTGGCTATGTGCATCCACTAACATTGGACTTTAAATAAAACAATTAAGATGTGATTGAAGTGCAGACTTATTACATTAACTGCTTAGGAATTACAGCTATTTTTATACACAGTCCCCCATTCACAGAAATACAATAAATAAATATCTCATATCCTGCTTGGAACAATTTGGTTTTTACTCAGAATATAAACCAAATACAAAAACCCAAATACTTTCTTTTAAAATATTAACCAGAAGAAAAAAAAAATCTAAGGAAGTACAACTTTAATTGTGCAGCACAAGTTTGAATATAATTTGAATTTTCTCAAGTTTCCAGAATCTATTCATATACACAATCTCTCGGGAAACATTCCTTCTTAAAGGTCAAACGGGAAAAGAAAGCAAATCTAACACTAACAGATAAGGATTGGTTAAATCTTCATCTGTAGCCGGTGAAAAGGCCTTTTAGGAAAGAACTTTTAGGTTTCGTCTTTACTCCAAAAAGAAAATTGCACAAACGTCATATTCTGTAATTGTCAAGAAATATAGTCTTATTGCTCCGAGATAGTAAAAGACATTAAAATAATATTAGTTTGTGATATTGAGTAAAGTTTTGATATTGTATACTTACGAATACACCACCTGATTGAACTACTCCTTGTTACAAATAAAAAATACAAAAACTACAGACAGTTGACCCGGATATGAAAGCTCTCGTCTGCTTCCGGTGCAGAATCGTGCAATTTTGCTTCTGTTTTTACCTCAGTTTAGTTTCAGATTCGGTCTAGACCACTTTACCTCAATTATTTCCTGCCGTCATGTCCCGGGGGTCGAGTGCAGGGTTTGACCGGCACATCACCATCTTCTCCCCGGAGGGAAGGCTCTACCAAGTCGGTCAGTAATAAGAGAACCGAACAGAACCTTAACCTGCTCTGTCATCACTGCCTGCTAGCAGGCTAACAGCAGCTACTCACAAAGCTCAAGGCTGATTAAATATGTCACCACAGGGCAGTGTGGCAAGAAAATAGCTATTATGAAAATTAATTAAATGTATTGAGGCAGTTAATCCGACTTAACGGAGCAACTAATGAGTCATATCATTAAAGCAAAACATTTCAGTTAGCTGCAATTATAGACTAGTAAAAGCTAGCTAATGTATAAAGGGGACTAAATTAAACGTTAGTTCTAGCTTAAGGTCCATACGGCCGCCAGGACCACGCATGCGCATGTGTTTATATGAGTATTGTTTTTATTCTAACAGCATCTCTAAACTTCTTAAAGCAGGGGAGTCTAACATGCACCATGCATTAATGTGCATTAGTCATTTTTTGTTCTTCTGCAGATCCACATCTCACCCTGTCGCTAGCATCCTACTCTGTCACACCAGATCTCTGCATGTCTTCTGTCACTGCATCCATGAATCCTCTCTGTCTTCCTCTTTTCCTCCTGCCTGCTAGCTCCATCTTCAGCATCCTTTGCCCAATGTATCCACTATCTCGCCTCTGTACATGTCCAAACCATCTTAGCATTGCCTCTCTAACTTTGTCACCAAACCACAGTCTGAGCTGTCCCTCTGATGTACTCCTTTTTAATCTTGTCCCTTCTGGGATGAAAATATGAGCATCTCCAGCTCTGCCACCTCCAGCTTGGCCCATTTTTTCAATGCCACGTCTCCAAATTATACATCACAGACAGATAACAAAAAATTCAACAAGTAACTGTAGTTTGGAAACTGAACTACAAGAACTTGAAAACAAAATTTCAAATTAATAGAAAGAAAAACACAAAATCATAATAACTCTAATAAATTATAATGCTTTAATTTGTGTTTCTATTTAAAGGCTAAGTGAAACAAGGAAACTTTGTAAGCAAATGTAAAGAACTGAATAAGATATAACAAATAGTTTCCTCATTCTCTTGTGTGAGTTATAATTGCTTTCAGTTCAATCATGAAGATATGGAAATATTTTGTCAAAAGAATCTGACAGCGATGTGTTAGCACTGAAGAAAGAGAAGAAGCAAAATTTAAAAGAAAATAAGTAAAAGGTGCCTTTCTTTATCGGCACCCCAAAGAGTGATGTATTTGTGACACCAGGAAGTGAAATTTACAGGTCATTAACAATCATCATCAATTTACTGATAAGAAGAACAAGTAGCTAGTTTGTTACCTTTTTAAAATGTTCAGTCATGAAGTTTGTGTATATTTCATTTTGCCTGCCTCTCTTCACTCTTCAGAGTATGCCTTTAAAGCGATAAACCAGGGCGGACTGACCTCTGTGGCTGTCAGAGGGAAGGACTGTGCTGTAGTCGTGACGCAGAAGAAAGTTCCTGTGAGTTTGCGTTTCTTTCGCATTCGTGTGATCCGATTCCTAAAACGACATTTTGATTGGTGTATCGATGGTGGCCCGTGTGGCGAGTTCATCTGTTAGGGGCGCCTGTCTTTGTGTCTTCCTCAGGACAAGCTCCTGGACGCTGCAACAGTCACACACCTGTTCAAAATCACAGAGAACATAGGATGTGTTATGACCGGCATGACTGGTAAGCAGCAGGAAGCTTATTATCTACTCTTATTGTGGGGGACAATGTTAAGCTTTTTTTCTCCAGTCTTCTTTGTTGTTTTTGTATAAAATAATAAGAAAATGGGCTGATTTGGCCCTGATGCAGCCTCCAGTGTATTAGCAGAGTTGTGATTTGGAGTTAAGGTAACAGATATACTCTATATTGCCAAAAGTATTCACTCACCCATTTGAAATCAAGGAATCAAGGTGTTCCAATCACTTCTATGACCACAGTGTAAAAAATCTAGACATGCAGACTGCTTCTGCAAACATTTGTGAAAGAATGAATCGCTCTCAGGAGCTAGTCTTGGTAATATAGTGTAACTGAAGTTGCAATATACTTTCTTCATGATGTTGCAGCTGTACATTTTAGTTATCCTCTTCTTTCCTGCAGACTATTCAGAGTTACTGAGTTACAAATTAAACTTCAAATAATGCAAACTTTTTCAGTGACATGCAGCTAAGCCTGCAGAAGAACACCAAGACATTTCCAGAAACTGCACATAAACACTTGCTTGAAATTTGAGACAGAGTGTATTAAAAAATGTTTTTTCAGTCAACAATAAAGGTTGTAGAACAAAGAAGAGCACATCTAAGTACAGGAAAAAGACAAGACAAACAGTGCTGTATGTGGGTAAACAGATGAGGGTCATGTGAAGCTTACATCTGTTTCTGTTTGTGGGTTTTATTTAAGAAGCGGCGGTGTTTAATATGAAAACTCAGGTCTGTCATTAAAGTGCCAGATTTAGCCACACACACATATATTCATCAATAATCTGTGGCAGGTTTATGGTTTATATAAAAAAAAAACACATTTAAGATGAAACTGCACACAAGCTCGTAAGGACTGAACACTAATAGAATAATAACATAACAGTGGGTAAAAGTCGCATGATGAAATCACACACTAAAGTACAAATGAATGGAAAAAATAATGAAACTGATTATTCCTGGTAAGCAGTGTCTCATCTGACTTATGTTCCACAACAGATGCTTGATGCTGATATATGCAATTAAAACTAAACCACAAAGGTTGTACTGCTTCTTCTCCTGCTCCAGCACATCCTGGAGATTCCCAGTCTCGGGCCCGATGAAACCTTTAAGAGCTACATTCATCTAATCTTGAATCGGCAGTGGCACAGTTGGATGTGTACTTACCCAGAAAAACAATCAACAACACTGTGATCGATCTGCTTGGTAGTAAACGTGCTGTGTAAACACAGAAAATTAGAAAAATTAAAGATACTTTAGTGATCCCACAAGAACAGACATTCAAATAGTGTAATAAAAACAGCATGGTTAGAAGTATGCAAGCCCATAATGAAGGCATTATTATGTTAGGTAGCACAATATTTTATATACAACAGTTATCCATCCATCTTCTTCCACTTATCCAATTCACAGAGAGGGCTTGGAGCCTATCCTAGCGAGAAGTACATCCTGGTCAGGGCGCCAGTCTGTTACAAAGCTCACACAGAGTGACAACCATTCACACTCACATTCAAAGCTAGGGGCAAATTAGAACTACCAGTTAACCTTATCCATGTAACTCCAAAGACTGGTAGATGGCCAACCTCTTGCCGCACACTAAACGATCTGAGCTTCCTCAGAAAGTAGAATCTGCTCATCCCCTTCTTGTGCACAGCATCACTGTTGGTCCTCCAGTACAGTCTGTCACTCAAGTTTACACCAAAGTACCTGTAGCTGTCCACATGATGTTAATGATGTTAAGTCAACCCACATCTCTTTTGTGTTGCTGACATTCAGGAGGAGGATTGACGTCTCTGGCCATAATATTATTAACTGTAATGCAATAATAGCACTGTAGACATGGCATTTTCTCTTTTTCAAAGCTCTAGCAGTCCATGTAAGCACTCAGCCAGGAATATGCTCGAACACACAAGTGTAAGTGCCCACTATGGCGTAGCTCTGTGTTGATTCAACAAAGCTAAGCTGGAAAATAACTAACCTGTAACCTTAAACAGAGGTGGTAGAAGAACTCTTAATCAGAAGGTCCAGAAAGTCCCCACCATGCAGTACTCCCTCCTTAGGTATAGATGTGATCCTGAGCTTATAGCCTTGCCTGTTTCCACTTACAGATTAAAGCTACAATGACTATTCCTAGTAAACAATGTCTCATCTGACTCATCTCATGATCCACAACAAACCCTAGTATTGGAAAAACAATGCTGATATATACAATTAAACTAAGCTTCCTGTTAAGACACCTAGCTCTTAAAAAGGTTGGCAGAAAGCTACCTCTAAGGGCCTGCTACCACTTCTAATGAGACCAACTTACCATATCATACCAGCTGTTAATTTTTTAAAAAGTCAAAGCACTTAAATAATTCTGGCCTCCAGCCCAAGTTACAGCTTCATCTGACCAGACTGATCCTGGATGAGCCCTCAATTTTTACAGAGGGAGACCACATGAGCTGTAACTAAAATGTTTGTATTACACAACTAAACAGAACTGAAACACAAATGAACATAGTCGGATCTCCTGCAGGGAAATGCCTGACCCGAGGGCCGTATCACTTCAAAGTAATTCATTTATTAAAACAAGCCTGTGTCCCATTAGTGAGAGAGTAAATGTTTTAAATGGCAGTTTAAAGTGATGTGAGCTGCTGTGACATGATTTTCTTTCCCTTCCTTCTGTCCAGCTGATGGCAGGTCTCAGGTGCAGCGTGCACGGTACGAGGCGGCTAACTGGATGTACAAGTACGGCTACGAGGTGCCCGTGGACATGCTGTGCAAACGCATGGCCGACATCTCCCAGGTTTACACCCAGAACGCAGAGATGAGACCGCTAGGCTGCTGTACGTAATTTGTGTTAGTGTGTGTGTGTGTTTGCATTTTGATATCACTCCATGTATTAAAACTGAAATTGAAACTTTTTTCAGAGCATTTTCTTAATGTCTGCAAGCTTCAGTTTACACAATGTCTTTGAAATCTGATGCAGAAAGTTGTTAAATTTCTCCTTTTTTTGCGTGTCTAAAAATGTGGTGTGCAATGGGGCGATCGTGGCTCAAGAGTTGGGTGTTCGTCTTGTAATTGGAAGGTTGCCGGTTCGAGCCCCGGCTCCGACAGTCTCGGTCGTTGTGTCCTTGGGCAAGACACGTCACCCGTTGCCCACTGGTGGTGGTCAGAGGGCCCGTTGGCGCCAGTGTCCAGCAGCCTCGCCTCTGTCAGTGCGCCCCAGGGTGGCTGTGGCTACACTGTAGCTTGCCATCACCAGTGTGTGAATGGGTGGATGATTGTGTATAGTGTAAAGCGCTTTGGGGTCCTTAGGACCAAGTAAAACGCTATACAAATACAGACCATTTACCATTTTATATGACTTCTTTCTTTTCTTTTTGTCCTCTCCTGTTTTCATTCCACCCTGCAGGTATGATAGTGATCGGGATTGATGAGGAATTGGGTCCACAGCTGTTCAAGTGCGATCCAGCCGGCTACTACTGCGGCTTCAAGGCCACGGCAGCCGGAGTGAAACAGACAGAGGCCACTAGTTTCCTGGAGAAGAAAGTGAAGAAGAAGCTGGACTGGACTTATGAGCAGACTATAGAGGTAAAATACACCAGAATACACAAAATAATTCCATATTCTTTTCTGTTGCACTGGAATTTTGTCCAAAAACGGCCCGGTAACGATGAAGGCTGCAGGGCGTTTCCACTCTATGGAGTTTCGGGAATGTTGGGGATTTTACAGGATACTTTCTGGACAGCCGAGTAAGGGGAGTTAGGTGATTTTTATTGATGTATCAGGAAATGTGTGTGAATTTTATAGCTGTGACTATGTGGGGTAATTTCAGTGAATTGCTTGGTGTTTTCCAAGCCAGTTGACGTTAGGGAAGGTTGTTGATTTTTGGAAAAAAAATTCAAACAAGCCCTGTTGGAATTAGAAATCAGTCTGTGAATGGTTTCCTGTGGTCTCTGAATCAAAAAGATACTGACTTATTGAAACCCTCTTTAATATGGTAAAGTATTTATGTCAGAGGTGGGTACATGAGAAACTGGGACTGTTGTCTTCCATTAGCTGAACTCAGTTGCCCACCCCTCGTATGTATGTATAATAAATGCATATATAATAACTTTTTTCTTTTACTTTAATTTTCTGTATCATGTTTAAATATGAAGTTCTCCCCTTTGTCTCCAAACAGACGGCTATCTCATGCCTGTCTACTGTTCTGTCCATCGACTTCAAGCCCTCGGAGCTAGAGATCGGAGTCATCACGGCACAAGAGCCCAAATTCAAGTGAGTGTTTTTCTGAAACAAAGCTTCTCGATAGCTTTGAGTAAGAACGTGATCTTGAGTCAGCCACTGCATCAAATTACTTTTGCAGAACGAAGCAGGCCGTTACTGATTAAAAAGTTGAAAGCGTTAAAACACCGGTAATGTGTTGGCTGTGTTGTATTATTGCTAAATAATTTGAGAAAAAGAGGCCGGTGTTGTAATGGAAATTCCCTAAAACTAAAAACAGCCAGAGGTTGAGATCAAAGCAAGGGCTTACATGTGGAGCTTGTTCTCAATATATCCGTATGTGTGTGTTGGCAGAATGAAAAAGTATGACCGTATAACTGTGTGTTTGTGTTCCAGGATTCTGTCAGAGGCCGAGATCGATGCTCACCTGATGACTTTGTCTGAGCGGGAGTGAAGCGGTTTTATAAGAACGGATGATAAACAGTAAAAAGCATCAACACACAAAATGTCTCAGCTGGAAGGAAGATGAAGGAGGAGCTGGTATCATCTTCTTCAAAAAGAGATGAACAGTAACAGATAACCCCACCCCCACCCCTCCATGCTATCTGGTCACAAACAGGACATGATATTATCCACGTACCCAAACCCCCGCCCCCTCCTGTGTTTTCCTTCTGCAGCCAGCTGCTAAATGTCTCAGATCGTGGACGGGACACTCAGATCAGTCCCTGACGTGACACATAAAGTGTGACGTGGCAGCTGATGTGACAGACGGCCGCAGCGCAGCAGCTCAGCCTGAATGACTTCACCTAATGAGTGTGACATGAGCAGATTGGAAGGTGGAGGTGTGGTAACACTACAACTTACAGCACAATACCTCTTAAATGTGGACTCAGTGGTCCTGTAGCTTCACTGTGCTCGGCAGTGCTTCCTGACCATCTTTTCTCAGGGCTACCACTTACATATGTGTCTCTCTTCTTCAGTTTTTAAGCTTTCCCCTCTGCACTGTCTTCAGTTTCAGGATGAAGTTCATGCTCTGTACTCGATGATAACCCAGGGAACAGCTGTGGGAATTCTCCTACAGCAGCAGGTCATTGTCACACCCCTGTTTAAATCTGCTCAGGTCACTAGAAAGCTGGTGTTTTGATCTACCTGCCCTTCTGCTGCAGCTGCTGTACATTTCCACACTTCTATTAAACACACTTTTTATTTAAGACAGGTGTTTGATTCTCTGCGCACATTCATTCCTGTCTGACGGGGCCACGGCTCTTAGCTCTCTCGAAATTACTCGACATAGTGTACAAGTGAGAATGCAAATGTCTGAACAGTCAGCTTCCACAGTAAATGATCTTTACTATGCCTGCTTCCTGATACAAAGGGTGTTACCCATGAAGGTATAGCACAGTTTGTTTACACCCAGTGAGAACTGCACCTAATGCAAACGATTATTGTGCTGCATTCTGCTTTGCATTAATTTGATCGTTTCGCCTAACAACACATCTTCTTTGAAAATGTATTGAATCCACTATTTTCTGATGTCTGGGAGAAATTATTTTAAATAATCACGATCTCTGTGTTTAACAAGATAATTGGGATTGGGATTTATGCCCCAATTGAGCCGACTTTTGCTGTTTATTTCCAGTACTGGAAACGCTCCTGCCGCGGTCAATCGCTTTGCACATATCGCAACCTATGTGCCCACTCAACAGCGCCATTAGACCGAGTACCCTCACGCTTACAATGCCCACTGCTGTCTGTGTGTTAAGTCTCATGATCAGCCTTTTGTGGGTACAAAGTAAACAAGCACTGAGGCACCGTTTACTCTGGTTAGGCCGAAAATGGAGCAAAGTTCAGGCAAAAGAACATGTGAGATGATCCATAGTCGTTAATATGTTACTGTGTGGTCTGGGTTACTTGCTTTTAAAAAGTGCAGAGCCTAAGCTTGATGTCCACACTGAAACCTTTCTTTCTCTTTACTTTTCTGAAGCGTTCAAGCATCTGTAAGGTGTAGCACGCAACGCGAAAAACACAATATTATACTTTGTGCTCCATGCCAATTATTTAAAAGCTATGGTTAGTGTTTTAAACATAAATCTGCTGATATTTTATGCCGTATGATTACAGATGAGGCTACCCAGCAGAATACCAGTCCATAAAATCAACATTACTACTTTTACTCGAAGTGTACATGGTGAGTAATAATACTCACCATGCATTTTTCATTTGATTGTAGCTATTGATTCATTAATATGCCTATCAGTTTAATATTGATTTTAAAGCGTTGTCTGCTGTTGAGTAGATGTACAGTACATTAAAACTGTACTGGTCCAATTCATTCTCCCTGTTAAGTGATAACACATCTACCCTGTTTCTGTTTCCAGATTTATCCTGCGCTCAATGAGGCTTTTGTCTTTTTAAGAACAGCTCATTCAGTCGTTTTGATGCTAAAATGTTTGTCCTGTTGAGTAAGAATGTGACTTATAGCCTAAATACCCTTTTTTTAATATCTCTTAGCAGAAGTCTTATTCAGTAGAAAACAATTAAACTCTTGTGCAGCATCATTCTTCATGTAATGCTTGTGTATTAAGGTGCAGGGCTGCCCTCTGATGCAGTATTCTGATTTGTTGCAGGCTCCGTGGCCATCTCCTTTAATTAAAGTCCTGGGTTGCCTTGTGGACCAAGGTTTACTATAAACAGTCATGACATGAACTTTAGTTCATTTTTTCTTTTGCGTAAGGGAGGGGAAAATATTTAATGTCTGCTAAAGTATTAAAATGTAAGGTTTAAACACAATTCTGCAGTAATTTAATGACAGTTGATATTTATTTTACATGCAGCTCCCTTCCTTCCCAACTTCTGTCACTTGACTTCGGCATCCTGTTGTTCCTGTTCTTCGGAAGGTGAATGACAAGCAGGAATGTCGCCAATAGCTGAATTGTTCCGTTCCTGGGAATTTCCTGTCCCTTCCCTCTTAGCCACACCCTCCAGAAAAACTTCCTGATTTAAATGACAGGGCAATTGGCCTCATTACACACACAGAAAAATTCCCGAAGCCTCTTATCTCTTCAAACACACATCTAAAAGGAGGAATTCGCAGCTCAATTGACTACCAGTTCCTCATTCAGCGGAAAGGCGTTATCAGCGCTTTCCTGTATTATATGAAAATCAGAAAGGGAAAAAAGAAGTGTCCGGTCAGGAGTGAAGTTGCGCTGTCATGCTTTGATGGGAGCGTTTATACGAGCAGACTCAGTGACGGCAGCAGGAGGCCACGTGGTTACATTCATTTCCCGTGTAATTGCAGATTTTTATTGCCGTCAGGCGCTGCCGATTACAATTACACGCCAGATACGACTACTTCTGATGTCTCTTGTTCACGTATAAAACTATTCCCATCCCAACAAATAACACGGTCACACAGGAGGCTTTCACTGTTAAATATGAGTGTTTTAATTTAATGGAGTGTGCTGAACCCATTTGCTGTCTCACATATACAACCTGCTCAACTGTACACATTCACAGCTTCCATAAAAAATACATCTTTGTATACACAGCATTTACACTATCATACAGCAGAGCTGCTGGAGGAACATCTTCACGTATGTATGGACGTCCACAGAATACAAGCGATCCATCTCGTCATTATGTGTCACATGCGATCATGCATTCGCCGGCAGTCTGTTTAATTCTTCCTGCTCAGCTGCCTGGAAGCGGTCACGTCACCTCGCTGCATCGCCCGACCCCATCGTTGTCATCCACGTCACAGCAGAAGTAAGGAACGTGCCGGGCCCCCCTATCCGTCCATCCTTCACCGTCACAGCCTCTGGTCTCTGTAACTTCCCCCGCCCTCTCGCTTCCTGCTAATGTCCATTCCACTGAATGTCATCGTAATTCACCTGCAGACACATGGGAGGAAATAAAAATGGTCACACACCAACTAGTGACATTTGCACTTCATTTGTGCCAGACCGGCTGTACGATTTTGAAACGTACCTCATCGTCAGAGTTCATGTGTTCCTCTTCGTCACTGTCGTCTGACTCGCTGTCTGGCAGCTCTCTCAGGTCAGGGTGGGTCACAGAGTACAGCTCTTTGTTGATTTCCCAGTTATCCAAACCAATGGTGAGGTGATAGGGGCTGTGGCCCCCGAAGCTCAGGAGGTTTGGGTTCGCTCCTTTTTTCAGCAGCAGTTTGACCAAAAGGAGGTTCTGCTGGTCCACAGCCAGATGGAGCGCGCTGCGACCGTTATGCTGCTCCTGTAAAACAGCAAGGAGGCAAAGGCATTAGTATTAACAAAGAGACTAACAAAGAATTTTTTTTATTTTTTCCATACAGAAGAGGTGTAAGTTACCTTTGCATCAATGTCAGCTCCCAGATCTACCAGTCTCTCCACCAGTGAGAGGAAACCCTGCACTGAAGCCAGGTGGAGGCAGTTTTGACCTGCACAACACAGAAAAGGAAAAGAAAAATTAAAAGTTGATTCCAGAGCGAGACTGCAACAGAAATATTCTTTCCATATTCCTTTGTTATTCTTAGTAATTAGCAAAAATTGCTGGGTGTGGGTTATGAAACACATGCATTCATATCAATGTCCTTTTTTTGGATTTGATTTACTGTCTTTTTTAACCCCCCAAAAATACTGAGTATGCACGGCAGTGCTTAACGGAAAAATGTTTACACAAAAGTCTTAAAGAGAGGTGTCCACCTTTTTTATTTAGACATTAACTACTGCATAATAGATTGGGTTAAGCTCCTCTTGGTCACTTAACTGCAGTCTTCGGGGCTAACTAAAATGTTAGCGTGTCTCAGGCAAGGAAAACATCACTTACCGTTATAGTTGCAGGCAGCCATCGCCGTGTGTAGGTGCTCTGGTCGGCTTTTCTGTGTGATGACGCTGAAGCAGTGCAGGTTACCGTGGCGACAGGCAATGTGGAGAGGCGTGTCTCCATTGTTGTCCACCAGCGTGGGGTCACAGCCGGACACCAGGAGGTTGAGACACACCTCCGGCTGTTTTGTTATTACCGCCAGGTGGAGAGGAGTCTGGAGAGGGACAGGTATTTTAGTAATGTCATGATGGCGGATGCAGGTGGGGGTGGGGTGTTAAGAGCTGTATTGTGCATACCTGTCTCAGGTCATTCTGTCTGTTGAGGAAGTCTGTGTTTTTAGACTGGTCGATCATGGTTTTGATGAATTCTTTGGCCTCATGGATGATTGCCAAGTGGAGCAGCCTGCAGAGACATAAAAACAAAACAATTTAAGTAACAAACCAAAGATAAAAGCAAATTTTACACAACTTCGTGCCTTTTCGTCTACATCAGATACAGTTACAAAAAAAGTAAAACTATGAAGAAAACACTAATTTTTTTTCATAAATATTTGTAATAATAAATTTACAAGGGGAAAAAAACTTATTTTACACCTAAAGAGAGTAACTTCCTGTGATTACAGTAAAATTGTGTAACTGTAAAACTTAAATGATTGATGTAACAGCTTCAGTTCAGAAGTGTCCCTTTGTTCTCTAACTTGGCTTTTATGCTTTTGTTTGAATTGGTGTAAAATACTATAGTGCTGCATAGAGAGTTACATTTGTTACACAAAAAAGAAAATGCACTCACTCAACAAGAATGGCCAATAGAAACATGTCTTACATAGGGGTGTCATAGTAACTGTTTATCAACGGTAATCCAGGGTTTTTCCAGATTCTTGTGAGGGTGACTTTTCTTACATGTAATCTCTCTTATCTTAACAAGTCTGCATTGTCCAGTTCTTTCTGGTTTACTGATAAACAAAGGTGGACTTTTATTACAAATTTTTTCTTTTTCTTTTGGGGAATGCCATTTTTGGTGGGTACCAATTGCTTTTTTGTGTCTGCTTTTACTTTCAATAATGTGTTTGCAGGAAAATAATTAGAACGTTTAAAATGTATTTTGCCTTTCAGAAAACTTAATTTGAATTATTATATATTATGTGTCATTGCTATACTTTTCTTTGAATTTGTGCAACAAACATAAGTTTTGTACTTGTAAACAAAGGTTAAGCATCTACACTTGCATCACTTTTTTAAAAAAAAAAATACAAACCTATTCCATTTGTCTGTATAATTTTGGCATAAAAGTACTTCCATAAATTTCCGGTACTCTGCTTTGATTATTTAACTTATCTCTGGCCCAGTGTTAATGCGCGAGCAGTAAGCCCATTTAAAACACTAGGAACTATATTCATCTGCGGAGGAACTTTGTGAAAATAAAAGTTAGGTTTCGGGGACTGCTTTGTTATTCCCCTTGAGTTAAATGTCAATAATAACCCGCACGCGCCTCTTCGAGAATCGGGTTTCGCCCCCAGTGTCCGCTCACTGCATTTAAGGTACTTTTTTCACATTTTTCTTTTCATCCTCTTTCACTTCACGGGAACGCGCGTCGGTTGGATTCCTTGGTGACGCGCCCGGGACTTTCCCAATCTGACCCGCGGCCATAATAGATTCCCTCCTGATAATAGCCTTTTGTTTACGTCCAGCAGCGCCGTGTCTGACCACAGGCTGACCCGTTCTTAATAAAACCGGACACTCGTTCGGTGTACTGTTAACACCGCGGTATGGTACCCCTAAAATCCTGGCTACTTAAAAATTAATCCCCCACTCGGGTTAAGGTAGGCCTCACTTGGAGCAGAACTACATTCCCCACAGGAAAGGCATCAAATTACCTCCAAGACCCGAGCTGGGCCTTCTCCTAGCCTCACTGTTGCACCCCCCGAAAATAACTGGTAAACATCCGAGCTCGGTAACCTTATTCCGGGTCAAACTTACGTGTCTCCGTCTTCTGTGATCTGTGTCTGCCACTCGTACAGCTCTCGGGTTGCAGCGGGGAGCTGCTTGTGCTCCGGCGCCTCGCATTCCAGCTGGAGCCGGCGGATCTCGGCGGCCACAGCCTGGTACTCCTCCTCCTTCAGGGAATCCAAACCGCTGTCGAGCCGATCCTCCGTGGCCTGAGCCGTTTTCCCTTCTTTTGAGTCCCGACTGTAATCCATTTGGTTTAATATACTGGTCCTGTGAAGATCCATATTAGTCCGAGGTGCGTTCAGTTGTGTTTTCCGACAGCGCTGCACTGCAGTAAATGCCCTCTGCTCTGTGGCTGCAGCGGGGCGGAGCTAACAGCTAGGTGGGGGATTTCCAGAAAACTGTCACTTAGAATAACACAGCACACAGATTGCTGGCTCCAACAGGGGATTTCTGTTGAGACACATATAAAATACACTAGTCAGTTTGTCACAGAGAGAGCGAAAATACTTCTTTAGGCTGCATGTTGTGCGCATAAATCATACAGCCTTCAGGGCATTTCACATTCCTATAGACTTATTAATTATGTGAGTAATTGGATATGCATGCAACATAAAGTCATTTCTTGGTCATGCACATTGATTAAATCAAAGGTTTTGCACCTCACCAGTGAAACTGCCCAACACCACACATCTTTAGATGTAATTCTTCAAGAAAGGGAAATTTTAGTTGGGCATTTGGTGTTATGAAAATAATGACGATAATAAAAAAAATTAACATGGAGCTCGGGGAAGTGAAGAATATTCAGAGGAAAATCTCAGAAATTCCCAGATTAAAGCAGTTAATTTTCAAGAAAAAGTACTTGTGTATTATCTGAGATTTAAGTGGTAAACTGAGAAAAATATAAATGCGCATTAACCCCCACCCCAAATTTTCTAGGTTTAGAGTGTCACATTTAAGGGGAAAAATTAGAATATTCTGTTTGATTTAGGAGTAAAAACCTGGACATTTTCTGGGATTTAAAGTGGTAAATGTGAGACCACTACACACACACACACACACATATATATATTTGTTAAGAATCCACATGGCTTAAGTTTCCAGTCAGGCTTATTATGACTGCAGTTGGTAAACTCATCAAATTATACTGCAGTCTGACTGAGCAATAAGGAAATGCCAGTGATTTTTGCTCTGAATTACCATCGTACAGTCAGAAACAAGGACTTTGAAGAAGCCCGTTTGTGATTGGGGCCAACAGATTTGACTTCTGTGCATCAGTTTTTGTTGCAAATCCACTGTGTAACGAGAATCATTTTATTCCAGGTTCTTCTTGTATATTTATGTTTTTAATCCTGGATTATTTTTAAGGTTTTTCTCCCTCTTTAAAAAAGCCCCTAATGCACCATCTTGAATGTGTCCCAGATGTTAGAAGCACAGTTTTAAAAGTTTAATATCTTATAGTTGAGTTCAGATCAATGTGTGTTTTTCTCTTGATGCACGCATGCAAACACCTTCAACTGCACCTTCATTAGCATGCTTCTGCTAAACCGCTCGACAGAAGCAGCAGACCTGAAGGAGGGAGTGAGGGAGGGGGGCTGCAGCAGACAGTGGTGGTACAGGAGTTTCCTTCAAAACTTTTGAGTGTGACCGCCCTGTGATTTCACTTCATTTATCATATGGTAACATAGTGTGATGAGCACAAACCAGCACGCATGCTAGCGGAGTTTCCCCAACATCCTCCAATCCTGACCACATGATCAAGTGTTGTTCGTACAGTATACTTTATTCCAAAGTAACACTGACATTTTTTAAGGATACTTCTACTTGTTGTGTAATCCTAATTTTAACGCATACATAGAAAAAAAACCAAGTTTCCTGCAAGCATCGAGGTCAGAGATTACAAGCTTGCGCTAATAACTCTACTTAACATCCTGTTAAGTATTTTTAAACTACTGAGTGATGTGTCTGCAGATGATTTTTTATTTTAAGGCGAATCAAACTTCCACAGACTGCCTCTGTGCCTTCAGTAACTAAGAATGAAATCCCTCCTTCCATTCTCCTGCAGATAAACTGGAAGGACTCCAAGTTCTGGATAAACCCGCGAGACTCAACGAGGCTTCGACCTCTCCCTTTAAAAACAGACGACAGGCTGAACGTGATGTTCTGGAGGCCTCGGGGAAACTCCAGGCTTGTTTTACCTCCTATTGTTCCGTCTATGTGACCAGTTAGACGGGGAACCTCGTGGTCTTTGCTCTCAGTGCAAAAACTGTCACATTAGCAGCTGTTGTTATGCAGCATTGTTTGCAGTGCATCACGTTGTGCATACATATTTTGGTACGTTTTACAAGTGATCTACAGTGCATGTATGTTTTAATGTTCTGATGCGAGAATGGAAAAATTACAGAAGCCACAAACAACGAAAGCCGCAGGCACACCCACAGTTGACTGCATGTACATGCTTTTTATGTAGACCACGGCTATTTTAGTTACCTAGAACTTAAATAGATACTAGGCATGAAAAACATCTTTATCAACTTAAATTGTAAAGGTTTAAAGTGAGCATTTTCAAAACGAAACTAAATTAGAAATGTGCAGGAACGGTCTTTTGTTTTATTCCTGCATGATGGGGCTTTAATGCATGTGTTTACTGAGAGTGTGAAGGAAACTCAAGGCCTCTGCCAATCCAGTGTGGACTTATTCTAATCTGTATACAGATTTGGCCAAGATGCACGCCTTACCTGAATGAGTAAGAGGAGTAGACTGGCTGTGTGCCTCGCTTCAAACTAATACTTAGTTGACCTTGTTACATTTGGCCTCTGACAAATACTCCCACATAATAACAATACTAGAGAAGTCAAAGCCAAAGCTGAAACTAAACTGAAAGCAGTGAGTGAGCCCACTCTGGTGTGCACTGTCCATCGCAATCAGCTTTGAATGCTAGTGATAAAAAGACCCAAGTTTGAACCATAATAAAGCAGATAAATGCAGGAAAGAAATGCACTATAGCTGAGACAAAATAACACGACAAAACAAAGCTGTTTTTCACATGTGTGCATGTGTCAGATCACACCTTTTATCGATTTTTAAATGTACAAATTTACAGTTTCTGTCACATCCCGGTGTATCAACAGTGACGGGAAGCTCTGGGCTGCTTTTTGTTCTTTAAATCCTGATATGCGTAGCTATGATTAGAATGAGTGCAACTTACTCACTTTGACTGGAAATCAGTCAGATTAAACCAGTGCTCTGCTGACTGGAAGCTGTGTTATGTGACATTTTGAGACAAGCAACATTTAAAACAGTACAAAAAAATTCCGAAATGTTTTTAGACATTTAATTAGCCACCTGAGATGCGGAAGAAGTACATGGAAATGATATTCCTGGATTTCTCCGTGCAGTCTGTGTGTTTTTTCAGGCTTTTCTAATTTCAGCAGGAGTTATCAGCATTCGCCCAGATCACCTCCTTAAGGCTGAAATGTACTTTTTAGTGGGAAACCTGGGGGAAGAAAGGTGGCGTCATGTTGTCAAAGCTCTGATAAGTTCTGTTTTTATTTCATTAATGGTTTTGTAAGAGAGGGATGTACCTCTGCATCACTGTTTATCGCAAAGATTAAAAACATATCTGTATTAAGAATGTGCACTTACCGCAGACCTCCCTCACTATAGAATAGATAAATGGATCATGATACCTCACGGAGACAGAGTTACTGAGGCCCGACCCTGGTGCCAGGTTTTGTGAGTGAGCGCCTGGTACTTCCTCCTGAAACAGCCACGAGGGCCTTTAGGGGTCCAGTGCTCATGGGGGTTTGATGATCACCCAAACTAACTGTTGCCGAGTTGTCGTTCCAGCCTGATTTAACAGACCTGTGTGCAACATTTTTAACATAACCATCATAGTAAATGGTAAACTACACTTTAGTAAATAGTAATTTACTGTAGGTGTTGTTAAAAGGCCATTGTGGTCAAACATTTGCATCCACTTATCATGGGCATGAATTTTATGGTCATTTTGAGCTTTTAATGATTTCCTTTAACAGTTCTTTTTCGAGGGTGGAAAGGTCAGTACGCCTTAGCAAGTTGCACTGCCATGAGACACTTTTGATAGCTATCAACAAGTTTTTTGTATAAGTCTGGCTTATTTGACCGCTCTTCTTGGCAGGATTTCACTTTCAATAGTGTTGTGGTCGGGATTTTGAAAAGGCCATTTCAGAAGTTTAATGTTATCCCATTTTATCCATTCTAAAACCAGTTTTTATGTGTTTGGAACATTGTCCTGTTGGAATAGTCAATTATGGCTGTTTCAACCATCCTGCTGTTGATTTGAGGGGAAGTTGAAGAAATCAGAGGTAGTGGTGACACATCCAAATAACTTGTACTTATGCACAGTTGTTTGAGTTAATGACCGTGGAATCTGTAGTTGTTTAGAAATGGCCCAAAGAGACATTCCCAACTTGTGTAAATTTACAATTCTCCTTCGGTCTTCAGTGAATTCCTTGGACTTTCTAAAGGAATATTCCAATGCATATTATTCTGAGTATTGTTCAATCCATTGAATGCTGTGAAAACAAACCTTTTAACACTGACAAAGATGAACTACTGTTAGTAGTCCTGATCACTAATGAGAAGTTAATAGACCTTAACCTTGTCAAGTTACAATGTACTTTATAAACTTCAGTACCATTATTCAACTAATTAAGTGGGTGTATGTATATATTTGAACCTGCATGTTTACTTTTGACCCTGTGCGTATTAGAGAAATTTCAAAATAAGCTCAAAATTGTGGACCAGATTCCTTTTTACATTAAAGATGTATGTTGCACTGTTGCACTCTGGAAAAAAAACAGCCCAAATAAATAACTGACATGCATGGCCACGATGAGTCTATGTAAACTTCTGACCACAAATGTAGGTGGAAATGCAAAGTGGAGTTACAAAAGACATCTTGTATTATATACACACAACTCCTTTGGTTTGTTTACATTCTTTTCTTGGAAATGATTAGCCAGCACCTCCTTTCCAATGCCATCAGATGAGGGAGCAACATGTAGTTTATCTTTTCTCAGTCACAAAAAGGCAAGATTTTATGAACCGAATTTTTTTATGAACCCGACCACCTAATCCAACACGTAGTCTGAAAGCCACACAAAAACACACCATCTACAGTTTTCCTCTGAAATAATCTTTTTGAAACTAACCCTATTCTGTTTGATTAGACAATAAAGATGGCAGAGTACTTCCACAGGTCAAAAGTGGTCCTGCATAAAAGGAAGTGAGATAAAACAGTGCCAAATATTATGCCAGGCATCCTCATTTGTCATTTGTCACCTCAGCGTTTCTCTTGGTTACAGTAATGATAACAAAAACAGACCAAACAAAACGTGAATGTGGTGGAAGGACAAGGAATAGTGGCGCCAGTTCCTGGCAATCCAGTTTGGCCTGATTGAGGTGAATTAAAAGTAAAGTTATTATGCACTACTAAAAAAAAGAAAATTAAAGAACCACTTTTCAATGAAGAGTACAGCATCAGTGAAACCTCTAGGGTAGCAGAGGGGGTTGTTAATCAACCACTTACTTTTCTGACTGTGTTTTCAATAGTTTTGCATTTATTTAGGGTCAGTGTTACTACTGGTAGTGTGTGGTGATACCTGGACTCTTCAGAGGTTGCGCAGGTAGTCCAACTCCTCCAGGATGGTACATCAATACTGGTCATTGGCAGAAGACTTGCTGTGTCTCCCATCACAGTCTCAAGAGTATGGATGAGATTCCAGGAGACAGGCAGTTACTCCAGGAGAGCTGAACAGGGCCGTAGAAGGTCCTTAACGCATTGGCAGGATCGTTATCTGCTCCTGTGTGCAAGGAAGAAAAGAATGAGCACCGCCAGTGACCTTTAGCAGGCCACTGGTGTAAATGCCTCTGACCAAACAATCAAAAACAGATTTAATGAGGGTGGTCTGAGGGCCCCGTGCACACTGGCTGACCCTGACTGGCACTAGCAGGTCCACTGGTGCCCTGTGTGAAAGGGTTTGGAGAAGTCCTGGAGAATGTTATGCTGACCAAAACATTGAGATATGATGTATTTTCTGTGGTAAGTTAAATATTTGTGGAGTATAGTTAACTAAAAACTAAACTAGAAATAAACTAGAACCTGGAAAAATAAATAAAATAAAAATATAGAGTAGAAGTCTTTAGTTTTACTCTCTGTCAGTTTGCAGAAAATGTGATCACAACCTGCCTGATGAGGGGTCGGCTGGTGTGCTTATTGAGACTCGGGAAATGCTTGTGAAACCAAACTGAAATAATAATTAACTGAAAAATACAAAACTATAATAACGCTGATTTGTCAGAGTTGATGATGTTTTAAGACACTTTAAAAAAAAACTGTATTTCTTTATATAGTTGATTACTAGAAAACTGGGGCTTTTTAAATGTCACCAGTAAACGTGGCTATTTGTATTTTTTACCACCCAGTGTATGATATTTGATACAGTTATTGTGAGTTATTGAGATTTCTACACCACCAGTGGGATTTCTTTCCCGCGAAAAACAGAAATTGCTCAATTCACTTTCAAGCAATATGTTCCAAAAGAAAAAGCCAGATACAACACATATGATAGAAATTTAAACCCATATGTGCAAATTAATGTTAAAATAATTTTTAAAAATTAACCGAAGGTTCAATAAAGACACAGAAATAAATGTCTGGCAATTACTTCCTGGTTCATACTTTAAAAGGTTTAAATCCTCCCAAGAGCCGGAGTGTCATTGCTTTGGGTTTGCAGATGTGTTGGGTGTTACTAGCTGAATCTGGATCCCGAACCATTGAAAACCATTGAATGAATTGAATGTGTAGGAGTGAAAAGCCTCCTTGTGTGAGCCCTTTCTGTTTCCATTCTCTAGGTACAGTCATTGTTATATAAATGCACACCTGCAGCATATTTGTGCTTGATAACATTGAGCGTGTGGCGTGGGAATCCCTGGGTATTCTGAACACGACCAGACATGTCCTGCGCACAATGACTCACTATGAATCACACACCACGCACAAAGCAGTGTGGTAAAGGGTCAAAGTTAATAATTGTGACTCATCAAATCAGTAAACTTGTTAAGACTGAAAGCATGATAGAGATGTGAACTCTGAAATACCCTGGACTTTTACTCTGCACACCTGTTTCTACCTGCTTCCCCATTTTTCTCCATTTCCTGCTTCCTCTCCCGGACCACAGACTCCACTGGAGGATTTTACAGTCATGTGCTTAAAATGCACGCTGCTCTTCTAGTTTACTTGCTGTCAGCAACCTGTAGCAACCTTTACTGTATAATCCTGTGTGAAGACAGACAGCAGCCAAAACAGCCGCTGTTAAATTTATAGATAACATAATAACAATAATGAACTTTATGCATACAACACCTTTAAAAATCCAGTTTCCACTAAAATTGTGCGCTCAAATAGTTGGAAACTATTAACTACAGGAAGAACTACGGTGTAATAATAATGCTGTGCATTGAAATAAAATTGGAATTTTATACGTTTTCCGGATATTAAATTAAAAATTTACATTAAGGAACCTGGATGACTTCAGATATTTGCAACTAAGGGATTTTTATGACAGGGAAGAAAGGCCCAGTGAAAATTTGGACAAAATTTTGCATAATAATAATCCACTGTAGGTATAATATCTACATTTTACCATCAGCTACTGGAGAGGAAAGAAAATACAACACTTTACATTAAACAGAAAGAGTGAAAGAGTAATTTTCTATTGGTGATACAGACATGTTGGAGACCCCTCTCATGTGCTTTGTCTTTTAATTTTTGGGCGAGCCTGCATTTTGTTGTCAAAATTCTGGGTCATGTTTGGTGTTTTATTTAGTTAATGTGGCAGAAAGTATTGTGTCAAAAGAAGACGGGTAATTGTTTAAAATCTCGTTGACTGGATGCAACTGACTCTTAAGATTCCACGAGGAAGCAAAATAGAGAGAAATGGAGGACGTTTACATGTCAGGGACAGGGTGAGGACTGAAATGTTGATCTAGAGACAAAGCACTCCAGATTGTACACAGGTAGCAGTTGGTCTGTTTTGTTTCGTTTGTGTTATCTCTGAAGTAGAACAGAAAGCAAGACATTAGGGAACAGCACAGCAAGATAAAGTCAAGGTAAAGATGAGAAAAACTGACACACAAAAAAAAGAAAATAGGCAACCATTAAATACCAAAACCTCTCATCTGTTGTAGGGTTAATACAGAGAGACAGACCCCTCTAGAATCACCACTTAACCTAAACTCTTTGGACTCTAGCTTGTGGATTTGAATGCACGATCTTCTTGCCGTGAAGCAACAGTGCAAACCAAAGCAGGCTTTGGAAAGTGATTTAATGAGCCTTCTCGGAGGGTATGCTCCAAAGCTGAGGGGCCGGATGGTACCTTTGGTTACAGAAAGTCAGGTGCTTAACTGTGATCTCTGTATGCACTTTCCTGATGAGTTTATGGACAATCAGATCCACCCCTCGCTCGTCATATCAAGAAAATGCTCAGCTCAAGACTTCATCACCAGTCTTTGACACGTCTACATCTGCACAACTGAGCACGAGGAAGAAAATGAGGGCTGGCAGAGCACTCGGGTCTCTCACTGTCAAACTCACAGAAGTGTTGAAACTATCGTGGAAGACTCAGAGACATTCATCTCTAAATGAGATAAAACAATTAGCTGTCGTGCATGACACCCACCCTCCTGATCTATCTGTAATCAGGCTTCAAAAGACACATTCCCACACTTTATAATAACAATTATCAATAACTGGTTGATTGTTAGCTCAGTTTATGGCTTTTTACTGTTAACAAACATTGTATTTATGATTAATAATGTTTACTGATGGAGCGGCGACAGCGTAATTTACTGTGAACCATCATGGTCTGTTTCTCTCACTGGTTAGTTTTACTTTGGTTAGGTTTAAGCACCAAAACTGCTTGACTAGTTTTTTGAAATTGTTGTGGTTTGGATTAAAATGTGACATCAGACTGAGACCAATATCACTGTTGGCAGGACATCGGCATCATGGGACCAACGCCAAAGGACCCGGAAATCTCTGGGAGCAGGTCTGATATAAAATGTTTGTATGGCACAAACTGATGATGTGTACACAGTATATAACATGACTCATAGCTAATGACATTATTTATTACTATTTCATTGTTTCTTGCCAGTGAAATAACTGTTTACCAAAGTGTAGCTTGCTATTTATTACTGATGGTTATGTTAAAAATCTTGAAAATCTGGTGTTTTAAACCAGGCAACTCAGCAGCTTGGTGACAGTTAGAATTGATTTTAACATTTTACCACCACAATTTGTCACTTGAAGCACATCTTGCCTTTTAGAGTGAAAGCGTCGATGGTGGTTTTGTTTATGCCATAGGGGTCCCTCGGCTTTACAAGGACCTCTTTGAAAAAGCTCACAGAACCGGAAACCTCTGTTAAATCGATTTTTTAAGTTTTCATAGCCCTGTTTTGTTTAGCACTGTTCCTTCATGGCGAGAATCCACCAGCTGGGCTCTTGCTGTGCACCGCTTCCTCCCACAGTTCGAAGAATTTAAGTTAGTGGTGATTGTAGAAATGTACAACCCCCCCGATCCTAACTCAAACCCTAGGAAGTCAGAATATATCTTTTTTTTTTTTAAATTAAATTGTTCTCCCGAGTCAAGGAGAGGGCCGGTGTCCTGCAGGTTTTAGACCTCACCCTGGATCAACACACCTGAATCAAATGATTAGTTCATTACCAGGCTTCTGGAGAACTTCAAGACATGTTGAGGAGGTAATTTAGCCATTTGAATCAGCTGTGCTGGATCAAGAACACATTTAAAACCTGCAGGACACCGGCCCTTGAGGCCTGGAGTTCAACACCTGTGTTATAAACTACCCACATTTTTTTAGGTAGGGTTGGGTTGGGTTATAAGTGTGACTTAAACCTGACAGGGTTTATTAGGCCCTACCCTATTTTACAGCCTTAAAAATAACCCTTTAAGACATCCAAGGGACCTAACAGAAAAGATACTGCAGGTAAGTAAAGTTTCTGGGCTTTTTTTTAAACTTTAGTATGTTTAAAGAAGCGTATTTTCAGGCCCATGAATAACATTTTACAGCCCTCAGCAGATATTTACATGAAATTGTCAGTGGTGAAAAGCACAGTTTTTATTTGAAAGGTTATTTTTATCCAAGCCCCAAATCTCTTTGAGCAGATAGTTTTGACAGAGAGATAGAAGATGAGCCTTTCATATGGTATAACTTGTTGCCTGTCCAACCTGCTGATGCCAATGTTTGCTTCTCTTACTGATGTCATAGACAATAATTTGCTGTAGTTTATCCTTGGAAACGATGATGTAAATCAAGACTCTGATGCTCAAAATTGTGCAAAAAATTATGCTGAATAAAAACAGATTTTGGTTTTACGCTGATTAGATTTTAATTAGTTTGGTTGCAGTTTTTATTGGAGCTTAAAGCTGTTTTTTTAGCCATGAAAATTTCATATGGCTATCTCGTGTACTCAGGAAGTCATGTTGGAAAAAATAAGACAAATTAAAAACGTAAAATTTCCAGCCTATTCCTGTGTACTGCAGGGGCCTGTAGCTTGGAAAACATTCACTGTATGACGGTAAAAATTTCATTAAATAGTCTAAATCAGATGACTCTGAGGTGGTTAGGTAGGACTTTTCCACTCATATCTGATGCCATGTTTCCTATCATGATCACAGAGCCGCTGGAAAATACACACAAAGTTATTAGCAGTCAAATCAATCTGGAATAGTTTACAGAACTTCTTGTCTGTAGAACATTTTGATTGCTTCCTCGTTTACATGACAGGTTTTCCATGGGCTCTCAGATTTTTGGACCTCACTTGTGCAGATATGTGGAGAAATTCCAGCAGTTGCAGCTTTGTGTGTGTGATCAGTGGTTGTTAACTCTTTTTGTTGATGTCTCTAAATTTTGCTGAATCGGCTTTAATGAGCTGTTGGGGGTTCATACAGTCAGCAGTCCAGACTTCCCCTTTCTACTGCTCAGTGTTTTTAATTCCTTCCATCTCACAATAGTCTGTTGGGAAACTTGCTGAACATGTTGAGCAAATTGTGATGATGCTGCAGAGATTAAATCCTCCAGTTTCCTGCTGTGACAACAAACAACTGGCTTTTATTTTGCATGGAACAAACGTAACAGTGCGCCAGAGATGATCTCAACTATTTTTATGATCACACAGACAAAGGGCCCCACTGTAGGAGAGGATGCAAGAAAGAGAAGCATCAAGGAGTCTTACTAGAAAGAGGCAGCCACTAGAGACTCTTTGTTTCGTACAAGATCGCGACTTATCAGGCCACACTGTATCATAAAGACCTCATCCTAACAGAGCACTTCACTCTCAGAATCTGGGCTTTCTTGTTCCTGAGCCTGGTTCTTCTTGTATATTTCTTCCTGGTAAAAAGGAGTTTTTCCTCCCTGCTGTCACCTGTTCACAGCAAATCATCTGATTGATGATTTCACTCTAATATTTTAGGGCCTTTTACCTCACAATAAAAAAAGCACTTGATGAATCAGCTGTGTAAGAAAAAAAAAAGAATTTAATAAGGTGTTTTCTAACAACAGCAACAACGTTGTCAATAATCAGAGCATATTCTCCGTAACCATGCTTGGTTAATATATACTCACCGGTGGTGTCGGTCTATTAGGTACATGTGTTCACATCTTTATCTAGTATCTAATCAGCGAGTCACATGACAGGAACTCAATGCATCTGGCCCTAAAGATGAAATCAAAACAATCTGCTGAAGTTCAAACGGAGCATCAGAATGAGGAAGAAAGGTGATTGGAGTGACTTTAAATGTGGTGTGGTTGTTGGTGCCAGGCGGAAATGCTGACCTACTGGGATTTTCCCACATAGTCATTTCTAAAGTTTACAGAGAATGGACCAAAAAGTAGAAAATATCCAGCAAGCAGAATTTCTGTTGAAGCAAATGCCACATTGATGTCAGATGTCCAAAGTGATTGGATAGACTGGTTTGATCTGACAGGAAGGCAACAGTAACTCAAATATCCACTTGTTACAGCTGAGGTATGCAGAAGAGCGTCCCTGAATGCACAACACATCAAACACATTGGATCAGGTGAAGCAGCAGCAGTAGCAGGAGACCACACCAAGTGCCACTCCTGTCAGTCAAGAACAGGAAAGGTCGAGCACCTTTGGGATGTGCTGGAACAGGAGATTCACATCATGGATGTGCAGCTGACAGATGTGCAGCAGCTGTGTGATGCTGTCATGTCACTATGAACCAAAACACCTTCCTGAGTCTGTGCCACAAAGACATACAGGAATTCTGAAGGAAAAAGGAGGGCCGACCTAACAATAACATTATTGTATATGAGTGACCACTAAGTTTATACTGACTGATATATCACATCTGCAGGAGCTTTTAGATAGATATATGCATGTGTTATAAATAAGTGTCTGAACTTCAAAGAGTGCTAGCTGATGCTCAGTGTCCTCTGAGCCTTTTTGTTACATTCTGCAACATTTCATTGTATTTGTTGAGAAATCTTTGTGTAACCTGAGCCGACATCTATACTCACCGTTAAAGAAATTTGCGGACACCAGAAAAAAACATATCAGTTCAGCACAATCATGGAATGAACAAGGTTTAACATCACATACAATTTTACTTAAAAATTAATACATCGAACATCAAACATTGCTTGTTTGTCCAGAGAATCAGCCATTATGCAGCAATCACAGTTTTGCAGACCTTTCAGCATTTTGGCTGTTCAAGTGTTGAGGCAATCTGGGGAAATTTTTGTGCTCATTTCCTGAAGTGCCTCCCACAAGTTGCATTGTTTTTATAAATGCTTGTCCTATACCATAGATATGATCAAGCTGCTAGAAACAACAGCTCAGTACACTCGCTGTCTGAATTCCTACCTTATTTATTTATTTTGGGGGTGGTCGTCTTTGACACAGAATTTCTGCTGCAGTTTTTTAATGGTATAGTTAGAATTAGGCAATGGGCTATGCAGATGTATGCCTTCTTTAAAATAAGCACAATAGTTGCTGTGCTTACATAACTTCAACTTTTTCCAGTGATCAGCAAACCTTTAACGTGATGAACTTTTAGGTAACACAATGTGCCCTTTTAGGTGTGAGTGAAGGCTGCCTAGAATAGGTCACTGTACATAAATGCAGTTTTCCTTAAAAATCATAAATATTTATCATTATTGAGTCATCAAATTCCATTTAGATTGATTTCAGGTTATTTTAGAGAAGAAACTTATAAACTATCACAGACTATAGATCGTTTTTCTTTTCAGAAGACCAATATCAATATTCGATCAATATTCAACTTAAACAACTCGTTTGGGTTTTACCAGTCTGCTTTACAAGAGCATTTTGAGACCACAATCCTCAGAACGGAGAATTCCCTGCAGGAAGTGAATCCAGAAGGATATCTGGATTAGTTTTTAATTTTTTCTTACGAGTCATAAGACAGTATCTCACAATCTTTGTTCCTTAACCCCAACCCTGACATTTTGGTATTTGTCTGTCCAAATTTTGCCCAAAGAAAAAAGAAGCCAAAAAATAAAAATCCTGATCTAATCCAGAAGTATCCATGCAGATCCATGCAGAAGAGGCACAAAGCGCTCCAAACACCTGTGAAATAAGTTTGTGCTTCTGCAAGTTTGGACCACTAGATGGCGATAAATGACCACTTTACTGAGACGTCCACAGTCGTCCTCTCAGTATGAGACTGAATTGTCTCCATAGAGAGCAGTCAGCATGATTTTGGTGTTTATTTCTCATCATTTACTGATTTGATTTAATTAAACTGACCAACAACAAGACAATGAAAACAACCTCTCCAGCATCTAAACTGTACGTGCGCTCCTGATGTCATTTTACTTACTATATTTTACTATTTTTACCATATTATCTGATTATAGGGTTACATAGAGTTTCTTTCTGATCTGTAAGGCACAAATAAGACTGGTTTTTAAGAAGCCTACAAATAACCGATGGATCCATGTTTAAATTAGAGAGGGAAATTGTTTTTAAAAGGTTTAATTTTAAAATAGTAAAAAGCACAGAAACCTGTTTCTGTCTCTTCTGTAAGTGCATTTATTTACCTGGTTTTTTTTTGTTTGTTTTTTTAATGAAACAGCATTTGTCTCAGTATTAGAGTGCAAACCAGTGTCATGTGGCTTAATTTAACTTTAAATCTCACAATAATCTAGGCTGCAACCAGTTGTGTCCTGTCATCTAACAGTGATTTATTGTATGTGTAAAAAAATAAAACCAAACCCTTTTTTCTTCCATTGTTATACAGCTGCTTCTAGCTAAGAGCCACACAAATGCAAGAGAGCCCAACCTCTCAGTTTAATCTCAAAATTAGATTGTTGTAGAGCTGGTTTCCCGAAACTGGAAACCAGCAAACTCATGATGAGTTAGGAAACGTGCACTGGGTTGTGCACGTGCTCAGTTCCCATCAGTTAAGATGTAAACTCCATGTAAACACAGACAGACAGACAGACGGATCAACCGTATAATACGACAGTACTTAAAGGGATTGTGACTGAGAAGCACAGATCAATAGTCATTTTCAGCAGTCTAGAGGATTATCCACCTCACTGCCCACTGATGCGATGCAAAATAAAGACACACACACACACACACACACACACACACACACCCTCCAGCCAGCAGCCTCCTCAGACTGCTGGGGATCTATATTTTTACAGGAGATCGACTGAGAGCACTTACCCCGTTTTTACATCTTTACACCGGCCTTTACTGATTTTATCCTCATGGCAGAACTCACTCTTAGCTTTCTTCGTGTGATTCGATTCCCCCCTTTTCTCCTCAAAAGGAAAAGGGGGGGGGGGGGGGGGGATGACAGTTCAATGTTCACCAGCTGATCAGAGGATAAAATTTATATCATGCAAACCTCACCATAGTGGGAAAATCCAGCAATATGAACTAAATGTACATATATGTTTAAAAAGATTTTTTTAAAGGCTAAAAAAAATGACACCTTAATACACAATTAAATAATGATTTTATTAAGTTAGGACAGTGATATTCAGGATAAAATATCAGAAGAAATATATAATAAAACTGATCATTTTGATTGAGTTTTTCAGTGTTTTGTATCACCTTGAATCTTACGACAATCTTAATAAAGGATGCTTCAAAATATTATATTCGTCTTAAATATATTGATCACTTTTGTGCATAAAAAGGAACTTGTTCAGTTTTCTAGTGTAATGGCTATTTATTTCCTTACTTGGTTTCCCAAAACAGTAAAAATAACAACAAAACACCCAGTATGGGCTCTCTATACATTATTATGGTAAATGGCCTGTATAGGGAGTGCAGAATTATTAGGCAAATGAGTATTTTGTCCACTTCATCCTCTTCATGCATGTTGTCTTACTCCAAGCTGTATAGGCTCGAAAGCCTACTACCAATTAAGCATATTAGGTGATGTGCATCTCTGTAATGAGAAGGGGTGTGGTCTAATGACATCAACACCCTATATCAGGTGTGCATAATTATTAGGCAACTTCCTTTCCTTTGGCAAAATGGGTCAAAAGAAGGACTTGACAGGCTCAGAAAAGTCAAAAATAGTGAGATATCTTGCAGAGGGATGCAGCAGTCTCAAAATTGCAAAGCTTCTGAAGCGTGATCATCGAACAATCAAGCGTTTCATTCAAAATAGTCAACAGGGTCGCAAGAAGCGTGTGGAAAAACCAAGGCGCAAAATAACTGCCCATGAACTGAGAAAAGTCAAGCGTGCAGCTGCCAAGATGCCACTTGCCACCAGTTTGGCCATATTTCAGAGATGCAACATCACTGGAGTGCCCAAAAGCACAAGGTGTGCAATACTCAGAGACATGGCCAAGGTAAGAAAGGCTGAAAGACGACCACCACTGAACAAGACACACAAGCTGAAACGTCAAGACTGGGCCAAGAAATATCTCAAGACTGGTTTTTCTAAGGTTTTATGGACTGATGAAATGAGAGTGAGTCTTGATGGGCCAGATGGATGGGCCCGTGGCTGGATTGGTAAAGGGCAGAGAGCTCCAGTCCGACTCAGACGCCAGCAAGGTGGAGGTGGAGTACTGGTTTGGGCTGGTATCATCAAAGATGAGCTTGTGGGGCCTTTTCGGGTTGAGGATGGAGTCAAGCTCAACTCCCAGTCCTACTGCCAGTTTCTGGAAGACACCTTCTTCAAGCAGTGGTACAGGAAGAAGTCTGCATCCTTCAAGAAAAACATGATTTTCATGCAGGACAATGCTCCATCACACGCGTCCAAGTACTCCACAGCGTGGCTGGCAAGAAAGGGTATAAAAGAAGAAAAACTAATGACATGGCCACCTTGTTCACCTGATCTGAACCCCATTGAGAACCTGTGGTCCATCATCAAATGTGAGATTTACAAGGAGGGAAAACAGTACACCTCTCTGAACAGTGTCTGGGAGGCTGTGGTTGCTGCTGCACGCAATGTTGATGGTGAACAGATCAAAACACTGACAGAATCCATGGATGGCAGGCTTTTGAGTGTCCTTGCAAAGAAAGGTGGCTATATTGGTCGCTGATTTGTTTTTGTTTTGTCTTTGAATGTCAGAAACGTATATTTGTGAATGTGGAGATGTTATATTGGTTTCACTGGTAAAAATAAATAATTGAAATGGGTATACATTTGTTTTTTGTTAAGTTGCCTAATAATTATGCACAGTAATAGTCACCTGCACACACAGATATCCCCCTAAAATAGCTAAAACTAAAAACAAACTAAAAACTACTTCCAAAAACATTCAGCTTTGATATTAATGAGTTTTTTGGGTTCATTGAGAACATGGTTGTTGTTCAATAATAAAATTATTCCTCAAAAATACAACTTGCCTAATAATTCTGCACTCCCTGTATTTGTATAGCGCTTTACTAGTCCCTAAGGACCCCAAAGCGCTTTACACAACCAGTCATCCACCCATTCACACACACATTCACACACTGGTGATGGCAAGCTACATTGTAGCCACAGCCACCCTGGGGCGCACTGACAGAGGCGCTCATCATATTATCATTTGTATTTATTTTTTTCTATTATAAAATATGGTTGTAGTGATCATAATGACTTTAAAAATCAAGCTGAGGTCTCAGTCAGGATGATCAGGGGTCAAGGTTTCCTCAGGGTAGCAGCTGACAGTTACAGTGGAGAAACAGCCAAACTGAAGAAACTAGAAGCGCTGATTCAAATTAATTTTTAGTGTAGGACCCGCCACACAGCTCATCTCTGTTCTCTGCTGTATTCCCCAGGGGGCCCTTGTCCGGCCACCAGCCCGGCCCATGAGCTCGTTCCCACGCTCATCCGCTTTGATTGATTTCCAGGCAGCGACGCCGGCTGGCTGGAGCCCCTCTGGCCGAGCTGTGGAGCGCCTGGCCCACTCAGAGGGGCCTCAGCCCATGGAGGGGAGTAGAGGGTGGGTGGATGGATGGATGGATGAATCTCCCTTCGACCTCTTATCAGCCACAGCAGTCTCTTGTGGGGGAGGGTGAGTGTGAATTGTCCACACACACATTAGATCACAATCTCTCTCCTTCCCCGCACTCTCTTTCTGTTCTGCTGAGGAGATAACGCCACGCAAACGTGCACGAGCACGTGCACGCAGAGGGAAAGCCGTGCCTGAGGTATTCCCACCATGGCAACAACAGAGACACGGATAATCAGACACTTCAGCCACACTGAAACGATCATTAGTAGTCTTAAAAAAGATATGATCTGTAACTGAGGGCCCCAGCAGGGAGGCAATTTCTAATTACACCCACTCCAGTGCATATGCACGAACCTGATCAGGTTGTTCTCCTCAAAATGCCTCCTGTGCTTGTTCACTGGTTAAAGGTGAAAACTGAAAACACTAATAAAGAGGCTACTAAGTTCACTCCACATGATCAACTGCTGCAACAACTCCATCTAAAACTATCAATTTTCATTCCCTTTGTTCTACTTTTGATGCATTTTAAGAATTATTTGGAACCTGTGAGTGTTTTATGTATTGAAATTTACTCTAAATTCAGAAGAAATGTGAGATAAATGTTGGGAAATTATGCCACAAATTGTGGTCTTTAAGTTCTGAGCACATTCAGAAAATCACTTCCTCAAAGATTTTACAATAGCTCGAGTTTCATATTGTACCAAATATTTAGTATCTCGCTAAAGCTTCAGGAAATGTTCTGTAAAGGCTCCCTGAGGGTCTTCTGAAAGTTTAAATAATAATCTTCAAGTTCCTTTAACGGTTTCACCAAAAAACTCACTCTTAAATTATTCTTTAAAGTTTTTTTGGGGTTTTTTTTAACACTGAGAACTCCTTCATGTATTGCACACTGTGGGATGATTGCCGACTTTTTAAAAAGCATTTGACATTATAGATCACAGATCATTAATGGAGAACATAGAGAAATACAACATTAGAGAGTTATCACACTAAAAAGTTACACTGACCATGGATATCAATATGTACAAATAAATACTCGTAAATCCAACCTCCTGAAGGGTGTTTTTTGGGGTTATAAAAGGTTCAGTGTTGGGCTCTGTATGTATATTGTATGTAAAATAAGAAATAAAAATGTATTTTATTTACTAAAATATTGTTCCAGTACATCTGATTTTTCAGGGCCACAAAAAAGCCAGTTTAATTACTTTATATACCTTTAGAATCATAGAATATTTCTTAGATTTTATATTATAAATCCGTATTTGAAATTTTTTAAATAAAACTTTCATAGAAATGTAGTGGAGTAAATGCTCTGGCCCTCTTTAGACTCCATGGAGTGAAGTTTACAAGAAATCTACCAGATTTAAAGATCTAGCACTTTATCAGCAGACAGAAAGCTTTTATTTCAGCTTCTTCTTAATTTAGCTATAAAACAAACAAACTATGAACAGAAGCAGCTAAAACATAATTTCTCTTTAGATTTAAACTATGGTGAAGGAATTTTATTGGCATTTTAATGTGAAAACACCAAATGTAATAAAACACTACTTAAGAGTTAGAGAGTTAATGAACCAATTGGTGGAAACATGAGTCCTGAACCTTGTTTGCTGATGACACTAGTTTCTATCTCTCTGGAAAGAGTTTGGAAGTTCTCAATACAGTGCAAAGTTTTGAGGAAATAATTTTATATTAATAATTCAATAGTAATATTAATAATAATTTGTATATTAATATATCAGGTATCATTAGGAACTAGTAAATGTTCTGGCGTACTAAAAATTAGACCCTAGAGTAGTACAGTACTGTGCAAAAGTGTTGAGTCACTCCTCATTTCTTTGTGTTTTGCTTCCAAAGAGCCAGGCTTGCAGATTTGTTCTTAACTGGTCTTGAGCAAAAGTTCCCCAGGGTTTCTGGGTTTCTTTTTCACTCACTTTCCGTCCAGTACTAATGCATGACCATTTCCAGATGAATGTTTTGTTGCGTGTTAGGCCCCTTAGCACTGACTTGGTATCTCTTGGTATTTTGTGCGGTGTGTGCTTCATAAAACTGAGAAAACTGGACAAGTGGAAGATAAAAGAAGTAGTTTCAGGCCTAAAAATCTATCTACAGCAGATAAATATTATCTGAAAGTCGTGTCCTTAAAAAATACAAAATCCAGCCAAGACCTGACACAGGACTTGAGAGATGCATCTGGTCCTTCAGTTGTTCAATGAAACCTCATCAGAAATGGTCTCACTGGTAGGGTGGGTGACAAGAACCCATTCTTGAAGAAGGGAAACAGGGAGAAAGGACTGAGGTATGCACATTACAAAAGAACTGGACTGAAAATCAATGTGAATACATATTATAGAGTGATGAATCCAAATTTGAAAATTTTAGTTCAAATCACCGATATGTTTAATTGAAGTCATTGTCATTATGTACGGAGAAGGTCAGGAGAGAAGTACAACAGTGAGTGTCTACAGCTGCCTGTGAAACACGGTGGAGGCTGTGTCATGGTTTGGGGCTTCATTTCAACCAGCAGTGTAGGAGATTTTCTAAATTGATAGAATTATGAATCCATAAAAGATTTTGATCCACCATGGAATACCATCTGAAAACCATCTTACAATGGTTTAAATGTTCAATGTGACAACGGTCCCAAACTCACTGCCAATGCAATAAAAGGGTACCTGAAAAACACACGACGGGACACTATCAGTCATGGATCAGCCTCTGCAGCACCGGGACATTAACATAATTGAAAATGTTGGATCATCTAAATGAAGCCAACACCCAAAGAAGAGCTTTGATGGTCCATAGAGAAGCCTGGAGAACTATTCTTGAAGACTCCTCAAAGAAATTACAAGAAAGCTGCTTGAGAGAGTTCAGATTGTGCTAAAGAATAATGTCTGGCTTTCATTGTACAAACTGTATTGCCATGTTTGTTTTCATCTATTTCCCATTTTCCTAGCAAATTTTAAAGGAATACTGGGTAAAGAAGACTTTGCACAATACTGTAGAATGTGAGCTTTCATTTATAGAAAGGGAGATCATATTGGGTTAGTTTCTGATTTTTGGATGGCAAGAAGAGAAATAGAAATGAAGACGACACAGATTATCGCTGGCTGAAAGTCAGTGCTGTGAGGTGAAGGGATGTTGAAGCGGAAATGTGAAATTGGCAAAAATTGCCTCTGGCTATGTTATTTATTCAAGTCAGCCTGCAAAAGGAAGAGAGGAAATGAACATTAGGACATTTAATTATATTAAAAAAAATTGTACTGTCATTACAAGTGTTAAAAGTCTGAAAAGCTGAAAAGTAAATCCTATTTAATCTTAATCGGGGATACAGCCCTTATCTGCTAATGTGGGCACTGACTTTAAAAGGTGAAGTTTGGCTCCCGCTACTCTGACTTTAGGGGTTTCCTGATCTTCCTGACTAAGTTACCTTTTAAGAAGACAAATTTATCCCCTGAGGTAATCCAGACACTTTTCTTTTACTTAAAACCAGTTGTGACACCAGTTGTGGCACAGTATCTGATCATAAATAAATGCAGTGCAGAAAAAAATGGCATAGGAAACACTGAGCACATGTTTTGCAGTATTATGTACTGTAAGTGGTGCTTCATAAGAGTTACAGTGGCCACGCTAAAATGTCCAACGGGGAGCTTTAAAATTTATACAGAAATACTTTTTTCTGTCTATCATACCTGTTCTGTTAACTATAAAACATTATTTTATCATTATCTATGTTGTTTATGCAAAGAGTTAAAAACACAATTGATACTGCAAAAAATAAATACAACTGAAGGTAGGTTTATATTAATTATTTATACAGTATCATCAATACCAAATTATAGATAAAGTGGTGACGTCGTAATGTTTTAATCAATAACTACTTAGAGTGAAGTCATCATGGTTGGGCTGTTTTTACTTTGAAACAGAAGTCTGAATAAAATCTGAGTAAACATCTTGTTTGAAGACAAGTAATACTTCAAATATTTGTGCAGAACCACTCAAAATATCCCAATTACTGATACCTAATTATGAAACAGTTACACAGGAATTACAATAAAAATCAAAGCCTATATTTTAAAACAAAAACATGCATATATATCCACTCCAGAGGATAAAAAACTAATAAGGAGATTGCTTTCTACAGAGCTGCAGCCAATGATTGTTTTAATTGTGGATGGATTTGTTTATTATTTTGTGACTGTTTATGGAAACAAAACAATAAGATTCAATTAGAGCTTTCAGTTTAGAGTAATTTGGTTTACTGCTGTTTAAAAAAAATTACTACAATTTAAATCCGTAATCAAAACCATTTTACTGGAAATTTTGTGGCAGGAAACGTTTATATGATTAAAACTAAACAGCGCAGATAAATATATTTAACACCTGAAGGTTAAACACACTTTAGCATTTAACCATACTTAGACTCTACTTAAGTTATAGTAGGCTACAGAAATTTAAGCATAAAAAACATTTAAAGTACTTAAAATCATGCCTCACGGGGCAGGTGCCACCCTGTGCCACCTCCACCTGGACACGCCCCTGCCTGGCACTATTTTTTCTTCGCTGTTGTGCTTTTATAATTTTTAGTCTAATGTTGAATTTCAGCATCCAGTCAAAGCTATCGGTGTCCGTGAGGCTGGATGGAAAAAAATGTTAACGCGGATAGGCTGCTCTCTTTCTCTCTCTCTCTCGTTCACTCATCATACCTGCGCGCGCCCCCCTCTCTCTCTCTTTCCGCCACTTCAAAGCTGTACTTGAAAGTGGGCTCGAGACAAGAGTTGTTGTCCTTTCCGCTGTGCTTGTGCCACGCGCTGTCATCGCCACAATGCCTCGAGGATTCTTGGTGAAGAGACACCGGCGAGGCTCGGCGTCATACCGGTCACGGAGCAACAACAACAAACCGGAGGGTGACCGGAACGGCGGCGGCGGGGGGTACAGCTGTGAAGCGACCGGAGCAGAGAGCCACGTGCTCAGTGTTTTCCCGTTTCAGCGGCAGGACGGAGAGTTCCCAGTGTCCCGCGAGGACTCCGCTGGTGTCAGGGAGGCGTGGAGCCCGCACTTGGAGTCCGCTCTGGAGGCGGAGGCGGACCGGCGCGCTCAGTTACCTGAGAGCGAGTTGGACGCTTTGAGCCCCGACGGTGACTTCTCGTGCTTCTTCCCGCCGCCGCCTCCGCCACTCACCGACTCCTGCAGCCCCGTTAAACCGGTTGGCACGAGACTTCTGGAGCAGCGCAAGGAAGGAGAAAAACAGCTGCTGTTCACGGGCAGGTGTCTGCCGTCCTCCCCAGTACCCGACCTGCCGGACCTGCCGTTCCTGGTCAGCTCCACGCCGACCTCGGTGTCCGCCTCCATCGAGAGGATCCTCGCGAGCAGCAGCCGCCACCACGCGCCGTCCTACGGTCACGGTGACAAGTATGACCCTCCCCACGTGCACCTGTTCCCGCATCTCACCGTGATGAACCAGGAAGCGGCGAGGAAACGCTCGTTCCTCGAGCCGAGCAGCAGCAGACACAGCAAACAGTCTGCGTGCAGCAACCCCACGAAAAAAGCCAAAGTGAACCGGAAGCTGAACTTCGAGGACGAGGTCACGACCTCCCCGGTTCTGGGTCTGCGCATCAAGAAGGAGAGCCCCGAGCTGCGGAGGCACCGGGAGAAGTCGTCCGGCCCCGGCGGGAATCAGCCGCTGGGGGAGTTCATCTGCCAGCTGTGCAAAGAGGAGTACCCCGACCCCTTCTCCCTTGCGCAGCACAAGTGCTCCCGCATAGTGCGTGTGGAGTACCGGTGCCCCGAGTGCGACAAGGTCTTCAGCTGCCCGGCCAACTTGGCCTCTCACCGCCGCTGGCACAAGCCGCGCCCGGTGAGCAGCCCGGCAGGTGAGACCCCTACCCCCAACAAGAACCTTTCGCTCAAAGAGGCACGAGGGCTCGCTCAGCACGAGAGGCCGCCAGTGGAGTTGGAGGGCAAGGAGAACGAGCTGCTGCGCGTGAACACCAATCAGCACCACGCGGCGCTGGACAGCTCCCGCATGAGGCGCGAGCAGTCTCTGCTGCTGCTCCACGCGCGGTCCCGGGACAGCCCGGACGGCGACGGCCTCGCGCCTCCCCGCTACGACTCCTCTTCGCGTTACCGGAACCCGGCCGAGAGCTGCCTCGACCTGCAGCCGCAGGTGAGAGCCGCGGACAGCCCGCCGTCCAGTCTCCTCGTGCTGAACCCAGAGGAGCGCGCGGACCTGCCCCAGCAGCAGCTTCCGCCTCTGCCGTTCGTTCAGTCGTTACCGGAGGAGGAGGTGTACGAGTGCCGGTATTGCGGGAAGAAGTTCCGGCGGCAGGCTTACCTGAAGAAACACCTGGCCGCGCACGAGATGACATCGCGAGCGTCTCCGCCCGCTGCATCTTACGGCCAAGCGCGCGAGCCCAGTTCCGGACAGAGCCAGGTGTGCCTTTGTCACCTGTGCGGCGCGCGCTTCCCGTCGGTCGAAATCAGGGACAAGCACCGGCTGTGGCACGCGATGAGGGACGAGCTGATGGCGGAGACTCTGGGAGGAGGAGGACGCAGAGGGGACGTTTTCCACGCGCACAGAGAGGAGAGCGGTGGCGGGGAGTGCGACCACCAGCAGCAGCAGGAGCAGCAACAGATCTTCACGTGCAAACACTGCCCCTCCACTTTCTTCAGCTCCCCGGGACTCACGAGACACATCAACAAGTCTCACCCCACCGAGAACCGGCAGGTGATGCTGCTGCAGATGACCGTGCGGCCGTGAGTCGCGCGCAAAACTGTAGTTTGGAAAAGGTGGAAAAAAGTTTATTTATCAAGAAGTCCTTTCAGAAGCAAGTCTCGCCATTCGGTAGCCATCTTGGTAACACCTCCGGGCACTTATTTTAAAATATTGAATTAATTTTAATGGTCACCCGGACACAAAAACTGCTCGTAGATACTAAAATCTGATAAAATAACATCTCAAAATGTCTTTTTTTTCTCCCACAAAGCTACCAATCTACCACAAACCTCTGATTGTTTCTTCTCTGAGTGCTTAAATAACACATTTATAGTTCTGCTGTAGTATACTTGGACTATATGCTACACCCTGAGTGAGTAAAAGAAGATGCTGAAGATGACCTGTAACTGTCCAAGGTGCTGAAACCCTGCCTGCCATCCTAGCTCGCTTTTCCTTAAAGGGAAAAGGGGATATTTTAAGTTACCAGACAAAACAAATAATCCAGAATAATGTTAACCGATTAAATTATTTCTTCTTATTACTTACAGTTCAGCTTCTCTTGCAAATAACCTGGCACTAAAGCTCATTAATGCCACCAACAGCCAGTCATTTTGAACTTGGCATTTGTTTTTATGTTCACTGAAGCTTAGGAGTGCAACCATAATGGGTGATCTTCCTCCTTCTCATCCTAAAAAACTAAATTTTCAAACCACAAATGTACAGAGATCAATGAATAAGAGTAAAGAAAAAACAATCAGACCTTTTATAATAAACATGCTCATTAATTTCTCAGCTATAAAATATTTTCATACAGAAATGAAACAGTTAATGCTATACTGCTATTAAAAAAGGTCTTTTGTCTTTGATTATTCATGTTGAGATATTTGCTAAATGCCTTTATGATGCTAAAAATGTAACGTGTGGTTCTATGAAGACTGTACAGTCCTATTTTGATATGGCTGAATGTGAAACTAATGACACAATTGTGAATAAATGTGAGTCCAATCAACACTGCACTGTCAGCCTGCTGCTGTTATTGTTTTGAAGCTGATTAACCACACAACTCTGGCAGTTACTGGTACGAAGTGTTTTATTGTCAAACTCCATCGTGGCACATCCATACGCTTGCCGTGTGGCCGGCGTTAACACATGTTCACACAGTTGACAGTTTGTGGAGTGTGTGCGCAGTCAAAGCATGCAGCTGGTACTGAACTGGTGTCATGCAGTGTGTGTAATCAGTAGTATCCATCAGGTGGGGGATTTACACTGTTTCTCCTCTTCAGATGAAGAGTGACGCCGATATGACTTATTCATGCTCTTTGGGTGGAAACTAGTTGTAGGGGACAAAAAAGAACAGTATGTACAACCTGTGGACCTTTAAAGGAGCATCTGAATGCTAATCCACTGGGGAGCGTAAACATGGTGCCGTCGTGTGGTTTCGGTGCTGGGACGGAGTTTGGGGTGTGAACTGAGCAGGCTCGGTGACCTCTAGTATACATACACACACATATACATATATATATATATATATACGCAGCATGTAGAGATCAGGGTGCAGTGGGGCCTCTCAACCATTCAATGGTGCTTTGACCTCAGTGACAAAAGTAATAAGAGTAAATAATTTAAAGGGAAGACTCAAACTTCAGCTGACTTCAAGTAACTGCACACAAATCTGATCTCCTCCTTTTTAAATATTAAGTTTGAAATAAAAGAAAATTGTTACACAATCCCTTTAATCTATAGAGTATATGGCTGAAACAAACAGTAACAAAACTTTCACCAGTAACAGACACGGGAAGAGCGTTCGTTTAACCTTTTTTCCTCTAAACTCACAGAAAGAGCCAAACTGAAAATGTTAAATACATTAAAAAAAAAAGTGGTAGTGTTGCGACTGCATGCTGATGCCCACTCCCTCAATGACGCCTCTTTTTCTTCCCCTTCTTTGGCGGTGGTTCTCTCATTTTTGTATTCCCCCCCCCCCCCCAACCCTGAAAACTGCCTACAAAACACTGAAAATGAAGCGCTAAACCAACTCTTAGTGGACTTTTGTGGACCCAGATCCCAACACGCTGAAGTGTGTTTTAAATACCAGTCCCCTTTCCCCCCACCCAACAGCCTTTTACAGTAATTCATGAGAATGATGATTGATTCCCTCCATACAGATTTACAAGCTCCATCACGGGAAGAACAACGTAGAATGAATTTAAATTCCTGGACGATGAAGAGCAAGCGGGTTATGAAAGCTTGAAATCTTGTAGCGCTAACCTACTTTTTGTTTTGTTTTCTAGCAAGTCTGCGGTTTGGATTTCAACCACAGTTTGGCTTTGGCAGCTATAACCATATTTACACACGCACAACAAGCTTCCTTACACTGTACACATTCTTATAGATATTCATATATCTACTATGTATATATATATATATATATATATATTTATACTCATATAGATATACAACATATACTTGAGGGAACAAAGAAAGAAAAAGCTGTGGTTCTTTGCCTCAGATGAAGGACTGACTAAAAATACAGTAACATTCCTGTTCGGGTCAAAACTCAGTTTACAGTCAATTAAAAGAAAAAACCCCAACATGTTAATATTAATGTCAGTGCTCGTTTTACAGCATCAGAAGAAAACAAAATGATATATGCAAGTGCCTCCTCTTCCATCGGTCTGTCCTGTTAATGATCATCAGAGGAAGTTCAGACTTTTATTCTGGATTCAAACACACGTTTTTTTTTTTGGCTTGAGAAACTAACTCTCTTTATCATTTCAGGTCTGCGCTGCGCACAAAAAAAAAAAAAATAGACTTTTATCGCTTTCTTTACAGCCTCCACTCCCGCCTCTGCCTTTATACACACACACACACACACACACACACACACACACACACACACACACACACACACACACACACACACACTATAGTACAAATATACAGATTCCTTACAGCAACACTCGGCACATGACGCGACACACTGACGCTTTTCTTCTTCTTTGCAGTCCTGCTCACACCAACTGGCATTGTGTGCACTTTCTAACATGGCACAGGCTGTTATGAACTAATACTGCACTGCTAATTTTACTACTCAACATGCTGCAACACTGGTTTGACTTGTTTCTCTGTGTGTGTGTGTGTGTTTTTTTCCCCAAGCAAAGCTGCAGATATACAGAGCAGCATCTGTGAGTATTTTTCAAAATAAAAGTTACAGTATTGCCCATAGAATACTTTTATATATATTTAGTACAAGAGAACACGTGTGCCCATTAAAGCCCAGGGTCCAACCAGAAATGCAACATGCTGGGATGAATCAGCGCCTACTCAAGAGTTTATATTAATTTGCTTACATACCTAATTTTGTGTGCTTTGTAAACGGACCAATTTAAAATTGCTTGTTTTTGAGGATCCTGATACCTCTGATTGGCTGATATGAAAGCTTTTTGTTTCCTAATGTGATATCAAGTGTGAGTTCTGGCTGAGTCCTGCAGTTTGGGGAGTTCAGGTCTTATTGGCTGATCCGGAGGAGCGTCGCAGCTTCATGGACATGCGGCTCTTGCTAGTCCGAGGAGACATGGGGGACGCCGTGTCGCTCCCGGCCTCCCCAAGAGCCGGACTTTCTCCCCGAAGAATCTCTAGGCAGGAGCCTGAAGAGGAAGAAGAGGAGGAGAAGGGGGGTTTGAGGGGAAGATGGGCGAGGTGAGGGGGTGGAGGTAAATAAGGAGAAAAAGGATGAAGGGACAACAATAAAATTATATTTCAGCCCACTGTGATCTACGAAGCCACACTGCACAGATTCCTACAGTCACAGAGGCAGGACAGTCAGATGAACGGACACACAGACACACAGCTAGAGACAGGAACCTGATAAAAGCTCTATTTCCTTAAGTTAAAGGTTCCCCAAAACCACTAGACATGTGCATGACCTATACTTAATGTGAAACAGAAAAGTAATTATTTAAACCAACCAAAATTAAGTTAATCTGAGCTAGACTAAGCCTCGCTGATAGGACATACTAACCCTTTACCAGTGACTACAAAGACATTTTAAAGTTTTTCCTGCTTTGCAGCTGAACCTCTTATAGAACAGGTACCACCTCTATCAGGATAGCTTTGGATGATATAGTTTAAAGCAAGGCTGTCAAACTCATTTCACGTACAGCTCACTTTGATGTTAAGTGGGCTGGACGAGTGAAACTCACCGTTGTGTCAGTGTAAAGACGTTTAGATAAAGTCCCTGAGACATCTTAATACAAGAAACCGAAGTGCAAATTAAATAGTAGGTCTCAGGTTTACTACATAATAAAGAAATGTTCCAACAGAACGACATCTGGGCTAAAACGGCAAAAAATAAATGTTTAAAATTGCAGAGAAACTTCTGGTAGCTCACTGCACAGACTGTCCTGTAATTTAAAGTATTTTAAAGTGCAATTTAAAGTTCACAATTTATTCACCATCTCTAGTGCATACCATTCACAGCTAGCATGAAGAACCTTCTGCTTAAGACCTTTCCCTTTAACCCTGAGCTGGTTAAAGCTGTCTAGTGGTTTCGGGACCATCAGATACATTGCACTATGCTCCTCTAATGAGTGGAAGTTAGGAGAGGATAAAGGAGGAAAGAGAGAAGGACAAAGAAATAAAGAAGGTATTGGAAGAGGAGCAGTTCAGGAGAGAGAAGAAAAAGAAAACTGAATAAAAACAGAAAAAAGAAAAAGCCACACGTGTAACAGAAAGGAGCAGAAAGACACATATGACAGACTTCACAAGCACATTTACAATACGTACACGTACATAATGAGTACACATACAACAGAGCATATTCACTTAATTTGTCCCATCCCTGTTACATTGAAAGTGCACAATTGAAAACACAGAAAACAGCGTTAGTCCAACATTCAAACAGCTTTTGTGCACATGTGCAAACCTATGCTTGGTTTACCACTTTTAACAGGCTGTCAGAGTGCATATTTTTGAGCAGCACTATGGCACTACATCATATCACAACCGGGAAGAGAGAGAGCGAGAGGAGCATACAAAAAGGTTAGAGGTCAAGTTTCACCAGGTGAGCGTGACATTGGAGGTTAACAGAACGACCAAGTTACGGATCGAGTGGACAGACAGGAGAAAAGGACGTCTCACTTTCACCCAGCCTCGGAGAGCGATTTGCTATGACGTTCGTGTCGTGTTTGAGGAACATTTATCAGGATGCAGAGTGGGTACGTTAATAAATCAAGATGTTATTTTCATCCCGACAGCCAGTGAGTCAGACATCTCAAGAGGAAGACAAAATGTTTCCCTCTAAGGTTGTCTTCTTGTGCCTGTGATGAGTGAAACTCACCTTTGTGGCAAAACTTTTAAAATTTGTAGATCGCTCTGTGGAAGTCCCATTCTCACCACTTGCAGCTGCCTGTGTTAAATCTTTAACCTGAAGTTCAGATGTAGAAGCTACGGGGAGCTAAATCTACCGAATATAGCATGTGGTGAACATGGTGTGGATAAAAAGCACAAACGGTGTGCTGACTGGGTTCACAAGGGCTCACACCACAGTTCAGGGGGTCTGCAATGATCCTCCTTTTCAGAAGTCTCAGGAAATCTGTGTTAGTTGCAAAAGATGGATGTAACCCATTTCTTGGGTTGCTTGGATGGTCTGTTAGTTCAACTATAACACAACAGGCCCTTATATTTTTCACTTTAATGATTAATAATTATATAAAAGGTACCAACAGCATACAGATCCAGTCACCATTGGGGGTAATTACCATTATTAACTGGGGAAATTACTTGTAGAGACCAGGCTGTGAACAAGCGCATTCCTGCTGTAAAGGCGTGCATTTTAGCACGGGAGTCTGCAGGGAGTGACTGCAGCTTTTGGAAGCAGCTTAAAGTTTTAGTTTTAGCCCCAGAAAGCTGCTGCTTGGACAGAAAAGGACTTCAAGAAAAAGACAAACAACTAGCACTTAGATAAGGAGACCAACCTGAGTAAGAGACACTTTAAAATTTAAACCAGGTGATGGTTTTGTTTTTAAGAATAAAATAAAACTGGACTTATTTGTGTGTCTGACACTCAAGAATAAAAACAAGTGTGTTGCCCTCTTAATGATCCATAAAACAAAAGTCACACCAAACCACAAGTTGAAAGTGAGGCTTCCTTTTAAAGTGAAAGCAGCTGTTAACACATGCAGACCTGGTTAAACAGTCGAAAACACAGGAGGAAGAAGAAACGGAGAGATGGAGAAATCACAGGAGTGTAAAGGCTAGGCTGTAACGTCATTAGGAAGAGCCAGTCAGAACTGGGCGTGTCAATCATGTGACCAGGCTTACCTTTTTAGCTATAGGCAAGTGAGACAATACGATCTAAAGGAAGGGGGGAGGGGGACAAAAAGAAAATAAAATGGGTGGGAAAAATTGAAATAAAACAAAATAAAATAAAAACAGAGAGAAGAATGATTGATCATTGTGTTTGTTAAGAGAGGTGAACCTGTGAGTAAATACAGGAGGGGGAGGGCAGGAAGTGAATTACTCTGGGTTGACTTCAGAGCACGGGATCATCAAAAGTTTGTCAAAAGCAGCATCTCAATTCACAATTTTTAGATGTGACACACTCATCGTGACCAAAGATCAAGCAGGCTTTATTACTGGAATTACTGGGATCTGATCCTGTGCTCTGAAAGGGAATTTGTGGCCCAACCCATGACAAACCAAAACAGAGCCTTTAATATGTTACATTTAAATGCCATTTAATAAGAATGAGTGAAAATCTGTGGGTGGGGTGGGCGGGGGTGTTGTGCCAGATTTATTTAACCTCAAAGCAGGTTGATTATTGTTGTATTATTATTAATATTTTGACACAGCAGCTGGTAAGATGAGGAGCAGGTGGCTAAGGAAAGGAAACAGGCATCAATTATACAAATATTAAGACAAACGCACACAGTCATGTGTCCCTACAAACCATCATTTGATTACACCACGCACTTCTGCTCCTTCAGGTCACACATTTATAAGTCTTTAAGAAGAAAATATGCAGCTTACCTACAAAAATTAATTAATTTTTAATTAGATTAAACTGGAGCCAAAGGACAGACCACCATTTTAAGCAGATAAATTGCAAAGACTAATGATCTGTATCGATTTAATAAACTTAAACAGGATACATATGAGAGTCATATTTAAGTCCCATGTGCGTGTCTGGCATCTCTACGGCTGATCAGATGTCAGCTAATTCCTCAGAGGAGCTCTAGAGAGAGAAAAAAGGGCCCGAGTGCAGCTTTGGATACAAAACAGAGCTCAGCAGATACTCAGGCTGTGAGCTATAGTGTGTGTGTGTGTGTGTGTGTGTGTGTGTGTGTGTGTGTGTGTGTGTGTGTGTGTGTGTGTGTGTGTGTGTGTGTGTGTGCTCTGAAGTTCATCCTATCAAATCTGGACAATGAGTGCCAGCAAAATACAATCTGTACACAACAAACACAAAATATGTGGGATTTTTTTATTGAGTATGTCACGCTGTTATCGTTGGGGCTCCGGCACCAATTTAAGAATCAAAATCTGCCATTTTAAGACATTTTTAATTAGAAGTGAACAATGTAGAAATGTGAAGTGCTCAGCAGTGCAGCGATCCCTATAACAGGGCAGCGTTTGATGTTTTCTTTGGCCACACTTGAAACTAAAAAGTCAAGCCTCCTGTATGTAGGGAAGGTTTCCATACGTATATTGCTTTGGAGCTGAGTACTTTTCTTTTTTAAAAAGAATTATTAGACATTTCATAGAATTTTAAAATTGTAATTTTTTTTGTACATTTTACTTTTTATTTACCTGTTTTTCCTTTGAGAAGAGGACATAAAACAAAAGGACTAGAATAGAATACCAATAGAATACTATTTGGTCCATAATTTAATGCTAGCTTTAGTCCTCAGCGAATGAGTCAGAGTGCATTTCTTCTACTATGTCCAGCTACTGATGTGCCAAATATATCCCCTCTAAAATAAAAGAACTTTATCTGAGAATAGTTGCAGTTTTTGGTTTAACTGTTTATTTTTCATATGAGGCGTAATAAAGAAACCAATTAGGCTTTTCCACCCAAATTTACCCTGTCTTTTAGAATTAGTTGATTATCGTGAACTTAAGTGTGTTTCATGAATACTGTGGATATTTCTGATTTAACGTTCACAGGGGTGTGCACAGAATTTCTGAGACCTTGAAACGTTAAAAGTACAGGATATTACATATTACTGTGTGCTGCACTTTTTTCTGGTACCCTGAATGTTGGACTAGTTTCCAGATAATTCACTGGAATGCAATATTTGCATATACTTTAAAGGGTCAGGAGACCATGTGGGACATGTGGCTCCTTTTTTACCTTAATTTTAACACCATCTCATGTTATGGCTAACACCCAGATTTATAGCCTATTTCATACATTTTTTGACAGGTGTAGCTGCTGCTGCTGTGGTCTTACCTGTGTCAGAGGGCAGGTGAGTGCAAGGAGCAGGACTGTAGACTCGGGCTGCGTAATCCTCAAACGTGGTTGGCTCCTGGTGGTTCTGCACGATATTTTCTAAGTATCGGGCGCGCTCCTCATAGCTGAGTTCAAAGGTCAAGGACAACTCAAACAGGAGCAGAAACACAGACACTAACAAAAAGAAGCACAATGGGTTAACTTGCCCTTAAAAAGTTATTAAAACCACCACTAGAGGCCGACCAACACAGGATTTTTAGGAACAATATCAATTCCAATACTGATATTTGGTGATTTAAATATCTGATACATCAACCAATATTTTATTTTATGTCAGAAATTAAATAGCTTGTTTACGCTCAGCCAGAGTCAGCTTAGATTTGCTGCCTGTTGTTGTGGACAAATATGGATTATCAGCACTTGTACCATGGTTGATGATAACTGATTAAATCTTTAATTATTCCAGAATCATAGTCAACAGAAACAAAATAATTCAAATAACACAAAAACAAGATAAAAACAAAAGCATCCAAATCACCTTCCCACAGAGAGAAATATACCAGTGTTTCTGGGTCTTATTGTATTTATTTTTAAATTTTCATCGGTATCAGTCACTATAAATGCCGATACCAATATACGTAAAAAGGTCCTGTGGTTCGAGCCTACATCTATAACCGCCGCCACACAAAAATGGGACAAGAATAAAACACAAAATAACCATTATTTTTGTTTCTTTTAGTCAAGCTTACAAATACACATTTAAGGTGAAATTACTGGTCATGGTGAATATGGAGGTGATAAAGATACAAGATAAAGTTGCACACTGGTGCTGCGGAGCTTGAAATGGGTGCTGTTACAAAGGACACCGGCCAACTGGGGGACTGAAGACCAGGATAACTGTTTCTGTTGTAAATATTAAAATCCTTCAAATGTATGGGGACAATACTGCTCGAGGCCAATCATTACAAAAAAAACCCCAAAAAACTTGCTAATTAACTGTTTGCATACTTCATACGATTAAATGTGAAACTAAAATGAAGTTGAGCTACTTTAACAAAGCTTTCTCCAATTTCAGTCCCCCCCCTTTTCTAAAGACATTGCATAGTTCATTCATGTTCCAAGAGAGAGATAAAAAAAAAAAAAACTACATTCAAGTCTCATGTGCTTCCAAATTTTTTCAAAGCTCAATGTGCTAAATGTGGATTATTTGTCAAGAGTTGAACCCTCAATAGAAATCCACCGCATCTCTTATTCAGGCTGCGTAGGCCTTGTAGGCCGGCAAATAACCCATTGTGAAATAATCTGCAATGTCCTCCAAATTCATGCAGTTTAACATAATTCAGTACTGTCTGTGAAGGTTCTCAGTACTCAATAATTCAGTACTGTGTGCGTCATGTTTCAATTCAGCCCTCCAAAGTGAGCTCTCTCACTTATTATGGCCCTCTGGAATAACAAATATCACCCGGCCGTGCCCTAAAACGAACGCTTATATAAGAAGGGAGTAAACCTTTTAAAAGATTATAGTTTTTGGTTTAATATAATATAAATGATAAAAGAACTCAAACCCTAATTTGGAGCCCAGTACAAGAAAACTGAAATACCACGTGTTTATTGAATGACCGTGTACCTTCATGTCCATGTGACTCTACAGAGAATAATCCAGCCAGAGACAGAAAGAGAGAAAAAAACTTGCTATTTATCACTTGCTATTATTCAAAACGAGAGGCACAGCGATTCAGCAGAGAGCAGAGTAAATGGAAACCAGGACTTCAACTGTCCATCTATTAGAGATAACCTCATTGATAGAATGACATTTACCCTCTCTTGCTTAGTCCTTCTCATACATCCCCCCATAATGACAGACACGCACAGCTGTTACGGCCTCCTGACACACACGCGCACACCCATACACAAATATAAACACACACACAGTTCAGTCCCATCACCTCCCAACAGAATGACCATTTGCTCAGTGAGCTCCAATAACAAGGGCTTTTCAACGAGAAAACAGTGTTTATGTGTGTGTCCGGATTTGATAAGTTTGGATGTGAGAAAGCACAGTGTGTGTGTGTACACGTGATGCTGTTCGAGTGTGTGATGGGATTAAGCCAATGAATCTTCAGAATGAAATCTGTGTGTGTGTGAGTGCACATTGTGAATGGCTCGGCCATCTGTAACAGCACCCATGGGTTTTCTATTGGGTTAGAGAGCTGGTCTATGGGCCTCAGAAGGAGAGAGATTCAGGTCTAATGGTAACTGATTCAGTTAGAGACAATGATAATAACAACAATATGGCTGCTTTAAAGTGCGCTGGCACAACAGAGGGGAAAGGAGGGGGGCAGATAAGTGGAAAAAAAGCAGGGAAAATAGAGAGGAGGAAATCTATATAAACTTGTGACAGGGTGACGGTTTGTCAAAGATTGTTTCTGACATTTACCAGACTTGACTTCGCGGGAACTTCAGCGTCTAAAAACAGCTGTTATTGTTTCCAAAAAAAAAACTCGTCGAAACCTCAGAAGGAGGGACGGGGGTCGGAGGTGCAAATGCAGTGAGATGCTGAGGGAGGAAGAGAACTTGTTAAAAGGGAAACAGCGAAGGTGAAGATGAAGGAAGGGTGAGAATCCTGCGGTGAGCCGCAGAGGAAGCGAGGCAGCGATGGCGATGTTTAAGTAACAACACGAGAGCCGGGAGAGCAGCGGCAGGCGCACAAAGACCGTCGAGCCGGCGCCTCGCACGCCGAGTCTCTGTGTGATCTCGCCGTTTGCCCTTTCCTGCTTCCCCCTCACCGCCATCGCACCTCCCCCTTTGGTGAACGAAGGTGTGTTTGTGCGAGTCGGAGGGGGAAGAGAGGTGTGCATGTAATGCAATTAGGAGATAGAGGTGCTATTATATATTCAGGCAAACAACACCTAATCATCTTCATATCATGTTTTAATAATGTGTGTCTGAGAAAGGGGGAGGTAAAAAAAGGCACATAAAAGGCTCTCGTTTCCTCATTTCTGAGGAGGTGAAAAGGTTTAAAGGACACCCGCGGGAAAGAAAGATGTCTGCAGAGACGGGAGAATAAGGACAAATACGTACAGAGACGCAGTACCACTGCTGAGATAAGTGACGGGAACATCTCTTTCTTCCCTCGTCCTCCGTCTGCCTCCTTTATACCTCCTTCCCTTTTTGTTCCTCTCAGTGTGGGCTGTGTCACCGTGTCACAAACACCAACTCCCCGCTGGGATGAGGCGACATGAGGAGGACAGGGACGACGGACCGATGTGCAAAACATACACGAGCAGTAATCTCACCTTCATCAGCGGTGGACAAGCTTTAAAACACTCTGCACGGAGAACGTCGGCTACACCGGGCTGTTCTAGCAACGAAAATGTCCACATGGGGTCTTTATATCTTTATAATTAATGTCTCTACAACATCGACTGCATATTAAACCTTTTTTCTTATTTTTTTATGAAAGTCACGTGTGGTCTCGACACCTTGTCCTGCCTTGGGAACCTCGAGAAACCCTGTTAACGCTGCTTCGAGACACTTCGGCATCGAAGCAAACTTTAGCACTTTTCTTTACGTGACAACATTTAGAGCAAAATATTTATCTGTATGACTTCTTTAAGCCAAATTAAATACAGGTCCTGTGTGTCTCTTTCTGCTTCAGCTTTTACAAACATTTTTCTCTTATTTGATACTGAAAATTAAGTCTTAATAACAGAAACTGTGACTGAGATTTAACGATTTTAGGTTTTCTAGTTATTTATTTTCCCAAATTTTTAATCCTCCTCTGTGAAGCATTTCAGGAGGCCGGTCTGCACGAAGCACGGTACTGAAATAAAGTTATTATTATCGGTATTAAAAAAAAAGAAAAAAAGTAGAAACCATTGAGAGGTCATAGAAAATAGAGTTGAAATGCGCTCGCACATCTCTGCCTCCATCCATCTCTCTGTCCCTCTATCCAAATGGCAGTCGCAACTATGAAATCTGCTGTAATTGAATTTCAGATGGCTCCTCTTATTAAGTCATTAGCAGAAAAATATCCCTCTTTCAGCGAGAGAAGGGGAAAGAAAGAGGGAAAATTATAAGGGGAGGAAGAGGGGAGGAAGGCTGGTGAGGGAGAAAAAGAAAGCAGAGCAGAGAAAGGCGGACAGGAGAAACATGGAGGAGAGAGGGGGCGGATAAAGAGGCTCTTTTGTGTCGAGTCAGAAACTCATTTTCTTGTGCGTGGCTGAAAGGAATGGAGAGAGTGAAGTGTTCGTGCTTTCCTCCTGCTCTTTCTCCCCCTCTTCTGTCGCTCTCTCTCTCTCCATTTCAGACCTTTTCTCTCCCGCAGCGCCGCTCATTGTGGCGGTGTTCGACTCCTGTGATCACTTGAGACGGAGGGAGGCTGGAGGAGGAGAGAAGGCGAGGGGAGGAGAGAGGGAGCTTGTTAGCGCATTAGGAGCTGGGCCCACTGCTGGGATGTGTGTGTATGGCAATGTTTGTATGTAGGGGGTGTGTGCTGTGAGACTATATATAAAGTCTGTAGAGGTAGAAATGTGACTGTATGGTGTCTACAGAGAGCATCAAAACCCGGTTGTCAATTAATAATGTAATTAATAATTATTAATGCCATTATTCTTACACAGCATGTTTTTTATCCTGTCTTCCTTCTCTCACCCCAACTGGTCGCAGCAGATGGCCCCGCCCCTCCCTGAGCCTGGTTCTGCCGGAGGTTTCTTCCTGTTAAAAGAGTTTTTCCTTCCCACTGTTGCCAAAGTGCTTGCTCATAGTGGGTCATATGATTGTTGGGTTTTTCTCTTTATGTAGAGTCTACCTTACAGTATAAAGCGCCTTGAGGTGACTGCTGTTGTGGCACTGTATGAATAAAATTGAATTGAATTATTTAGTATCGTTTAGTTTAGTGGTTCGATCCCTGGCCACTCGAGTCTGCATGCCAAAGCATCCTTGGGAAAGAATGACTTTTAGATAAAGTGCTTTGAGTGTAGAGTAGAAAAGCACTGTACAGGAACCAGTCAATTTATCTTGTTTGTGCATTGAAAAAACATGAAATTTTTAACCTACTACATGAGCTTTTTTCCTATAAAGACCTTTTTTAACATCATGTGAAATAAAGTTTTGTTCTAAAGGCATACTGGGCAAGAGGTAAATGAAAAAAGTAATAAAAAAGTGAAAAATATGTTTGTCGATATACAATGATGAGGCACAAGCTCAGAATAACAGAAGGAAGAGCTGCGTAGATCGTCATGGATCCTCAGCCAGGTAGTCTTGCTAGATGTTAAGTGGTGCAAGTACACCCATGGAAATAAATGAACTGGTTCCTGTGTGAAGTTTGCATGTTCCCCCTGTGCTCATGTGGGCTTTGTCCGAGTAGTCTGGATTTATCCTGCAGTCCAAACACGTGCGTTAGGCTGATTTGCGGTTCCAAATATGAGTGATGTAACAAAAGGTTTCTGAACTTTGTGTTAAAATACAAAAACATCACAAAGCGACCAAAAAAAGAAATGCAAAGAAACCACAAAGAGCCTGAAGAGAAGCGAAATAACCACACACAAAAAAAAAAAATCACAAAAGGAAAAAAAAAACAATTATAAAATAATTTGTTTTGCTATGAATATCATCTAAGGACTTTAACTTAGTCTTATTAAGATTTAAGATCAACAAATATGCTGCAGCAACAAACGTGCTATTACATCCCTAAAGGACGTTATGCCATTGGTTCTCTTTTCAGCAGAAATGTAGCTTAACCCCACTTATTGAGCTGATATTGAGCTATATCTGGATCCACAGTAAGAAATGGGGGCCCTGCTGTGGCACACTTGGTTGAGCAGGTAACCCATATGCCAAAAGATGCAGGGGCTTTGGGTGAACTCTGCTCTTTTCCAACTTCCCAGGCTAAGACTGGCGCTGTTGTGTTTTCCAGCTACCTTTACTTTCTCACTAAAAAGAAGAAAGACCAACAAGCCTTTAAATATACTTTATGACCTCCCTGCCTTGCACTTTGCAACACATTAGTTCAATCTGAGGATGGGAAAAAATGCCTCCAATCAGTCTTATTGAATAGGATTAAAGAGGGGAAAAACAGCTGAGCAATGTTGGTTTTAAAGTGTTAAAAGGAACAGGCAGTGTTTGCTGAAGGTCATCTCTTCCTGTAAATGAATAAAAATTTGTTGTTTTAATAAGTAACAGAAATTGGAGTATTAAATCGACTAAAAATAAATTAAGAAAGAGCAGCACAGCCGGTGAAAAGCTAGAAACGTTCTTTAACCTTTTGATGCTGAATCTGAATAGCTAATTTCCTCTGGTCAGACAAGTGACTCTAATTTACACTCTAATTTAAAAAGGGTGAACATGAAGTACGGCGGCCCATCCTGTTTTTCCTGCTGTACTAACAACTTTTTATGATTTTCTATTTTGAGAAAATTGCATTAAAAAGCAGCACAACTTGTCTGTTTTCTTGTCTACGAGACACCTCTCATCAGAGGCACACACACACACACACACACACACACACACACACACACACACACACACACACACACACACACACCTTATCTCACCCAGCATCTCTCAAACACACACACAACCCCCCCTATCTGTCCTCTGCACCCCGGGCATTGGAACAGACAACAGAGAGAAGGACATCAGAGGGATAATACAATTGGAAAAGCTTTACAGCGTGTAATGATAAACCTGTGCGTGTATGTGTGTGCGTCCACGCCCAAAGGAACAAGCTAATGGGTTTATATCTTTCTGTGATAGCAATGATATAGAGGGGCTTTGTGATTTCATTATGAGCGTGTGTGTGTGTCCACGTACGCCAAAGATGAGGACAGAGATAGGTTAGTCTAATGCACTACTTATTGCTCGACGTGCATGAAAAGACACACACACACACACACTCACATCACACAATCGCATTTGCCCCTATTCATCTGCTCTTTAACCTGATGCAGAAACAGAGGCCGAGGAGAAAAAACAGACGTGATACATTAATTGGCCCCTTGTCACCCCACTATATCACCCTTTGACATGTGCGCGCACACACACACACGCGCACACACACACACACACACACACACGCCCCTACCTCCCTGTCACCACAGGGGAGCCTTAAAGCTGCCAGTGCAATTACAAGCTTTATTTAACCAGCACAGAGACACTAAAGTTCACACAGGCACAGCATAGGTGCTGGTGATTGTCACCAAGGCCGTAATAATAATTCCCTTATTAAGGAGATACATCCGCTTCTTATCTGCAGGCGGTTACACAATAAACCCCCACCCCCCTCACACACATATCTTTACAATCACCGATATGAATCCTCATAATATGGATATAAAAGCTGACAAAGAAAGTAATTCCTCACCTCCCGCATGCATCACACAGATGTTAAATTCAAAGTAAAGGACTAGTTTTTGTACATCTTTCTGCTTCTAGCGGCCGATATAATCTGTTCATAATAAGCCTTGAAAGGTGAAAAGTAAAAGCCTGGCACGTTATATATAAAACAGAAAGAAATGACAAAACACAGCTGACAGGAAGTGTCAAAAATAAAAACTGCAGATCCTTAAGTGGCCGCTTGAGGCCGACTACAAAAGCGAGCAAGTCCCCATAGGCTCCTCATTTTTTTTGTGTAACTTAACGCTAATTAACAAGTATCTGTATCTGTGAAAGGAACCCGAATAGTCTATGCCTTGGTAAACAAACTTGCTAATATTCACGGAAAGGTATGACTTCTCATTCTGGATGTGAAAAAAGGAACATACAAAAAAAACTACACAGAAACAAAAACACATGTCATGAAAACTAACACAACAAATGCAAAAGAACAGCTCAACAGCTATGTCCATCTTTCATTTACAGTCTATGCAATAAGGGTGGATTGACTGCCAAATTTTTGTCAACCAAAAGAATTACGCCATTTTGGACAAATAATAAAATGCTCCTGCTTATTAAATGTGAATATATGGAGCTTGTCCTTCATCTTATTTGAGGCTTTGGGTTACTGATTGGACAAAATGTGCAATGCCAGAGGTTGTTACTTCCGTAGAAACACAATATGATTAAATTCAAACCATTTTTAGATCATCTGAAATCTCAAAAGAAGATGCTTATGTTTCAGACTGATGTCTTTCTGCAATCAAGAATTAAAATGTCAAAAAATCAACTTGACAAAACAAGGGGACTTAAAGTTACCAAATAATTTGAATAAAAAGTCTGAAAACTTTATTGGTAACACTTAAAACACCTGCTGGGATGTAGCAGGTGCCCTTGAGATACACAAATCCTGCCCCACTTAGCGCTTATTAGCTGGGTAAAAATATTTTTTTTTCTTCTAATCCAATTATCATCAGTAATTAATCTTTCGCCAACACCCCCCGTCTGTGCTCACGAACACTTTTTTCTTTCTGCCTCTTTGAGGCTAAATTCAACACGCCTATTAGAGCTGATGACACACAGTCTGCTGTTCTGCACTTTGTCTCAGTCATCTTTGAGGGAACCCACCCTGAATCTTAAACACCTTATCACATAAAGAAACTTACATTCACACACCCGGCACACAACTGCAGATTAGCTTGTTTACCAGTCAGAGGGGGGCCTGCTCCAGCAAGGTGTGATCAAGCCACTGATGGCTGCGGCTCATGTGTCTGCACAGCTCTCGGTGACAAGCATGTATGCTTGGACACAAACACAGACACTCGTCCGCTCAGTCAGTCACGACATGAATCATGAATGTTGGAAATTAGGCCCAAAAACCCATCACGAGGCAGGAGTAACATTAAAGTAATGCACATCAGCTTTGATAATTGACACCTATGTATTGACTGCTAGTCACGCTGCTCTGTGGGGGCGGAGAGTTTACTAAAGAGCTGAGAAGAAACATCGCTGCTTTGTGCTTGTGCAAAACGCTTCGGCTTACGAGCGCAAGAATACAAACTTGGACAGTCTTCATGCTTCGTGGTAATATTCAACTTGCTGCAGTAGCTGCAGTTTCTTAAAATGTTTAATGAGAACTGCAAGTTAATAAAAAAAAGACTTGTACCCAGGTATTATTGTTTAATTACTACATTTAAAGGGTTCAATTATGTTGTTCATGGGAAAGTAAAATGCACTCGAATATGGTGCTATGATTCTCTGATGTGCTGTTGTAGTGAATTTACCGTGTGGCCATTCACTACAGGATGGTTAAAGTGGACCGTGAAGGTCTGAAGGTCTACTAGAAGATGTGAATGACTACGGACAATTCCTACTGTGACCATCATCAAAATCCACACCGCGACAATGATCAGCGAGATGCTCGGATGACCTCAAGATGACCTCACAAGGAGCAGTACCCTCTATGGAGAAGAAGACTAGAGATGAAGAAGGTGCCTAAGAAGCACAGCAAGCTGCCTAAACCTGAGGCCTTAGAAACTGCCAAACACTCACAGCCTTGGCCAGCAGCTTAAAGAGGTATACTAGAAAGTTGGAAGGCAGGACAATAAACCAGCTGTACTCTACTAAGCCATTTATGGTGTACTCCCAGTAGCAGAGGAACACTATAAGAACAACCCCACCAAAGCTGGAGACAGAGCAATACTGGAATAGCATATAGGAGAAGGACGCAACCCATAAAGGCAATGCTTAGTGGTTAGTGGATCTACAAGCAGACCACAGAAAGGAACTCAGCAGATACACAGGACTTTGTAGTTTTATGTGATCTGTCTTACTTACAACTGATTGTGAAATTTACTCCCTCCTAGAAATTCTACAAACTGACTTGTTGTAACACTGGCATCTTAATTCAGTACCACAAAATTCAGTGAGCTCTTTTAGAACAAATCATATCTCCACCAATGTTTGCAAAGGCAGCTTGCATTTTTAGGTTCTTAATTTCATGCACCTGTGGGACTGAAAAAATCCAACTTCAAAGCATAAGCGGTTCATCCCAAAACATTTATTCATTTGGTGTAGCTTAAAGTGTGAGCAGCCTTAAAGGAGGAGGAACTAAAACAGCTCCTAATCAAGCAAAGCTAGTTTAGTCAAGTGCTAGAATAGAAATATAAAATGTATTGAAATATGCTCTTAAGTTTAAAGGCATTACTGTAAATTTAAACGCCATCTAAATAAGTCAAATTTGCTAAAAGCCACCTAAACTGCTGATGTAAAGATCATTTTATCCCTCCACCCATAGGTTAAACTGCAGTGTTTGGGGTGCGTAGGGAATACATAGTGTGCCTGAGGTTGGGAGAAATACCACATAGATTATTGTATTTAGGATTCTCTAAATGTTTTTCTCTCATGCATAATATCATAGTCTATGAGGTACAACCACAACCAGCAAAAGTATGTGCCTGAGATGTAAAAGATTTCTGGTTCGAGACTAGAAGGAAACACACATCCATCCTCAGGGGGCCAGAACAGCCTGAGTCCAGATAAACGGGAGGGTTGCATCAGAAAGGATGCAAAAAATCAAATATGTGTATCCATCCACGGTGGCGACCTCTTGGGAAATAAGGAAGCAGTCAAAAGTACAAAATTAAGCTTTCAAAATAATCAGTGAAATTCAACTGAAAAACACCTGGGAATAACTTCTCTTTAACTCAAACACGGCCACATGTTAACTGTAACATCTGTCCACTTTCAAGTGTTTGGAAATCATAGCGCTAATATGTGACTGTGAAGCAGGCAGTCATCCTAGAAGCAACACACACACATACACACAGACTTCCCCAAGGAGATGGGAAAGAGATTAGCCGTGACCCCTCCTCCTCACCCCTTTTCTTTTCATTTCCTCTAACTACCCGATGGGAAACAATTAACCACAATCACCTTCCCCTCTGCAAGCATTCACTCAGACTTATATTCATTTCCTTACCCCTAACCCGCACTAATACACAGACCCTTAGCCTAATCCTTATTGTGTATGTGCCACTCAATGTGTGGCACTGATTTCTGTCAATCTGCCAGCAGAAGCTCCTCATGCACCGCAGAGTTTTATGCTCATTTACATCCAGATTTTAAATAATGGAGCAGCTTTACTCATGGAAGACTTTTTCACCAAGTGTTTTAAATGTACGTTTGCGATAGATTTATCAGTGAGAGCATGACGCAGGCATTGGTGCAGCTTTCTTTTAGATCAAAAGAAATGCTTCTCCCGTGTCTGACGGGTGCAGCGGAGCCTGCGGGAGGTTAAGGATAACATGACCCCATTTCAGCATCAGCAATAAGAAAATGTCTTCAATTTGTAAGGCTCTGCCCTCACCTTTCTGCCGTGGTGAGAAACACACACATCCTTGTCACACACAGCAGATTGTAGCCTTACTGGGACAATAGGCTCTATTGTGGGAGTTGGCAAAGAGAAGCCAGGCAGGCCGCTAGGCGTTTGGCTGCCCTTGGTGTGTGTGTGTCTGTGTGTGGATATGGGGGATAATAGCGCTACATGCCCAGAGCTGCCACCATTTCAGTGGGAACAGAGTGTGAAAGCGAGAGAAAGGCAATGACGCTCACACACACACACACACACACACACACACTCACAAACAGAGCATCGCTATCATACTGAGCCATATGCTGACCCCAGCCTCAGTGCAGCTATCTCTGCCAATCAACTACTAGAGGGGACGTCCCACACAACCAATACACACACACACACACACACACACACTTTAATCCTGAAAGTAACGTTTATACACATGCACTTCATGTTTACGTTTTGTGTAAGTGTAAATGGTTAGGTGATATATTTGAAAATGCATGCACACACAAACATTTGCTGGCAGCCTGTGTGTGTGTGTGTGTGTGTGTGTGTGTGTGTGTGTGTGTGTGTGTGTGTATCACAGCTTAGTGTCTCTCCAACATTGTTCCCCAAAAACCACAATCACACAGTAGCAGATGGAGGATGGCCACAGCCTACTCTTTCTCTCTCTCTCTCACACACACACACACACACACACACACACACACACACACACACACACGCAAATCGCAGCGCAACACGGTGTTATCAGATGGTAGAGCAGCTGTAGTAGTTGCAGCTAGGTGACCAGTGGGCCAGCATGATGACCCTGCTTAGATGGATTCACGGTCACAAAACTCAACTTTAGCTTGGAAAACAGATTTTACTCAATAAGGTAAAGATTCAAGTCACCTCTTATAAAAAGCATCAGATTTAGAGATCAAGTTTCCACTTTCACACTCAGCTGATTTTGTGTTTGGTACAACAAACAAAATTTTACCTTCCAACTAGGGTTTGTTTTGAAATTTTGTGCGTTTTAAAAATAATTCGTGTCAGTTTTTAGCATTTTGAGGACTCGTAACTATAAACACAGGAGACTGCTACATGAAAGCTTCAGGGCTGAAACACTTTTTAAGATCTTTTAATAATGAGAATCAAATGAATTTTACACCCACTCAAAGTGCCACGATCTAAAGGTTTACATCTCCTTTTTGTCATGAAATCAACATTACTTTAGTCAAGGACAAGCAGGCACATAAAAAAGCAGGTTTTATGCTGCAGGCTGACATATGGCTTTCCCACCTCTAATGGTGCATGCTTTCTTCATTCACAAGGGTAATATCAAAAGCAAAGCATTCTTGCAAACATGCACTGTAACCCATATTTTCAAGTCTTAAAAGTAATGGTAAAAAACATTAAAGTTGATTACGAACAGCTTCGCAACTGTCCCCAGTAATAAATCCAAGGGAATTGTGATAGAGATGATCTACAGTAGGGCTATGCAAATCACATCTGGATCCTGACACGGTGGTGTCGCTTAAAGAGCGATGATACCCAGCAGTCTGCTCCTCACTTTTATCTGGTCTAATCTATAAGTTCAGGAGGACTGATTCCAATCTGATGGGCTATTCTTTACGTGACTAAAGATTGGCTGCGTGTGTGCTAACACGAGTCATCAGCGGAAAGAGAAGGGAAGTTTCTAATACCAGCTTTGTATTATTGTTCATCGTGACATGTGCGAGTGTAGTGAGGCCTATATGAAGAGTGTGTGCATGCATGTGTTGGGGAGTTTTGGACTGCTTCTGCTGCTGCAGTGAGCTGATATGTGAGATAGAGCTGTGCTTACACACAGCTGCCCCAGCAGCCTGGCACCCTGTGTGTGAGTGTGCTGTGTGGTTTTGGATGGCTCTGGTCACGGTGAATGAAAGATCAGAGAGAGAGAAAAGGCAGATGGACTGCCCTGAGGGCCAAGAGACAGAGAGAGGGGGAGAGAGGGAAGAAGGCAGACAGAGAGAGAGGGGGAGAGAGAGAGAACAGGAAAGAAAGACGAGAAAAATGCCAGTTAACACTGACATACTTTGTCTTGCCAACCTTCTCTCCGTTTGCTTCTGCCCCTCAGCGAGGTCCTATCAGTCAATGTTACAATGCAGCACTCAGCTGAAGCTTTATGCAGAACTGAAGGAGATTCATACACAAGGACATCTAAGCCTCATGTATTCCGTGTTGCCGAATTCAGGAAGATATGAATCATTCATCTCTCTTCAAATCTCAACTACCCTACAGTCAGAAAACCAGTGTACACATGCGAGCGTTGGCCCCAAGCTCAGACCAATGGGAGGGTTGGTTTAGGAAGGTCTTCTGACATAAAATCTTTGCTAAAACAAAAACATGCAGATCAAGAATGAGATTACTATACTGGATGTGTAGAGGTCCCAGTTAGAAATGACCGCTAGCAGTACTTACTAGTGCTAACTGACATTAGCCTTTTTGCTAAGCTGGACAAACTGTTTGATGCCCAACCACATTCAGTACAAAACGTCAGAAAAGAGAAGCCAATGAAACTGGTCTTAAACCTTTAATAAACCTGTAAATGGGCTACTAATATTATTTTTTAAATGTAGTTCAAGTTGATCAGTGGTCATGAGAATTTGCATAATCATGATGAAGGAGTGGGCTGGTTTCAGTCATTAGGCAAATGTACTGTTTATAAGATTGGGGAAGCCTGCAGTCAGCTGAGACTGAAGAAGTCACCTGGATGAGTGACGAATCAACTTTTGGAGATGTAGTTCAAGTTCCACAAACCACATGTTAGAATAAATGTTCCAAACAGTTAAATTCACTCTGAGCAGGAAACCACTTGCAAATATTCAACAACAGCTGAAAATCAGGGGGGAAAAAGGAACCATGGTTGAAACACAGAAAAAGGCATGATCCGTGTATTTGTGTGAAGCTTCCTTTTCTGTAACAGCTGAACAAAACAAAGCAATGAAACCAACTGCGCTTGGAAAACGGTTTGATCACTGCAGCCGCCACAGAGAGATGAAGATCCTCATCGTAGCACAAGCTGTTGTGTCGTTTTAAACACAACTTATCACAAAGACCTGGGTCAGTGCAACTACAAAACAACTACTGTACCCATGAAAAAGTGTTTTGCTCTGATTTACATTTGATCTCAAGTGGCAAAATGTAACATTTAAATGTTTTAAGGTTAGAAATGTGCTGTATTACGCCCCCTTATAGAGGCTTTTTTTAAGACCCAAGATGTCGTTGCTTGGCCAGGTATGTTGTAATTGTTGTAAAGCCCCCCTTAAGAACAAATAAACAAGACATTAAACAGGTGAATAACAGTAAAAATTAAAAATATGCATGAATTAATTTATAAAATAAATGATATATTCATACTTTTTAAAAATGCACTGCATTTATTTACCTTTGTATTAATTTACCTATATATATCGAGAGTCCTGCTTTATTTAAGAAATTATTATTATTTTTAAGTCTATGCCCTTATTTCTGCATTAGCTTCTGAACATAATGCATTCTTTTCTATATCTATCACTGCATTTCATAACGACAGGGCCTTCAATTGCCCTAATGATGAGAACTGAGGCACGTACTAATTAAGCTAAGTAACAATTTATTTACACATTTTTTACTTTATTTATTTTTTATTATTGCAGTCCTTCATACTTGAGGGGACCTAGCTGGAAGAAAAATGCCAACAGGGAAATATTATTGAGAAAAGTTTGTCTTAAAGGGTTGCTATTACATCATGAAGCGACTTTCCCTCACTTTAGGACAATGAGAATGAACAGACAAGAAAAAGATCTGGGGGAGAAAAACTGAATGAAGAATGAAAAGTAATAAATGTGAAAAAGATGAAAAACAGACAGTACGACAGAGATAGAAAAAAAGGATTTGCTAAGATAAAGGAATTAGAGTGACAAGAGAGACAATGCAGGGACAGAATTAGGGAGGAAGATAGAGGAAAAGATGATGAGGGCCACAGATACAAGATAGAAGCAGGAGGAGGTGGAAAAGGCCACAAGAAGACGTACGGGGATGTGAGTGTAAAGATAGATGGTCCCAGAGTTTGAGGGAGGGAGGGAGGGAGGGAGGAAAGGAGTGACAGAAGTGGGGGACACAAAGGGAGGGAGAGGTGGAGAGACAGATAAGAGGAGCAGAGTGGTGTGTGTAGCACAGAGATGGGGAGTCAATAATGACTGATTACTGTAATTCAGCCTGTCAGAGACATCGGCCTGCTGCTACCACCAATCGATACGCGCCAGGACACTTTCAGACACACACAAACACCCCAAAACAAGCATGCGTGACACAAGTGTGTCACCAAGTGCACATGCTCACAAACAAACGTGCGCAGTGGGTAAACGGACGTGCACACACAGTTTCGCACGGAAACGCAGGACATGTGGACGCTAGCAGAGGTGTCTACATGTCTGCACACTCGCTCAAGATTGCTGGAGTAACACAAAAAACACAAACTGAGACATGAAGGTGGGGAAGAAGCAGTGGGCGCACAAAAACGCACATACACCTACACAAAGCTGTCGGGAGGGGGGTGTTTGCTCACGAGCTACAGCCCCACACTGAGCCTAACAGCCTGTGTATCACTAGCAGAGCGAAATGGCTTCCTCGGCCTGTCCTTTCCCTCGTCTATCCACATGGCCCACCATCTTTCATCACCTGCACTATGTACGGGGCAGGTGACAAAGTAAAGGTGGGGGGGAAGTGACGCCACATGCCACCAGAACAGCTCTGGAACTGTACTGCATGGATGAACACCAATCTTTCAAAGGATTTTCTCCCTCAGAATAATGTCTAACACCTCAGTGCCAAATCCCCCACATGTGTGCACCTTCCAGGTGAACTGGATGACTTGGACAAAGTCTGATAACTGAAGCTGCCCGATACCAAAAGGCTCTACTCTTGGGAAACATAGGAAACACAAGTTAGGCTGCAGTCTGAGAGCAAAGTGCTCTACACGGATACTAAGGTATCTTTGGGGTCTTTGAGATATAATGGGGACATTCGGGCTTTGCATGTGAAGAGAAGGATTTCAAATTTAATACTGAATTAAACGCTTCCTGTTAGTCATCTCACTGCAGCATTCTGGTAGAAATAAAAAAATAAAAAAATAATAATAATAAGGAATTACAATCGTTCAGCCTAGAAGTTACAAGTGCCTGTTTTTCAGCATGAAGGTGATCACTCAGAAAAACTTTGTATTGACGATTCTCTTTCAAAGGGACAAGTGGAACCAAAGCATGTCTGCACAAAGTCCCTCACGACAAAACGGAGCCACCGGATCCTCTCACTGTAGGGAATAGGGATTATGTTTTTCCTTTAATTGGTCATCAGGCAGTTTTGAACACAAAGAAAAGAGAGAACACAAAGATATGCACACAGACATGGGGGACAATTACTGTTTGGGTTTTTGTGTTTGTTTGTTTTTTAGTTTCACAGTCTTTCTTTAAAAAAATATTGGTTTAAAAATGTTAATTAATCTGCATGTTTTTATATTGATTCACTTGGATTTCTGTACCTCTTGTGTCCATGTAAGTGTAATCAAGAGTGTGTATGAATGTGGATACTTATCTGGCTGTGTGTCTCTGAGACCAGAGAGCAAAGCCTCTCATTTAGGAAAAGCATTAGAGAGGAGAGTCATCGATAATTATCGACCACGGCTTCTTCCAAACCATCGCTTCGGATCAGGCAGACAGACTGCATGCACACCTGTCTGTCTGCCTTTCTCTCCTTGCACACACAGATGCACTGACACACACATATGCACACCCTCCGAATGTGCATCCCAATCTTCTCTGCCTGGCCACGCACGGGTAAACACGCACACTTGATATATAGCACTTCAGAGGCAACTAAATGCAGCTCTATCAAACGAGCTCTCATATTCTGAAAGCTGCACAGCACTGGACATTGATTTGCTATTCTTAATCCTCCGACCCAACATTCTCTCTCACACTCACACGTGCAACGATTTCAAAAGCCCACACAGTAAAACGACATTCTCAGAACTTCAATGTAAGTTTTTAAAACACCTCATCATTTGAGAGCATGTGGAGTTGTGGATAGCAGGGCAAGTCATAAAAAATTAAATAAATAAATATCAAGGTGATGCAAAACTGTTAAAAATAGTTTTAGACTGCATTTAGTGGACTTAGAATTTAATGTAACACTAAAAAAGCTACAACCACAGTACAAAAGAAAAAGAGATGGAAGGCCTTTTCTGCACGAGGCTGCAAAGGACGATATGCTGTCAGCTGTCAGCAAGCCTACCTGCTTCAGTGAAGGTTAGACACAATGATATTTAAAGTGTTTTGCAAACTCTTTCAGGCCAATAATAATAAAATAATCCCCTGAATTCTTCTGAGCAATCATTTGGAAAAAAAGAAAAAAGAAAGAAAGAAATTAGATATGTATTTGGTGTGACTCTCGTTCACCTTGATACTTAAAACTTTGCAAAGTGCAGGAATAGCTGAAGTCTTCAGACCTAAACAGAGAGCTGGTAATAGCATAAATCCACGTGCTGCAGACCTTTGAGTTTTGAATGAAGTTTTTTTTCCTGAAGTTTGCAAAAGAGTCTTGTGAGGTTAAATATCTCTTAAAACGCAAACATAATACACAACAATATAAATAATATGCTAATATAACACAAAAAAAGAGAAAAACCAGAGAGAAAAACTCATTTTCAGCATCCTACCTTTGCCTTTTTATCCTAAATTTTCATATGAGGGTTTTAAAGGATACAAGTTCTGGTAGAGAGGGATGAGGGATTTAAGGGCCCGGCTCGCGTTGATAGCTGTCGCTCTCACCATGGTGGGCAAAATCTTCATGTCCACAATGGCTCCATCAAACAGCGGACCAAAGAAAGGAACCTACAGAGAACAAAACTGGCATTAAATCCACGTTTATTCCTCTATATAGTTCAAATTAGATTTTCTTTTTAAAGAAAACCCTGAAAAGTCTAGATTTTTATGAAACAGTGGGAGTTACTCAGTTCTACTGAACCGACCCTGACAAGTAATGATTGACGCCACAGATTTTTGTAATGATACAATATTTGATTCAGGCTTTGACTTTCCCATATAATTCAATGCTTTGCTTGTGGAATCCACCAAAGAAACTAATGCCGGACTTTTATTGAGTTTATTTGTGGACCAGGTCTCCAAGCCATGCGCTCTGTGGCCGAATACATGTGCTTTCAGGACAACAACAAAGGGAATATCTTATCTAACTTGTTTTTGGATTCATGATAATTCAATATTTTTCCCTGCAGAATGAATGAAAGAGAATACGATTATGTTATTAGTGCTGTGGTATCTATGTCACAGAGAAAAAAAAGCAGCATTTTATTGTGTTAGGGCTTGTTTGAAATAGAGTTATGCCATCAGTGCTGTGGTATTAATGTCTGTGTGCTTTAGACTGATACATTAACCAGATCAGAAAGACTTGGGGCAAGACTCTCTCTAGGATTGTTAGTCAATCTGGATGCATATCTGTGGGGTCTGGTAGGAAACATAAAATCATGGACCAAAATATTGTTCTCATTTTTTTTCTCCAACCAAACTTTCCCCAAATCCACACAAGTCTAAGTATAAAAAAATACAAAAATGGATAACTAAATAAGACTTTTAATAAGTGAACATTTCACTTATTCTCCAAATGTATGAAGATTCGTAGCATCTTGTAACATCTTTACAAACACATAGTCTAAAGATGACAACTGTTGTGATTTATCATATAAATAAAAATTAATAATTAATCTATTTTAAATTGAGCATTTTAACATTTCATTGTTACTTTGCCACAAATACAGCTTAAAAAAAGGCTGCATTTGGAAAAGTGTTTCGATTTTTCTTTTAATTTGGCACTGCTGCCACTGATAATGGGAAAGATTACATTGATTGGCCAACAATTCCCACAAAAGGTGACACAGATAGCCATCAGTGATAAGCTCAGAGAGCAGTTAAATTACCATGCCAGATTTTAATAATGAGCTTAAAGGTCTTGCTTCAGAGGCAAGAGGATTGTGTGTAAGGAACAACTGCCTAGTCTTGCGTGTTTACCTCTGGTTTTTTGAGTATGTGGATGGAATACATGTGGTTCTTCATGGGGTAGATGATGATTAGCACATCTCCAAACTCAGTGGGGATGATCCCGCGGCGATAGTCCCTGGAATGTTCTGACCAGACGATGTGGACTTCGTCGTTGCCAAGATGTCTGAGCTGGAGAGGCAAAAAAAGAAAAGAAATTAATAGAATCAAAATGGAAGAAAATATTATTATTAACATATAACATTATTACTCAAACACCAACATTGACCGAGAGGGGTCTGCAAATGGAGCTGGATAGGCTGTATCCATCATAACCCCAAGGCTTTGAAGTCTGTGTGTATATGTGGTTTAGGTGGCCCTGGGCGTGATGGAGTGAGTGTGTGAAGATGGAGAGTGGACAACAAGACAAAGTGAAGCCCCGGAAAGATGGAGTAGGGGCTGGAAGACAGATGGGATTGTGTGTGATCCTCTGACTGTGTGTGAGATTCACACCCACGCCGACTACAGTCGGGGCTGGTGACAGCTCAGTCATTAACCTTGATGTCTGCCAAAACACACACCCCCACCTTCCACCTCCCCACACAGAGGTCTCTGTACACACCTTCTGATAGCTGCCAGTCTTGTCCTTGGCCATGAGACAAACACGCTGAAGACAGATCCTTTTAAATGTTTAACTGCAGTTACTTTTATGACTAATTGAATAGTGCACCGGGATGCAAAGTTTAATGATGTAATTTGGTTTGTAGACATCACAGACTGTATTTTACACATGGTGGTATTTATGTTACACTACCCGTTACATACATAAGTGCCTATAACTTATCAGCTAGTCCAGTTCAAAGACTGGAACTAGTGAAGGTGAGGCCTTACAGTCAACTGCCAGCTTACTGCTGCCCATCAGCACTGAAAGAGATGAGTTACAACAGTACAGTTGTTTCGAAGGGGATATTAGTTATTAACTGGGTTATTTTAGCCTTTGTGAACTGACCCACTTGTTTAGCCAGCCTCAAGTGGCCACTGGAGGAATTGCAGGTTTTTGCACTTTTGCATTGACCCTGGAGTTTACCGCTTGGTCCTCAGCTCGTATATAAGCTTGGGGTCAACTAAATTTTTTTTTAATGTAAGCATTATTTAACACATTTGGACATGATTTCGCCAACATGCAGCACTGACTTGAATTTACCTGAATACAGTGAGTTATAGGCTTAATTAACCTGACAGAACTTGATGGGAAAAGCATAAAGTTGATCTATCTGTGAAGTTTTGCCTTGAATAAATCTAAACCCCCTCCTGTGTCTGCAGGATACTCACAGTCATCAGTAATACTGGGAACTGATGCTCTTTCCATTACTGCACTTTAAGAAAGAGTTATGAGCCTCAAGTCGTATTTTTGGGTGTCAGAACAATTAGCTGGCACAGTTTAAGGCAGTCTGGAGTCTTGGTGTCTGATATGCCTCTCTGAGCTGTACTTTTATTTTAAAAATGTTTCAGTGACGAAGCTCAGAGTGATGTAATCTATGATGCCACGATCACCTGGTGTAATGCAGCTTTAATCATTTAATCGTGTTTTGCACAGATGAGACGGACCACGACGTAGACCTGGAAAAATGTCCTGCGATGATAAACACTGTTTGTGTTTTCAGTGGGTGGCAATGATAAATCTCAGTTTAACCTGTTTGTGGACACGTTTGTCAAACTGTGTCTGTAAGCCTGTGTACACTCGCTTTGTCCAGCATTAACACAAATGTATGGCTGTGCGGTTATTTGGGCAGACGGATGTGAATGAAACCTGCCGTGGATGTGTGTTTGTGTCACGTTAAACGGGTTCACAGTGGCGTGTGTGCATGTCCGTATGTGACTATGCGTGTTTGATGGGGCCATCAGCTGATCAGGGAGACTGATGGTGTCGGACCAGGCGGTGATAATCCAATCAGGAGCCTGAAGCGACGTGATAGGCCGAGAAGCAGGAAGTATGATCTGATTATGGGGACATTATGGCCATGTGCAGAGCGCCCAGTGCCTGGGGGATGACAGGTGTGTACACAGACAGACACACACACACACAACCGCACACACGCACAATAAACCTGGCTGCCTAGAGGCTGATACAACCCCACGCGCCACACTGCACAAATACAGACGTGATTGCTCCGAGGAATTATTGAATGCATTGGTGTGGGGTAGAAGCACTGACATCAGAGTGGTGTGAGTGTGTACCTATGCTCATCAAAGAGGTGTGGGTGGACGAAAAGGACTGAGGAGTTCTTGTCCCCTCACTACATAAAAGAAGTGAAATTAGAACAATAAGCATGCTCATTATTACTAATTACTCTTTTCCACAGCACATAAAACACACTCAGATGTAGTCTGGGAGATGTTTCCATCCATCTATCAAGCAATTTTGACAATTTTTGAAATGTCACACTGGTTTTTTGTGTTGCCCAAAACAGCAAAGAAAGTGCTGCTAATGACACATATTTCATACTTAATTGCGACTGGTTATAAATTTACTACTGCTACAGTGGGGAGCACTATTAACACTCTAAGAAACAAAAAAAAAAAAAAAAAAAAAAACACCAAAGAGGAACTAGCACCCTTCACAGAGAGTCTGTATACATCCATCTGCATGTCTAGGTAAACTGTGTAGAGTGCGTTACCTTCTTGGTGAGGTTAAGGTCCTGGTCGTGGGGCATGCGAGTGGAGACGTGGTAGATGACCTCAGTAGTGGAAGTGGCGTAGTAAGGAGTGGTCTGGCCTGTGCTGCGATTTCTCTGAAGGCCTCCCATGAAACCACAGTGAGTGGGCAGGTCCACCTAAATGGCCCAAGCACACAAACAATATCAAGCAAGGTCCATTTGACAAAATATAACCTCTGCGTTCAGTTAGCTTATTTCATATTATGTAAGGCTATAAATGCTGTGGATTGTGTTCACGCTATATTCTTGTCCCTAAACATCTAATCAAAGTGCTAACATATTATAAAGAAAACAAGTTTTTGTCAGTAGCAGTAAATGATCCTAAATAACCAGCTAATTCCCCAAATTTCAAACTTCCTTTCTCCATATTTTAATTCTTGAACTCTGCTGGAATAGCACTGCATGGATTCTAGTTCAAAATATAACTATTTATCTTTTACTTCGGCTTAATGAGGCATATCAGTTCCACCTCTGTCTGAAACAAGCCACTTTAGCTCCTTCCCCTTTAAGCCAGTGGTTCACGCCCTTCTAAGCCCCCACAATTTTTATCAACAATCACCAGTGAAAAACAATCCAAGCTCTGAGGCATAGCATATGAGTATCTGCAAACTGTTTTAACTTATTTTACCTAATTAAAATGTGCATTTTTCCCCTGGCATCCTCCTGATTGGCCATTCACAAACAGAAGGTTTGAACAAGGTGGGCCACAGCTGTGTGCCCAAGCTGATCATATTAAACCTTAGAGTACATGTATTCACTAAAGATGACTTAAGCAGAATTCCCAGTATTTGGTTTCATAGGCTGAAATATTACTGTTATTGCATTAATTATGTGTTTTGCTTCATCACACACTGCTAAAAAGAATAAAACATACAGGTGACTGTTTAGGTTTTCATTACTTTGAAATGGTCCCGATAATGCTAAATCCATAATAATGATAAGTAATATATGTATAAATGTGTTCTCACCTCCCACCCCAGTCCAGAAACAAAGTCTTCATATGCCTGGCTGCCTGCTGTGTTAGTCAGTATGGAGTGTTTGTCCTCTTGGCCTTCAGCCACGTAAAATACTGCAATTTTATGGGTTTCACGGCTGGAAGAGAATGAAGAAAAAAAAACAAAACAAAACAGATGAGAACCTATTAAAGCTGCAACACCAAACCGGTTCAAAGTATGATCCGACAAAAAGCTGAATGAACAGAAAAGATGGCTTTTTTTTCCAGGCTCCTCACCACTGCCGTGAATCCAGATTCTTCAGCTCTCTCAGTAATTTCTCGTTCTTCCTCAGCAAGTGAAAACTACTCCTGTAAGACAGAAGTGCACAAGTCAGGAACCATTAATCATCATTAAGATTGAACTGCCTGATCACTGCCCGGCTGTCACTCCTGTCTCTACTAATTAGCTGGTTGCAGGTTTTTGTCACCCTCACACAATGGCAAAAAAAGAAGTGGTGTTTAAAGTCCACAAGGGTTTAAAGCATGACAATGTTGTTTTCCCCCCTCATTTTGGACCATACTATCATACTATTGAAGGGGATTTAAAAAAAATAATAATCAAACAATCAAGATGAGACTGAAATGCAGACTTTTAGCTTTAATTCAAGGAGTTTAACAATATTACCTGTTGCACTGCATGATCTATTTAGGAATTATAGGTATCTTTAAACATAGTCCCTGATCACTTCTTGCCTCTGAATGGACCTTTTAGCCTTTAACTATGCAGTAAATGTCCTGCACTAGCCTCACATCTGTCACTTTTGACACACATGCTTCTTCTAGATCCACAAAGACTCAGCGCTTGAGGAAAAAAACCTCATTTTAATACAAGACTATAGAGAGGAGGAGTGGAGACTGAGGAAGACGCAGACTGACAGATCACCCATAAATGACCACAACCCAGATTTTAAAGTAGGATTTTAACATTCAGTCCCTTGTGGCTAATCTGTTTGGGTCCTCTAAATCATTTTAACGTGGGCTGGGGGTTACCAGCTGTTGTTGACAGCTGTGGTTGTCCAGTAATTGCTACTACTAAACACAATCACATAGCATGTTGGTTTTCCTGTAGGTCTGTCTAAAATGGCTTCAGGGGGTATTTGCAGTCCAATTTTTTACTATGTTTTGTTCTCAATATAAAACAAAATGTGTGTAAGAGGCAGGGGAGGTGCTGGGTTTCTGAAGCTGCTGCCTCAACTCTGGCCTTACAAATACAGATTACTGGGTTTTAATATAAATGAGCAAATGCAGCCACACATCACAGGGCCTGCAGTTTATGTCGTCGCCACTTTCAGGGTCCAAACATAAAAGAAAAGGGACATTATTATTAATGAAAACAAAAGCCTTTCATGCAGACTAACTTGTCCTGAGGCCGTTCAAAGTGTCCCAGCGACCAGCCCCCAACCTCTGCACCGCTGATATAAAACCTAGACTCGAGCGGTGAAGCTTGGAGTGGACTGATAATGACACGTCATTCTTTTCACTCTTAGAGAAAGGGGAAAAACGGGATAGAAAGAGCAGGAGATAAAGAGAGAGAGAGAGAGAACGAGAGGGGGACAGCAATTTGGTCTTTATTAAACTGATACTTGGTAATGGCCTCATTCTCTGCTCTCAAAGACTCCATTTACACCCTGGATTATAGGGAAAAGCATAAAAGGGGACACACACATGCACGCACGTAGGTGACTGTCAGTATCTTAGTGTCTGTAATGCCCCATATGAATACCTGGAGAGACAATAACACATGATTAGACAATCTCTTCTTTTCTTTCATCCTTATCCATCTATTCTCCCTTTTCTCCAACCTCCAAATTTCTCATTTTTACCTTCCAAATTCACTCACCTTTTCTGGCACCATGTCATTTTTTTTTTAAATTCACTGTCTACATTTACATGTGCCTCATTTCATCCTGTTTTCTGATTTGCCACTTCACGCTCGATCATTCTCTCCTCTTCTTTTATTCTAAATCCAAATGGGTTGAATTTGATCAATAGAGCACTATACTCATTATCACACACTCTTTATACACACACACTCACACACAAGCACAGTGTGTTAAGAAGTCTATTGTGCAGGCTGAATGCAGAAAGTGTAATTCCCTGGATAAAGTATAAAGAGCAATGAGGGTCCATTAGATGGCTGGGCACTTTTAAAGTGATACCCCGACATTGTGTATTTTAGCCCAGAGTCACTGAGAAGATGAAATGCTGTGCATTATGAATGGCAAAATGTGAAGTGTAATGAAAAAAAAAAAAAGAGAGAGCACTCTGTTGAATTTGAATCTTTTTTTGTTTCATTTGCATTAAGCAAGAATATGCTTTGCTCAAAGAGACACTCCAGATCGAAAACAGCCTCTTAGTTAGTATAGCTTGTACAAAAATGATGTTTTATGGCTTTTAAATGACAGAATAAACCATCGCGTCTTAATGGAAAGAATAATATTTTCATAAAATTAAACTAGAGAGTAAAAAAAATATCCACGTTAAAAACTAAAACTCATTTGGAGTAACATTATCTAAGGGCTATAGATATATTTTCATGAGATACGGGATGCAACAAGGTTGTTTACATCAATATAGTGTGATTGTGTGTTATATTTTTTAGTAAAGCCTTTGTGAAGGTACCATATGTTGCACTCACACATCTAGCAACAGTTGGTAAAGTTCGCTGCGTTGTAGAAACGATAAAAGAAATCACCTCTTTTCAAAGTCACCACCATACACTGACAAATATTTTTACTGTAGTAAAATATTAATGCGGCTACTGTGTGCTGTGACTGTTGTGTTTCAACCAGGATTAAAACACAAAGCTAAAAACTGCAGTTTCCCTACTGGCCATTTAATCCACATCAACTCTGATGTTAAAATTACAGTTTTAAAAGTCTTTAACAAGGCAGGCTGAAAATAAAGCTAATGAGAAGTTCCTGAAGCCTGCATTCTTTTTAATCGTCTCCAGGGAGCGATAGCTGTGGCTGCAAAAATACTTCTGGTCCTAAAGAAGTCATTGGGAAATTAGCTCCTGGCTCTGACCTCTGTAAATACTTTCCAAATAAGTTTATGCTGCTTATTTTGGGTCATAATGTTTAAAACATTAGGTCCGTTTTAAATTTGGGCCATTTTATGTTTTAGAAATGAGGATTATCCAGGTTCTTCTCTTCCTATCTTTTGTATTTGAATTTTAACTGAACATTTAGATATTACCCTGTGGACCCCAACTCACCTTAAAAACAGAGGTACATTACACAGCCCTAATAATCCCTTTTAAAGTGATCATTAACATAAAGTTTAGAAGTGGCACAAATACTGTTGATAAAAAGCGAACATAAATATCATTAACCCAAAATTCCAATTTAATTTGGGATTGTCACAGCATGCAGTGCTCGATCTTACCTCTTCTCCCAGGAGTTGAGCCCCAGTATGTTGATCAGTAGTCTGCAGTAATAGAAGGCCGACTGTGGCGTCTGAGTCTCTGGTTCAGTCTGATGCACGGCTCTCATGTTCAGCTCCTCACCTCTCTGAAACATTCGATCGCTTCATTTTAATGCACAAAAACCAAATTATTAAATAAAACATGGAAAATACAACAATGAGCGCCAGCCACCACTGAGGCTTATGACAACAAACATAATGATGGTGCTTTTAATCACGCTACACTAAACCAAGTGTTTTTCTGCAGATTATTTTCAAATCAGAATGATGTAAAATCAATTTTAATACACTCACTGGCCACTTTGTTATGTACACCTGTTCAGCTGCTTGTTAATACAAATACCTAATCAACAATCCCATGGCAGCAACTCAGTGCATTCAGGCATAAACATGGTCATATGACCTGCTGAAGCTCAAACTGAGCATCATAATTCAGAGCAAAGGTGATTTAAGTGGTTGTTGGTGTCAGATGGTCTGGATATTTCAGAAAGTGCTGATCTGCTAGGATTTTCCCAGACACCCATAACTAGAAGACCACACTGAGAGCCACTCCTGTCAGCTAAGAACAGGAAACCGATACCACAATACCCCAAAGCTGTATAACAAAAGATTAGAGAAACATTTTCTGGTTTGATGAGTCTCAATTTCTGCTGTGACATAACAATGGTAGATCCAGGATTTGGTGTAAACGTGATTCTGTTTTTTTATTACTGGTCAGGCTGCTTGTGTAATGGTGTGTGGCATAAGATTTCTTTGGGCCCATAAATACCAACTGAACATCATTTAAATGCCACAGCCCATCTGAGCATTACTGACAGGCTGACATGCCCATCTCTATATGACTACAGTGTACCCATCTCCAGAAGGATAACATATCATGTCAGAAACCTCATATCACCTCAAATAAGTTTTTTTTTCCTTTTTTTGAACATGACAAAGAGTCAGTGTACTCAAATAGCCTTCACAGTCATCAGCTCTCAAACCAAAAGAGAAGCATTGGGATGCAATGGAACAGGAGACTCACATCACAGGATGTGCAGCTGACACACCTGTGTGATGCCATCATGTTAACATGGAACAAAATCTTTGAAGAATGATTCCAGCACCTTGTTGAATCTATGCCATGAAGAATTAGGGCTGCTCTAAATGCAAAATTGGGGGGCCCTCTGTGGCATTAGCAAGGTGTAACTAGCAAATTTACCAGTGAGTGTAGATGAACTTTTTTCCTTCAGAAATGCTGGATTCACTGATAAAATAAATAACAGTTATAAAATCATTTGGTGTTTTAGTATTATGAGTTAGCTTCTCTGTGTTTAGGAGGCACGTTCCTTTGATTCTGTGCAGTAGGGACAACAAAGCTTTTTCTACAATAGACATGTTGACTTATTTTAACAGAAAAATCATGACAAAACAAACAATAACTCTTAAAACAAGTCTGACGACAGAACTGTAATAAATCCCCACATAGGGAAACACATGCTGTACTGCATGTGTGAAGGTCCAATAACTAAAGGCTCAGGAGTTTAATGATTGCTATTGATGTGAACATAGGCAGCACGCACATGAAGGACGAAGTCTCTCTCAGCAGCACTTTGTTTCAGGATGGCATTGATCACATCGTTCTCCTGCTTCTCTGAAACACACACTGGAGGAGGTGCTGGGATGTTGAGCGGCATACCTGCGGGAACCAATCAGGAATCAGAGTTGCTACTTAGGAATGTGCTGAACAGCTGTAGAGTTCAGATTAAAGCAAATACCTGCTCTCTGCAGACACTCAGGACTCGAGTATCCCAGATACTGCAGCATTTCATCCAGTGCATCATCTCCTTCTCTCAGTGAGTCCCAAGCTGGCACCGCCTCCCGACACACGCGTTTAGCCAATGGCGGAGCCAGATGCTGCTCTAAACTCGACTTTGCTGGATCTGCCTCACTATCCATTCGATGTTCATCTTTCTCCTCCTCCTCTTCTTCCCTTTCAAATCCACCTCCACCTTCTCTCCGATCTTCTTTCTCCCCCTCACTTGCTTTCCTCTCCTCCGCTTCCTCCTCTCCCTCTCCCTGAGACTCCTGCCTGTCACCATCCGTCCTCACTCCCTCCTCTGCCCCCCTCTCCTCTTGCACGTCCTCCTCACTATCTTCTCTTTTCGCTCCCATCTTTTTCGGCGGACCTCCTGGTGGGGTGCGTAAATGAAGATTTGTAGTGTGAGGTGACTGCGTGTGTGTTAAAAGTGTGTGCGCTGGACTGTTAGGAGAACATGGCGGAGGCCCATAGAGGACGGCGGAGTCCCATGAGTGTTTTCCAGCTACATCTCGGATGATGACGCGAACACAAGCGGGAGCAGAGGACAAACCAGCCGTCATTCCGCCTCCTGGCACACCGGACTCTGATCGGATCTGGAAAATAGCGGCAGGACAAGCAAAAAATAAAATAAAATAGTAAAGAAATCACAAAATAAATATTTTATATTATTTAAAGATTGTGTCCCCACTAATGTGTTAATAATATAATAAATGCAGTAGTCATCATATTTGTATTCCAGGTGTAAAAGTAATTATTCAAGTAATAAATTCATGTATGTTTAACCCTGACAAATACACTTAGAAGCAACTGGAACATTTATGAAGATTTACCTGAAGCACAGACAGCAGCGTGGATCCATTCAGAACCAGGAACTGCAGGTTTGGTGAATGGAAAAGTTCTGGCCCAAGATCTGCACTCTCACAGAACGGGTTGTCCTGGTTTTCACACACCTGCAAAACATGACGTTATATTTACTACAGCAGCAAAATAACAACAGCTTTCAACATTTCGCAGAGTCGCCTCCCTTTAACATAACTTAGTTAACCCACCAAACTCAAAGTAACAGTACCTGACTGGACAGAGTAGCGGGGCCTCCGGACATGGGATAATGTCCCAGATGGTTTACCAGGTGGGTAATAACTGTTCTGGCTGCAATGGAGACGAGGCCCTGCTGAATACGGCTACGAACTGCAGAGAGAATACAGACGATAAAAGATATAGTTAGGAGGTCATTTCATCACCTATAATGAAAAATAAAAATAAGGGATTGGACTGTCAGGATTTAGAAAGTTAACTGTAAGACAAACGTGTTATTGCTCTGGAGAAAATTTAAAGGGAAGCTGCAGCAGGTGGGGTAGGGGGGGTAAGCAATAGCAATGCCGAATTCTATTTATGTTTTTTGGAAATCATAAAGAAACTGATTGGTATCATCGCAGAAACAACACAATGAGTATTATATAGTAATATAGTAATTAGAAATTCTATTAAAAGTAAGTCAATGCATATACCGTTAATACAAATATAATTCATTGCTGTTACACTTTAATACATTTAGAGATGAACCATTAAAACAACAATACATTGAATAGTTTTATTACTTAAAATGAGAAACAAGTAAGGCTGTTTACTGTGAGAACACTCATCCAATGTTCTTTAGAGAATATAATATAAAATATATATACACAAAGATTTAGCTCATTTTAAAATAATAAAATAAAATAAAATAAAATATTAAAGCAAGAATAAAGTCCATCCCAGATGATGTACAAAAAGCTTAAAGATATATTTCTGTTATAAGGGTTAATTATGGATCGGTGCTGATATAAATATAAAAATATATATTTAGCTTTTGGTTGTCAAAAGATAGATTTTATTGGTGTTTAGAAGAGTTCATGCTTGTTTCTGTTCCTCATACAAGACTGAAGACTAGAGGAGCACAGAGGCTTTCAGGCTGTGGCAGCAGGGCTCTGAATCAGTTTGCCACTCCAGCTCTGTTAAGCTGACTCTGTAGAGTCTTTAAAACAAAACATTTTTTTCAGGCCTTCTGCTGAAATTGTTTTGTTATTTATGTTTATTTTAATTCTATTTTCATATCAATTGTGTTTTAAGCATTTTTGGGGCTTGTCTGTGAAAAGCGCTATATAAATAAACTTTAATCACTTTGCAGAGAGTGTTGCCTTTGGCTGACCCTCTTCAGTCTCTACTCATTACACACACAGCAGGCTTTATATCTACTGTTTACTCTCTGATTAATGTGCGCTGATTGAATAAAAATAAACTAATTTTCTCTCATTATCTTTTAGCAGAGGTTTAGCAAAGTAAATCTTCTGCATTGCAGCCTTCTGTAGGGCTGATTGGACTGGAGTGTTACTGCAGAGAGGCGAGTAGCATCCACCGATAAAATAAACAACAAAAGTGTTAAACCTGCAGTTTCACAGTGAAAGAGAAAGTGTGAAGGATACTCTGACTTGTTCTTTAGTTTACGAGTTAACTTAAGGAATCACCGTAGAAACTAGGAGAAAGTACAAGCACACTTTCAGCTCGTACATAGTTTGCACCATGCTGAGAAGAAGCCAATGCCATCACACCATGTGCTGCCAGCCGATCCTGGTTAATCAACATCATTACACACACACACACTGTGAAACACACGCGCGCACGCTTTACGGCAACTCCTTATTGACAGGCTGTGCACAGAGTACAGATATGTATTGACCAGATTTTCAATGACTCCCTGAACCTCGTAGGGTGCTCTAAAAGAGGCAGACAAGGCAAAGGGAAGCAAAAATAAATGATAAATGAACCCAGCAGAATGTAATAGAAGTGAGAGGAACATTAGCAGAAAATAGTCTTAGGATATTAAAAGAATAAAAAACGGAATTGTGTAAGTGAAGATTAGTGGTTAGACGAGAGAAGACAGGAGAAGAGAAGCATGGCCTTTCGGGCTACTCCAGTCATTAAACTAGACAGAGTCCTGGTGAACCACAGCAGGAGATGATATATACTCCGACACAGATGCAGACAGGTGTGCACACATGTAAAGACTAAACCAAAAGTTTTGCAGAGACCTTGGTGTCATAGTGTAAAGTTTTTCTATATGCATCTGGATCAACGCACCACATTGCATGGATTATTAAAGCGACAAGAGGAAAAACGTAATAGGTGTTAACCGCAGAGCAGTGCATTTCCACTGCTTGATACATTACCTTCGGTGACTGGCTGCAGTTTGCTGGATCGCTCAGAGTCCGGACTGTGTAGCGGTTCTGGTTCTCGGAGGTTCTCTAAAGGCAAGAAGGGGTCGTAGTCTGGACTCAATAGGTCCGACAGTTGCAGCGGGAAATACTTGGGATTGCTGAAAGACTGTGCCCCATACACACAGCCATGTAATACCTGGACACATTTTTAAAAGAAAAAAGTGGATGAGTGGATTCCTTTGTGTATCGTTTACAGCTCCAGTTGAGCCAAACTGGCCTTATACTGACATATATGTGAATATAAACACAAGCATATACCTTATAAATACAGCTGAGGAGCGTTTTGGTAGGCTGGTCCCTCTCTGGAGGGCTTCGTGTTTGCACAGGCTGAAGAAGAGTCTTTGGAGGCAGTGCCATCACCCAATCCAACAGACACAGCAGGAGGGAAACTACCAGCTGCAACACACAAGTACAATTTTTAAAAACTAACAATCCAGCAAGTTTTTAAAAAAGTGTTGTTAAGTGAATGTGAGCAGCTTACCCTTTTATCCAGTTCATGAGGTGAAGACTCAGTAGTAGGCAGCAAGTATGTGATGGTGGCAATCAAAATCTGAAAGAAGAGAGTAAGATTAAAATGAGCATTAATGCCTCTGAAGTTATGCGACACCATGAAGCAGCCACAGTTTTTAAAACCTCTATAAAAAATGTGTTAAATGTCTACCAGCACTGTGAGGCCTTGGCTTTACACAGCATGACTTCAGTCATTACGATGTTATGGCAAAGCAATAGCGGTCTTAACCAATATTCAGAAATATTAAAATATTAATGTTGCTCAAATGTTCTCTGTATTTTATGTCTCACCTCTACGATCTTCTTTGGAGTGTCGGGTGGGAATTTCTGAAGATGATCAACGTAACTGATCAGGAGGTGCAGGATGTCTGACGCCACCAGCGCTACACTCTTATTGGGGTACTGACGGACAGAGGAGAAAAAACATTGATGTTAATTCACCGGTCTGGGTTAAATTCATACACACATTCATTTTTAGCAAAATCCATCTGTATCAGTTATCAAACATCTGTCACTGGCACGTCTTGTATTTCACACGGCCATAATGAGGTTGCTTGTTAATACCAAATCCTATTTCAGGCCAAATTATTTTGAACCTTCTCTCTAGGAAGTGAATATGTCCAGGAAAAAGGATGAATGGTTCCACAGGACCGTTAGAAGGTTTAAACAAGTAGCTCGCACATTTTTTCTAAGCTATTAATAACTTTGGCTTAAATTAGTCAACAAAAATACCCACAATCGGCCTGATGGCATTAATTACCAAGAGACAAATATAAAAAAAATGATATGAGGGTGGCTGTAGCTCAGGTGGCAGAGCAGGTCAGCCACTAATCAGAAGGTCGGTGGTTCGATCCCAGGCTGCCTCCTGGCTGCATGCCAAATATCCTTGGGCAAGATACTAACCCCATGTTTGCCTACTGGTGGTGGCGCCTGTGTCCGGCAGCCTCGCCTCTGTCAGTGCGCCCCAGGGCAGCTGTGGCTACAATGTAGCTTGCTATCGCCAGTGTGTGAATGTGTGTGTGAATGGGTGAATGACTGAATGTAGTGTAAAGTGCTTTGGGGTCCTATGGACTAGAAAAGCGCTATACAAATGCAGGCCATTTACCATATGAAGTCAGTAAATTATTAGTCTAAATATCATATAATAAATCATCTATTTTTATTACCTCTAAAGCTTCTCTTTGTGTTGCCTGCCAGTCTAAAAACACACATTCTTCTTCACATATTGGCACTGTTCAAATTAATACTGGCAGGTATCATATAAGCATCTTATCTGTCACAACTAACATATCAGTTATCCGTGCTGAAATCCCACAGATAGTATTTGCTATACTTCTTTAAGGTTAACAAGGTGTTTACAGCATAATACATTTACAGCAAAATGCTTACAGATGAAAGGCAAAGAGAACAGCAGGAAGAGCATGGAAATATGACAATCCCTCAAGCTTTGTGTGTGTGTGTGTCACAAAGCCAATGGCTGGAGCTACTGGCTGCTGGTATGAAGGCAAGAGATTCAAAAGTGGACAAGATGTGTGTATACATGCAATGGTGCGTGTGTGCGACACAGAGACACAGCTTGCAGCATTCCCTCTGGATTAGTCTCCTATCTGAAGAAGGACCAAACATATTGACAGTCCAGGGTTTGCTCCCAGGAGTGAGTGAATGCAAGTGTGTGTGTGTGTGTGTGTGTGTGTGTGTGTGTGTGTGTGTGTGTGTGTGTGTGTGTGTGTGATGGGTCGTTGGCTGCCGATACACGAGCAAGGGATTCCAAGGTGGAAAAGGTATGCGTGTGTGAGTGTGTGTGTTTGGCTTTAGATGACAGTAAATGTTGGGCCGTATTATTGTGATCCACAGGCCTCCCAGTCTGAAACACACTAAGCCCACTATGGAAATTTCACCAACACCAACACTCATCTCCAACAGCGTTTTCCATTGTACTTTGGCTGCTCGCAGGACAACATGTTAAACACACCCTCCATCTAATCCTCCAGTATTAACTCTGTACTTTGGTCTGCTTACCTTATCTATAACTCTGAATTTAAAGCTGTGGTATGCAACATGTTTCTGGCATTGGACAAAAATGCATTATAACCTTTTAGAATGGTAAATGGTAAATGGCCTGTATTTGTATAGCGCTTTACTTAGTTCCTTAAGGACCCCAAAGCGTTTTACACTACATTCAGTCATCCACACACACATTCACACACTGGTGATTGCAAGCTACATTGTAGCCATAGCTGCCCTGGGGCGCACTGACAGAGGCGAGGCTGCCAGACACTGGCGCCACCGGGCCCTCTGACCACCACCAGTAGGCAACAGGTGAAGTGTCTTGGCCAACACAATGACCAAGACTGTCGGAGCCGGGGCTCGAACCGGCAACCTTCCGATTACAAGACGAACTCCCAACTCTTGAGCCACGATCGCCCCAAATAAATTCCCCTGATTCTAATAAATTAGAATAGCCAGAACTATTTTTAGATGTCGAGTAAAAGGAGTCTTTAGGCTCATTAGAGGTGCATGTGTTAACCTTCTAGTGAAGTGACAAAAGTAAGTAAGAAGGGAGAAATTGAAATCTGTGGCACACAGCAAGGTGACACTAAAGAAAAAACCCAGAAAGCGATGTTTGTTTACATCAGAAATCAACTTCCGCCAATTCTTAAAAGTTAGATAATTCTGTCAATGTCAAAATGATTACCTTATTTAGTGAAGATCTACAGTGAATTTTAATCAGACTGAAAAAAATCTTGCACAGGTTAACAGGGCTACCTTAAAATCAACTGATAAAGAAACAGTCATGCAGGAATAGAGATCCCTGCATCCATAGTTGGCAAAAAAAAAGTGTTGCTTCTCTTGAAACGTGTCAGTTGCAGTGGTAAGACACATTTTTACTTTGAAAGCGAAGGTACTTAATTTCTAGTTTCCATTGCAGTTTTATTGCCACTCAGCCACTAGTTGGCGAGTGGTTTTTGGTGCAGCAACCTCTTTGCAACCATCTCACAGCGACTGCCAACAACCTCCATGGGAATACACATTCTCACCAGGGCCTCGCTGACTGGTCTCTATGTTTATGTGTCTGAAGTCTTTGTTGCTAATTTTTATTCTCTTTAATGAAGTACACTCATGTATCCATACTTGTCTAGTGGGAAGGGTTTAGAACAGAGAGGAGTGAGAGGCATGATGACAGTGACCCTCTAATTTTATAACCGGCACATTTTACAGGATTTTACATAGGAGTTTCCTATCAAAGGCTATCTTAACAACAACAGGAATATATCAACAAAGATACCAGTTCTATAGTTTGGATTGGTAATCCGGCTGCAGCCAATCATTTTCAGGGTTCACAAAGTATTAAATAGGATTCACATTCAGATGTAGAGAAGGGATCATTGAAAATGTCTAGGTCTTAAAAAAACAAGAAAGAAAAGGATAAAGAACAGACGTACGTTCTCTCATACACTACATTAAATTTATTTGTCTATGTAAGTGGTCTGCACTATACCATGGCTTGCCTCATGGAAACAGTATGATAAACTTTCAGTCTAAAAAGGAGCAGATGTTTTGGCACTAGTGTGTTGAGCAGATCCGTGCAACATGCGGCCAGTCTGCTGTGCCTTTGAATCAGAGTCACTGCTTTGGTCTTATTTCACTGGACCACAGTCAGAAACTGAGAGATCCATGGTCACTGGGGACAAAGTGTGAGAACAGACGACTATAACACAACTCATAATGTGATCAGACTGGTCTGACATTTCAGTCTTAATGAGTCACAGTTCAAATATAAAATTTAGGTTGCTATTTGGAGGTCCAGCTGAACAGAACTTAATTGCTATTTATAGAGGTGTGACTGACCTTCAATGTAACACAGATCACATTGAGAGCATCTTTAATCTGTGGATGTTGAGTCCCGTGGGCCAGCTCCTCACACAGCCATATCCCCAGACTGCACAAAGCCACACACCTGACAAAAACAGCACAGTGTGAGCAAGCAGTTGTGCAATAAAGGCCTCTATAAATGCAATTTATCGGAATCACTGCATATATTAATTTTACACACAGGAACCAGCATAAAATAAAGAAATACTCGCCAACGGTGAGCACAAACAGATGTGGTTACATACTTAAGGAATTTATTAACAAATGATAACTTTAGGTAACCTGGGGCACCTGCGCAACACTGTATATGTGTAATGAAAATAAATAAATAAATAAATAAACTTTATAAACCCTTTACCTAGCAGGAGCAGAGGGTTCATCCCTGGCAGAGGTCAGGATGGTTTTGACGATATGCTCCTTAAAAAAAGAAAACAACAAAAAAACAAAAACATACAGCACATCAGTTTTCAATAGCAATATATCAGCTGACCACTAGTATTGTTATTATAGGCATTAATATAAAAAGTCATGTTGCAGAACTCAGATTGAAATACTGATGATGATAATAATTGGGATTATGATTTTTGCCATAATTGAGTAGCCCTTAAAGGTGTGTATAATAAATAATAAAGAGACTGCATCTTTAAAATGGACCTATTAGAGTAGCTTTGCATGATTCACTGTTCAAAATAATCCTTCTCTATCTTACACAAGGCCTCGATGTAGTCCTTGAGTTTGTCCAGTATCTGAAACAAGCCATTTTAGTTCATTTCCCCCTCCCTTTAAGCTAACCTCATTATTTGGCAATATTTGATATGAGCATCCATCATTTCAACACTATTTATATGTCAGAAAATGAGGACAAGCTTAATAGTTCCCAGTCAGACAAACAGGAAACAGATTCAAGGAACTACACTGTGTGGTGTTAATGCATATCGTAGACACATATGCTGGACTAAATATGGACACAAAGTCACAGTTTAAACAGATCAACACACACCCCAGACACGTTCACACACTCCCTGGTCTTGTCCCTCTGGTCAGTGTTAATGACCGCTTAGTGATTCAAAACAAGCTTCTGCCACATAAGAAAGCAGTGAGTGAGCCTGAGGCACTGCCACGCATGGCATTAGCAGTTTACATGGCACCAACAACAATAACAACATCACTCCCATCACCCTTAGCTCAAACAAGAATGGTTGATGATACATTAGCCTATTAGTTTGCCTCCGAGATCCCCTATGGACAGCCGACGTTTGAACTGACCTGGATTACAAACAAAGTAGATAAACTTTTTGAGCTTTTGATGTGCGAGTTAAAAAAAAAAAAAAAAAAAAAAAACTAACACATTTTCAGACCTGTCAGTTTAACTGTATTGTCCTGCTCTTCCCCGAACTTACAGGAAGATTAAAGTAATTTCTTAAAAAAATGTTCTTTTCTCAATATTTTATTGCGGTGTATTGTAATACTCTCCCAGAGAAGTGCATATGAGGTATGATGAACAGTTTATCCACTGTGAATACACTGAACCAGGCTGCGCTGCATATCATTTGCAGAAAGGATGCTGCAAGATTAAAAATGAAGAATTTTCTGTGCATTTGTAACTGCTAGGATGGCTATAATTCCCTATTATCCAAACAAGGGGAGCCTCTGGTGAAGGATAATTTCAGCCACCTAAATACACTGCTACTGAAAATATCCCATAAACTACATTTACATACATTAGAAGGACAGCTCAGGCTGGAGACAAGGTTAAGGTTGAGATGGTTTGGACATGTGCAGGGCTCTAGAGTGCGACCAATTTGGTCGCAAATGCGACCAAATTTTTCAGTGGTGCGACTAAAAAAAAATATTTGGTTGCACCTGTGCGACCAACTGTTCGGGTAGCAAAAAAAAAAAAAAAAAATCTGCAACCTTCCCTGTGGTCAACAACAGACACACATTTTGCCCCTATCGTGGACTAAACCAATCAGAGATAGTAAGGGGCGGGACCTCTCTGATTGGCCGTGGTCCAGTTGAAAGTGCAGGTGGAAGTGGGAGGTGAGTAGCTTGAATAAAGCGATATCAATTCATTAAATCCTGAATCGACTTAAATATAACTGTGTTTTGCCAGAAACGCCAGATTCTCAGATCAAAGCTCACAAAACCATTTCAACAACAACCAAACAGTAAATGAGAGCAGGTACACGGATTCCACACAAAGACGTAAACACGGAGCGGAACCGACGCATCAGAATCAACTTTGTCGTTCTCGGCTTTCTCACCCGACGGCCCGTAGACGGACACGCTGTCGGAGCTTAGTGATTCTGATGCGTCCGGTCCGCGCTGTGTTTACGTCTTTTTGCGCTGATTCTGAGCTGCAGGTTTTGTCTCTCTCCAACCAAAATTCACCGAGCCAGCAGCAAAAGAAGCAGCAAACTGCGCTTCACATTTGATCAATGTCGTCATGAATTTTGCTGTTTTGCTTCCACGACTATTAAAATCACACTTCATGCACAGCTAGCTCTCTCTCTATCTCTCTCTGTACTTCAAGAACAGTTTCCCATCTCCAATCTCTGTTTTCTGTATTATTCATTCGCTTATTACCCACCAGTCTACCGTTGTTTACAGCGCTGTCGGCTGCTGTCTTTTTCTTTTCTTTTTTTCACTTAAATGACCTCGGACAAGAAAGCCTATTTTTTCTGTTGTTCAATACTGAAGAAATGTAAACTTTATATGCAGAACATTGTAGAATATTTTTAAGGTTATCTGCTATAAAAAGCCAGACCAGGAAAATCTCCTTCATGTTTTTCTGTGTTTTATTCTCAGTTACTTTCATACAAAGGCATCTGCTGTGATGTTCACAATTCTGATGAAGTCAGTACTGATAAATGATCAGAATTATAATATTTCTGACTGTCTGAGGCTAAGTTGAATCGAATCGGGACTTTGAAAACCGGAATCGAATGGATTATAGAAATCAGTGATGATACACAGCCCTAGTGAGCAGCCTAGGCACGACAGAAGTGGATGTAGCTGTAATAGGAAAAGAACTATTGCTAACTTTTCTGTTAAGTTAAGGCCTGATCCTTCTGAAATTCATAGCCAGTGCTCTGACACGGTGTCATCAATCTTTGAATGCTGAAAAAGCACAGTGTATCCAGAAAAACACATTATATTATATAAATTATTATAAAATTTGTGTGCGCCTAACTTTTGTGCCGGTACGCCCATGGCAAAAAGTTAGTCTAGAGCCCTGATGTGCACAGGAGGGATAGTGGATTTACTGAACAAAGGAAGTTGAATATGGAGCTCCCAGGCAGGAGGAAAAGAAAAAGGCTTAAGAGAAGATTCATGGATGTAGTGAAGGAGGACATGCAGAGAGTTGTTGTGACAGAGGAGGATACTAGGGATAAGGTAAGGTGGAAGATGATGATCGGCATTCACGTACCTTGACATCAGGGAACTTGGTAAGTACCACGTCAGCTGTGGTGGGGTGGAGAGCAGGAAGCTCCCCGTAAAAGTTGGGAAAGCACACCAGAGATCCGAGAAGAATCTGTGCTTCAACTCTTGGAGCCTTTGAGGGAAAATAAAACTTGTTAGGAAGACAGGAATGAAAGAATCAGCTCCTGTAAAGCTGGAAACCAACATTGCAAATGGGAGGATTTCTTACATTGAGTGATGAGCAGGCAGTGACTCTAGAAGCTGCGATGATGAAATCCAGGATCAGCATGGTGGCTCCAGGTAGACCGATACTAAAGAACCTGGGACTACAGTGCTTGATGATGGTGTTCACAATGTCCTGTAAAAGTAATACAGTTTTTTTTTTTTTAAACATTTCGCTTCAAAGGTGCATTCACAGTAGCACAGCATGTTTGCCTGCATGACTATCTTTTCTCCCCATTTCCCTGCTTTCCTGCACTTACTCTGTGCTTAAAGATCTGGATTTGAGTATTTAACATTAAAAATTTTTTATTAAGAGCTGCAAGATTAAAGAAATCTGTAAAATATAAAATATGCTGTTTGTTCATATATTATGTTCAAGTATAAATTTGAGACCACTCTACCTGGTCTTGGTGGAGAAGTCCTTGATGCATGATGTTATAGAAGTGTGTCAGATAGTCTGTGTTTGGTGAAACGTCTTGCCGTCTCTTCATGATCCTACAAATCAGCTTGTAGGCGTGAAGTTTCCCCTGCTTGTAACGCTCTGTCAGCATGGTGGCCTTAAGAGAAAAGATTGCTTAACTAACATTGAAACACATGTTATGTTATAACCCTTATTGTTACCTCTCTATCACACATACCTTAAAGAGCCAAGGGGTGAGGATTCTCAGGGGTGGGATCAGAACAGGGGGTGGAGGAGACGACTGGTTATCCAGAGAAATGCCCAAATTATCCCTGATCTGCAAACAGAAAAGCTCGTCATTGGAGAACATGTTCACTGACACAGGAGTTGCGGGTTCGCTGTATGTCTCAATTCTCACCTTGGCCAGGTTTTGCCAAAGTTCACACAGGTAGTCAAAGACCTGAGCGTGGATTTCTGGGTCCTTGATGCTGTTCACATCTCCCAGGATACCCAGCATCCTTCGCCACATCACTGTGGCAACATCTGCGTGCCATCCGGTCAGAGAGCCGCCCGCCATCACGCTACAGTCCTCACTAGGGAACTCACTCGTTTCTGGAATAAATGAGTCAATGAGAACATGACTGAGTCATCCTACAAAGTATTTCATATTCACAAACATGATTAAAGTACTACACTTTGTATGAACAGGAAAATGCATCTCAAAGTGAATGCCTCTGAGTATTACCCAGGTCATCGGGGGTCTGTAAGACAGAGTTGTGGAGTTTCTGGTCCAGCTGTAAATGGGCGTGGGAGTGGGAATGCGTGTGCACAGTGTGCTCTGCTGTCAAAGTGGCAGGAGAAGGAGTCTGGGAACGAGAGCCCCCGAGTGAATGCATGGGTGATGCACTCTCTGAACCTGGGAAAGAATACAGAAAATATCAACTCCTGATAAGGCAATGGGAGGATGAGATTCATGCTTTATGGTGGAATGTGAGGCTGAGAGGTTGTTTTTATTATGACTTATATCAAAGAAGGAGACTTAAAACCTAAGTGCTAAGCGGATAGTAAAAAACGTCATTTTAAATATCACATAGAAAACCAAGACAATCAGAAAAATACTTTCTTATGATAGTTTAGTCCATTTTTCTCTTTGTTCTGGATCACACTAATGTGATTTATAAGCATGTTATTTGCTTCAGCTATTATGTATTTTATTATTCTACTCTCATGCTTTTTATTGACACTCATCACTGTGATATTTTTTAAAAAAATCCTGAAAACGTGATAGATGTTCTTGTTAATCAATAACAAAAGACTGCATTCAAAGTATCTGTTGATCTTGTACCTTTAAGAGTATTTCTAAATAGGTTTGCTCGACTGGGTTTCTTTTGCAGAGTGCCTATCATTGTTTGGGTCCTTTTACATCATTTTAAATGGATACTCAACATTGTGGTAAATGAGAGCCTGCACTCAAATTTCATATAAAATGTTCTTAGGGATGCACATCGCTGTAGAGAGGTGGTAAAGTAAAAAACGGGCTTGAATTAAAAAGAAAAGTGTGATATTCTATTCAGAGTAGGGCTGCTTGATTACAACAAAAGGCATGATCACTTAGTTGTTTAAAGTTGTAATCTTGATTAGTTAATATCTAACAGGGATTCATAAATCCAATAGGGAGTTAGGGCGTGTTTTTCACTGCAAAAGTTCATCTTGGAAGGGCAACTGCTGTTCTGAAGCTTCAACCACTGGATGTCTGCAGGTGCGGGGAGATGAACTGGTGAACAGCAAACTTCACCAGCTCAGGCGATCTGCATGGCGGCCACAAGATAAACGACAGAGACCTGAATGGGACAGGTTTCAAAACTAGACTCTTACAAAGGAAAAGAATGCCCTCGATTCATAATGGAAGAAAAAAACAACACTTTGCAGTATTATTAATACCAGTATCAATTTTTGCAGCAAAAATAATGGATAAAAGCATTAATTTTATTCCATCTTATTCTATTATAATAACCACTGGAAGCCGAAATTGAATTTACATTTCTATTAGATGCCCAGTCCTACTTTATCCTTCATTAGTGTTACGAGGATCTGTTTACAAAATAGGTGCTTATCGCAAACACCAACACGAACTGATAAATCTAAGAGGCTACACAGCCTACACACAACCATTTGTTTACTAGATTAAAGTAACCTTGCATAGAAACACTTGATAACCAGTGTTAGTTTGTGTGTGTGTGTGTGTGTGTGTGTGTGTGTGTGTGTGTGTGTGTGTGTGTGTGTGTGTGTGTGTGTGTTTGCATGATTGACGCAAGAACCTACATTTCAGATGGACTTAATTTACAACGTGTTTACCAAAAAATTTGATAAACTGTATCAAATGGCATTATTTCAACTTCTTTTATCTTTATTAGAGTCAATTCTCACAGTCAATCCCCCCCCCAAATTTAATCTACTGGGAAATTACACACTGGGAAAACCCCTCAGATGGCATAAAAACACAGTATTTAAGGGTTCTGGTGAGCAGGCATTGAGCTGAAGTCTGTTATGTCCCTACCTGTAACCGTGACAGTGTGGCTCAGGCTGCTCGTCTCTGAGTCAATGTGAAGTGTCGTCAAACTGGCCACCTCATGCTCTTCACAGGCCACGCCCCCACCAAGGCTGTCCTGATCCAGCGAGCTGCCTCGACCTCCTCCCCCTCCTGCTGCAGATCCAACTCCCCCTGCAGACGCCTCGGAGCTAAAAGTAAAATCTACAAAAGAAAGAAAACTCATCATTGCTGTACAGTTGTTGATTTTCCTCTTTTAATTTCAGCAGCCTGACAAACTGTGATGCATTATTTTTAAACACTTCACAAAAAGTTCTTCAAAGTTAAACAGAAGATGAGATGGCTTACTCCTACAGATTAATTTACCTTAAAAAAAGAAACTCGATTTTGTGTTTTTCTGCTTCTCTTGGCAGAAAAAATGATTATTTAATAACATAAAACAATTTTACATGAACTAATAAAAAGTTTTGCACAAGATAACAGTTTTATACTTTAATATTGTTTTAAAAGGAGGATAAATGTGTGCCGTGCAGTATAAATAAACTGCTCATATCTTGTTCCTTACTATCAAATTTGCAGGTGGAGTACTGAAAGGCATTAAAGGAGTCTGACTGGCTGTCGGAGCTGATGACATCAGAACCGCTGGCACTAGCGGGTGACGTCCACTCAGAGGGAACCCCCGGATCATCGACAGGCCGAAGATCATCTAAGGGTCGCGATCCATCACGACTATGACTGGCCTCCAGGAGCTCTGGCAGATCCCTGGGAACTTCCAGGCTTCCCGGGCTGCTGCCACGGCGACCCTGTGTACAGAGGAGAAAGTGACGCTCGTATCTTCCATCTTATGACACAATCTGAAATTAGTGTGTGTGTTGTACTAACTGAAGTTCCTTTGGCCCTCAGTCTCTCCTGGATAAACTCATCCATGAGGTCAGAGAAGTTTGGGTTGCTGCTTCCAACATCAGTGGAGACTGGACGGGCCTTCTGGACCACCTCCTCTTTATTGGCTACAAACACAAATGCATAATGAGGCACAGAGGTAGACAAGGTTATAATAAACACACACACACACACACACACACACACACACACACACACACACACACACACACACAGGAATGATAAAAACCATGAGCATTCAAAAGCATAGGGAGCCATATAAGTAAGCAAACACACAAAGACAGACTGTGAAGCCCCTGTCAGACATTGTATACAAAACTATTACCCTGTTAAAGTGACAGCATACTCCCATTCAGACATTGTCCCCATCTTCAAACAGGCCAGCTCACTATTCTGATCCTCAACATCATGCAGCTGCTTCACCAGCAAGTCTCTCTTCCAACTCCACAACCCTGAAGTCCAGCTGACAACCGCTCTTAAGTTAATCCAGGAAGAGACTCACTGGAGAGGAAGCCGAATGACATCATTCCCAGGCCAGCCAGCAGGTAGTAAATTTACATACCGGAGCCGAGCCTGGCTTGTTAGCGGCAACTGGACTTTCAAAATAAAATACTTCAATGCACACCTTTAAAGTTATTAAGACGTCTCAAAGTTTTATTTGTTGTGCTGTCCATGATGTTTAAGGTGCATAAATATCCAGTTTTTAGGTAGTTAACAGTTTAAGTCTTTTCTTGAGTTTTCTAATGAAAAAGTGACCAGGATGTGCATTCAGACAGGACTTGCTCAGATGCTGTCACATTTACAGAAAGGAGCAGATGCCTGAGAGGGGCTTGACTGATGCTTACCCACGCAAACAGTTTCAATGATAGAAAACTTAGACATACCAAGAAATAAGGAATTGTGTAACATGACTATCATCAGGTCTGACTTGTTGATAATCTTTGTAAACATCTAAAAAATCAAAGATATGGTGACATTTTGTTTTTGATCAGGAAACAGTAATCCCAACACTGCCCACAGAGCATTAAAAGCACTATTTAAAGCACAGTGATCAGATGTTACACTGAAATGTCACAATATCACTAAAACAAACTAGTAACTGGTAAAATTTATGATTTAAGAGCAGTCCTGATGTGTGTGTATACTGTAGGCCTGAATGTTATTTAAAACTGTATTTTTTAAATAAAGAAAAGCCACAATAGAAGGCGCATCAATAACCACCAGGAAAGCAATGCAGGAGTTAATACACACCATGCAGACAGAGCAAGAGAGAGTATCACACTGTTAGCTCCAAACAAGCAGCATACCACAGGCCCACATTAGTGCAGTTATGTTACTATGAGTTATACTGCTGTTAGCTTGGATACAAAGATAGTGACCAGTGGGAGTTTATAAATTCTGATAGAGTGCATCTCTCCAACCCAAAGTCAGATGGGATTAAATCTGCTGCTTTCAGTATTAACTAACTAATATTTAATGTCTGCACCTGTGGTTGACAGAAGACAGCATGAGTTGGTTGCTTCTACCCCTGAATACCAGTTATTTTGTCAATAAAGCTTAATCCACAATCAAATTATTTACTGTGCCCAGAATTTACCACCGAACAAGAAAAATTCAAAAGGGAATACCCTGCAGGTACACTTGTACATCACCCAAAGATATCATCTGCTCCACCTCTGCAGCAGGTAACGTAAGCGCAACCATAAAAATTTAAGCAGGATCACAATACTGTGGCTGTGATAGTACGGAGAGAACTTAAGTAAACTTAATGTTGCTTCTATTGAAGCCTTACAGATATCATTCCTGAATACTCAAAAGCAAAATTAGTGTTATTCAGACATGTGCCCTTGCCCAGATGTTAAATAATATTTTACTGTAATGGTTATTTGCCATGACATCACCAATAGCAACACAAAATGGAAGGAAAAAGAAAAGTGTTTTTAGTCTCATTAATGCACCATTAAAGCTAACATATACAATGCATTCCCTATTAGTAGGGGTGGGGGAAAAAATCGATACTGTGTAGTATTGTGATATTTTGTTTGCTAATAATGTATCGATACAGGGACAGCAGAAATCGATATTTTGTTACAAAAAAAGTTTTTGTGGACTGGAACATGCTCTGACTTCAGAGCATGTTGATCCTTTTTCTGAGCAAGAATCCTGACATTCCTTCACTGTCCAAATGTGTTTAACTTTTTTTTTTGGCAGCAATAAACATGACAGTTTACTTATTTTAATTTAAGACATGTTTTATTTTAATTAAGTTTAAAACTTTTTCATTTAATGTAAAATTATATTTTGTTTTAATTTACTTTCAAATTCTTCAGTTGCTGAATGGGCTGCATAGTTTTCATAAATTGCATAGTTCAGAATAGCTATAATTGTACCAGATGGTTGCATTCAGTTAAGTTGGACTAGACTGTAATACAAACCGTTCAGTTTGTCAAGACTGAGTGTGAGACTTTGATATTAGATAAAATGAATATTGATAAAGTTTACCTTTATGTACAGAATCTGAATATCGCAAAATATTTTTAAAAAATTGCAATAATATCGTATCGTGCGTTAAGTATTGTGATAATATCGTATCGTGGGATGTATGGTGATTCCCACCTCTACCTATTAGTACCATAAACAAGCTGTGAGCTGACCTTACACAGACTATGCCATCTGACAGACTTGACAACTCATCTCTAGTGTTTTTTTTTTCACATGTTCAGCCCATTCGGTTGAGTCATTTCAACAAATGCAGTGTGTGTCGTCTGGCACCTGATACCAAAATCACCTCAATAAGATAAGAGCCACGGATGACCTTGTCTCCACTGGATCAACACTCTTAGCAAAGAGATCCAAAAATAAAAACAACTCTGGATATATTACTCTACATGGAGAGTTACCAATGGCTGCAGTTCAGTAAAGAACCAGCTGCTGTGAATGGACAAATACAGTAACAATGATGCAACACACTAGACCTAATAAAGCCCTTTTTTAAGGACTTCAGTGTGGAGAGTTTACAATAACTGCACAAGCTCATTCTAATGGACTCAGTTCAGTCATGCAAATTCTGCACAAGCGAACCATAAAAGAGTGTGGTCAAGTGGCACAAGGGCGCCACTTGTGCTCATGGATTATGCAAAAGCACCATCAATCTGAGTTTAACCAGCCACAGCATATAATATCTGGTATAAAAAGTACGAGGTGAAACCGTGAATGCCCAAAAATGCTTATTTACACTAAAATGCAATTTCTTCCTTACTGTAATAAAAAAAATTTAATAAAAAAATAAACAAATAAATAATGCAGGCCTCAAACACCTGGAACATTAGTAGACAAACCAAACAAGTATATTATTTGACACAAGCTGCCATGCAATACTCCTGAATAATGTAAGAACATGATTTTAAAAAGTGGTTTTGCAACAGTAACTCCACATCAAGACAGATTCAGGTGATGAATCATTGTGCTCTTATCAAAAATCCAAACCCAAAGGTAAAATAGCCTCACTTCTGCACCAAGGATTAGAATGAACAGAAAAAGGTGGCATTTGTGCTGCTGATTCAAATGTGCACTTAACCATTCAGCATAGCTGATAAAGGCTGTGGCAGTGTCCAAGGCAAATAACCATTACCAATTTGAAAGTGCATACCTTTTTATATTCATTCAAATTCTGTCTAGATTACTACAATCAATTTATCAAAGGGTCTTATGCTGCACTCTAGTGGTGTGAGAATGAACTACAGCTAAATGCTTACACTCAATTTGTAAAATCACTGATATTCCTTGATTGACAACAATGAATCAAAGTCTGAAAGTGCTACAAAACATCTGGGATCTTTCTCAATAGTATAGTGTATGTCAGCTGTTTTCTTTTTCTACAGACAGTTGTGCTTGTCTGTAGATCAGTTTCCTTCTGTAGAGCTGAAGAAGGGCCGGAGTCCGGGGGAGGAGGCGAAGGAGGCACGAGGAGGCTGCATGCAACATCAAGGTGAGGATGGAGGTGGAGAACAGGGTAAGGAGGTGAGAAGGTTAAAAATCCCGAAACCCTTAGAGAAAGCAGAAAGGAGAAGGAGGGAGGGAGCTTCTGAGCTAGAGAAGTGGAAAGGCATGGGAAGTAGGAGGGTGAGGGTCCTTGATAAGAGGCAGGCTGGAGGAGGGGCTACGTTCAAGAGGAAACACATCAACAGGGAGTTTGAATTTCAGTCCAGCAGCAAGATGATGAGTTTCAGCCAAAAATGTCATTCCATCATAACAAACCAGTTAAAAAAGAAAAAAAAAAAACAGCCAAAAAGGAAAAGAAAGTTGCTGGTGTTTGTGTGGTGGTGAGTATTTGTCTTTCCACAGCTGTTTCCTTTGTGAGAACTTCGTTCGTTGCGATCCTCACCTGGCGTAGTCGTCTTTCGTCCAAAGTAGCCCAGGACATGGGAGTAGAGATCCCTGAGTGATGCATCACCCATGGTGGCCCGGGCCTGCCGCTGCGGCGACGAGCCTTGGGATGACCCCTGACCTTGGGGCCGAGGCTTGGACGACAGAGCGTGAACCACAGTCTTATAAACACCACCAAGAAGAGCCCCCTGGTGGTGCCGTGAGGCAGTGCTCCCTGGCTCCTGGGAGCGGGAGCGGGAGGCTCTAGATCGCAAGGCGGAACGTCCTAAACGTCCGCGCACTCCTGAGGAACCTGAACTGCTTGACAACACCTCAGAGTGAACCTCTGGGCCATGACTGGATCCCACACAGGATCCAGCATGCTGCTTGTCTTTGTCCCCTCCAGTCCCAGACCGGGTTTCCAGGCCTGCTGTGCCCCCTGTCCCACTGCTATCCGTTATAGTCCCAGATGCTAATTTCTCATGTACGCCTGTTCTATGGCTGATAACAGCCACAGAGCCAAACTTACCTGAACCCCCTGTTCCCAGCTTCCCCCCTGACCCTGCCCCAGCTCCAACCCCAGGCCTCTCTCCAGCCGAGTGGCTGTGTGTGTGGAAGTGACTGAGCCGGCGTAGCCGGGCTTTCCAGTGGGCCTCCTTATTTTCAAGAGGGTTATGGAACTGGACAGATTCAGTTGAGGGCCGGAAACTGACATGGACACCCCCAGAATGATGCCTCTTAGTGCTACTACGGGACATCTTGGTCTTTGTGGGTTCTGAAGTTTGGGGAACTGATTCACTGCTTCCTTCACCCACAGTAGTATCTTGCCTAATTAAACTGGACTTGTCATTTGCTGCCATTTCTTTATCATCTTGTTTCTCTTCTGTATCACCCCATAAGTCATATTTCCCTTCCAATACTGTTGCCTTTCCACTATTTCCTCCCACGACCTTCTTTTCAGCAGTAGTTCTTTCTAAACTAGAGCCCACCTTAGCACTGGGTGATGGCCACTGACACTGCAGCTCCAAGCACTCATAGATACTCGGCTGCTCTGCCTCATTCTCCTCGATAGAATCCACACTGCTATGTCTCACTGATTTACTTACCTGTCTGTCCTCCCTTACCACCTGCTTTGCTTCTCCGAGCTGCCCTCTGTTTTCTAACTGTGTTCTTGCCAACCCTGTTTGCACGAGTGCGGGTAAAGCAACGCTGTTTTCTACCGCTCGACTGGGACTATCTTTCTCGCCTGCCTCGCCCTTCCTCTCAGCTTCTTTGTTAATGAGGTAGTCCCTAATAGAAGAGAATAAATCATCTTCCCCAGTTTCACCCTCATCTGCATCAGCTTCCTTTTCAGGTTGAAAGGCGAAGGCTGAGTCCCAGTCACTCACCCAATCGGAACTAGAACCTCGGCTTCGAGAGACACTTTGGTGCCAGAATTGATCGCACATACTACCGTCATCTTTTACCTCTGAGGACGAGGAAACAGCACCATTGGAGAAGGCAAAAGGGGTGGGAGAAGAGAAGGTGAGGGACTGTGAGGGTGGTTGAGCTGCGTGGCTGTTGGTTACGAGTAAGGAAGAAGTTGTGGAGTGGTGGTGGTGATGGGGAGAAGGATTTGGGATCAAATTTGGATCCCTCTGGGGATCTTCACCTTTGACCCGCTCTGCGATGAAAGGCTCCATGATGTCAGAGGCACTGCTGCTCCTTGCAAGGGAGGATGGGGCTGGGGTATCCAGATCACAAGCCCCACCCTGGAAGACCTCAGAACAGGAGATGGGAGGAGTCTCGTCGCTCTGGGATGAGTGGCGCATCCGAGACGTGCGGGATGTCAGTGTGATTGGTGGATCCTCGAGGTCTGGAAGGAAAAGGAGTGGCATTAGCTGGAGCATAAAGGGGAGGAGACACATTAAAAACTGTGCATGCAGGCATGTGCACATGCACACACACGCACACACAGACACAGATCTGAAAGAATGCATTAGGCAGAAGTTATCTAAAGTCTGGTTCTTTATCAGATTGTACTCACTGACGTTGCTTACAAAAACAAAATGTATTCATAGCAAACATCCTATGGCTATTTATCAAGCTACTACTGGTGCTAACCATGACCTTTTTTACCTTGTTTTAGCAGAAAAAGAAAAAAAAACATTGGATAAATGCCTGAATGCTGACTGTTTGGTTGTTACATCTTCATAAATATTATTATTAATTACGTTTTAAACTGCGAACTATCAACAAATAGACTCCCCGAGTCAAAAGGTCTGGCTTCAGAACAGTTTTTTTCTATGTTTGGCTCAAGATGATTTTAAAGAGAGTAGACAATTCCCTAATATGACTATCTCAGGCACATAGCTCTGCCTGTGAGCACAGAAGCCCAACCTACGTGCTAAGAGATATTGCTTCAGACAGAGGACAAACTTAGAATTGCAATAAGGTCCAGAATAAGATAAATAAGGATAATTCTGAACAAGCATAGTTTGATGGCATGAATATGAAGCTGGAATTTGATTTTAAGAAGATAAAGAAGATGGACAAGATCAAAATCATTGATGTAAAAATCTCTTTCCCCTCATATGTTATACTATACACCATTTCGCTTGCAACAATGCAGCAACACAGCTGACTGCTTCCCAGTTTGGCTGTTGTGCACTTGCAAGAGCAAGCTATGTTGTACAACCATCATGTTTAATGTCCCAGAAATTCCCCTTAAGTTTCCATTTACAATTATTTCAGTGGGTTTTCTCTCTTGCACAATAACCATCCATTAGTGACCACCACACACAGACACACAGACAGAAGACAGAGTCATCATCCTCTCATACTAAAGAGAAAGGTGAGCTGTCCAAGCAAAAGCCACTGCAAGAATAAAGCAAATCATATGAAATTTTACACCAAAAATTGGTGAAAGGAGGATCAAGAAGAAAGGTAGAGAAATAAAGTGACTTATAACAGGCAGAAAAAAATGCAAATATGTAGAGTTAATGGAAAGACCTCGAAGACAAATGTGTGTGCAGGCAGATAAGAGTAAGGTGCAGGTTAATAGGCGGGCAGGCAGGCAGGCAAGCAAGATGATAAGCAAATAACAAAGAAAACAGGTATGTCGAGTTTCATGCAAACAGGTGTACAACAAGAAAAGCAAATCCCACTTACATCTAGTCTAAGTGAAATGTTTGCAACACAGACTCAAAATGATATACATCTTTGTTCACTACTGGCTGGCCCAGAATGAATTCGATTTATATAATAAATATGCATATATAAACTAGTTCTAGTTTACATATGCAGGCGTGTTTAAAATAGCATTTTAGCAAGCTGCTGAAGACATACATTGATCAGACATAACATTATAACACTGACTGATCCAATGGATGAACCGCTGTAGCTCAAAGCAACGAAAAATTTAATGCTGGTTCTGACAGAAAGGTGCCAGAATTCACAGTGCATCACAGTTTCTTCTATGTGCGGCTACAGAACTGCAGACCAGTCAGGGTGGCCAAGCTGACCCCTGCCCACCACTGAAAGGTGACCTGGCCTGATGACTCCGGTTTCTTTTATATCGCATAGATGGGTGCGCCTGTCTGTTGTTTACCTGGGGAACACCTACCGCCAGGATGCACAATGGGAAGACGGCAAGCCAGCAGTGGCAGTGTAATGTTTTGGGCGATTTTCTGCTGGGAAACTCTGGGGCCTGCCATCCATGTGGATGTTACTTGGATACATACCATCTACCTAAGCACTGTTGCAGACCATGCACACTCTTTTGTGGAAACAGTACTCCCTGATGGCTGTGGTCTCTTTCACAAAGCAAAAATGGTTCAGGAATGGTTTGAGGAGCACAACAATACGGAGTGCGTGCCCCTACAGGTAAGAGTTGACAGCAAAAGGTGAACCAACACAATATTAGGCAGGCAATCAATGTTACGCCTGATCTGTATATATTGAGGTGATTATTTAACACATCCTACAAATACAATCACAGTTGAGTGATTCCAACACACATACTTGATCATCTGGGTGACTGCCAGATGTACTAACACCTGGCAAAGCATATCAGCACTTCAGTGTTTTGTTTTCGAGTTTTTTCTATCTGAGAAACAAGGCTATGTATTGGTTGCTCTTACTTTAATGTTCAGTTTCTGCCCTACTCCCCTCAAGTCTTCTCTCAGTTGGCTCCCTGGATAGGTTACTGCTGTGGTACTCCTCAATATCAATCAGCTGCACTGGCTGTCCTTCTGCTGTCTGCTTTGTGAGCTGTCACTAACCTCTGTAACCACAAACTTCAGCAGGTGGACAAAGGATTCTCACCATCTGCAGAGCAGAACCAGAACTAGCACTACCACTGCCAAGTGCAGCCCAAGACATCAGAAAAGGAGAGTCACTAGAGAGGTAGCTCATGTTACGCCACCTATAATCTGTCAGCTGATTAGCTGAAAGACCCAATCAGCTCCTTTTTTACTCTTTACAGAAAAAGAAAGTTCTTAATTTAACTTAACAAAGTGATTCTCCCTTTAAAGATGTAAAGAAACCTCTGCATACCTCCTTGAAAACAGTAAGTCTGATAAAAAAAAAAAAAAAAGAAAAAGACCTTTAAGCACCTCTGTTCTTCCAGTGGAAGATCTTTGTATTTTTTTTTAATTGTTGTATATGATAGTATATGATTTGGGAATATATTTCGGTTTTACAAAAATATGCTCCTTTTGCATCTTGCAAATAATCACTTTAGGCCATCTTTTGACATTTTACTGAACAAAGACCGTATTTGAGAAACAATTTGCTTGTTAAATGATGAAAAGAATTCAGAGATCTACACTTGCAGCATGCAAATTTTGCGCACTGCTGATCAACAGCTTTTAAGATTAGCGAAGTTGCAGTTGAACTGGGAATGGGGTCAATGATTGCTGATGGAGCGGATGAAAACTGCTGCTCCAGTGATAACAAACAAACAAGAAAAGAGAAATATTCAGAGACAAGACAACAGGCAGAGTTTCAGTCTGTGTAGACGACTAATCCAGGCAGGCAGGCAGCAGGCAGGCAGACAGGTAGTGCAAAGAGTGTGTACCTGCCAGCTGGTCGGCAAGGGGGGGTAGTAAAGGGTGGTGGTGGTGGTGGTGGAGGAGGACAGGAAGAGGCGGAGCCAGAGCAGGAGCACTCTTAGCACTGCGGATAAAGGCTGAGGACAGCAGAGAATCCCCCGTAGAACAGCTACGCAGGGCTGAGGAAGTGGGAAGAAGAGAAACAGAAGAGAGGAAGAGTGTGGGACAGAAAAGGGAAAAATACAAAAAAAGAGGAAAAAAAGTATAGATAAAGGTTAAGAGGTGAGTGAGGAAGGAGAAGTGGAAAAGAGTACATAAAAAATGAAGATAATAGAAAGAGAGAGCAAGTGAATACGTTTAGTAAATAAGACAAAAGCATAGAAACACAGCTTGGAGGAAATTAGTGGAACGAGAGACAAGTGACAGGATGGTATTGAAAAGGTGGGTTCCATGATGGGCATGGAGGGACAGAGATGGGAAGGGAAGGTGAGGGAGGGGTGAGACAGGGTTAGTTTTGCAGGAAGGTTGGTGAGTGAGAGAGTGAGAGAGCTGGTGGGAGTTCTGCAGCTCAAGTCTCCTCATAAGCCCACGACAAACAGGAACGCTACATAAAATTAAATGAAAATGGGAATCATCATGTTGACATTCAAGAAAATATCCTAAACTAATCCGGTTGTAGAGACCCTTCTGGAACCAAACCTTCAATCCCTGCAGAGTGTGGAGGAACGTCCTTTGTTGTGGTTAGTTTCAATCTACTCTGGCATTCACAGTAATACAATTGTTTTCTGCAACATGTCACCACAACTGGAGCAGAACTGTCTTTATCGTAATGCATAACAGTGAGATTATGCAAACCGGCTAGCTGCGTGTATTCACGTTTGAAACATCTTTGGTAATATAGCTTAAAAAAAAGGAGGAAATAGCATTATATATGGAGTTCAAGGTTAAAAAAAATTCTCTACCAAAAGAGTCAAATATTTTATCAAATATTTAATAGTACTACTCAAATTTTTGGCATCACAGTTGCAATTTTTAATTGGGGTATTTAGAGCTGTGAATGTATTTTTAAAGTCCCAACTTGATTTTCGGATTTGTTTTATTCATCATCTCAGCTGATACTAAACCTATTCAAGCATTGCTGTAACTACATCTTTCATACTAATGGCCACAGCTAAAGATTTTCCATAAACATGACTCCAGAGAGGAATGGTAGTGAGCATATACCACAGCTTCCTGTCAGACTGACAGATGGGCAGAAGGAGGGAAGCAGAGGAGAGACATTAAATCAAACAAAACTGACTTGAGAAGAGCGTGACAGTATCCAAAATCTACTGAGGAAAGACAGCATGCTAGTTTGGCTTTGTTGCGCACCATTTATTTCTCCAAAGTATGCATAGACAAATTCTGGGAGTCAGTGCTATGAACATTTACATTCAAAGGGAGCAGAGTTGTAGGAAGAGGGCATACTGACCTACAGTCTTCTGCCGGACAATACTGCGGGCTTTTTCGATGCCTGGTGACCCAGCGGTGGTGGCGCTTCGCTGTCTCATGGCGGCAGCCTGGCCTGGTTGGTCTCTGCTCCAGCCTTTAGAGAAGGAACGATCGACAACCTGCCGCTGGCTCTCCGGACCAATACCTGTTGTGAGAACAGAGGAATGACTTCTCGGTGAACTGAGCTGAAAACATGTGTGCTATTTACTTCTAGAAATCTGCTAAATTTACAAATTACTAGTAGTTTTTCTGTGACCTCAGTTTTTTGCAGTCAAAAAATAATACATGAACAGACTAATTTATATTCCAGAGCTGCATTTGGTTCCAGCAGTGCGATGTGACAATCAGCCAGCTGTGTTCCAGATATGCTCTTAGGAAGTCACATGTCTTTTGAAGGTCTGTAAAAGTGACTCACCTTTTCCTTTATGTTTCTTCTGTTTTTGTTCACTGAGCTTGTCGAGAGGCAGCTCATTCAGATCGACACTGTACAGGTTCCTTGCCAAAACCTAAGACACAGAGACATAGCAAAGCTTTAACCTTTTACCACACTGTTTTAGGTGGTAACAGTTGGAGGACTTGGATAAGTGTTGAACTGAATTTATCTAGTTATATTAATAGCAGAGCGGAGGTATATGTGGTCCCTGTTCAGTACCTTTGTAAGCGTCTCCATGGTCAGTGACCATTCAGTGACCAGCTCCTCCCAGCAGGTTAGGGAGGAGAGGACAGAGAGGAGGTCATCCCACAGCTCTCTGCTTATGTAGACGTTTAAGTTGCCCTTAATCCAGGCTACTATCAATGTCTGTACAGAAAGAGAGGGATGAAGTAAAATAAGTTATGCTGGCAACCCTAGAGTGTGGTAACATATTAAAACACATGATTATATAATATTGAAATATAGAAGTCTTTTAGATGATGACATTATTATAACGTACCTGAAAGATGGGTCCAGCTAATCTGCCCGACAATGTGTTGTTCTTCTTGCCCTGAGGCATGATGGATGGAGGCCTTTTCATTACTGACTCTGTCACCCTCAGCAAAACCAGCAAGATCTGCTCCCTACAAATTCAGGAACACTGGTTAAAGCTAAACGGTTCTTCTTCTTTAATCAGAAACAGCAGGTAGTTGAGAGGACACAAATGTAATTAGATGGCATTTTACGCTGCTGTTTGTGTTTTTACCATGTCTTCTGGTCCATGGTTTCATGCATGACAAGGCTGCGGTAGATGTTCAGGACTCGCTTGCACATATCGACATGCTCCTCCAAAAGGATCTTAATGTCGTTGGCTGGTTCCAGCAGGAAAACGTTAGAGGAGTGGGTGATAAACACCTGTAGAGGAGACAGAGATGGAAGAAAAGCAATCAAAACCACAAGAAACATTTAAGAAATAACACCAAGATTGTGGAAGTTTGGCAGTTTTTTGTGTGAGAACATACCTGTAGTGTAGTTTGAACTCCAGCATGAACACTGTATTCCAACAATTCACTGTCAATCACTTTATTCATTCCCTTAAAAAAAGAAAGTACAAAAATAAACACTTCTATTTACCTCAAGCTGGTCTTGAGAACTGAAACTTGTTGGCTACTAATGCACAGAACTTTTACCTGAGTATTTCAGCTAATTACATGACTGATTTCACAAAATTTCTCACCTCATCATCTTTGTCTCCGAATTGCGAGCCTGTATCCATACTTGTGGCCGTGACTATAGGATAAGGGCCCTCCTCTGGCTCCTTCATGAAAACTGGTTTGTCTTCCATGGAGATCCACTCCTGGTAAACTCGGACCACCTTTCGCATTGCCGCTGCCTCGCACATGGGAAGAAGAAACGCCTGCAGCAACCGGGAATATGAACATGTCAAGAAAGATATACGGAAACTGTTCTCACTTTATGATAAATAACCATTTTTCCTTAACCTGTCGAAAGATCTCTGTGATGAAGTTGACGTTGGTTCTGGAGCTGGTCAGCACTCTTCTCACCACCTCCATGTCTGTCAGCTGCTCTTCATCCATGGAGCAGAGTGAGGAGGAGCTGGGCTCTCTCTCTGTCAGTGTAGATGTGTTCGAGTGGCTCTGTTCAGGTTCAGTCCCTGCACCTCCGGAGAGCCCCATGCTTCCTCCTCCTGGCCCACTTGAGCTTCCGCTTGCTTCAAGGTGGCTGTCAGATCGAATCCCTCCCCCACCGCTGTCCTCTGAGCTGCCTGTGGAGCGAGCTGCAAATCCAGCTGCTGCTCGCTGAAGGTAAGCAGAGACAGGGTCAGAGGTATTTTAAAATCTTTCGCATTTGCTTCTGCAAATTGAGCAGTTAAAACACAAGAACCAAGTGATGCATAATAATGTGCTCATACTTACCTGTATGTTCTTGGGGACATTCTCTCCCTCTGTTCCTGGGATGTGGGTATGTGTGTTGGGTCGTGGCTCGAGCCAGAAGGAAACCAGCCAGCGGATAAATACAACTCGAGCCTGAAGGAAACTTTCCTTAGTGCAATACAGCGTTTCGCCACTGTCCTGCTCTCTGCGCACAACACTGTAGTACGGCTTAGAACGCATAGGAGGCACATCTATGGATGACGGAGAGAGGAATATATATTTAAGGGGCACAGGATTAATTATGAGGTACGATCACCGAGTTTTGAGTCTGTTCTTGTTGTGCACAAAGTGAACACAACACGGTCATGTTGCATAGCTAATAAAAGCAGCACAATGTGGAACAAACACCAGTCTTCTCAGAAAAGGACAGTGGTTACAACACATCATCCTTCAAACTGTAACTCGGTACGATCACTGTTCTACTGTAACGTCCAGCAATGTTTGTAAACTATTCAAACGGCGATGCGACGGCAGCTGGGTGCTCCACCATGATAATGAGCCAGGTCTCAGGGGCTCATGTTTCTCCTGTTCAGTTGTAGTAGGTAGAGCAGATCATTAATTAACTGGAGGGCTGGCAGTCCATGCCGAATGTCCATTGGTGTAATGTGTGTGTGAATTGGTGAATGCAGCTAGTACCATAAAAGTGCTTTAAGTGTTTAGAAAGACCAAAACATGAGTTCATTTATCATTACTCCACTCCAGATTTGGCTCCCTCTTGCCTAAATTGAAGGGTCATTGTTTTGACCCAGTACACATCACAAATAAATAAATGTTTCTTTGGTTAAATAAGCTTATTTTGTAGATCTAAATGACTTAGTAGTACTAACCCAGCATGGGGCTGTAGAGGCTGGTTTCCATGGAGAAGTTGGGAAAGATGTGAGGAAGGTAAAACTTCCTGAAATGACCAAAGAGGAAACTGAAGCCACGTTCATGGTTCTCTTTACACCGCCACTCTAGAGACTTTGCCTGTTTGATAGAAACATAAACACACAGTTAGACAGACAGACAACCAAGCCTGTGTCGCACGGAGAGCAGAATAGGGTCAAGCAGAGAAGAGCACCATTGTTTTGGGGAAAAATGTTATCAGTGTGTGATGGCAGCAAGCAGAGGAAATACAAGCGCCAAGTTACTGTGTGGCAACAGGGGATGCAATTTGTATTTTAGGGGTTAATGATTCCAGTAAGGAATTAGATCAATACTTAATTCACCGTCAGATGTGGCCACAACCAAATCAGTGAGTGATGCACCCAAAACCCGGTTTCTCCCATGCTTTTAGCGTGAGTTGCATTAGTAAGGCACTGCAACATGTGTAGTTATGCTGTGTTAACTGTGTTAGTAAAGAATCAAGATAATACCTGGTTTACCATGTATTTCAGTAGAGCTTCTAGGAAGTAGGCAGTGAGATCTTCCTGGTTCTTATCACCTGACTGGGGAGGAACAAGTGGAGTGATCTCTTCTGGAGTCACCTGAGCTGCAGAGAGGAAAAGAACAGAGTGTGGTATGACATTAAAGGCTGCAAAATATCTTTAATATATTAGAGGTGCAAAAAAAAAAAAAAGAAGTAATGTATCTATGAGTCTAATGCACTGTGTTTGAGAGTGTGTGTTGATAAGACTAACTCTCTGTCAAACTGAGTGGTGGGTTGATTAGAGTATCCAGGGTCCGTGGGGTCCCGTGGCAGAGCGGAGCTGGGAATCCAGGAATCAAACAGGCAAACATACAGAGCTGCTCACGTTCTGCATTACTCTGTAAGGCCTGCATCCATAACAGGAACAAGCGCACACCTTCACGGCGGATCTACAATAACAAAAACAAACAAAAAAAATGAGAGGACGGGGGGATAAATGAATGCATAAATGAATGCCCAGCAAAACTCAATGAACTCAGGCAACGTTGCAAAAAAGATTCTAGGTCCATAGGACTATCCAGTCCTGTGGACTCTGGATCAAGAGCCATGACTGACAGGTAAAACAGTTTCACTGAATCACTGAGCAGTACCTTCAGAGAGTTCCCAGTGTGCAGCAGCTTCTTCAGAATCAGCCCTGAAAGAGAAAGGCATGTCAGCTTCATCACCTGCAGTGCACAGCTACTCTTACCTCTCTTTGAACTCAAGAAGTTGCCAGAAGCACTAAGATGCTTTGAGAGGCTGTTTGAGATTCAACATTACATATGGAGTAACCGTGTGAGTGGCCACAGTGTAAAATACTGGTTAAAAGTGAGTTACCAATGCTGTGGAACTGCCATCGGCTCTGGATTCTCTCGGGTAGGAGCTGAAGTATTTTCTAAATAAATGAAAAAGAGATTCATGTTAAGAGTGAGTCTTGCTATATTATTGATATTGCCCATTCACTGATGAATTCACCGGTTGGCTGGTTGATTTTTCACTAGATTCATGCAATGGAATAATGGAAAAATTGTTGCTATGTTTTCATTACATAGTTACACTCTTATGGTATTATTTAAAGTTAATATCACAATGTAACTAATCAATCAACTGTTTATTGTCTGGCCAAAGTTCTTCAAGAAAATCAGCATTAAGCATTTTCCTTTATCTTAATTCTCACTGGAAATGTGCTCTGCCCAGCCCTGCTCTGAATTGAAAATATGTTGAGGGGCAAACGGAGGTCAGTAACACACACACACATACACAGACACACACAGCTATCTTATCCTGTCTACACTAAGCACCACCACATGCCAGTGTCTTTTATTCAGTGGAATGATAGCCAGTGTTATGGCATCCATCGAGAACACCAACAGAGAGGCCGAGCCTTTGGAAGCACAAACACCTCTGTGGTTTAACAAAATGTCAGGGATCCACCGTGCAGCCACACTCTGTCCTGTTATTTATTTCTACCAACAAACCCCGACATTTTGAGGTCAGCTTCGTAGGACTGAATGTTGTAGAAAAAATATCCCAGATATAACAGTTAGCTTTAAGATTCTGGCAACGATGTGCAAGTGCAAATGTGACATATCCTCAATGGAATCAAACTGTACAATACTTATAATCTAAAGATCTGTAAGGTTTCAAATACCTCAAAGATGAAGAGGATCGAGTCCAGCTCTTCCCTCTGAGATTTATGACCTGAGAAACAAAGAATCATTTATTTATGCCTACAATATCCTAATCTGTTAAACCACCATTTTATACCACCTGTAATGCTTACCTTTTTGCTTGAGGCTGACCTCAATGGTGACAAAATTCTCAAAGAAAACATAGTAGATATGAGAATAGTTCAGGTCGAAGAATTGCTTCAGCTCGGCCGGCTCCGCATTTTCTAAAAAATAAACGGTACAAAGGATCAGAGGGTCAACGAACATACACATTCAGGAGAATAGGAAAAAAATTAAAACGCAATAAATTCCCCTACATCTGCTTCAGCGTTTACACCCATTATCATGAATGTAACTTTACATTTTCTTAAACACATTTAATCTCTCATCCAAGAGGCTTCTTCATTCTTCTTTTTTGTAGAACTGAAGAAGCCTTCAACAATTTTTTAAAAATCCAGTCGCTTTTTTTCCCAAGCTCCTTAGACTAACATGACTTGGATGACAGAGAACCTACACAGACATTAACCAAACATCACACACACTTACAAGACCTGGATATTCCTCTTAACAATCCCACCTCTGTACAAACAAAACATCACATGTGCATCTTCAACTCAACTCCTCTAGTTTAAGAAATCAGAGATTTTCTTTTTACTTTGACTCAGTGAATAACCAATAACTGGGGAATAACAAGTCTTATAGGAAACTGGCTTCAAGTATCTGATTTTAAAACAGATATTAAATAGTCAGAAATATAAAATGCTTCACAACTATCTTTTTGTCACAACTCACACTCATACGTGCCTGTCAAACTAAGACATCCTGTATTCCTCAGAGACAAACTGGGGTTGGAGCTTTTCTTGTTTATTTCCCAAATCTCTGGAATAGTTGACCTAAAATGTCACGAAAGGAAACTCTACTGATTACCAGAAACCCATAAAGAGACACTTTCTAAAAAAAATTGTCCGTTTAACTTGTGTTGGTTTATGATGGTAACAGGAAATGGTGCTTTTTATAGTACCGCTGCAGAGGGGTACTAACCAGCAGGTTCAGCCACATTAGTGATCGAACACACTACAGAGAACATTTGTGTTATCAATATCAGCCTGTATGTGCACTGTATCACTTCTGTGTGATTTCGTTTTAAATTAGCTTTCCTATGCTTATTTCTTTTGTCTATTGTACACCCCTGTAAAGCCTCTTAAACCTTTACACATGAAATACAAATACAAATCGACTCAAATACAAGTCAAAATTCATGCTTAAATGGAGAAAACACAGTGGTGAGAGGACAATTCTCACTCTTCTTCACAGGAAGCATATTTAAATAAAATAACCCTACCACCATATATGGGCGCTCTAAATATACCCGTGTTTTGTAAAGAAGCTGTAAAAACAACATGCAGCTCAGTTTGTCATGCAAACAGTCTCTTTTCAAGAATAAGGAAGTTTACTTGATGTGTTTTGCACCTCACCATTAATGGCAGCAGTTGAAAGAGAGACACACACAAACACACTGGTTTAAACACACTCATATTGAAACACAACCACCACTGTGGCTGAAGGTCATGCACAAACACGAATCTGGTCCCCATAGTCTAAAAAGCAAAACCGAAACACACCACAAGTTTTAAAAAGGCTGTGGTGTGATTCTGAATCTCTTAGCAAATGATGCAGAGTCTTTTCACCTATTTCATCTGATTCAAACAGCAGGGATATATTTTCACTATGGATAACACATGATAAAACTTCTACCCTCTGTGCCCCATAATTTAACACCAGATGACCCACTGAGGATCCTGCAAAGACGTGACCTTCTCAGAAGTTGTTCATTAAGCTCAATAACACAGTTGTAAGACGCACAGCATCATTATGGTGAATTCATGTATTCTTGAAACAGACAACATGTTCATAAATAATATTTTTTCTTAATTCAGTGGTGCAGGTCTACAGTGCAATACTGTTAAAGCTCGAGTTCGCTAAACAAGCAAAAACAGAACTGAAAAAATTACTTGCGTTAACTCATAACAGGCCTTCATTTGTTAGTGGACAGAACAGAAGTTTAAGCAGTTTGCTGATATTTTTGGCTGTTTTACAAACAAAAATGAATTTTATGCTTGAGAAAAACAGTTTTAAATCACAGTCCTTGTGATTTTGCTTCAGTGGAAGGCCAACACCTTTTTGGTTGTCCCAGAAATTTCCATATACAGGACAAACCCACTTTTGGCTGCTTCCTTATTCAAGGCGGTCGCCACAGTGGGTGAGGCGGCTTGTTTGATTTGGCAGATTTTTACCCCTGACACCCTTCCTGATGAAAATCCAAAGGAATTAGTGTCTCCAAAATCTGTATCTGGAAAGACAAACCCTTATATTCATGAATGTAACGACATATTTGTACAATATTCTCTTTAATCATTTATGCAGGCATGTATGGCTCTAGGAATTATTTTTTTAATTAAGAATTTTCCTTGCAATGTATGGCAATTAAATGGCATATTAAAACAAATAAACAAAATCAGCTTTTAGGAACCATTCTATTTCCTTAAAAACATTTGTATAACAAAAATGCTTCTGTTAAGTAACTCATTACCTTAAGTAAAGGTAAATAACATTAACTGTGATTTTCATTTAGTGCTTCCAAAGCCTGCGTACAGATTCTTACTACAGACTGTAAAGTGGCTGCACTAGTTGAGGACATCAGTTAATGTGTGATGGAGCACCAATGCTGTACAGCTTCAAGTTAATATTTTTTCCCAGTCTGTCTAAACTTTAATTCTCCTCGCTGCTTGTTAAGTTATCGTTCATGCATTACTCCTAGTTGGATAGTCAACGCATTGTTTGAATGTTTGCAGAATCTTAATGCGCTTGAAAGTCAACATTGGCACGACCACCTTTATTCTTAAACACAGTCTGAACGCTCTGAGGCAGCTTTCTTGTAACTTCTTTAAGTAGCCTTTAGGAATAGTTCTGCAGACTTCTTGACAGACATTCAAAGCTCTTCTTCGGATGTTGGCTACCTTTAGATGATCCCACAGTGGTTCAATAATGTTGAGGTCCAGGCTTTTGGGAGGCCAATCCATGACTGATAATGTTTATTTGTGTGTTTTTCTATCCAGGTATGATTTCCTGCTGTTGCCAATCCAATGGTGGATCTGATGGCACCTTTCTGTGTTTATTATTTATCAACATGACACAGCCTCCATCGTGTTTTCCAGATGGCTACAGAAGCTCATTGTTGTACATCTTTCCTGACCTCCTGCATACTTAATGACAATGACTTGAAGCAAAAATAAAAAATTTGGATTCATCACACCATCAGACCTGTTGCAGCTGATTTTCAGTTGGCTTCTTAACACCCACCCTTCCACTGAGCTGACTTCTAATCAGGCTTTTGGACACAGCAGATGAACTGATCCAAACACCTATTACAAGTCTGTAAAATTGTGTTATCTTTGGCATTTTTATAGCTTTGACTTGAGAAATGTGAAGAAATGATGTTTTTGTTACATTTACAATTTAAAATTGGTTGCTTGCTAAGTTTTCTGTTTTGTGTAGACACAAAGTTCATCCCTTGAGTTAAGAGCAGGTTTGCAGGTCAGTTTTAAGTGACATTAACCATAATATGAAAATGACCAGGAACAAAGACTGGACTGAAAATGGGTGAAAAAACAGCCAATTTTAAAGAACAAAACCAAAAAACCAAAAAAAAAACAACAACTTTGAAAGACCTTTAGAAAGCCCGCAAAACTTTACCTCAGGACCAAATTTAGAAAAAAAATGCAAAAAAGCAAAATATAAAGAAAGGGGCAGTGGCTCGGGATGTTTGCACAGTACGCTGCAAGTTAAATCTGATTTTGTCCATTTAACTACATTTTGTGAAAAATCAAACTTTCAACATCATCTGGACATCCTTTTTGGACTTTTAAACAGAGAAAAGTTTTTATCGATTTGAATAAAATGAAACAAACAAAACTTTCTTCATCAAGACACGAGTAAAAAAATAACAAATACATAAAAAAAAAAAATCACTCATGACTCACTCTGAGGACTTAAGTGGAATAATCTGAACACTGTTTCTTGCCTTGTATGAGAAAGTCTGACTGGACCACTACTGAACTCACAGTAAACATCTGTTCAACTGTAGTTAAGTTATTAGAATAGTAGAACAACTGGTTTTAACTGAGGAGTTTATCACCAGGTTTCTTTTTTAAATAAAGCTTGTTTATGTAAAGGGAGGGGGGGTCTGGAATGAAGAAAGCCAAAAGGGATTTGGGAACAGTTGCTTATTAACCTGATTGCATAGCAGTGCAACAGCTCCTTTTACTCATTATGCCATAATAGGTGTGACCAGTTTTGAAAACCTAAAAATTGCTCAAGAGTCTTTGTGCTCCTGTCTGCTTCCCACAACGGCTGGAACAACAACAACAACATGAACAAATACTTAACTGCTGCAGTTAACAATTCTTCAGTGTTGTGCAAATGAAAACCACTTTCTTCATTTCATATGGCAACTTGACTGCAAAACATGTCTTTAGCCATTATTCAGTCATCTGCTTCCTTTCAGACCATTTCACTTCAAGTGTGTTTGTGTCTCAGCCTCTTATCATGGTCCTGTGTTCCCAATAGAGAACAGGGAGGGGGCACACCCCTTTCCTTTTCTGTCTTGCACACACATACACAAACACCAGTAACTTTTACAATAGAAACAGGAAGCCGAGCTACTGTACTGGACACAGAGAGGAAATAGTAGAGGCTATTTCCCTCTCTGGTCGGTGTGGGATTAAGTGTGTCAGTGAAAGACACTCATCCATCACTATAATACCCTGCTATCTTCCTTTATTCTCCCACGCATTCATAACCCTGAATGTGGTGTTGTGTTGCAACACATCTTAACACATGTTAAGAAAACATTCAGCATTTCTCACACATCAGGCCTTTTCCCAAAACTCACACAGGCACGCCCCTGCAGCAACCAGAGAAGTCTGGCAAACGGCCTGAAGCACCACTGACGTTGTTTAGATGTTCAACGCGCATCACACCTGATTTTATTTTATCCAAACACCCCATGCCAAACTCCATTCATAAATCTGACGATGCAATGGTATTGCTAAACAATCAAAATAACAGCCTTAAAGCTTCCCCTTTAACTCGACAGCAGAAGCAGCCAGGCTCCTTTAAAATTCACTTCGTATATTGAGAGTTACATATCCATCATTCTGACGGTAAAAGGGGGAGAAACTATGACTTCAGAGATAAACAATTCAGAAAAAATAATATAACCTTACAAAATGTTTGATGAAAGACAACGGACATGATGCCGAATTAATGAGACAATTTCAAAATATTCTTCTGTGTTCTGGTTTGTGAAAAGAAATCCGGCGTGTCTCTCTACAATCGAGTCAACTTTGAACTTGGAGATTTTTTGACTTGAGTTTGGTGTGGCATGCACCAAGGCAGTAAGCCGAAATCTAGAAGCTAAGCTGTTCGCCCTTTAATAATGCTTTCCAACTCACCTATGACTATTCTGAGATGCTTGAGCCTCGTCAGCACGTCCTTCTTTGGGTCCAGCACTTTCTGTGTGGATTTTTTAACGTCCCCATGAGGTTTTTTGGAAAACATTCCTGAGGCAGGAGACGCAAGAATGCGATGGTAGACAGCAAGGAGGAGCTAGCCTGTGTAGCCAGCTAATCTTCAAACTATAACGAAAAGCGTGTCTCCCGGAGCATTAGCAGCCCTCCGCAACAGCGTGGAGTATTTCTACGGGTAAAAAATTATCAGAGAAACTCATTCTCTTTAAACTAAGACAAATATGTACAGCGTAGCGGGGCAACGCATCCATCCATTGCACCTCCCTTCTCCACAACAGTCACTAGCTGCTTAGTTAGAAAACATCATGGCGGAGGAGGGGAGGAGGGAAAACAAAATAATAGATAGCAGATAAATTCAACGCAAAAATGCCACAGTAATAAGCAAAATTTCTATCCCCTTTGTCATAAATATCACACAGAGCTTGCATACTTTGGACATACGTGGATTTGAATCTTTTAATGTTTTAAATGTGCAGGATTCTGTTCGAACTCTCCGCCTCAAGCTAGAGCGGTGAAACATGGGTAATGTAGTTTAAGCTTCCACACTGCTCTTCTATTCATTCGACTATTCTAGATAAAGAAAACTACAATTCCCAAAACAAATAAAGGCGTCCTGCGGAGATTTGTTTTTAGCTTAGCTGGAGCACACGAGTGTAATCGTAACTGAGGTATAACGATAAGTTTTTACTTTTTTTTCTCTCCGAAAACATTTTTTCCCCAACACATCCTGCAAAGTACCACCTATCTTGTAAGACGTGAGTCAGTTAAAGCTTGCTTGTTTGTATATATTTGTAATTAAGCCGTGATAGTTTTTCTTGCTACTTAACGATATTCTCTTGCTAACGTGCTAACGAAATGCTAATACTGCTGTCGTGTATTGTTTGTTTTGAATAATTTAATAATTTCAAAGCTAAGCTAGGGAGCGCTTAGCGAATAAACTAGCATAAGCAATAAAATCATGTGTACGATTATTGTCTATAATATTCAAACACCTTGAGGATACTTTTCAAGTTCCACCATTAAAAACAGTTAACTGAAGAAAAATGTGTATAAGTCGTTCACTACGAACAGTATAAACGAATATCCCACATTATTAGCTTCTTTAGTTAAGCTGAATATTACACAGGTAAATGTGAGTAAAAAAATATCACCTGGTTGATCAACGATCGCTGGATATATGAAGGACGTAATCAAACTAAAAACCCAGAAATAATTCTAAGTTAAGAAGTTATATAATTTTATCAGCAGGAAAAAACAGTGTTGATGTTCTTTAGCAATACATTTGTTAGTGATATTTAATTAATTCAGGATGAGCGCATCAATCAGAGCAGCAACTGAACTATTAACGTTTTAATCAACCTACTAGTTGTGGCATGCTGATTTGTAATTTCCCTTAGTGTTTTAAATAATCTAGAGAAAACATATGGTAGGATGTGAAGACAGGAACTGCGGTACTGCATGAGGAAGTCAGAGGTGGCAGAGAAGTGTGTAATCATGGTGAGGGAGGTGTAACAGTGAAACAGCAAGGAGAGGTAGGGAGGGGACATGAGTTTAAATACCGGGGTCAACCATCCAGAGCAATGAACAGTGTACAAAAGAGGTGAAGAAGAGAGTGACTACCATCAGTAAAATATAGGAGTTCTGCTGCCTAACAAATAATTGAATATTGTATGTGCAACTGGCAAAACAACCTGGCTATGTTTCTGTCCCACACCAGTAACCTGACGCAGAGTTGCCGCCATGCCATTGCACCGTGACCGGGAGAAAAAGGAGAGTACAGCTGAGGAGATGGAGGCGGAGGAACATGAGCAGGAGGCATCAAGCTCAGAGGAAGAGGACTCTGACACTTCCTCTGTCTCTGAGGATGGAGACAGCTCAGGTGAGAAACACTGGCCACAGGACATGAGCAGAACATTCCTGTACAGCTGTCATTAAAAATGAATACTTGAGTGAATCAATCAGATTTTACAAAGTTGACAAAGCTTCAACTGAATATTATTATATTCCTACTTAGCAGAGTTTGCTTACATAGCCACCGAGTTGCTCCCTTCTTCCATCAAAGACCAGTTTCATACCAAAGGTGTGTTTGTTTTATGCTGTTCTAGAAATGGATGAGGAGGACTGTGAGCGGAGAAGGATGGAGTGTCTGGATGAAATGTGCAACTTGGAGAAGCAATTCACTGATCTCAAAGACCAGTAAGACTGACTCTTTGCTTCAAATGGGAGTTGTTTTAGGAAAGTCCTATAACAGTGAGTTGCATCCATATTTACTCCTGCGTCTGTGTACAGGTTGTATCGTGAGCGTCTCAGTCAGGTTAACAGCAAGCTGGCAGAGGTGGAGGCTGGCCGGGCGGCAGAATATCTGGAGCCTCTGGCAGTACTGCTGGAGAACATGCAGGTCCGCACCAAGGTGGCAGGTAACTTAAACGCATAGACACCTTCACATCACACTCGCATTCGTTGTTTATGTAGCCAGCTGTGCAATGCCTTCTGGTAGAGTTGCAGTTTGTGCAGCAGGGTGTTGAGTTGCCTGCTTTGCATTTGCAGAAAGTTGGCATGTAACCTAGTAACATGAATTAAAAGTGAAATGTTTGCAGAAACACATTTTGTGTGCCTTTTTTTTTGTAATTACAGAAAAAGTGTGTAAGCCAACGTGTTGTTTTCAATTTAAAATCCAGGAGTAAACAGTATTTATTTAATCAAACATGGTCAGTGGCTATATGGCTGTAGGTGGCTGTAGGAAACACTGTCTAAAGTACACATAGGCAAAATACATCTAGCGGATAATGCAAGTCCATCCTGCAACAAATTAGTAACAAGCAGCATTCTACTAAGGAAGACTGCTGTTGGTGTGTTTTAATCAATAACCTGTGCATTGGTGCATATCAGACTGCTGGCAAGATGTAGCCTAATTTAAATATACGTAGCATCCATTCGGAATTTTCTTTTATATTAACTATGTAAAGATTTATATTAGCCAGTTTTTGCATGCTATCTAAGTCACAGTATGGAAATGTGGAGCAATCCTCGTGTGGAAAATCCCTACTGTGAGAAACCACACGATGTGGTTTCTCCACATCGTGTGAATTTGAATTTTGCTGTTTGCATCTGGCCTCAGCACTGAAGTGGTGTTTTAGGACCTCTTAAACAGACTCTTGGGAAAAAGCGCTGGCCCAGGTTTAGTTAGATAGCACAGAGATTGTGTCATTACTCGGAACGTGCAAAAACAAGTTTGTTTGTTTTTTGACACGCCCTTTCAAATAAAGGTGGTATTAGTAATAGCACAAGTTCTTTGACACACTGATCTCTTTATTCATTCGGATATTGTGTGTCTCTCTCCATCTTTGGCAGGTATCTACAGAGAGTTGTGTTTGGAGTCTGTGAAGAACAAGCACGACTGTGAGATCCAGGCAGCATGTCAACACTGGGAGGTTGGACACACGGTTTAATATTCCAAACCATTTTTTATTTATTCAGATATGTGGTAATGCAATTGTTTTCTCTGTATTATTATATGGTCTTTATATTATAAAGGGCTTTGAGGTGATTACTGCTGTGATTTGGCGCTTTATTAATAAAACTGAATTGAGCCAGTCTGTGTGTATGATTATGTGTTATTTTGACTCTGTGTGTGCAGAGTGAGAAGCTGCTGCTGTTTGATACAGTGCAGAATGAGCTGGAGGAGAAAATCCGAAGACTAGAGGAGGACAGGCACAGCATTGATATTACATCAGGTAACACAGTCATTCACGTTTGTTGATTACGTTTATACCCTCCCACCATATACGTGAAGTCACTTTACAATGAATGCAAAGACAAAACATTAGAGTTTTTGTTTTTATTTTTCTATCAGAGCTGTGGAACGATGAGCTGTCAGGACGGAAGAAGAGGCGAGATGCTTTAAGTCCAGATAAGAAGAGGAGACGCCCGTCAGTGGTGTCTGATATCCTTCTAATGTCTTTACTCTTGCTCATAATGATTCTACTCCTAAATAACTTAACTACTTGTGCTGTAGCCATGTGTCTGATTACATTTCATCCCTGCTCTAGCAGTCAGTCACTGTCCTTAACTCTGCTTACGTCCATATATTGTCTACATGCTACCAGATCTGGACATCCTAGAGGACTGGACCGCGATCAGGAAGGTATGTGTTAATGGGCAGGACTCCACCCTCTTTCTTATTTCTCAGGTTGTGTATTCCTGATTCCTCTCCTGAGGCTCTTGCTTGTGAGCCATCTTTTCATAATGTGACATGTGGCACACCTGGAACCTCATCAGTTTTCACCTTGAGAAATTGAAGAAACAACTGTCTACAAAGTACGTCCCTCTCCTCCAGAAGCATTTTAGGAATTAAGACATCTAATATGTACTGAGATTGTCTGTGAAGGTTCTCAGTCATCCAGGTCATCGTAGTCAAAGGAGCTTGCAAAGAAAAGCGTCTGGACTTCTTTAAGTTACTTGAAGACGTTTCACCTCTCATCCGAGAAGCTTTTTCAGTTCTAAGGTCAAATGGTGGAGAGTCCCAGATATAAACCTAGTGGGAGTATCCCCCCACAGAGGGACAAAAGGACCCCGCTGATGATCCTCTAATCGCCTGAGCCAAGGTGTGAAACTGGGTGTGGGTCCCAATCAGCCAGAGTTTCGGGTGTGTTCATTGTGAAACCTGGCCCCACCTTATCATGCGAATTCCTGAGGTCAGATGGCCCAGGATGTGAGTGGGCGTTAAGGCGTCTGGGAAGGGATCTCAAAACTGGATTATAGATGGCAGAGAGTTGGTGTCGTAAACCCCCGCCTCTGTTCAAAGATGGTCGCTCATTTAGGATAGCCGCACGTTTTGAGTGCTTCCTTCACATGTAAAGGAAGCACTCAAAACGTGCGGCTATCCTAAATGGGCGTTCTTAAAGTCAGCAAAGAGGCACAGAAAAGAAGACCAGACACCAGCGAGGGAGGATAAGAAGGACAGACGCAACAACATTGTCATCCCCTATGTAGCCGGTGTATCAGAAAAACTTAGGAGAGTTTTCTCCAAGCATGACATCCCGGTGCATTTCAGACCCAGCAACACGCTCAGACAAAAACTGGTTCACCCGAAAGACAAAACGCCAAAACACAGACTTAACAATGTGGTGTATGCGGTACAGTGCAGCGAGGAATGCCCAGACCTCTACATTGGAGAGACCAAACAGCCACTTCACAAGCGCATGGCACAACACAGAAGAGCCACCTCCACAGGACAAGACTCAGCAGTCCATCTGCATCTTAAGGATAAAGGACACTCTTTCAAGGATGCCAATGTTCACATTTTGGACAGAGAGGACAGATGGTTTGAAAGAGGAGTGAAAGAAGCCATCTATGTCCACTGTGAGCGACCATCTTTGAACAGAGGCGGGGGTTTACGACACCAACTCTCTGCCATCTATAATCCAGTTTTGAGATCCCTTCCCAGACGCCTTAACGCCCACTCACATCCTGGGCCATCTGACCTCAGGAATTCGCATGATAAGGTGGGGCCAGGTTTCACAATGAACACACCCGAAACTCTGGCTGATTGGGACCCACACCCAGTTTCACACCTTGGCTCAGGCGATTAGAGGATCATCAGGGGGTCCTTTTGTCCCTCTGTGGGGGGATACTCCCACTAGGTTTATATCTGGGACTCTCCACCATTTGACCTTAGAACTGAAGAAGCTTCTCGGATGAGAGGTGAAACGTCTTCAAGTAACTTAAAGAAGTCCAGACGCTTTTCTTTGCAAGCTCCTTTGATTATGTACTGAGATTGATTTCCAAGTCATAGGCAGAAGGATGAGGAGGCACAAAATTCAGAAATGTGAAAATCCTCTTATCTTTGTCTCTTTGTGGCGGTTTATTGTGTGTTTAGGCAACATTTAACAATCATGTGTGTGTTCACCCAGGCCGTGGCTACGCTCGGGCCTCACAGAGGGAGATCTGACTCTGAGAGCTCTGCGTTCCCATTCAGACCTGACAGAAGCAGGCCCATTCTAAACTGCTGAGACACCCACACAAGCAGCCGCATAGGAAAAAACACCTCAAGGACCTCCAACACGGAAACCTCTACAAAACGCACACAGCAGGACATTTCTCAGTCTTCCCAGAATCCTCTGCACTTCTCAGCTGACAGTGATTCCACCTGTCTGTGAGATGATTGGTCCAGCTGCCTCTCCTGTCAACCATCATGACTTTAATAGATAAACAGGAACGGAAGCATTATTGATCGCCGCTCATATGTTTGGGTATTGCTGCTTTATTTCACACTCAGGCTCTGTAGACGGTTTCAGCTGACACAGGTTTTTGTAGTTTGCTAAGAAAACCACAACAATTAAAACAAACATCTCATGTTAAATGTTATGAAAACGGCTCAGCGCGTAAAAGCCACTGATGCTACAGCTTAAGCATCACTGAACCTGTTCCTTCAAAATGCTTTTTCAGTCAGTGTTTAGATTTTGAATACATCCATTCACTTCGGATGCACAGATGGTCCTCATTAAAAATTTAAATGCTTCTCAAAGGTCGTATTCGGTGAGGTTGGTGTCCTCGCTCCACATTGTGGTTGCCTTGAGTGAGTTAATTGGTGAGCTTATGCTGGTAAAATGGGCGGGAGTATGAAAATGAGTCATTTGTTTAAGCAAATATTTCAGCCGAGCTTCAAATTCACATTAAGTCTGACTTTTTACAGCTTGCAAACTCTGTGTCGATTATTGGTTGGTAAAGAAATCAGTCGTTCTGTGCTCAACAAGGTCGAGGACTTGGTTTGACTTCACAGATTCACCATGTGTTTTGCTGTAGGTTTTCAAATTTCAGGCTTCCAGTGACTAGGTGGGGGGAGAATACAAGTTCATCAATGATGCCATAAAATGTTTTTTTTTTTTTTTGTTTGTTTGTCTGTTTTTTGGCCTTTAATACAGTTTACTTTGTTTTGAAGACCATCCATGAGATATTTTACAAAACCAATAAAAGGGGTTATTTGGAAAAGAGTAATGCACAGAATTCCTGTCAGTGAGCTGACTTACAAAGACTTTTTGTCATTAGTGTAAGAGTAAAAACAGGCATTCTTCTTTTCAGTCTGCCTTGTTCATACAGTACAGTGTTTATGGACAGTCAAGGCATATTCCTCTGGCTTGTAGTTGCAGTGATGGAATGCTAAAACAGCAGTATCTGTAACGTGCTGAAAGAATTATCCACCAATACCAGATCTTACTTTGAAGGAAGTGAGCCAGAGCTGTGCTGAGACTGACCAGAAAGTTTCATTAAATTCTGTTTGGTTATTTTATCATAATCCAGTGGATATAAAGAACAGAAGGTGGACTATTTTAAGTGAGGGCCAAATGTGATGTATAAACAGCACATGAAAAGTTAAAGTGCTAATGTTGTCATTCTGCAGGTGTTGCATCCTCTTCTCTCACATCTACCTCTTTTCTCTCTCTCATGCTCTTCAAAGTACAGTTCACATTTTTCCTCATGAACGTGTAAATGCTGGCATCTTTATGAACACCGTTAGGTAACTTAGTGGTTGGCATGGTTGTTCAAATTTGTTGGCATTGTTTCGTTGTTATAAAGCCTGCAGTAATGTTAATTGTACGTGGGGGGGAAATTAAACCACCAAAATCCTTTAATCAGTCATCTCACGGTTGATGATGAAACAAAACTGCCATTTGATAGCATTGTTTTTTATGTTTAGGTTCTGGGGATGTAATATTCAAAAGTTTGGACAATATGTTTTCACTTGTCCTTTTCTTGTTTATCATGTTGATGATTTTACAATTAAAAGTTGTTTTATAAACGTGTCCTTTAGGCGTCTTTGTGAAAGCGCTGTCGGCAGAGCTACTTCCTCTCGATTTCAGCCTCACATCTTTGCAACTGATTGTTTCATTAATACCAATGAAATATTTAGCAACTTTCTGCAGTGGAGCTCAGAGTGCTCCCACATCTTTAAAAGGAAGCAGCAATGGATGCAGGAACTAAACGGGGGGAAACCTGTCGAGCTCTCAAAGTATACATTGTGTACTCTTAATAAAATAATAGAGCAGACGTATTTCCTCTTTCAGAAGAATGTGCAGTATTCTCCTACATTACCTAATGATTACAACAGGTTAGAGGATATACAGTTACTAAATAGTAACTGTATATCCTTCTACTGTTTTTAAGTTGTGGCAGGCAGGCCCTGCAATTTTTATTTTATTTTTTTTCATGTCTCAAATCTACTTGATGTAACAGACTGAGCTAATGTAAATCCAAATAAATATGCCCCTGTAATATAATAATTTGTACACACAAATACTGTATAGCAATATATTAAATAGGCTGCACTAGCTCCATCAGATTAAGTTACAGCATCAAAACATGTTGATTCAAAGTTCCACGGCGGAGGACTAGCAAGCATTTAAATGCATTTTAAGTTTTACAGTTGATAAAGACTTCATTCATACTAAGAGATACACAATTAAATGACAAAAGTTCTAACCCCCTATTAAAACTTTTTAATTATAGGACAGTCTGGGTAATGAGCTAGCAGATCTTTTTCTCAAGTTTTACGTGTTTAATGTTGACAGAAACTTTCTATTAAGATGTCTCAGGGATTCAGTATTTAATTGAACTTCTTTTCACCATCAATTTCAGTGGTTTGGTCCACTTAAGATCAGAGTAGGTTGTATTTGGTCATCCATGTAAAATGAGATTGACGTCCCTGCATTAGTGGAATAATCACTGTGTGGTATCGCACCGATTGGTTCAGGAGAGGGACAGCTGTCTATTTACTGGGAGAAATTTGTATAATTATGACTGAAGCTGGAGAAGTAAACCTTTATTTTCAGATTTTTCTGAGCATCTTTAAAATATTCTGGAAATGTATCATGTGATAAATCACCAGAAGTTGAGAAACTGTTGTATACAGTCAAGGTTAAAATAAATCGAAGTATATTTTGCAATTTCAGAAGTGTCAAATTTAAAACAATTTTAAAATTAAAAAATAGTTACATTCTAATGTTTTGTTTCTCCTGATGACTTTACAGCTGTATGCATAACAACTTACATTAGTAAATATGATGACACTGACAATTCAAGTCTTTATTAATCTAGCAATAATCACTTTTTACAAAATTCACATGAAGGTATCCTCTGTTCCAGTCAGTCTATTAAACTCACTCCTGTGACTGTTTATTCAGGGAAACATGAGCAGCTATTATAAGCCACGTTTTTCAAAGTCTAGGCCATATTAAAGTCACTGTAACATGATCAAAAGCACTGTTCAACTGCTTCTCTCACTGTGAAATAAGAAGAAAAATCTCCCACTTCCCACAGGGAAGTCAGTGAAATTCAATTATGCAACTGATACATTTCACCAAAAGCAGTCTCATTTGAGTTCAAGATCAACTCAGCTCAGTCGCAGGCAAAACCAGGCTTAACGTGTTCGGACTGAAGTGTCATAAAAATCCAACGACAAGATGCTAACCAGCTACATTTTTTTTTAAATTATACTGATGATGACAGACAAAAACTATTTCAGGGCTAGTTGTGTTTTTGCCATGACAGACATGCTATGATCATTCAAATCTCTCCTTCATCTCGGTGAAGTATTCCCATCAAAAACCTCTGACGCTGACTAGACGACAGGCAGCTGTTTTTGGGTCATGTGACACACACAGTCCAGGCCGAGTTTACTTTAACATCAGCTTCCTCATAGAGAATGTAAATGGTGAGAGAACAAGGTGAGGGAATAACAAAGAGACGTAAGAAATAATGTCATTGGACAACAAGCAGCAAGAAAACAGGCCAATGAAGGAGGATGTTCTCCCCTGCAAACACTATTCAATAAACAAATCCTTCTGGTGAATAAATAGATGTTTATGGAAAAAGGGTAACCAGCAATCTGCCCTACATTGTCCACGTTAAACATTAACCAGAAGTTCTTAGTCTCACAGCTGATGTAGAAACTCAGTCAGGCTCAAATGGCGTCTTCAGGTGAGGTTGCGTTCTCTGGAGACTGGCTTTGTGATGCGGGAGGGAGGGATTGATGAGGTGGGGGAGGGCCCATGGAAGAAGGTGGGTGGCCGTCGGGAGAAGGGGGTCGCATATTGGGAGCATAGGAGGGCATGTGAGGATGAGGACCAGCAGGAAGAGGAGCTCCACTAGGATGGTATCGAGGAGGGGCCATCACTCCTGGAGGTTGAGGAACCCACACTGAAGGGGGGAAAAAAAGGAAAGGTTAAGTTTACAATAATGACATCTGGAGATGGTTAAAGGTGCAAAGACGGATGAAAGTTCCTACTAGGCCTGATGGGAAGTCCCCCAGGTCCCCTGGGAGAATAGAAATCAGGAGGTGGGGGTCCATAAGGGGCTCTGCGAGGAAAGGGACCATCCATGGGACCCATTGGTGGACCCATCCTTGGATCTTCTTCAGGGGGAGTCCTGCGTTCAGGACCGGACTGTTGAAAGAGAAAAAGATTAGAGAGGCTGAGCCACAAATAAACACTCAGTATTCACACACAGACGCATATACTTACCTCTCTATGGTCCTGTTCACCAGGTCCAAAGCTATTTTCTCTGTAGGAATCTGCATTGATAAAACATTTAGTGAATTAACAGAAATATGAGGGTCACGTGTGCATTTCAGGACATGCTAAGGAGGATTGCTTTTCTTTACATGTCCAGCTTTACCCATTTAGAGTCAAAAAAGAGAGAGAGCAGAAACTCACCTGGCATGTCTGCAGGGTGAGAGGGTCCTGGAGGGACATTCCGAGGATGGTGGGGGCCAGGAGGGACAGAGCCAGGAGGGAGAGGAGGGAGTGGACCAGGAGGAAGGGCACGAGGAGGGAGTGGACCGGGAGGGAGGGCGCCGGGAGGGAGAACACCAGGTGGGAGGACACCAGGTGGGAGGACACCAGGTGGGAGAGAGTCAGGAGGAGGCAAAAGGCCCAGAGCTCCTGGAGGAGGTAGAGGTCTTCTGTACATGGGAGCTCCTGGTTCTGGAAACATATAGCCTGAAGAAGAGAGCGATGGATAGTAAGAAGATATTTGCTACACAAAGCTTAAATCTGTGGTGACATTCAGAAAACAGAGGATAGAGTGAGTGTCTGAGGTTTACCACATAAGAGCTGGAAATAGTACAAATACTTTCATCACAGGGACAATTTTAGCATCCAGAGTAAAAACTCAAAATGCTTTCAAGACAACGAACATGCAACATCAACATGCTTTAGCCTCCCCCCCACCCCACACACACACTATACTTATATTATATTTAAAATGCAAGATGCACATGCACACAGTAATAATATGCATGACAACCATGTTGAATATCAACTAACTTCTATTCATATTTGTGTATTCATGTACTCATTCATTCTTTTCATACGCAAGTGCTGGAACCATTGCAGGGGAACGTCATCCATGCAGTGACAACTTAGTTTTACTATCACCTAATGGAGATGCTGGGGAAAAAAAAAAAAAAAAAAAGGTTTGAATAGGTGCACAGGGGGCTTCCATGTGGCTATTTTAAGGTCTCACAGGGATTACTCATACTTACACTGACCTCATTTTTTGAAACTTTGACCTTTCGTTTCTGTTTGCTAAACATTGTCTTGATAATCTGTGAGATGTTGGCTGTGTGGGCACTTGTAACAGTCTGGTTCTCTCCAGTTTTTTTTCTCTCTCACATATGAACACACACCTGGAGGTCCTAAAGGCCCAGGGGGTCCTGGTAAGGGTCCTGGTGGGGGTCCTCTGCGATCTCTCTCCCAGGTAGGAGAGATTGAGCCGCTGTCTGAATGAGGACCTCCACTGCGCTCCATCTCCCCCTGGCCTCCTGGGGGCTCCCCTGGACCACGAGACACTGTGCAGGAAAGGATTGTTGGAAGAAGACGGGAAAAAAAAAAAGAAAAAAAAAAAAAAGAGTGACAGACAGAGAGAGGGGCACAGAAGAAGAAAGAGAACAAGCAGAACAAACGCCCAGAGACGGTGATGACAGTCAGTCCAGATTTCATCATATTATATTCTGTTGTCTTTTGTGCATTCAAGATTGCTCTTAGCATGCACAGACCATGCTACAAAATGCTTCAGCAGTTTGTCATGCTATAGTCAGCTGGTCATCCCCAACATGCTGCATGTTTCTACACCATTTATGAGTATGAATGAGAAAATGTACTCTCCCAATTATGTAAGAATAAAATTATTACAAGTATATTTATATTTGTAGTGTTTGTGTGTCATTCTAAGGATCTGGCCATGCTTGGTGTTTGTGTTTGCTGCAGCTAGCTGCACCTTTAAATGCATTTACCTCTAGGAGACAGTCGAGCAGGTGGTCCGTCCATTAACGTAGGAGGTGAGAGAAATGGTCTGGTTTCCGATGAAGGTCGACCCAGAGGAGAAGGAACATACGGTGACCTTTCAGCTGGAAATAAAGGAATGTTTGGTGAGTGCAAATGGAAGGAAATCTGCAGCCCTGCAGAGTCCTTCGACCACAATTTAGGCAAGCAGCAGCTTTTATAGAACTTTCCAACCACCTTCTTCAGTCAGTGATTTACATCTAGAGATTTTAATCTGTCACTCTAATTATAGTACTTTCAGAGAGATTTTTGCAGGGTGGCCACTTCTTAGGATTCACATTCCAAAACTGTCTCATTTATAAATAAATAAAATTCCATTTTATTTATGTAGCGCCAAATCACAACAACAGTCGCCTGAATACACTTTATATTATAAGGTAAGGACCAGACAACACTACAGAGAAAACCCCAATAATCAAAGACCCCTTATGAGCAAACACTTGGTGACAGTGGGAAAGAAAAACACCCTTTTAACAGAAGAAAACCTCCAGCTGAACCAGGCTCAGGGAGGCTTAAGAGCATTAAAAAGGTGGCTACTGGACTTCTTTAAGTTTGTGAAGACAATTCACTTCCTCTTCCAAGAAGGTTCTTCATCCAAACAGTTTGAAAATACCCTTTGCAGCTTTAAGTCCTCAGAGACATTTTTGTGAGTTGTCCCGGACGTGGATTAAGCCCCAGATTAAAAGAAAATTCATTGCAGGATTCTACTGAAAACAAAGCTTTTTTTCCACTGACTGGCCTTTCAGGTTTGATGATTCATGTCACGTTTTAATGATTTATATGTGCGTGTGTGTATGTACCTCGGAAAGGCATTGGTCTTGCTAGAGTGTTCAAGGCAAACGGGTCTTTGTCGAGGGTGTCCAATTTAAACTGTGTATCCGTCAGTCTGCAAACAATCACACCTAAAGTTAAAACATGGCAAGCACTTTTGGTCCTGGAGATGTTAATACAATTGTTAAGAAATATATTTTAAAAGAAAATGTATTTAAAAGCTGCCATGACAAAAGTAGCAGTACATTTCAGTCTTAAGAACTGCTCATTTTTAATTTGTGTTCACAACTTTTTATTTAAAAAAAAAAAAAAAAAGGCACAAACAAAGCCAATAAAAGGACTATACTGGATCATAGATCTCTGCAGAAACATGGAGATGAGGGAATCATCTCAGTATTTCACTCAAAATGTTGACATCATGCTTACTTCTGTCTGAGGAGAGCGTTGTCTCTTCTAAAGTCTGACAGTTCTCGTTCTGCTGCTCGGGCTGCCACCTGGAAATGCCAAAAACATAACAAGACAAGAATTTCAGGGGCAATTAGTGGTATAACCACAGTTTTTTTTTTCACTTTATAACATAAGAGTTTAACAATTCAGAAAGAAACTTGACAAATCTCAACCATTTTATTGTAGCCATGCTAACAAGGGTGCTACCTTTTTGAACTAGGACTGGTCTTTGGTGGAGTTTTACTAACCCAGTTATTATGAGCTTTCTTTTCATGTGCTGATATCTGAGTCTGGTAAGACTGTTTGGTTTTCTCCAGCTCTTCCTCCATTTCTTCAGCTCGTTGCCTGAAGCAAAGCAGAAATGAGACAGTTTGTAAGGACGAAAAACTAACAAATGCTTTCAAGCTGCTACAGACTGTGTTTCAGCTACCTGTAGTTGTTAAGTTCCTCCATCGCCAGCGCAATATTTTTGTCTGCTTTGTTTAACTTCTCCTCTTTCTGCAGACGCTCTTTCTCCTCCACCGTCAGAAGTCTACAAATATTTAATGACACAGTTTTAAAATCATCTGATTGTTACAGATAGATTTGATCATATAAAACCGTTTACTGCATATGCATATACCTGTGCAGTTTGAGCTCATTCTCCTGGTACATTTCTGTCATAATCTGGAGTTTCTGTTGTAATCGTTGGACCTAAACACAAGGTAAAATGTTTAATCCAAAGGAAAACAGATATGGACCATGTATAGAACAAATACAGTCACACACAGGTGAGGTCAGTTACCTGATCCGAGTAGTTCTCGGCGTCCGACTGCAAAGTTAGTTTCTCTTTCTCCATATCTTCTATGCTCACTTGAGGAGGGGGGGGGGGGGAGACAAAAAAACAAAAACAAAAGACATGACATTCACGCTACCAGGGATATGTCGAGACTAGCATGGTTCATACATATGATTAATATGGAAAAGGTTAATAAGTAAATTGACATAGATGTTCTGTAGTTTACTTACATTGCAGGTCTTCTTTTGCTTTGATTTCATCGTTCAGTTTGGCAAATACTCTGTCCTTATCCTCATCTAGGGATTTGAGGTCTGCATTCAGCTATACAAAAATAAAGACATGTTAGAGGGGAAACTCTACAGAGATTACATTAAAAATGAATAAATAATCATAATTCTTGCGTGCCAGCACATCATCAACTTGAATGCTAAACACTATGTGCTTGGTTGTTTCCATCTACCTTAGCAGCATAAACAAGTTTCTGGACTTTCTGCAGATGGGCCTGGGTGTCCGTTATGTCCCCTCTCCCATTCTTCTCTCCTTTTTCTGGCGTACCATTGGCTGTCTCCTTTTCTCCTCCTTCCTCTTCCTCCAGCTCTGAATCCCAGCCTTTCAACCTCAGCAGCCGATCTGTTAAGGACTAGAAGAAAACAGATTTTTTTTCTGACAGTTAATTATATTCTCACTGAACCATTTTAATATATTTTCTGTCATTCTGCCATTTTCTGGAGACATGACAGTAGTTGAGACCTGATTTAATACAAAAACAAAACAAAACATAAAATCTGAAATTTAAAAATGTCTGTTTTTGCCCTTAAGATCGTGTTTTCATAGAAGTCCAGGCAGCTTCTAGTATGGCTGCTGTTTTCAGTTCACTCCCTGGAAGTCCTATTATGGCCACTAACACTGTGTGTGTGCTGATCCTCTTTTTTTCTCTGTTTGCTCTCTTGTGAAGAAAAGCAAACAGAAAGAAAGACGTGGGAAAAAGAGCAGAGCAAACGGCTTCTGTTTCAAACTGACCCGACTTCTATGCAGAGAATTGTTGTTGGTGCTGAGAGTTGGCTCGTCAATTACAACGCAGCACTTTTTGGTTAAACAGTCTATAGTTTCCAAGCCTGAAGACCGATTAGAAGTACAACCAGGAGCATGCTCACTGCAACACTGCTTGACTATTGCCCTCCAAAAAAACAAAATTAAAACCCTTGAACACAACTGGCATAGTTACTCATTCATTTCACAAAATCACACATTTATCCGATAGTGAGTCAAGCATTGACCAGAAAACGGGGCAAAGATAGAGCCAGGCTTTGGCACCTAGGGAAACAGTTAACCAGCCATGGAGATAACGATACAAAGCCAAAGCTGACGGTGACCAGTCACGACTACTGAAAGCAAACAGTGGGACACCCAAGCAATCTGGGGAAAAAAAGTAATAACTGATAATACTTCTACATAGATCTTATGAACTGAAGAATCTTTTTACAGTCAGCAAGTGAGGTGGAACTTTTAAGGAGGTCTGTAAGTGCTACAGTGTAAACGAAGGAAACAGTCTTGATTTATAACACCAGACAAAAAAAAAGAGAAAAACAAATGCTAAGGAGTAATCTGAAACCTAAATTAAAACGAATAGTTATGTCTATAACTTCTGTTCCCTGAAGGAGAGGAACGAGGTACAACACATAAGTATGGGGATATCACGCCCTCGCGTGTCCTGGCTGAAGAAACCTTTAATCACGCCTTTAAGGCAGATGACGTGTGATGACACGCGCACGGCCCCGCCTGCACATATAGCCGCTGTCATCACAGTCATCCCTCAGTTCGATAGCCGCTCTTCACCGAGCCAAACTGCTCAGTGGGGCCACCTTGTGTTGTACCTCGTTCCTCTCCTTCAGGGAACAGAAGTTATAGACATAACTATTCGTTCCCTTTCAGTCCATTCACTCGGTACAACACATAAGTATAGGACATATATACACGCCCCACAGAGCAGCCACCGAACCGGAATCGGACCACCACATCCTTAGTGAGTGGTAGACCCAGCAGAAAGGACAGCATGAGCCTCCGAAGGGGCTGTAACGTCCAACCGATAAAACCGCACAAAAGTGTGCGGTGATGCCCAACTAGCTGCCACACAAATATCAGCTACAGGCACCCCTTTAAAAAGAGCCCATGAGGTTGCCATCCCCCTGGTGGAATGAGCTCTCACCCTGTGGGGCAAAGCAACACCACTGGTGCCATATGCCAGTGAGATAGCTTCTATAATCCAGTGGGACAGCCTCTGTTTCGATAGAGCTCTACCTCTATTTGGATTAGCGAAGCAGACAAACAGCTGGTCACATAAACGCACATTCTGAGTGCGCTCAATGTAGGTGCGTAGCACACGCACTGGACAAAGAGAATGCATCCTCCTCTGCTCCTCAGATGCAAAAGGAGGGGAGCAAAAACTCAGCAACTCAAACTCCATTGAGCTAGAAGATGCAGGCATGATCTTGGGAAAATAGGCAGCATTTGGACGCAATACGACCTTGTGGCCATCAGAAGAGAACTGTGTGCAGGAGGGATGCACAGAGAGCGCATGAAGGTCACCCACTCGCTTTGCCGAAGCCAAAGCGAGAAGTAATGCAGTCTTATATGAAAGAAATTTCATATCCACAGACTCAATGGGTTCAAATGGGGGGCTACAAAGGGCCTCCAGCACCAAAGACAAGTCCCAAGCAGGGACACTGGACTTAAGCACGGGCCTCAGCCGGCGAACTCCTTTCAGAAAACGTATGGCGAGGGGATGTGCACCTAGTGTCACCCCGTCAAAGCCAATATGACAAGCAGATATAGCTGCCAAATAAACCTTAATTGTCGAAAATGAAAGGCCCTTATCCAGCAGCTCCTGCAGGAATGTCAAAACATCCACAATAGAGCACTGAAATGGGAGAGTGTGGCGGTCCTGGCACCATTGCTCGAAGGCTCGCCATTTGTAAGCGTACAAGCCTCTAGTAGATGAGGCCCTAGCGCTCTGAATTGTCGCTATCACACTAGGTGGCAAACCCTTAGCAATCAAGTTTAACCTCTCAGCAGGCAAGCATGAAGGCGCCACAGATCTGGGCGCGGATGAAACACTTCTCCTCCCGCCTGAGAGAGGAGATCCCTGCGGAGAGGAAGCTGCCAAGGACTCGCTGCTAGCAGGCTGATTATCTCTGCATACCACGACCTTGTGGGCCACCAAGGGGCCACTGGAATCAGAGAGAGGGAATGCCGACGCACTCTCTCTAGAACTGGAGATATCATTTCCACTGGGGGAACTGCATACAGGAGCACGTCTGGCCGTTGGTGCGCTAGCGCGTCCAAGCCCAAGGGTGCATCGTGGTCGATTATGGAGAAGAACAGGGGGCAGTGAGTATTTACCCTGGAAGCAAAAAGATCTATTTGCGCATTGCCAAATAGGTCCCAAATCTGAGCCACTATTAAAGGGTGTAACCTCCATTCTCTCACCAGAGGATCCCCTCTGGAGAGAAGGTCCGGCCCCAGGTTCAGGTGGCCCGGGACATGGGTGGCTCTTAGAGACAGAAAATGAACACTGCACCATAACAGCAGAGAGCGAGACAGGTTCAACAGGGGAAGAGAGCGTGTTCCTCCCTGCCTGTTTATGTAAGACACCACTGTTGAATTGTCCGTCCTGACTAAGACATGCTGGCCCTCCAGGACTGGACGGAAATGCTTTAGAGCTAAGAACACTGCTAACAGCTCTAAGTGGTTGATGTGCAGCTGGCGCTGGGCTGCGGACCAGATCCCTCTCACTGATGCACCCTCGCACAGCGCTCCCCACCCTCTTAGGGAAGCATCTGTGGACACCACCTTGCGAAACAACACCCTCCCAATCCGAGAGCCCTGATGCACCAGCCCGGGCTCCCTCCAAGGACGGAGAGCTAGCATGCAAGACGCGGTTACCGTCAGCCTCCTCCGGAGGTGAAGCGATGCACACAAACGGTGAGAGAGAGTCCAGCGTTGAAACGCTCTCATTTTTAACAGTCCAAGTGGCACTACGGCGATCATAGATGCCATCATGCCCAACAAGCTTAATATCGTCTGGAAACGCAGTCTGCGTCCCAGCTGAAACTGAGCAAGGCAGCGATGAAACGCGGCCACTCTGTGCTCCGACAAACGTGCGCGGCTGGAAAGCGTGACAGAACCAGCGACAGCTGTGTCTCCGCCTGCTCTCTGGAGCAAGCTACGAGAGCCCAGTCGTCTAGGTAGGCTAAGATGCGGATTCCTCTCTCTCTGAGGGGCGCTAGCGCTGCCTCGGCACATTTCGTAAAGGTGCGAGGAGCGAGCGACAACCCGAACGGCAGCACTAGGTATTCGTAGGCTACGCCCTCGAATGCAAACCTCAGAAATTGCCTGTGTTTCGGGTGTATAGCCACATGAAAATAAGCATCTGTTAGATCGATTGTTGCAAACCAATCTCCCGGGCCGACCGCATTCAAGAGCTGTCTGAGTGTTAGCATCTTGAACCTGTACGTTCGTAGGTACGTGTTCAAGACTCGCAGGTCGAGGATGGGACGAAGCCCTCCTCCTTTTTTCGGAACAACAAAATAACGGCTGTACCAACCTTTGTCTGTCTCCGAAGCGGGGACCACTTGTATTGCCCTTTTCTGCAATAGCGCCTTTATTTCCTCTCTGAGTATCATGGCCGCCTCGGTGTTGACAGTCGTGTTTACGACTCTTTGGAAACGGGGCGGCTTGACCCGGAACTGCAACTGTAACCCATGGCAACGGTTCGCAGCACCCACGGAGAGGGGGCGCAAGCGCGCCACTGAGGGAAGTGAGCAGCCAGCCGGCTGACCTGCAGCACCGTCGGCGGGGCGTTGTCGCCCCCCAGTGTGTCTGCAGGGGACTGCATCACCTGCCTGACCTGGCTCATTCTGCCTGCAGGCTGAGCATTTGTGATTGTTTGAGAATAAACAACACTCTTTATTGATTGTAACATGGAAACATGTACATTTATACATTTTGTTGGAGGCACCTTTTCTGGGGCACAACAATGAAAAACAGCGGGAACACTCGATGTGGTCACCTGAACATTTAACACACCTGAACAGGGAGTTACCTGAGGCATTTTGTGTGCAGGGGTTTTGTGCTTGGGAGACAGTGTTAGGAAAGTGCAGCGCCTTCTGGGGCTGACAACCTGAACAGAACTTAAGCGGCACGTCTTGTGCGGCAACAGAGGGGTAAAAACAGCGTCTCCCTGCTGCTGGACCCCCTCTCCACTCGAAACCACAGCTAGGAGGGCTGAGGCTTCTTCCTCCTGGGAGTCGGGTCCCGCCGGGGGCCCGAGGGTGGGCCTTTGCTCCAGGCCGACTGGCGTGGAGCTCGGGCCGGAGGATGTGCTCTCGCTGGCGGCACACCCACTTCAGCAGTGGGCGCCGGTCTCTTGCCAGTCAGCAGAGGAGCGGCGGGCCTGTGAGAGCTAGCTGCGGGCTTGGGCTGACGTCTGGGGATGATGTCGCGCAGAGCTTCCGTCTGCTTCTTCCTCAGATCGAATCTAGCCTGAATGGCTTCAAGTGAATGTCTGAATAACCCAGCCGCAGACACTGGTGCGTCCAGATATACAGCTCTGTCCCTATCCGGGGCATTAGAGAGGGTCAGCCACAGGTGCCTCTGCGCCACTACTGTCGAAGCCATCCCTCTGCCCAGGGAGAGCGCTGCACAGCAAGACGCACGGAGGACATAATCTGTGGCGACTCTGACCTCGTTAAGAAGAGGTGCCAGCGGGCTGTCATCAGGAACCAGCGATCCGAGCTCCGTCAGGCACATTGCCTGGTACGTCTGGAGCATGGTGACAGAGCTCATGGCACGAGCAGTGCCGGCCTGAGCTCTATAAATCTTCTCCAGCTGCGAAGCAGAGAATCTGCAGTACTTGGACGGCAGAGTTGCGGGGCCGCCGACACCATGGTTATGGGACGGGGCCAGATAAGGAGCCAGCGACGGCTCCATAGGGGGTGGGTTAGCTAAGCCAGCCCCCTCGGCGCCGTCCAATTCCATGTACTGTCCATAGCCGGGCACAGTGACGCAGGTAGACAGAGGTTTGTCCCATGATGCTGTTAGCTCGCAGAGAAAGTCTGGGAACATGGGAAGGCAGTTTTTGTCCGTTGCGCGCTCCGGTGGGAGGAAAAACCCCGCGAACCGCGACGGCTTCTGAGCTGGCGGAGGAGAGGGCCAGTCCACCTTGCAGCTTCTCAGCAGCACGGCGAAACAGGGAGAAAAGAGAGGTGTAGTTGTGGCCGACCGGCGCAGCAGCGGCGGTACATTGGGCCGACAATGAGCTCTCCTGCTCATCCTCCGACAAACCATGGATGTCCAGGCCGATGTCCAGCACGTCATCGTTGTCCTGGGGAGCACTGGCGGGCTTCAACCCAGGCTGAAGCCCGTCAGCGCTCCTGCATGGTTCCGGCTCGTCATCGGCTAACCCGTCAACATATTCCATGTGGTCAGCCCAGCTAATTGCGGGGACATCGACCGGAAAATCCTCGTCTTCGGACTCGGACGAAGCCGGGGCTCCAGACTCGGAAAGGAGAGGGTCATGCCGTGCGACAGCCGAGCGTCCCAGCACTTTTTCCACAAACGTCATCCGTCTTTCCAGGGTCGAGCGCCGGAGCTGGCGACAAAACGCACAGGCTTCGGGCTCCGTCAACGCTCTCCTAGCGTGGACGATCCCCAGGCAGACAGGGCAGGCATCGTGCTGGTCGCTGTCGTGCAAAGAGAAACCGCATCCCTGAGGACAGGGGCGAACAGAAGATTTCTGCTTTGCTCGCTTCGGTTTGGAGTCCATTCCAAAACACAAAGCAAAACGCTGCACGGGAAAACTTGAAATTAGTGCTCCGCGAGCAGTCTACACACCAACTGCGCGGTGGAAGCTAACACCAACAGGGGCAGTTAAGCTAAGTTCAAGTCGGCAGACAACGGAGCTAACTAGCAGCAGCTAGCTAGCCCAACTCAGCAGAGGTGTTCTCAGCGAGGTGAAGAGCGTAAGAACTGAGGGATGACTGTGATGACAGCGGCTATATGTGCAGGCGGGGCCGTGCGCGTGTCATCACACGTCATCTGCCTTAAAGGCGTGATTAAAGGTTTCTTCAGCCAGGACACGCGAGGGCGTGATATCCCCATACTTATGTGTTGTACCGAGTGAATCGACTGAAAGGGAACTGAGATTACAATCAGATTAATCATCCACCATTACCTCAATAGAGGCAATTTACCTTTGTCCTAAGAATGTTCGGTGGAAATTTTGTGAACTGTGATTTGTGCCAGTGTTCTTTATTTTTTGGCCACACAAACAAAATCTAAACTCCGCACCCTACTTGCAACTTTGTCTACCTTCCCGAAATATAAACAGAGTTAAAGGGTGTCTGTTTTCACACAGAGGCAGACCTGAAAAGGACTAAAAGGACTGAACAACATAAAAATAAAAGTTGAGCTGGTAGCAACTCAGGCATTTCCAAAAAGATGACCTCAAAGGAAGACTGGCCAAATTTAAAATTTATAATTTTTATGGGCAGCTTCACAGAACTTAACCTTAGAATAAATCATACCATTATACGTTCATCCTTGGTGGCCACATCCTGCATCATCCCGCTGTAAGCAACCTCACACCTTTTCATCTCTTCCTCCAATTCACTCACTCTCTCTGCCCATCCCTCCACCTGCTGCCTCAACTGTGGAGAAAAGAGTTGGGGGGGGAGGTAAGCCAACAATCTTGTGCACCCATTTTGGAAAAAACTATTTAGTTTACTGCCATACGAAGTTTTTGTGTGTGTGTCCATCGTACATGAGCATTGCTCTCCTTTAGCACTACATTCTCCTCTCCAGCTGTTTCCAGGTTCCTCTGTAGTCTGTCACTGTTCATGCTGTACACTTTCAAAGTGGTCTGCGCCTAGAGAAGGACAGACAGAAATATTATAAAACGTAGTGGAACAGAGAAGAGGCGGAAAAGAAGCACCAACAGAGGAAAGAGAACAGACAGGCGAAAGTGCAAATGTGACAGTTTTGGAATACTGCACCTGCTCTTCCTGTGACTGAAAGTCTTTAGTTTCATCTTCAAGGGATTTCATGCTCTCCTCGAGGACTGCTATCTGGATAGAGAAACCAAAACAACTTTCATTCAGTATGAATTCTACAGCTTCTCACTCAGGATTGCCAACTAGGCTTCCACAGTACTTCTGTTAGTGTGTGCACCAACCCTCCTTTCTTGTTCTATCCTGTGCTCCCTTTGCTGGTCCAGTTGATCCTTTAGCTGTTCCAGATCCCTCTCCAACTCTTGTTTGGAGTGCTCCAACTGTCTGGCTTTGACCTAAGGCAACAAGATCAGAAACCTACTTCAAGTAGCTGTAAAACTGGGACACAGTAACGTGAGTAAGGGTTGTAAAGACATGACAAATAATTTCACTACAGATCTGAGGTGAAGCAGTGTAAATATTCTACATTTTGACTAGTTCTGCAAGTCTGTGTCAAAAATTACACGGCAGTGGCTGTACTTCATTGTGTACATCAATAATAATAATAATGATGATGTTATTATTATTCTTTTTGTAATATGCTAAACCTCACTATACATTACCACTCACTCAAAAATGATTCCAACAAGTGTGAACATATGGCTGTTAAAAAAAACAAAAAACTCTTTGTAGGGACTTTGACAGCAAATAAAAAATACAAGCTTGTTCAACTGAATAAACAATAGGACATGTGTCTCTGTTCACACAGATGAGGCTCGTAGGAGCGTAGCAGTGTACCAGACATGAAGACTGTGAGCCATATTGATTAAGGAGCATTCAAGTAGGTTTTCTTTACACCAAGAATGGTTTCCATACTTTTCTCTGCCTTACCTCAAGTTGTTCTGTCTTCTGAGTCTGAGCCAAGACACCGCTGTCCCTCAGTGAACTCTCAAAGTCGTCATACTGTAGATGAATAAATTTCTCAGTACATCATGCATGATATCATCAAGAATTACATTACATTTCTGATCACCTACAAATGCTCAGTAAGTAAACCTCTCTGCTTTGTAGATATCACCTTAGAAAGCTTGTAATCCAAATTATCTGAAATCTATAGAAGGATATATATATAACAAAAGAATGTCTGACCTCACATTATTGTGTGAGACCAGATCTGTGTCTAGACAGCACTGGCATAACTACTAACCTCTTGTTGACACTGACTCAGACTCTCAAGGACTTTGGATTTCTCATCCAGTAGCTGTGCAACCTGTTCTGCCATCCCCTGCTCTCTACCTGAAAAACAGCCAAAAAAATTCAGATTTATTTTGTGTCATTTGAAGAAAAGAAAAAAAAAAAAAGTGGTTTATTTGTTAACATTCACAGGTCAAAGAGAAGAAAAACTATCAGTGATAATGTTAAACGTGTCCATAAAATGACACTCAGGAAGAGGAAGTGAAAACTTACGTCGATAAATTCTGCTTTTTATCTGTGAGGAAATAAAAAAAAAACAAAACAAAAAAAAAAAAAACTGTGCTTAGTGACAGGTCCGACAGTTCAAATAGAAACCATACTAAGAAACCATCTTAGGTGGCAAAAAATATTTATGATGTTGAAGTGAATATGCATGGCTGTGCACTCACAGAGCTGTAACATCTACAGGTGAACAACAGAAGTGTCATCAGGCCCAACAGGCCAGAGACAATGATAGGTTCCCATGGTACACCATACAGGTCTGGCCCAGGTCTTAAGTCATCGGGCAGAGACGATACCACCTGAGAAAAGAGAAAATAATGACCAGTTCCTGTTAAAACCTGTGTGTGTTTTTAAATAGGATATGTGAGTCCAGGAATAAAAACCTGATGTTCTACTGATGCTCAATGACATTAGCTTTTCTGTCCTTGAGTAAATATGACTGCCTCCTGAACATGGGCAAAATACAGCCCATCTGCCCAAACCAGTGTGGAGACAGACCCGTGCCTTCTTAAATATATTAATAAATTGTACTATATACTATGTGCCAAATAATAATGCAGCAAGTATCAACTTTCTCTCAGTAGAACTTTTCGTGGTCATACACCTTGACAAAAAGAGAGATGCCATTTAAAAGACAGGTTTTTTTTGATTAAAGAAGCAAATAAAGAACTTAAACTAACCATGTTTGTTAATAAGTAGTACGGTCAATGGTGCAAGTGAGTGTAAGAGTAAAGAAATTGTGTGTGCAGTGTTTTTTGGAGGAAGGAATCAAACCAAGAAGAGGCATCTCAGTAAGAAGAGCCACACCAGCAACTGAGCTCTAATGGCTTTTGTAGAGCGCCGGCACAATGGGCTGAGGTGTTGTTAATGTTGCTGATTACAAATATGCCACACCTCCTCTCCAGATCCTGAAGAGAAGAACTAAAAGGAGACTAAAAGGAAAGCGGGGATGGAGTGCACAGACTCAAACTCCTGGTTAGATTGACCTCTCCAGCTCTCAGCGGCGCAAAATTAGTAGTACCATTACCAGCTGCATTTCAAGATGGTGGAGTATGAGTGTGTCAAACAAAGGTGAAAGTCCCACAACAATGACGAAACCAGCCCACTGACAGGGTACCACAGGAATGAAGGTCCAGTGATAAATGATGAGCAGTAACTAAACTTTGAGAATAAGAGCATTAAGATTCACCAATGGTAAACTGATCACAACAAGGCCCCAGACTGATGAAAAAATTAAAATAAATCACAAATATACCAGGACAGCACTCCAGAGAAAAATCTGAGTGGCAAATACTGCATATATACAAAAATATGTTTTTGTATAGATGCAATGGTGTTAAAGCGTGACCATGCATTTGTTTATCATCTGACGGTACATTCACTGATGCATATCCAATAAATTTGAATATACAAATATATTAAACATTTATGATGCACCGGACTGACAGAGAAAGGTCAATATTTTCTAATAAGGTTCTTGGTTTTTAGGACCAGGATTTAGGCTTCCTGAAAGCAATCTGTCAAACTGCTAAACAAAATACTACCAAACAGCTGGTCTTTAGAAGATGGGTTTATGTATAGTTACCCAGTTTTTGACCACATTAAATAGGGCGCAGTGTTAATAGTTATATAATTCTACTACAGACAAATGTGGAAAAATATCTGTCATTTTTAACTTAAATCCGAACACCTGACAAGACAGCGCTGTTACTGACAACTAGCCAGCTAACTACTACCAGCTAACTGTTTGAGCAATTAAACACCTTTGAAAACACGAAGAATAATCCTGACAGCAGGTCATACTCTTACTTCAGAATGAGATGGACAACACCAAGAGCTGTAGCTAGTACCGAAAAATACAAAAACATGACTGTTACATGGAAGCCCGTTACATTATCTCGGCTAATTGGGAATTGCTAACGAAACCTGCCACATAACGTACATCCTTCACTTTCTCCACGGCGATACTGTAGTAAGTCTCTGCCGTCGCCTGGAAGTCGGCCGCTTTGATGCCCGACTGGTCACTCGCCGGATTCTCTGCCATGTCCAAATTATTTCATCTGACGTATATTTAAACTTAAATTTTTTTATATTTACACCGTTAAGAAACTAGAGCTGTGAAGCGGGTCAGCGGCGGTTTCACATCCTATCCACAACACTGACGCTTAGGACTATACCACGTCCTGCTGGACGTCGTAGGGAGTAGTACGAAACCTACTGTACAGCTGTACAACCACTGTAAACACTCCAAACATCAAATAAAATCTGAAAATATAAAATAATATAAACATAGCATGTATAGTATAATGCATCACGTGCACGCTGTTTCGTGTCCTCACAAGTTCACCCGGATGATTGCACACCCCCGCTGGTGAAAATGGTTCAGTCGCAACGTCACCAATTGTAAGATGCCACACTGGCATATCGGAGCGCTTTCAAAGTGACACCAGGGGAAACAGGTGTTACCAAAATGACACCTGTATTATCATTATTTTGATAATTTTCATTTAAAGAAAAAGTAACACATTTGCATCGAACGGGTATTTGTCAACGTGTCGCGTGCTCGGCCTTAGGCCAATGACAAATGAGGAGACAGGTGAATGTAAAGACTTCCCATATGAAAAAGAAAGAGAAACAATTAAGACCCACGTAGGAAAGTATGGAGTCGTAAAGAATTAACAGAACAAAATAAAAATGCTCTATTTTACTGAATTAATGAGATAACTAGGAAAGCTGTTCATACGAGATATATGACATTTCTCAAACAATTACTATATTTTTCTGTCTTTTCCATTTGAATTAAAACAGTCTGACAGCCATCCAGTATTTCTTATACTCACCAGTCTGGCCTCCATCTGAAACCACTTTCACCTTTCAAAACATGAGAGACAGTTTGTCTTCACAGGTGTGTGAGTCCAGAGTGTCACAGACCCAAATGTGAGTAATGTTTAAGGAACCTAGCCAGCTTGACAGCTGAGACGTAAGCAAAGCTAAATGCCAGAGGGAGAGTCAGCTCAGCATGTCACCAGAGTAATATCTTAAAGAACCAGGCACCACAAAATGCCACACTGACAGAGCAGAGGGTGATTTTTAGTGCCTCCCATATATTTTTTTTGTACTATAACTTTAACACCTTTAATACAGGCATGCAAACACAGAGGCGGGTCAAGTGATATGACTATATTAGAGAATTATTTTGACATATCAGGAATCATGGCTAGAAGATGATCCTCGTATCAAAATGTAGGTTATGCTATAACCTATTTTGAGGCTTGAAAGTTTCCCCAGCGAATGATCAGAAAACACATGAAATATGCAAAGCACTAATGTTTTTTTGCTATAGAAACTGATAAACCTATTATATTTAAGCTCTTAAATTTCATTACAAGAAAACAGCATACTAAACAAAACAAGATTTTGAATTAGATTGTGACACTTTGAGTGGCTGTAAAGTTTTAGGACTTGTGACTCGCAAAACATTCATAGAATGAAGATAAGATGTTACAATAACATCTCACCTTCATAGAATTTATCATAGCAGCCCATGCTATGATAGATTCTGCTTCTTCCTGTACAACATGATCAAGGCCACAATTAGCCACAAATCAAAAGCTATTGGACAAAGCATGTTAAAACTAGATCAGAAAAAATTTTTCTGGCTAGGCAGCATGCACCCTGTACCCTGCTTTGACCTCAGCCCCCCATCATCGCCATTGTGGATTAATCTCTGGCATGAACTGAAAAATCCCTCTCAACATACACAACACTAATCTCTGTAGATTAAAGCAAAAAGGTATATTTGGAAATCAAATGACAAAAAATTGGTTTCTGTTTCTGCAGATTATAAATCCTCAGAAACTGGCACAGCGTACCTGCACAGTAAGCCATATGAGGAGCTCCCTCACTGCACAAGTGTGGGCGTAAGAGTCTTCAGCCATCTGATAAACGAAGTCCAGAATTTGCTTCATAACTCCTGCAGTTAAAGTAACACACATACTGCTGTTTAACATACATCTCTTTTATGATGCTCAAAAAATATTTATCTTTTAATGTGACACATTACTGTAAAAAATGAAAAGAAAATATTTGTTTTGGCCATCCGGTTTTTGGGGTTATGTGAAGTGAGGACAATGACGGAGTAGGTCGAGTAGGTTTTGCTTAAGATTTTTAATAACATTTTAAACTCTTCTTGATTAATGGATACCTGGGCTATCCATACCTTTCAGCATTTCTGGTGATCCTGGCTGAACATGAGGAAGGGATGCTTCTTCAACACTTCTGCCCTGTTTTTTTCCTCTTATCTCATCTTTTCCTACACCACCACCCACTTGGTTATTGCCTTCTTTCATTATCATCCAGTCATCTCTCTGGATGGATGGATCTTGTGTCGTCTTCGACTCTTCCTCAGTGTTCGCTTTCTTATTTTTTCTATGATTTGAACAAGAGACGCCAACACAGCTGGCCTCGGCTGCATTTGACAGGGAAACACATGTACAGATGCAATTCAAAACCATGCCTGAATTTAAAAGACTGAATTAAATCTCATTAGTACTGGCCATGAGGAAGCCAGTAGGAGGCAATGTTGACAAAAACTACCTTGATGATTACGGTCGTTGATCTGTCTTGTGTTGAAAGTCTGTCTCACTCTTCCCAACAGTGTTTCCAGTTTTTGAAGCGCCATAAGCATTCGGGTCTTTTCTTTGTCCTCCTGCAGTGCATCAGTGAGTGTCAGGCTAGGAGCAATCAGCGTCTCCTTGTGATGATACAGAAGTCTCTCTACATCTGACAATATAGATTCATCCTCCTCATCAGGTTTGTATAACATGGTGTCTGAATTGGACAAAATGTAATCCAAAAACTGAAGCTTGTGTCGCCCAAAAAGCTCTAGCAAAATAGCTGTCTCATCTGCACCCATGTGAGCGAGCAGGTTTTTGTAATGTTTGGAGAGAGTTCTTGTCATCTCAGCAGAGGAAGGATGAAGCTGTGGCTGCTCTGTGATAGTGGGAGAGTCTTTGCGCACAACTTCAAGGTGGTGAGTGGTGGAATCTGGTTCTTGTTCAGGAGTTAAAGAGTCTTGCGAGTGCAATGCCTCACCTGGACTAGTACTGAAGCTCTGGGCTGGTTCGGTGGACCCGTCGGATTCGGTGGTAGATTTCTGGCTGAAAACACCAAAGGGGTTTTTTAAAAGACCAAAAGCTCCACTGGTTTTACTCTCTGCTGTCTCCCCACTCTGATCAGTAGGTGGATGTGGGGACGCATCATCAGTCACACTTGGGGCAGTTTGCTCAGATGTCACAGGCTGACTTTTAGCAGGGTCACTATGTGGGGCTGAAGGCTCCCTTCCTCCCTCATGCCAGGATTCACTACCATTACTAACATTTTCACTCATTTTTATATCAGTGTCTTTATCCTCCACTACAACAGCAGCCTTCTCTGTGTGCGTCTGTTGATCGGAGTTTAACTGTTGTGTTGCTTTGCTGCTACTTTCAGTGTCTCCAGACTCTGTTTTATCTCCCTGGCCTAATGCACGAGTGCTTTCTGCCTCCTCTGAAGTGTTATTTGCTGATTCTTCATCCGAGTCTATCATCTGCCTCTCTCCTGGTGTGTTTGCTTGATCCTTTAGCTTCTCTGTCTGTATTGCTCCTTCACCTCCTTCCTCTAAACAACTTCCAGCTTTTTCTTCATGCACTTGAGGGCAAAGCTCATTTGAACATTTAAAGCTGTCCTCCACCTCATTCTCCTCTTGATGCACTTCTTCAACCTCTGCTCGGTCAGTCTCTTCAAACTTTAGCTCCTCTGCCTTGGCTTGTTTTTTCTCTCCATCCTCCCCATTTCTTCCTTCCACATCTTGGTGGCTTTCAACCTGTGCGACTATTTCAGTGAAAGATGATCCTGAGCCATTCTCACCTTGTGTATTTTTGTCATAGGTTTCTGTCTCTTGTGTGTTCATGGTGCTCGGGATCTTTGCCTCATAATAAGAAGACTGCACTGTTTTTCCTTCTTCATCTTTCTTCTCTTTTTCCTGTACACCCTCCAGTTCTTTTTCCCTCTGTAACATCTCCACCTTGGCCTCTTTTTCCTTCTCTGGTAACTCTTCTTTCTGCAGCTGTTTTCTATCCTCCTTTAGCTCTCCCATCTCCCCCTGCATAGTCTCCACTTCTGCCTCATTAGACTCCTTTTCTTCCTCATCTTCCTTTTGCTCTTTCACCTTTTCCCCTTCACCTTCTTTCTTCTCTTTTCCCTCTAGACCCACCAGTTCCTCTTCTTCCGCTAACTCCTCCACCTTGGGGTGTTTTTCCTCCTCTGTATCCAACTGTTTGTTAGCCTCCTTTAGGTCTTCCACCTCTCCCTGCATGCTCTCCACTTCTGCCTCATTACTCTCTTTCTCATCTCCCTTTTGCTCTTTTATCTCCTTTAAATCCTCCAGTTCCTCCATATCCTCCACCTTCATCACCCCTTGATTCCCCCCATCCTTTGACTCCTCCTCTTTTTCAGCCTCTAATTCAGAGCTGATCGCTGACTTGAAGTCATTTTCATTTAAATCATCTTCTTTAGTGCCTGATGCTTCTATCTCTGTTTTAACCTGCTGGGACTCATTTATGTTGTCTTCAACAATTTCCTTTAGTTTGCCTGCATCACTGTCGCTTTCATTATTAACATGCTCCATCACTGGAGGCACGGAGGTCTGATCTGTGGTTGGTGCACTTGTTCCTCTATCCTTTGGGATAGTTTGAGTGCTTCTACCAGGGTTATGCTGTGAATCAAATTCCTGTGAGCTCAGAGTTTCTCCCTCCTGCTCTAACTCCCCATGAACTGTCTCTGCTTCTGTGTTATTATCAAAAAGAGCTATTGTATCTGAATTGTCATCATTTGTTTCAGCACTACAAGGAGTAAAACTTTCATTCTCAGCTGGAACTGGATCGTTTTTCTCCATAGATGACGGTACGTGAGGCTGGCTCTCTGTGCTACTGTCTTCTACATCACCGTTCAGCTCCTCAATCTGAGTTTCAGGTAAATGTGTATCCTCATTACTGACTTCTCCTTTATTATCGTCACCCCTGGTGATTTTAAGAGACATTTCTGTGGGTTCTTCTGTGTTATCAGTTTGATTTGTGATTTCTGCCCCTTCCTCCTCCACACTTTCTGATGTCTTGTTCTCCATCTGGTCTTTTTCATCTTCCTTGACCAGCATAGACTTTGACTTTAAATCCACTGAAACGTGATCAGGGCCCAAAATGCTTTCAGATGGTGTTTCAGATGGTGGTGTTGAATCCTGACTGATAGCACTTGGAGTTTTTCTTTCTTCCTCTCCTGACTCCCTGCTGTTATCCATATGTTCATTTCCAATTGGTTTGTGAATCACAGCGTCTTCACCTTCCCTTTCTGCAGATCTCTCCTCATTTATTTTGCTTTTTTCTATATTGTCATCGTCATCTTTACTGGGGGGTGATTCTGCTAAAGCCTGAGATTCTTCTTCAAACTTCATTTCAGGAGAAATATCTTTGTTATCAACTGTGGGTTCAGCCTCTTCATGGAAAGTGCTGTTTATCCCACTGTCTGAAATATCTGTGTTGCTATCAACACTCTGACCATTAAGTGGTTCTGTAGACGGGATATTTTGGTCTTCTGACAGTTCTTCCACCTCCTTTGAATTATTGCTTGTCTTAATAATTTCCTCCTCTGATTCACTGTGATCCACATTCTGCGATCCTGTTTGTTGCTCTAAAGTTGTGATTATTTCTGCCTCCTTAGATTCACTTTCTTTGTTTTCTTCATCTCCAACTTTATCTTTCCTGAAACCTAGAATACCTCCAATCTCCATGTTTAACCAAGAATTAGCCTGCACCTTGTCCTCCTTCTCCTGTCCTGACTTCTGACTGGTCAAACCAAACCCCAGCGTGCTTGACAGCCCATTCCCCAGCCAACCTAAAGTCCCCATCGCTTTCTTCTCCTCTTCCTGCAACTGGCTGCCTTCAAGGTCCAAGGATATCCTCCTACTCCTGAATTTCTCTGTGGGTTCTTTGTCTTCATCTGCTTCTTGTTCCTCTTCTGTCTCACTTTTGCTTCCACCTCCAAAGCTGAGCCACCCAGTCATGGTTGAAGTTAACGATTCAGCAGGTTCTTCTTTAAGTTTCACACTTTCTTTGCCATTGTCAGGTTTTCCATTTCCTCCGAAGCCTAGCCATCCTGTCACAGAGGATGTGAGCGTTTCAGACTGAGTGTCTTCCCTCTTATCTTCTATCTCCCCTTCAGCCACACTGTCCGGTTGGTCCTCTTTACCCAGACCTAACCATCCTGTCACTGAAGAACCAAGCCAGGAAGAGGAGGGAGACCCACCTTGTTGATTAGGAACCACAGGAATCTCATGTGTCTCCTCTTGAAACCCAGCTCCGGAACCACCAACATTTTTATTCTGATCCTCTTCTTCTTGTTCTTCTTCTTCCTGTGCAGAAACTGGGGAGTCTGAGGTTGTTAAGTGGCTTTCAGCGTTCGTGTCATCAGTGCTTTGGGTAATTTTTTGTGTGGTTTCTGGCTCTGGGATTTGGATTTTCTGATCAATATAATCATCACCATCATCATCCATATCCAGATAAGTGGAGCCAAACTCATTCATGCAGAAGAAATCAGATTTCTGCAGAAAAAGGGCAAAATTTTAATTCTTAAGAAAGGACGCTAGGAAGAAAAATTAGAAATAATAATAATACTGACAATACTTTTTAATACTTAAAGTTTGTTTACATATGAATGATGAAATTACCTGTGTTTCCACTACTTTCTCCACAGTAGTATGAACCTCTTCTTCTTGCACTGCATCCTTTGGAAAATATCCAAACTCTTTGTCAATCTGAAATAAAAAAGGAAACAAAGGAGCTGTCAGCATTTTTCTTCTTTCTACCTTGAAGAAACACAGAAATCTCAACATTTGTCATAATAGATCATTCTTTAAAAATATGCTCTGTCATTTGTTGTTTCTGCATTGGTGATGACTGCAAACATAATCTTTTATAATAATCAAATAATTCATTCTTCCTTTGCACAGATAATAGGGGCACTGTTATTCTGGAAAAGACCAATACCATCAATCAAAGGATAAAGGTCATCACACAAGTTTGTACTGATTAATTTGAGGTTGCCCTTTCATCCTAGGGAAACACCCTGGCAGCACACTGCCCCAAACCTCACAGTACTACAGTGCAGGGGTCAGAGGCTTAGGTTTTCCTTCTGCCTGTCTCTAAGTGAGAACCTGACATGAATGAAGATTTAAGGAAGTACAGAAAGGGAAAAAAGATTGAAATATGACACATACACTGCCTGCCCACAGGTCATTCCTCTTTCCAGTCAATTTGTGGTAAACAAAGATTATGTCTCCTTGCGTGAAGCTCAGGAAACGACAGTCCTTACCACGGTGGTCCCTTATAGCCTGCACTCTGCTTAGGAGGCCTACACACACCACAGCAATAGAACACAGGGGTGAGGTGACCATCATTATCGTCATTAATTTAAGGAGCTATCAGGAGATTTTGGACTTACTTTGACACTCAGAGTCTCCGCAGATCTTGTAGTCAGACAATAATCCGATATTTAAGTGAGGTAAAATCACTAAAACTGCACCCAGTGACCACAGGAACCTAGAGACCTGAAAAATAGCCATGATTATCTGACTTTTAACTGGAGGCTATTAGTAGTAAATGTCCATAGTGGGGTGGAAATAACTCCCGTTGTGCTGGCAAGTGAACATTGCCTCTGAGCTGCTGCCTTTTGAAGACTCAATACTAAATGAAACAGCTGAGATAAGATATAAGGCCAAACATGGGGATAATCATTAACATCTCAGGCCTGCTTGCAATACCAAATATTATCAGTTCGCTGGTCAAAGGTTTCTATTTCATTAGAAGACTTGATATTAATGGAAAATTGCTTTAATTGACATTTAATTGAGATTTTAATGCGTACACACATAAACGGGGTTCCGGGTAAACGCCATGGCAATTTAAAACAGACCCACTAAGTTATTTTCGACCTTTCTCCAGGACTGACAGCTGGTCTGTTGCTGTGGCAACAAGGCAAACGCGCGCACAAAGACGACGTCACCACTATGCGTTTGTTTTGCGAGAGAGATGGCGGTCTAGTCTGGTTGTGTTTACTCTTGGTAAAAGTTTAGTGTTTTGGTCCGTTGCGAGTCCGTATTTTTAATTGAGCTTGACTGCTTCATTTAGCTAAAAGCTAGCCGAGCTTACACATTCAGTCACAATGAAGTCAGACGTGGAGGAGTTAATGCCGAGACTGCTCCCCGTGGAGTGTGGATCCGGTACCGTGGGCGACCTGGACCTGAGCGGACCGCCGAGAAACCCCCAGGAGTACCTCCGACAGGTCCAGTAAGTGCATCGCAACCTGAAGAACACACCTCTTATTAATGCTCGCGTGTAATTAACTCCTAGATTCTCTTTGCCTGTTGTCTCTTTGATGTGTTAATGTATTAGTTGAGGTGGTCGGGCTTCTTCAATGAACTTTTTTCCGTTTGGACAGGCTGGAGGCTTCATTGTGCCCAGAGGTGGTGGTCGCTCAGATTGACCCCAAAAAACTAAGGAAGAAGCAAACAGTGAATGCATCTGTGAGTAAACTGAGAGGCAAATGTATTGAGACCGGTTGATGCTGCAGATGTATGACAAATTAAAGGAAATGACAAAGCCCTGACCCTGATAGTGACAGGGTTCATTAGCTTTGTTACTCTGTGGTGTCTGCAAATCAAAGTATTTCAAGTATTTTTACCTTGATGTGAGCAGTCAGTCCCACTCATCATGGGCGTGAATGTCCTCATAATGTTGGGCTTTTAAATGATTTCTTTGAATTTTTCATTTTTTTCAGGATGGAATGATTTTAAAGCATTCACTTCAATAACCTTGAAAAAGAAGAATTGGGTGCACAAGTTTTAATTTACTTTTGATTTTCTGTAATCCACAAAGGGTCAAAACATTCATACCCAAGATGAGTGGATGGAAACTTCTGAGCACATCTGTACAAATCTTTCTTAATATCTTTTCATAGTTTTCACTGCACAGTTAGAAATGAATGATAGGCTCCGAAAAACGTTGTGCTGTGTTCAATTTTTACGTTGATCATGTAAACAGTATACAGAAGTTCATTTAGCAAAGAAAAGAAGATGCTATACAAAATAAAACAAAATACATTTCAATAATGCTTCATCTGTTCTGATTATTTCTCAGTTACATTTTTTTGTGGGGTTATTTTTTGGTTTTTAGGTGGCAGGGTGTCATGCTGCTCCAGTGGGTTTCTCCCCAAGTCTAAGATGGCAACAACAACAAGTCAGCAATTTCTCTGAAGTCAGACAGGTAAGAGCCTTTTTGCTGTTATGATATTATACAATAGCACAGCCTAACAGAATTCACTAAAACTTTTTGTAGGTCCAAATCCGCAAAAATTTGTACAAATGGATGTTTGACAATTTATGAACTTTTGTTTACATTTACAACATTTTTTTCCTTTAGAGTATCACAAGGCACAGGAAACACTGGACCAGCCAGACTCTAGATGACAACGTGCTGATGGTAATGTGATCATGTGTAAATTTTAATGCTTCAGCATGCAATGCTTTCCTCTAATAACCAAATAAATACTTTGTCTTTCTCCAAGAGGCAAACTTAAAAACAGAATTTATGTTAAAATTTTATATATGCTTGTATTTGTATGTTACAGCCGAAGCTAACGGATGAAGAGGGTTGGAAGAGGTTTTGTTTAGGAGAGAAGGTCTATCTGGGCACTTCATCCTCCCACACAGATGCAGAACCAGAGCCAGCAATGGACTATAGCAAGGTTATATATGTAATGGCTATATCTCAATGTTTTGTGTCATCATGAATACAATCTGTAAGATTTTTTGACAGTAAAGAAGCTGTTGGTCACATCTATCACCCATTGGTTAATGAGGTTTTGTCGCAAAGCCTCCAACTGAGCACTGAAACTGGACCTGAAACCACACACTTACAAGTAACAACCTGTGATTGAAAATCTTCCTAATTATGCCAATAATTAAAAAAAAATCACTTCATGTTGTATTCAGTGTGAGCTGAAACTAGTGACTGAGTCATCAGGGAGTTGTGGGCCATTTTTCCACAAATTTCTATGTAAACGGAAGTGTTTTTATTTAGAGTGAAAGCACTTCAGCATCGGCATTACTTTTCAGATCCAAAATGTGGACTGCTCTTTTTACCTCAGCATTTCTCTGTCTGTTCAGATGGGGTTCCCTCCCTTCCTGAGCATCATCAGCAGGCTAAACCAGGTAAACGATCCCTCTATAGTCATTCAAGATGTTCTAAACCAGTCAAAGCCTGATTAGAAGATGTGTGTGTTTGTGTTTTACCACCTGTCTACAGTCCACAGTGCTGATGGTGTTGGAAATCCTCATCGGCTGGTTCGAGGAACGAGAATTTGTTCCACAGTTGGTGAGTTTGATGTATTAGCGCCACATTTTTATGCTGGTTCTGAACTCCACACGCATTTATAGTCATCCTGTGTTGCATTCAAGATAGATATGAGCTGACTATGAATGCATTCCGCACAGATATCATGAAACCAAACATTCCTTCAGCTTCTCTCTTATGTTTCAGATATAGAAGGTGATGGTTTATTGGCTGCAGTTATTGTTAAATACTTGAGTTTGCAGTCTATCTTCTTCTTCCAGGGGCGCTGGTTGTATGCTTTATTGGCCTGCTTGGAAAAGCCTCTGTTGCCTGAGGCTCACTCATCCATCAGACAGCTCACCCGGAGATGTGCCCAGCTCCGCAGCACGCTGGTAGGCCACAATCCTACCATCTCCTGTAAAGCACTATCTCTATGTGCTATCACTCCATGCTTGAAACAGCCACAGCAGACCATGTTTTTCTCGTTCTTTGTTGAGATTTGATGGGATTTTCTTTACTCTGATAGTCTTTTCCCTGCTTGCATGACTTCACAGGACAGCCAGGAAGATGATAAACTGCCCGCCCTCAACCTGCTCATCTGTCTTGTTGCCAGGTAAGGTTCTCTGTATTTTTCTTATATGGAACTCTGTGTAGAGAAAAACCCTTAAATGTTTTTTTGTTTGTTTGTTTTTTTTTTTTTTTACCACCAGTGTCTAAATTGTTCAGGGTGATGATACCATGATATTGCTGTCTGGATGTGTACAGAGGATGCAGCTATACTTACTTCCTTTTATTTTTACTGCAGGTACTTTGAACAGAATGATCTGGCAGATCAGCAGGAGTGAAGCCAACCTGATCTGTTTAACCTCACCAACATATGGAGGATCATATTGTTAAGTCTGGCTGCGATGAAAGCTGAAGTTCGAAAACAAAGAGACTGGATTACAAAAACACATTTGTTTTTATTTGTAAGGTATTTGGTTACCTGCACAGAGCAGCGCTGGCACACGGGGACTACAAGCAAATGCAGCAGGATCAGGGCTACTTTTTTCAAACAGGTTTATGCTTTTCTTTTCTTTGTGCGTTTATATGTGTGTAATTTAGCTCTAAATAAAAGTTTTCTATTATCTGTGATTTGTAAGAAAACGGTGTGTGTGTGGACATCATTGCTGATTATGTGTATGCAGGTTCTCAGTCATCTAGGTCATTTTTATGGCCATGTCTGTTGTGAACAACCATCATTGAACAGGTGTGGTGGCTAATGACTCCAGCTATCAGCCACCTACAATACAGTCCCAGGTGCTTCAACCCCCTCGCACATTGCCTCAAGTGACCTTAATAGCTCATGATAGGGTGGGGCAAGGCCTCACACACTGGTTTCATCCTTAATCCCAGGTGACAATGACTCTCACCTTGACTTGAGATGACTTGTGATCAATAGTGTGTCAACGACCCTCAGGGGGATAATGCCCCACTAAGTGTTTAGTACCTGGAACTCCCCACCTGTTAAAGAAATCTTCACAACCATACAGAAGTCTTGTTGCCTTCTTTTCTCAAGCTAATTACACTTTTTTCTGGTCGTCAAGCCCTTGTGATCATGTCAAAGAGACAATGACAATTTAAGAATGACTTTGGACATGACAATTCCTCATAGATATACAGTGGAACCAAATTTACTGCAATGACAAATCCAATCAGGTACACTTATGTTCCTAATTAAAAGAAATTCCCATATACTTGGCCCCACCCCTCCCTGAGCCTGGTTCTGCCGGAGGTTTCTTCCTGTTAAAAGGGAGTTTTTCCTTCCCACTGTCACTGAAGTGCTTGCTCATAGGGGGTCATATCATTATTGGGTTTTTCTCTGTATGTATTATTGTAGGATCTATCTTACAATAGAAGGTGCCTATAGGCAGCTGTTGTTATGATTTGGCTCTGTATAAATAAAACAAGATTGACTAGAACAAACATCTTCAGGGTTCAACCCCATGCTTGAAAACTAATTCAGTTCCACACCATTAAAATAAGCATGATTGTGTCTTTGTAGTACATGTATTTGAACTTAACCACTGTTGGCGCTTCGCACATCCTTAGGAAAGTATAACTTGTATTTTGAGAAGGATCTTTTTTGCCTGAACTGTGCAATGAACTGAAGAGTGTGATGTATTAAAAATAAATAAAAGCAACAAAAATAAGAATTCACACAAACAAGCATATTTTCACTACTTCAACTTTATTTTGAAGCAGATTATCAGTCATTAACCCCACCCCCAGCAAAAAAAGTTTCAATCCAGTATTTGAGCAAATCACACTTGACATTGTTGAAAACAGTGGAAATAAATGAGAATAAACAGCGTTGTCACAACAACATGAAACAAAAGTAATGTATGTGAATGGCCACGTCTATCATAACCATCAAGAGCCCAGCCTCTTCATTATGCTTAAGATGAAAAAGAGAACATTCACAACCTTCTTCACTGTGTCACAAAGACCTGTGTAAAGACCAAATCTGAGACTAAGGCTAAATCATTTGGAATTTACACCTTTACTGTTTAAGGGGTTCAATTAGAGATGGAGTCTTTTGCCTCCAAGTTAAAGATGGAGGAACTAGCCACCAGCAGACCCCCTGATGTCAAAACTATTTTATGAGGAAACAATTAATGTTGGAAGTAAATAGTTGGAAGCTTATTTTCCATCAGTTTTTACAGAAGCTGAATAAGAACCAGATTAGCGTCGCTTGTCCTTCCTGTCTCTATCTTTATGCTCCCTATCGCTCCGGGACGACCTGCCCCTTCCTTCCTCGCTCCTCCTCTTCCTCCTCTCCTTCGATCCCCTCGAGTCCCTCCCTCCTCCGCCACTCCCTCCTCTCTTGTGGCTTCGCCTCTCGTCTCCCTTCTTCCTGTCTCTATCCGAGGGCCTCCTCTTGCGTTTGCCGCTGTCTCGGCTGCGGCTACGGCTGCTGCTGTTGGATGATGAGGATGAGGAGGAAGAAGAGGATGATGAGGAGCGGCTGGACCCAGAGGAAGAAGAGGAACTTCCGCTGGAGGAGGAGCCAGAGGAGGAAGAGGAAGAGCTGTTACTGCGACTGCGGCCTTTCCTCGATTCCTTTTCCTTCTTTCTCCCTCTGCCGCTGTCCTCCTTAGCTGGGGCAGTAACAGGGACCTCCTGGGAAGCAGGTAGTTTTTGTGGGGGTTCCTCCTGGGATTTCCCCTCCACTGCCTGTCTGTCAACTGTGGAGTCCTGGACCGTAGATCCAGGGACTGTGGACACTTGTGCAGGCACACTAGGGGCTGACTGGGGTTCTGGGGTTTTAGATGCCCCATGGCTCACAGGAGACTCTGCTGCTGGTTCCTCAGCAGCGTGGCTGGGCTCGGGCTGATGGCTGGTGTTTTCGGCTTCCTGGCTGCTTACAGCTGGTTCAGAGGGCTTGCCGTCCTGGAGATCTGTGGGCCCCTGCTTACGTTCCATCTCTACCCCTACATCCTTACTCCTGTCCTCCTCCTCTACTGCCTGCTCTACCTCCATCTCCTCTGACTCTGGACTACCCTCTTTGTCTCCCTTCTCCTTCTGATCCTCTCCTTCCCGCTTCTCCTCACTTAACTCCATCCCTTCCTCCTCTTCCTCTACCTTCTTAGACACTTCCTTCTCCCCTTCCTCCATTTCCTCCTTCTCTGTCACCTTTCTATCCCTCTCCTTTCCCCTTTCCTCCTCCTCATCTTCCTCCTCCTCCTCTTCTTCCATCTCTACATTGCCCTTATTACCTGTCACTTTGACTACCTGACCTGCTGGCTTACCCTCCTCCGGCTGCTCCGTCCCTGTTGCCGCTGTGTTGCCGTCCTGTTCGCGGTTTAGTTGTCGCCGGGGACGCGACTCCATCTTGCTGAGGTGTTCAGCAAAAGCCTCACGCCTCTCTTCAAACACAGCTGTTGAGAAAAAAAAAAATCCTCATGTTATTTAGTAGACAGACCCCCTGTGAGTATATAACACCGCCACAACACTGTCAGTGCACTTCCAAAAATAAAAGTCCCACTCACCATTTAGTTTCTTGGTGGATTCATCGAGGAGTTTCTGTGTTGCGGAGCACATTTTTCCAGGCAGGTAGAAGATATGAGGCTTGGTCTTTGTGCGAATGTATTTCACCAGGCGATTATTGTGGCTGGTCCACTCCTCTTGCTTTGGATGGGGGAAAAGAAAAGAAAAAAAATTGATTTTACATTTCCCATCATTCTAGCTACAAAAACAGACTTTAAAAGACTAAGTATTAAATTGATAAAAAGTGATAAATGAAATAGACATTTAGTTTGGCCGAATCAGTAAGTCCAGTTTCATTAAAAATAAACAAAACTCAGCCACTTTCATGCTAGTCCCACTTTCAAACAAATACACCGTCTTACCAATTGAGCCAATTCCACTTTCTGCTCCAGAAGTCTCAACTCTGTCTGCTTGGCTCTCCTCTCCTCAAACAGCTCCCTCTTTTCATTCTCCACCTTCTTTCTCTCAGCCTCAGCCTGAACCTCGAGCTTCTGCTCAATCTCAGAACGCCGCTTTTGCTGCAGGATGACAAAAAGAAATATGAAGCAGAACAAGAAAACAAAATCGTGGAATTTATAACCTCATCAAGACAGAAACCTATATTTTCAAAAATACTGTTCTCATAACCAAGCAAAAGATGACTCTATTCCTCACCTTTTCTGAAGAGACATTTGACTCCTGCTTGAATTTCTGCAGGGTCCCCATGAGCAGGCCGAACATGCGCCGATTCCTGACCAAGACAACACAAACAACACCATCACACACTTAATTCTCAGCTGTAGACACGTTTTGCCATTTGCCAGATGAAATTAAACCAATCATGGCTCAGGCTATTTAGTAACCAACTCTGAATGTAAAACTAGAGTTTAAGAGCTACCTCTGTTTTCCCCTCTCATCCATGGTTTGGTCCTGAATGAGATCTCGGCGCGTTCTCTCTTTGGAGGTAGCTACTACAGACGACTGCAACGCCGGCTGAAGGAAGGACAAGAAGCAAATGTTAGGATTTTTATCACTTCAAAGCAGGAAAAAAAATCCACTGTGAGAAAGCAAATACTGATCAAGTATTTTTGACAAAATTACCTTTTTGACATCATCGTCATCCTCGGCGTCGCTGTCGTGACGCATGTCCCTCCTGGCCCTCTGGTCCCCTGCCAGCCTGCAGCCACACAAAGATCAAATACTCATAAGAGATGGTACTTTGAAATCAAGACAAGGAAAAAAAAACTTACAGAAAGCTGAGAATTCAAATAATGCCTCACATGTGCAGAAATACCCCCCCAACAAGAACCATATTTTCTTACACTTGTTAAATAATCTTAATATTAATGAAGGGTTTCAGGTAAAATGTGTTACACAAGCTCCAAAACTAGAAACTACCCAATCACTATATTATATTTCAAGTCGAGATCTCACCTTAGCAGGGCTCCTTCGATGTCCCTTTGCTTGGCAGGAGGGCCGCCGCTTCCCATGTCTGAGAGACTGCGTCTGTGAGAGGACAAAGAGGAAAACTTTAGAAATGCACAGACTGAATTTTTTGCGGTTTAAATAATTTATTCTACCTTTTTTTGGAGAGACGCAAAGAAGCTCCAAGAAAGCTGATTCTGTTCATCTGGACGTGTTGTTTTCAGTCGGAGAAATGCTTCACTCATCCAAGTGACTGAGCTCAGACTGAGTGGACTCTAGGTTTCCCCAACCTTTTAAACTGTTTATTTGCATAATGACCGAAACTACCGTTAAGGACCAACAATGGGCCCTGAGGTCAGTTTCATTGTCCTTAAGTGGTCACAGCACTTTGCATATTAAGTCACTTGAATGAGCGGCCAAAAGTTTCGCCCACTAAAAACAATGCCCTGATGAACAATCAACTTCCTGGGATTTAATTACTTGGACGATTGAGCATGCATCAAGACAAAAACAACAATTATCAAACCCTCTTTGAACATTTAACTGAAACACCAGTGGTTCCTTTACAGACTGAATCATAAAAACATCATAGACAAATGTGATTAACATTTATCTCCAACTCCATGTTTTTGTTCTTGGCTATAGTGGGTGTGGATGGTTCACATTTAAAAAAACAAAAGGCAAATTATCCTGCAAAATGGGGCAGCTTCTCAGTCCATTACAGTTTGTAAACCAAGCTACTTACTTAGTGAAAGTTATATAGTTTCTGCTTCTGATAATTAACTTACCCATAGCCGTTAATATGAAAAAAGAAAAGCACAACAATTCCCCCTTTTAATGTCTAACTGATGAAATCAATATGATTATAAGTGTGCTATTGTACAAATGGTCATACACTACGCCTTGCATTCTGTAACCAGCAACAAACCAGTTCAAACCTTCAAAACAAGGCTTATTTAAGAAGTGACGTGACGCCAAGTCTCACATTTAATACAATGTGGAAGGGGGGGGTGAAGTACTGTTGTACATACTTTTCAGATCATACACTAAAGTTGAAAATCTAAAGCTCTTTTTTTTTCGAGATGGGTTAAAGATTGGCGCAAAGATTTACCTGAGCAGGTTTATTCCTCTGCCTCTACCTCCTCCTCCAGGGCCTGCCATGGGGCCGCCAAGCCGACGGATCTGACCCGGCCTGCAAGCACAGCAGACACCGAGGTTAACACAAAGGAAAGAATACAGTCTGACAAATGAGACTCACGTTAACATTATGCGTTTGTGTTGCTGCAGAACCGTTGTATTATTAAGCAAGACAAAGTGATGTGCCGCCCGGACGACGCCTCCTGCAGGGCCTCGACTCTGTTCATCTACCAGATTTAATGTTCCAATTTAATATTTAAAGAAGTTACTGATTTGGTTCATTTTTATTCGTTTGATGGGAATAAATTAGGATGGTAAAAACATATGTGCGACAAAAAACAAGAAGGCGGTGCTGTTTGCAGGTTAGCCGACCCACGCTAACTTAGCACGCGTCGACTGAGTACAGCTCTTCAGCTTCACTCCAGGAACTCGCTAAAAAACTAAATAACCAGTTAAGCTTTTTACCTTGATTCATTAGGATCACGTCCGGTCAGTTTACGAATATTATCGTCCACATGCTTCAAACTTTCCTTGGCTTTTTCTAGCTGGTCTTGCAAGCTCCGCACTGCCACCGCCATCTTGCTTCCAGTTAGCGCGAATCACGTGTTCGTCCTCTTCTTCTACGTCTAGACTCTTCTTCTTTTTCATCCTGTCTCTTTATCAACGCATCACCGCCACCCTCTGGTCGGGAATGGATAATGCTTACTAACGTGTATGTATTGGTTCTAAAATCGGGGGTGGGTGGTGTGTTTTTGTGTATCTGAAATAAATTTAATTTCCCAGCCTTAGAAGGGTCTTTAAAATCGATTAAACTAAATTCAGCTCGGCCTTCAACTGCAGGCAAGAAGCAGCGGATTATTCACCGTGATTATTAAGAGGGAACAAGTAGATGTCGCGCTAAACAACAGCAGCACGTTTAAGCTTGATCAGCTGTCGGTAGAATTTATTTAATGTTAATTTCTAGTATCAGCTGATGTTTGTTGGCGCCACAGCTGTAAAGCTGCTGGTCATGATATCGGTTTGGATATGTGGTAAGAGGGAAACATGAAGATGAAACCAGGAGATGTCCTTACTGAATCATCAGAGCTGAACAGGTGATGGAGAAACAGGTTTACATTTTAGGTGACATGAATGAGTTGAAGGGAAGAAATTAACTGTTTCTGAGAGACAAATAACACCAGGATCCATACTTTTCTTTCTTATTCTCATTTAAAATGTCTAACTTTTAATAAATATTTATCTGAATCTTACAACTAAAGTTTTCATCTGATGTAAAATGTATATAAATACATTATTGTATTCAGTAAATATTAAGTCTAGTATATACCCTAGTAAGTTATAGTATTCTTTCCTTTGGGAAGGTACCATCTGTGCAGTCTGCAATTCTGTTGAAGAAAGATGTTTAATCTATTTGATTACATGAGAAAAATAATAGATTTCTGTGCATTTGTTTGATACGTGCATTAAATTAAAATCAGTTTTGTCAATTAAGCATCTTGAAACAGAGGGTGGGGGAGTGGTTCCCTATTTTTTTTTTCTTTTCTTTTTTTGCTGGGAGTTGGCAACCCTATTAGTTAGGTATATGTAATTATAAATTAGGTTGTTTTATATTTTTTGCTAAAGACCGTTTAGAATACCAGAATAGGGAGGGTGGTGTAGGTTTAAGTTTATTATAAAGGCTTTATGGCTTTTCCTATAATACCATGGTGGGCCGGTCACTAGTCAAAATGCCCAGGCTGATTTTTTGTCCCAGTCCAGCCCTGCTGATCACATATCACAGTGTGTGCTATTTCAGCCAACAGTGCCCCTATATCTTCTCTGAAAGTCAACTAAATGAAAAGCGTAATATCTAATTTCATAAGAAGACACATGGTTCAGTGTTATAGCCTCTTACTTCTGTAGAAGACAATAAATTAAGACCCTTTCCAGGAGCTGAAAAGTGCTATATGTGAAATGTTGTAAGAAGGCACAAAATATCTGGGAATCCTCAAAAGTTACAAAGGAATTAAACCAGAAAAAATGTATCAAAACCTGCATGGAGCAAGAGGATTTACTTCTCAAGTTAGCATCAGCAGAATAAATTTAGACTTAAAACATCTGATTTTCTGTTTTTACTAAAGCTTCATCAGAGGTTTAAAAGATACAGACGATACTCTCGAGACTGGATTAAGGACAGGAATGAAGAAAGTGTTCTTTTATTTCACTCCTCCTGAGCACAGACACTCTTTCTTCTCCTGACAGCCAGATTCAGGGTGCCTGCCTGCCCCTTTTGATCTCTATCAGTAACTGAGGAAGCCGGCTCTGAGCTGTGAGCCCCGGATTGAAAATAAAACCCTTCTGAGTCCCGCTGTTGCAGCTCTTGCATATCAAAGTGGAAACCAAACATCAAACCGCAGCTGATTTCCTGGCTTTTAACAGTGTGTGCTACAATTCTGCTGAGGATTCTTTCATATCATTCTGCTACCATTCCAATAACACTGATGTCATCATGCATTTAATTACACAGCAGAGAGCCCAGCCTTCTAAAACCCACTCCTGACTGTTGGTGGGAAAAAAATGTGTTGTTGTTTCAGCTTAATTGTGAAACGCCACAATGATAATCTCCTAGTCTCATTATCCAGATGAGAAGGAGCTCTTTGTCGGAGTCCTACAGCATTAGTGCAAAAACAGTTATTCCTGTCCATTAATTAAAAAGCTTTTTAATTAACTTTACTGTTAGCAGACTGCTTTTTAGCTATTTGTGATGCATAATTGTACATTACAGTTGGGAAAGGCAACTCGTAAAACATTTATTCCAACATATTACAAAAACTGAATTATAGCTCCACTTTCTTAGCTTACAGTAGGGCCGTGTGGTCTTCTGCTGTAGTTCATATGCTTCACGGTTTAATGTGCTGTGCCTTCAGAGAGGCTCTTGTGCACGCGTGGGTTGTAAAATCATGTATATCACTTTTCTTTTACTTTCTGAATCTCGGTTTGAAGTTTAGCACGTTGTTTTGACCATGTCTACGTACCTACATGGGTTGAATTACATTCAGGTATGATACTAGTGTTTAAAGAGGTGTACCTAATGAAGTGGTAGGTGAGTGTATACTGACATGAGGGGCATTTTCTTGCCCGTTTCATTTCTGACATTGGCGTCTTCAAACTATGATTATAATTATTGTTGGAAGACATTTTTGAGCAGATAAAAAGCAAGTCCGTGGTGACAGGCTGATGTGAGATCAGTAAGGTGGAGGCAGGAGAGCAGGAGCAGAAGGATACTGAAATCATCACAGGGGAATATTTTAACATGTGAAATAATTTTTGGAGCAGGATTTTGTAGAAGAGCTAAAAAGGAGAGACACGTTTTTCTTATCCTTGTTATGTTTTACATCTCTGGGCTTCCACGGATCCATTTGCAAGTGCTTTATGCTGTTTACTCAAAGGAAGTTCCCGAGGTGCGCTGCAGGGACTTCCTCTGAGTAAACAAAGAAATGGCAAGATAACATTATGTTATATTGGTGTTCGGTGGGCAGGGACTTAACAAGAAAAGATGAGGAATTTTCTGGTTGGTTGGGGGTGGGGGGCAGTTTAACGTTTTATCTTTACATTTGGTTATTTCATCAAATTCTTCAGTGGCACTTTCTCACTTATCCGCCCGACTCAGCCACATCAGATAGATAACTCAGCTGAAGGGGTTTTTTGAATATTGCATTAAATGGGTGACCTGAAAAGAAAAGGCAAGACCACGTTGTCTTCTTCCATCATCTCAGGAATCTTTTCTGATGATTATGTCCATTGTAGGTGTGGAAATGGTTAATAACTGAGAAATGTCATATAAAATTAGGTGAGTTGAACCTATTTAAAAAAACACAACAACAAAACAAAACAAAAAAAAAACTCAACTGCTCCTAATGACCTTTGGGTTATTGTTTTTTTAGACTAACGGGTGTGGAGGTGTGAAAAAGGCTGGGGACCACTGGATTAAGAGACAATAGACTACTTAAAGACACAGGAAACCAGTGGGTCATATAATGTCCCTGCAGACTAATTGTGACTAAGTTAGTTTTGGGTCTACTTGACATTCATGCACAATCTGCAGCTATTGTTTGTTTCTTTGTGGTACTTCAAATCAGAATAACTATGGTTTGGTTTGATGATTGGAGTTTGCAGAACGACAGACGACTTCTTTCCAACGGCAGTTTTTTAATGGATTTAAGGAGAAAAAATAAATAAATAAATAAAGACAAACGAAGCAAGTGACTTTTTATTATTTTTATTCACTGACTAAAAGAAGAGAAGCATTCATTCCACAATAATTCAAATCAACATTCGGCAGGTTGACCCCTCAAGTGTATGCCATCTGTGAGTTCAGAGGTTTTACGTGGAGGTTTATAACGCGTCCTCCCTTTTCTTCACCACAGAGCCATGGATCAACACTGTTCAATGATAAAATCTGTTCTCTTACTTCCAGAGGACTCTTCCCCTGCAGACTAATCCAAAAAACAGCTGGGACAATTTCAAATATCACTTATGTGCCTTTTCTTGTGGACATTTAGGGTAAAACTCTGTTTTGTTTGGTCTTAAAAATCCACAAGCCATCCTTTTAATCACACCTTGGTCTGTTTGATATAGCTCAGGTGAGTTACAGAATTGACTCGCTTTTAAAGCTCTGTGCAGAACAGATTTGGAAGTTTTCATTTCTGAAATATGCTCTGTGGTACGTGAAGTCTATCCAGCTGTGTTCTGGGTTCAGTCTGGTTCCCTGCTTACAGAAAGGAGGTAATAACCCGGTGCTATGTGCTCACGTTAACCGACACAGTCGCACAGGAACGTTACGCTCAGAATATTCAACATTAACGATGGTAAAACCATTTCTGCAAAAAACACACAACAACAGAGCTTCTGATTTACAAAGTCTGCGTGATTTCAGAGTATACTTCATGTTCATAAATTGAACCCGGACATGTGTTGCATAAGAGTATACCACGGTAATGCATTGTTGATACCTATACAAATATGCACTGTGTGAGTTTAGAGATCTATATAGTTTATATTTCTTCCTCTATGGTTTTTCTAAAGATGCAGCCGGGTGCCGTCAGCACTGCTTGTGCCCCCTTTGTGGCCACTAGTAAGACTGCTGTTATTGCAAACTGTCCTGATTTTAAACAAATGCACAACATTCGTACCACGATAAAACTGGGGCCATCTAGCCAGTCTCACAGAGACCAAGAGTGAGCCCGCCGTCACCGCTGCTGTCGCTGGGCTGGCTGACCAGAATCAAAAAGATCTTAAAACTAAACGATAAGATTTCAGAAATCATCATAAGGCCAAGTATTGTCATTGCAAGTTCTTATTAGTTTACATCTTCGTTTCTATTGTATGACAGTGAGAAAAACCAAATATAAAAATAGGAGGAAAAGAAAAAAGAAAAAGAGGGTGAGTGTGGATTATATGCATTCCTCTTGCATAGTTGTATTGCTGGACTGGGCAGCAGGCCTGCCTGCCTGGCTGGCTAATTAGGTTTGGCTCTCCAGACTTGACAAGAACGACTTTGTTTACCAGCCAGAAACATCACAGCCACAGTAGCTGAGATCTAAATGGAGATAGTTGGCCGACACTGAGCATGAATATCTATCAGGTCCATGATACAGTCAGGCGCTGCGTGAATCTCGCCATGCACCAACGATACTGACAGAATTTGGCCAGGTTAATGCCATCAGTGCCATTTTGTTGTTTCGCCTCTACATCTACAGAGAAGCAAATAAATGATAACACCATTACTATCGCACCCAGGCTGACATCATCGTCATCATCATCAGCTGGCTGGAAAACTAAAAGCCGGAGTGTCCAAACTTCCTGTCAGTGCTAGTACATCTAGCCTCAAACACATGTACTTATCTCTGTTACAGGACTGATTTTATACCAGTGCAATGCACATCCAGTGTTTGTCTCCAAGTTACTGAAACACATCAGGAAGCTAATCAGATTTGTCACATTCCTGCATGCAGCCAGCCCTCTGTGAGCTCATTCAGTCCTGCATGTACTGGTAGTAGTCTGTGGTCAAAGCATTTAAATGAGAAAACAAACCTAAAAAGAAATACAACCTTGCTATGAGGAAACCCTGTCTCTTCATGTTAATCCACCAGAAACCCTGAACCAGCCCTGAATGTCTTTTAGGGAAGGCTTCAGGCCCAGAACCATCTTACTACCTCTTTTTCTTAAGCTATTTAAGTTAAGTTTCATTTTCCAGAACATTCTGAGAGTCAACATCACAAACCCTCGAGTCGGCATCGAGTCTAAGCAACGATCAAAGTGGAAATGAAACTTGTGATGAGTGTCTGCCTGTGGCTCTGAGCCCGCGTTTAGGCGGATGCAGATTTGACACAGTCTGCTGCTTTGGTACTAAAATAACACACACTCATGACCCTGTCCATGTCAAGGGAATTAGCAGTGGCTATCACAGAGGTTTCATACCCATCCCTCTGTATAACAGCCTTGATTGGACAGTATATTTACAGTTCTGCAAGCATGCCACCAAGGCCAACTTTCTCAGATGGAGTGCATTAGAGGCCAGCTCTGTGGGTTCATTTAGGGGCCACGTGAGCCCAGTTATCTTCAAGGATTTCTCTGAATGCACATAACAGCACAAGAAAAAAATAAAATAAAAAGAAGCTAAATAATAATTTAAAAAAAAGAAGTTAAAGTATAAAATGGTCAAAAGGGCTGCGGCCACTTGAACGTGCAGTAAGTGCTGGTAATGGTCTCCTGAATAACTGACATCCCATCATCATCATCCTCCAGAGCCTTCAAACCTGTCATTTTTAATGGCAGGACTCATTAAAAATAAGGCTCTGCTAGCTTTGTGTCAGTCAAACAAACTCCGTCTGCATATGTTATAAAAATCAGCCCAGCACAGGCTCCTGTGCATCCAAAGTGAACATGCATCTGTGTCCTTAACATGCAGTCCTGTTTTTCACCTGCCAGACTGACTCAACATGTGAAACCACCTGATTCCACAGCCCTCTTTTTTTAGCACTGTGATAGTCAAGTTGCTTTTGTCCCCCCGCCCCTCTGTCCTTTGTGACTTTGTGTACCGGACACAATATGGCCTCAGAATGCTGAAGCATGGCATCGCAGAAACACACATTAGAAACTCAATTTACCTCCTGAAATGAACAACACCCTTCATAACCATTTCTAAGTGTTATCACACCTCCACTCTGCTCAGACCAGCTGCTAATCTGGTGTGACTCGTCAGTTCTAGATGCATCTCTGATCTCTTCACACACAGACCATTCAAAGTAAAAAATATATAGTTTTTCTGTAGATAGAGTAATCTTCTTGCAGACCTTGCAGCAGTAAACTGTTTGCTTGTCAGACGGCCTGAGCGACGCCTGTGTGGAATGTCCTGTTCCTAGAAGATCTCTAGCAGCAAATCACTTTATAGCTCAGGACTAAACACTTCCCCTCAAACTCGACCTTGGGTACAGGCTTACTGGCCAAACACCACAACACATGAGACACATGGGCCTTTGTCCTCACTCTGCTATCTTTCAGGGTGTAACTCCTCCTGGAAGCATCTGCGAGAGTGTTTAGTCCCTGACTTTACTGAGATTGAACCTTCTTAGTTTTACATTCATTTGTTCCTCACAGTGAAACAGACGATGGACAGGGAAGAGAAAGGAGGAAAACTCCAGATCACTCTGCTTAAGCCTCTGTAGGAGTGTCCTGCACTGGACCGGACTTTAAGCAACATGCACTGTAGACCCTGAGTGCCGTTTCGAGGTAACACTGTACAAGATGTGCAGCAACGCGGATCCAATAATGCCTTAAAACCCATATTCTTGTGTTTCTAAACACAGGGCACAGTCAATGACCAGACGGGAAGCCTTTTGCTCTCAGGTCTGGATTCACTCCAACCACATGGCGAGACTGTTGACATTTTATCACGTCCACAGTATGGTCCAAAGTGTAAGAAGGGCAGAGTTTGACACCAAACAGACTATTAATAGTCAGTGGAATAAACATAGGAAAAAAGGAGTGGAGAAATATCAGAATAGTAGGAGCTTTAAAGGAGAAAACAATACTGGACCAGCCTCCAGTCAGTGTGTGTCTTTGTGGGCACTTCAGATGGACTTGTGTCTGGGTTAAGTTTGTTCCTCTGTGGTCTTTGGCAGCTAAGAACACATCAAGGGTGGAGAACAGATCCAGTGACTCCTAATATTCTTTCAGCTTCAGGCCTGAGGTTTCCATCGTCCTCCTCCTTTTCCAAAAACCGATTGAACCCTGAGAACGAATGATTTCTGTTCCTGTTTCCCGCTGCAGAAGAAGTGATAAGACTACACTGGTGAACACGAGCAAGCCTCCCCCTCTCCCCTACAAATACAAATACACACAGGCATGCATACATCGCATGGGACTGCACAGCCAAAAACATCTTATTTATATATTTCTACTGCATACAAGTGAAAAGCTGAGCAGAAAAATGTAGGCAGGATCCGAGAGGAATCAAAACACGACGGCTGCTGAAACCTTCATCACTGCAGCTTTTAACCCTTAAAAACTGAACTAATAATGACAACACCTAACAAAGCCAATATTTTGCTGACAGGCAAGGTTTGAAAAGCAGTGAGACTTCAGAGGCTTTCAGGCACAAGATGGCTCAATATTCAGCTATTGGCCACAATGCTGGACTGGTTGCACTTCTGTTTGACCTCTTGTCTCCTTGGAAGGATAAACCAGGATTTCTCTACACGTGCCTTCACTAAAATAGAGTTTTTTCCATTTCTAGTTTTGTGGCGTAAGTATTTCAGCAAGCTAACAAATCTGAACTGTAATTCTGATTTTCTGAGCTTAATCTCTGGTAAAAACACCATTCCTTCCTTTAATTTTGGCAGATAAACAGCCAAATCTAAGTTCTAGCATGAAGCCAATAAAATCTAAAGACTTGTGAAGACAAGAAAGTGCTGATGAAATGAGAGTGGAACAGCTTCTTAAAAAAATCTACTTGCTTATTTGAGGTGACCATTTACTTTGACATTACATTCTACTAAACACTGCCGTGATTTTTACACCTCTTACCTGTCTGACATCTACTAACAATACAAAGCTGTAACAGCTCTAACATCTCTCACATAAAAGAGCTTTTAAAAAGAAGAAAGAAGGAGGAGCATGGAGGAAAATGAGATTAAAAAACCAACACGTTTTGGTCTGAATGTGTGATGTTGGTACGTTTCCCCTCTGAGTGTACAGAGCTATTTACAGCCACAAACAGCCTTTAAAAGAAACTCTTGGTACCAAAGTGCATTTATCCTGAGATATGAACCAAGGACTACAGAGATTATCATGGCTAAACCACCAAGGTCCCCTTAAACAGACAAGCAAACATTTGGTATCCGGGGCCAGTCGCTGCGATTAATTCATTCTGAAACTAACAAAGTGCTGGCACACTGGTTCCATATCAGTCCATGGGGAAGAGAATAAAATCACTAAGGTCAACACTGTAAACTATAGACCCTGATATGGACCTTTACAGTGTGCAGTGCCATTGTCCTCGACCTTTACAAATCCATGCCTGAGCTGAAGCCATTTGGGTGGGCAGCTTTTCTGACAGTGGCTCGTTTACGCACGAAAGTTGGGTACATTTAAGTCTAACCCAACTTCCATTTTTCCTGTTAAAACCTCAACTCAGCTCAGAAAACTCCAATAGGACCTCATAGCCACTGAGCAGTCACAACACTGTAGGATCACACTGCTATACTGAGCCCAGTAATCAACTGCTGGTGCTCGTGTCTATCTGGAGTCATTTGGTCTATGATGCCTCGCTTTAGCTGTTAACATTCATTTCATGTATTAAAGTGATCGCATTCACTTGAAAGCAGACAAGTAAAGACACTGACTTAATCAAAGTCATGCAATTGTGAATGAATGAGGACAAGCTCAGCCAGACCCACAGTGCCAAAGCATTTCACCTCAGATGACCGACCATCAGTTCAAACATTAATTGGGCCCAGCAGGTCCCCCATTGACAGCATAGATTCATTTGAACCACCCCACAGACTCTCAGTCCCTCACATCTACTGAAGATATAAGACACGTGCAGCAAGCAGCATGGTTGTGCCATTCTTTAGTCTTTATCAACCATAATCTTTGAAAACAAATGTATGATTAGGTTTGCTGACCCCTCCGACTGAGGGTCTATCGGATGGCAAGATAAACAACAACATCAATAACAACAACTGTAGCCAGAAAACAAGGGGCTGTTTCAAAAGGCAACTGTGACTCAAGAAGAAATAATCCAAAGAAAATAAAATAAAAACAAAACTTCTACTCACATTAACTGATTGTTTCACACAAGCTACACAACATTGCCACCACTGCTGGTCGTAGAGACATTAAAAGCCTACCTGAGACTGACAGAAGCAGCTTTCGTCACATGACCCGAAACCTTACTGCGCTGCTGCATTGAAGGAGGAAGAGGAAGAAGGGGAAAAAAAAAAAAAAAAAAAAAAAAAGCGCAGTCTTGGCTGTCAGTGAAACCTACAATGTTAAAACTCAGCTATTCAGCAAGAGTAAGCCTTCAATGGCTGGCCAACAGCGTCAGAAATGAATTAAGTTACATTCCCCCCCTCCTTGCTCTCAATCATGATTTGTTCCCCCTCAAAAAGAAAGAAGAGCTCTTCCTACCAACAGTACTGCTGCCATGACCTGTGTGATAGCTGCTCCTGCAGAATACTGCTGCTGTTCTAACATGGCCTCACCAAGAGTTTGGAAGCTGTTACAAAAGAGATTACTTAAATCACAAATATACATATGGCATTAAGAAACAAAACTCCATTTTCTCTTAAAAAAAATATGAAGGACTACTTGAAGATGTTTCTGACCTCAGAGCCCTCCAGCGTCATGATTTTTGACTGTGTCATGCGTCCCTTCTGCGTTCTTACAAACAACTGGAAGGCTCTGAAATCAGAAAGGCAGAGATATTCATCCTGAAAGTAGAAAAAGATTTTCTAGTTGTCGTTTTGTGATGAGCTGAATTTTGTAGTTTGGCCCTGAAAGTGAGTCAGAATACGGGGCTTCCCCATTTAGCTGACGCTGAGGTTTCCCTAGAAAGTCAACAAGTGAGCAGGGTGCAAAGTGTGTTGGCGACAAGCATGTAGCAATATTCTCCTCAACACCATCGGTAAGGATCTCAAAACCCCTAAACTATTTTGGCTTTGAGTCGCCCCCCCCTCAATAATTATCAGTCATGGCGATGACACGGCTGTTACATTAAAACTCACTAGCAGCAGCCACAGCCATTTCACAGTGGCGTTTCCCACCCGGCTGGCAAGGCTCTCGAACTAGTGGACAAGTGGACGAGATGCTCTTTCAGAGCGACAGAAGAAGCAGCTATGGTTGTGTTACCCAGGAAGTTACTAATCAGTAAGTTTACAGACTCCAGACAGATGGACACAGAGCAATGGTTTGTTAAAAAGATTAAAAAAAGAAAACGAGAAAGAAAAGAACTAAAGCTAATAGCTTGTGTCTGAACACACAACCCTTCTTAAATCCCTACAGTTCATCACTCAACCCGCCTGCCTGTCCTGTTCTAGCAGTGAGCAGGATAATATATCTGTATTTAAATACACACAAAGCCAATACAGGCAAGGGAACCACCACGCGGGAAGAAGGAAAAAGAAACCCCAACTGGGTTATACAAAGAGCAAGGAGGGATGGAAACAGTCAAATTAAAAAACAAAGGAAAACAAAACAAATCAAAAGGTACATTACACAGATGCTCCAGAGGTTATTAAGGTGAAGGAAAGAGCTCTGAATACTTGTGGGCAAGACCAGACCAGACTGAGCTGAGCGGGCGCTGGAAGCCGCACGCTGACCCACAAACTAAAACCTGTGAAGTCCTGCCAGCTGTCAGATCTCTGTGTGATATTCAAACCGAATGCTTTTCAGATTGTAATTAGCAATCCAGTTTTAAGTGAATACTCCTATCTGCAATATACATATATTTAAAACATCAGAAGCTGAATCCATTTTTCAAGCGACTGGCCAACTGGATAATAAGAGCAGCAAAGCAAGACGACGTTGAAAAATGGTCAGACTTAATTATGGAAAAAAAATTAAAAACAATCAGCTCACGTCAGTTCACATAATTTATAGACTATTCTTAAGCTCCACTTTAGATTTCTCGTTGGGCCTTGCACTCTGTTGGTCTGGTCTGGTCTTGACACAGTTTAGGCTGTGATGTCTTGGGTTTGCCATCCTCTGTCTACATGCCCATGCTGAAGGCGCGCAGCTCATGATGGAAGTGCTGGGTGGGTTCGGACAAAAACACGCTGGAATCCAGGCAAGGCTGCCAGACACGGCCGAGGCCCAGAGAAACCTCCTTGACCAGGTTGTGGACTGGGTCGCCCTCTACGCACACCGACTGGTCTGGATCAAAGTCGATGCTCTCCTCGGAGACGGTCAGGACACGGAGACTGGAGCCTCGCAGTCGGGAGATGGCCACCAAGTTATGGGACCACACAGTGTAACCTAAATGGATTCAGGCACTAATCATTCAGATTTCAAAGCTAATAATGAACATGTTTTGCAGATTTATACTCGAAACAAACCATAACAACTTCTTTTTAATACGGCCTACAGGAAGGCAAGACTGCCAATGAACTCTGCAGTTACTTTACTGCTGGCTTCCTTCAAGCTACATTAGCTCTCCTGCTAGCAGCCAGTGCACTGCTGCCGATGCGTAGTGTAGTAAGCATACCACTGAATTAAATAATAGTCTGTAGACTGGCTTTTATAAAAAAATAAAAAAAAATAAAAATAATAATTATTCAGCTTTTTCCAGGGATGCAATCTAAAAATATTGGACTGGTGTGTCCACAGTCACAACAGTAAGTCCACAGCTTGCTGCACTGTTTAGAAAACAGTCACTACAGGCCTGTTTTGTATGGAATTATTACCACTAGCCACACAGATCTGACCAACTACAGCTCACATTCTATCAAAGAAACAAACTGAACTCACCATGTATCACGAGTACAGCCAGCTGAGTACATCTCCATGTCAAGAGGACCAAAGGGTCTTCGTTACGATTGATGCTGAGGTCAGGGAAGTCAGGGCCATCCCTCAGGAGAAGGAAGTGAGTGAGCGTTTTGTTGTACTGCTGGGAGATGAGCTCCAGTGTGGCATCGGTCACCGGCATGCTGTAACTGTCGAGGTGAAGTCGCTCGAGGGGAAGGCTCGGCTTTAGGACCCTGAGGAGCTCAGAGCTGTCGACCTCCAGGGCCATGACGTACACTCGCAGGTTGGCGCTTACACGAACCTGGGGAAGACCAGGTAAACTTACTGATATGCTACGATTTACTAAATACACAGAGCCTCAATTCAGCATGAAATAAAAGCCACAATACAGAATCACAGCAGTACCAGTGCCTTCCAGTTATCCTCTGTAGCAGTCCCTTCTAATGATTTAAACTCCAGGGTGGCCCCGTTGAGCAGCAGGGAGAGGCGATGAAGTGGAGTTCGCCGTGGAGATGCCAGCAAACCACAAAGCTCAGAAGTAAAGTCAGTAAAATCGAGAGCCAGAGAATGAAGGTTAGAGAGGCGATCCAACTCAGATGGGGAGACGAGGGGCCCTGAGGGAAATTCAGAGGAAAACTGTCAGTTATTTGTCATTACTGTCATATAATGTTTACAAACTATATGATGTAACAGACATACCAAGCTGATGGTCCAGTAAACTTAGGTGCTGTAGGGTCTCAGCTGAAGGATTGGACAGGCAGGATAAAGAACAGGAAGTCACCAGGCCCAGCATGAAGCTACAAGACAGCCACCTCAGCTGCCTGCTGTTGGAGAGGACCTCCATAAACAACTGTTGGATTCTATTGAGAGACAAAGAAAGATCATTTAAAAAACCAGAATGACTACAGCTGCCGTCAAATCTGGTTTAAAAAACAAAACAATCCCCAATCATCAGGGTATATACACTTTCAAAATGTGCCGACTTTATGTGTTTAAATGTAAGCCTAAAATGGATCTATTGTAATGATGTCCAAACAATTTCGACACACACACACACACACACACACACACGGAGCTATGCTCAGCAACTTGGTGCATTTCACTCAGTGTTTTATGGCCAATTGTGTCTACAACACAAACCACAGAGCACAGAAGCTACACTGAATGCACTGAAATCTCATTTTTATTTAAACATCACTTACTGAGCTACTGCTCAGCTGCAAAACAAATCCACAACAACTGCTGTGAATGAGACAAAAAGCTATCAAGGCAGGCAGCGATGTGTATGTTATTCTGAAAAGCCAGTAGTCCATGTACTCTGTAAGTTAAACTGACATTAAAAACACCTGATACAAACCGGCCAACTACGAAACTCTTTGCCAGTTAAGTGAAGGCTATTGATCATACTGTTACAGTGGATCACTCTGCTGAGGAATCTGGGATCCTTGCATTCATGTGGATGTTACTGGACATTAGTAAAAACTGCAGCTGGACAATACGCTCTGGACCTCAAGAAACAAAAACAAGGCACCGTCCTCATCCTCTAAATACCCTAAGAAATCCCATGTACATGCCCCAAAGAGTGAGAGCTGTCTGGGAGGCATAATGGACACAAAGACTGTATTAAAAAAAACGAGGTTGTGTGACCTTCTTCATAGTCCACTTCTCATCATTGAGACAGGGAGTGGATCTACATGTACCTATCAGAGCATGGCTATCCATCGTCCACCATAATGTGTGTCCCAAATACAAAAACACTCCGAGCATAATGGGAAATAAATAAGAAATAGCAGCAGGAGGGCCGAACTCAAACGCAATGACTAATTTAGGCTGCCGCAATTAATAAACACAAATGGACAGAACATATAAAACTGGATTCAAGTCATAACATTTTCTGTCTTTTTACTTTAACCTATATATCAATCACTGACTGGCTCAGCTCCCCGTGCTGGGCCACCTCTCAATGACCATCCAGGTGGAAAAGTTATATTATCCTCAGAATTGTTATGCAGGGGGAAACTATATAATAAAGCCAGGAGCTTTTCTTTCAAGCTGTAAATATGTTTCTTAAAGCTGTAAAGTTGGCCATTTAAAAATGGAGTCTATTGGGACTGATTTGCTTTTGGAGCCAGCCTCAAGTGGCCAGCATTTTTGGCACTTCCGCATTGGTTTAATTCATTTGCTGTCTGCTCAGTGCAGAGGTGTGTGCATACATTCAGATTTGATGGGAATCAAAATTTTCCACCAGGGTCGATATACGTAGACGTTGGAAACTGGGTTATGTAAATGACCACTATTTAAAGCCCTCAGTCTCTTAAACACCAACAACACACAAAAACAAACGCTCCTTTTTCAGAGAGTCAATGCTTTCTAATAACACTCAGTTTTCTAGGCAGAAACCAGACACACACTTTGAGTGTTTGACGTGGACAAAGACTGTCCTGTGATGAAAAACTGTCTTTTCTTAATTTTGTAAATTAATTGCCCTTTAGAGACACCAAACACCGCACACTTTCCATTACAACAAGATGCAGCAGTTTTGGAAATATTACTCATTCACACCCACATGCAGCTTTAATTATCACATTTGTCAGTCATTTCAGTGAAACCTGTTTTCATGCTTCGATGTTGTGACTTACTCATTGATCTTTTTGTCCCCCTGGTGGATTAGATGCAGGTGAGAGCTGTCTAGTAGTCCCTCTTGCTGGAGAATGAAGGTGTCTCCATACAGACTCAGCTTCTGCAGATTTCTGGATAGACAAAGACACGTACAGTTAGAAAAAAAATTTGCAGTTATTACTAGAACACCTGTATCAACAGCAGCAAGTCAGATGAGTCATCGATCCAAACAACTTAAAAAAAGGTTTCACCTGTTAAACAAACTGCAGCCATTTTGTTCAGTGTAATTTAGTCTTCACTTCTCCTGAGCTGCTTTCTATCCCGCACAGAATTATGGCTGCCCTGCACTTTCCCGCAGTGCTGTTGAAAGCCCTTTATATCCTGGCACCCAAAATAGATTGGCAAAGATCAAGCAGCAGTGTATACGCCAAAGTTGATTCTTTCGAACACTGATGCAGTCAATGTAAGCATAGTGGTCACAATGCAGCCAATTACCTTGTTTCAAACAGACGATCTACACCTCTTTTGATAGTAATGTTTGGAAGATCACCAACATAAACATGGTGAAAAGCAGAAAGGACGAATTTCTTTATAGGACCGGTTACAAATATAAGAGTGAAGGGCAGGTTTATCGGCAAATACGATGACATTTTCTTTCACATCAGTGTTGTTTTGGCTAAATGAACCAACAGGATTAAGAGGCAATAGATTTATTCTTGTTATAAACGTATTGGAAAATTTACATTTTAACATTTTAAGCCATTTTATCACTTCAGTTTAATTTGGTCAGACATAAGTTACAATCAAATAACTGCAAATGACAATAACATGTATATGAATATCTTAAGAAATTAGTTAACAATTATTTTTACTGTTTTCATAATGATTGTGCTTAAAGTCAGTATCCCTATGAATGATGATGACGACCTTTAAATAGTCCAACAGTACAACGATACAAGATACCAACAGCCATTACATTATAAACAAATATGAACCTTATCTGGGTGATGTGCAGTCTTCAAATAATAGTCAAACAGGTTCCATTAACCCAGAATTTCATAATTAGTGCATCCCTACAATCAACACTTCGCAAAGTGCCATCATTTATTGAAAACAGTTCCTGTTGTAGGCCATTTTCCCAACATTTTTAAATGTCTGAATTAGCCAACTCAATGCTGATGGGAACATATCCCCTGCATAAGTGTCGCACATGCACCAGTGCAACCACAAGGGTTTCATACAGCCGCACATGGCACAGGCGTACCTGCGAGGTGCAGCGCATGTTACGTTTGATATACCCACTTCCTGTGTATCAGCTGAGAGTTCAGGTTTATGGGCTCATGCGCAGCTACTTAGTGCCCTTAGAAAGAAACAACAACTTGTCTGTTCTCATTATTTGGAACATACGTCAGTGCTGGTGGAGCTGGCTCAGTGCACTAAATGAAAGGAACAACCCCCCCCCCCCAAAAAAAACCCCAAACAAACAAACAAAAAAAAAAAAAACCCACCAGGCTTCATTACCCAATAGCGAGCTCTGAAGTTAGAGGTTGCAGTCCTGATCTTTTCAAAGCTACCATGCACAAAACAGACCATGGTTCTTAGATTCTCATAATGCTTTATCACCATGATGAGATCAGTGGAACAAGTTCATCCATTTATTTCAGTTCTGCTTTCCCCACCAAGCCCACTTTCACAATTCTACATCTGGATGAACCTAAATTTGTCACATTTTAAAAGTGTGTTTGAATATATCAGGTGTCTGGAAGTGGATTACCACAGATAGATCATTATTGGTGTCTATATGTTGCCTAATACACACACAGATAGTCAGTGAAAGTGTTGTGTAGGAAGTGGGAGAACATCCTTCCTCTGCTGCTGAAGCTTATACAAACAACAGCCTGTTACTGAACTGAAACGTTATCAGTTAAAAGACAGCATTGGCACCAAATGCAACTTTCTGGATCTAGCTAGTAAAGCTGTACACCAGCAGGGAAGTGGGAAAGGGTTTAAGTTGTCCTTAAACTGAAACAACTTTAAAACAAACAACAAAATAATGTCAAATATTTCAACCCCTTTAGTAGAATTAAGACAAAGCAATCAGTTTTGAATGCCAGCATCACAAAACACTGTAAAGAAGACGGGAGAAGGTGGAAAAAGGTGTGATATGGCTGCACCAATGAAATCAGAAGCGTTAACAGTGTCAAATTTTGACAGAGTAGGAGAAATTATCCTTTGTGTGTGTGAGAGAGAATATAAGTGATCACGTCCTACAAACGGACAACAGGCTAAGTACATCCACACACTGTATGTGTGTGTGTGTGTGTGTTTTTATGTCAGTGCTGATATCAGCAAGTCACAGCCAACAAAGCCTTCTAGCCTCCACCAGTGCTGCATTGTACCTGCTGCTATGGAGAGACCATAATGAGAAGTGTAAAATAGGACAGGTGACAAAAGGCATGCAGATGCCTCGCACATGCACTACCATTTAATTTATACATGCAAAGGTGCCCTTAATAAACCATATACATAACGCTTGCTGCCACTGCAAAGACCTGGCATGATTACGTAACTCCTAATGCCAGGGTTTGTTTATAGCTAACTGAGCTAGCCAGTTGCTAGCTCACTGCGACGCACCTAAACCCGAGAAATTTAAAAAACAAAACAAAACAGGGCGAACATGTCAAGCGAATTTTTCACTCCAATTAAAAATATCAAAGCAGACATTTCCAGAGGTTATTTTCTAGTATTACCTATTGTTTCGGATGCTGGTGAACACACATAACACCTGGTCCAAGTAGGTGGCCACGGCGTCCCTCCATCGCTCCTTGTGCTGCGGGTCGCTATCGGGACCCGGAGGCTGGTCCATTCTGGCGGACGACGGGTCGCTGTTCTGATGGCTAAGGTTTCCTTCCACCGGTGCGAGCTCTAGCTGCAACTCTCGCACAAAAGAGCCAAACTTTCGCATAAGGAACTCAAGCTTCGGGGTTTCGTCGGAGCTGGAGCATCCACCGCCACCTATTCGCAGTTTGAGCTCGGTCCACAGCGCGGGGTAGAACAGACACTCCCTCCAGCGAGAGCACACAGCCGAGGCCCGGAGCTTGTCTCGGTCGGACAGAAAGGAGAATATGTGGACAATAAGCTCGCCGGGCAAAGCCATGGCTCCGACACCCCCGCACAGAGCCATGGCGAGCTAAAAACGGCAAAAGCTGCTGTCGAAAAACCAACCAAACGTAAACGAAATGTCACAACCGTTTATTAAAGCGACGAGGTAGCAGCTGCGAATATCAGCGACGTTTCTTCCTCTCGGTGAAAACAAACCGTTTTCAGCTTTGCCTTCAATACTACTGGAACGTACCACTCCACCGAATTACACGGGGACGGAAACAATCCCCACAAACCTTATCAAAACATCCATCGCAGGTATTCCTTTTTTATTTTCTAACACTAATATTTTATTCTACCATGCTGATGACTTAGTGGTATTTTCATCAGATTTGGGGTAACCCGTGGCCGCATCGATACCTTGTCACTTGAATGGTTTCATCCGAAGGTGCTGTTATTTTTGCCATACTGACGTGCTCCGTTAGAGGGCAGTGTTTCTCGGCTGGAAAAAACCCGAGCCTCCACATGATCTTTATTTTGGAGTAAGTTTCCAGCACGACACACCCCCTCCAGTTCATGCCACACTCAAAAAAAAGAAAGAAAAAAAATTACAAGGACAAATGCATGGTATGAAAATAAGTTGCAGAGCATATTTTTAACCAATGAACTACATCCAATGTGAAAAGTCTGGAAACAAAAACTGAATGGTAATGGGAGTTTTATTTTTTTTAATGTCATTATAGAAGACAAAAAAAATGATATAACTGTTAATATACTCCTACTGTAATGTACGTAAACTCTAAAGTCCCTGAAAAAAGATGAAATGTGTTTAGACATACTAACTGGAAAGGTTTTCTTGAAGACGTTTCACCTCCCATCCGAGAAGCTTCTTCAGTTCTAAGAGCAATTGGTGGAGAGTCCCAGATTTTTTTCCTATTAATTTTCTTTTGCCTTTGCTTTGTTTAATTTGGTTATTTTGTGTTCAGTTTCCGGATATGCCTTAGCCTTATCGGGTAAGGTAGTTATTTGCAGTCATTTGATAAGTTAAAACCTCTTTGTGACTGTCTATTTTACCTTTGATGAAATTTTTATAACCATAAGGAATGATTGTTTAACTTAAACATAGTGACACCAGTGTGTAAAGTGTAAAAGGTTAAAAAAAAAGCAATTCATCATGCCACGATCTAAAGAAACTCAAGAACAGATGAGAAACAAAGTAAGTGACATCTATCTAAAGGCTTACAAAGCCATTTTTAAGGCTTTGGGTCTCCAGCGAACCACAGTGAGCACTATTATCCACAAATGGAACCATCTGGTTTTTCCTTGGCTGTGCGTTTGGGATCATTACTTTGCTATAACGTCCACACTCATTTCATCTGCATCATCCTTGTAGATGGAAGCAGATTTTTTATCAAGAATGTCTCTGTATATTTTTCCATCCATCCTTCCTTCTATTATGTGACAGCCCAGCTCCATGATGTTGCCATGGTGTGTTTGGGCTTTAAAATCTCCGATGTGATTGCAATTTTTGAGGGTTCAGTGAGCAGCATGGTCATTCAGTTTCTTTTATCAACAGAATATACAACAGCCAGGTGACTCGGCACAGCACCACTGAGCCAAATCCTCCTTAAGACTTTAAATCACAATACTGCCACTGGTCTGGTCTTTAATCACAATCTCTGATTTCTTGACTGGGGATTCTTGGAGAAGATGACGTGTGAAGAGAAAACAAATGAAAAGGTTTAGCAGTAAAACAGCAAAAGGGCGATCTGTTCTTTTTTACAGTTCTCTGTTTCATCTCAAATGACTTACATTAAATGTAGTAATTGGCATCAATGTAATCTTCAGTAATTTTATCAGAAGTAGGAAGGCTTTCTTCTTTAAGGGAATATTTACTTTATGCCACCATATGTATCCCCATAAATTCATACACATTTCAGCAGAAAATAATTCTGATCATTTATCAGTACATATCCATATTTTTCTATCTATAAAAAGAAAGCTGACAGTTGTGAGACTTCGTCAGAGGTGTAAGCATCGCAGCAGATACCTTTGTGTCAAAGTAACTCAGGATAAAATACAGAAAAACATGAAGGAGATGTTCCTGGCCTAGGTTTTTATAGCAGATAACATTAAAAATATCCTGCAGTACATCAAAAAACTGAAGAAAACCACCATCACCATATGAACATTATGCAGCTGAAGTGAAGCAGAGCAAAGCAAAACCTGCAGTTTTAGAATCTAGCGCAAAAAAGATGTAAATACAGAGCGCGGACCCCACACATCAGAATCAGTGAGCTGTCGGCTTTCAGCCCCGACCGCGTTTCCGTGTACGTGCTGTCGGGTGAGAAAGCCGACATCTCACAGATTCTGATGCGTTGGGTCTGCGCTCTGTGTCTACATCTTTGTGCAGAACCCGTGTACCTGCTCTCATTTACTGTTTTAGCTGTTTGGTGGTTGTCGAAATTTTGTGAGGTTTAACCTGAGATTCTGGTGTTTCGGGCAACAAATTTATATTTAAAAATCGATTCAGGATTTTAATGAATCGATATCACGTTATCCAAGCTAGAATCGATTTTAATCATAACCCACCCCTAATAGACAGACTGTTCCTCCTGAATCAGTCTTAGTAGGTAATGTTAAAAATAATTTTATCATTCCAGTGTTTTCAGTGTGGGAGAAAGTACTCAGGGCCTTCAAGTTAAACACTATGAAAGGCAGAAACAAGTTTAATATTCAGAAACCTAAAGTATGTATCAGCAGCAGAATGTACCTAAAAATAAATGTCCATATTTTAGTTATATGAAACTTTGAGTATTTTGGATTAGCAGTACTGCTTTGTTTGTTGTATCATATTGCTGTAATTGTTTATATGCTCTATATATTTTGAGGTAAGTTTATCTATAGTGTTACATGATATTCTATAAGGATGTTATGTGTTTGTATACTTTCTGCCCAGTTTGACCCATTTAGCAGAAGTCAGCCTGTTTAAGGCTCTGATATCTATTCTGTATGACTTAAAGCAGTTATGACATGGTATGATTTTCTCACCCAATAAAGGAATATTTAATATATCAGTCTACTTTTCATTCTATCAGAAACAGTTATCACAGCTCGTAAATTTTCTTTTTACACATATATGTAAGCATTGAGCCAAATTTAGTAATGCCAACATATTAAAAGAACAATATTTGTCTCTTATATATATACACTGAAAAAGATACTTGTCTTTGAGTGAACATTTAAGGTGATAGGAAATAAAAATAACAACTTGAATCTTTACTGAAGCTCAGTATTTGACACAGAGTTCAAGTTACATCATTTTCCAAAGAGGTTCCTGCTTTATCTACAGCGTGAGTGTCGTCACGGTCTTTCTTGTCTATTGGAGTTCTGGGCTCCTCATTGAATCTCAGGTTTTTAGGGAGGTCAACTTGAATAATCGTGACATTCTTGGTATTATTGACATTAATATTATTATTATATCAGAGGAATGTTGTACTATATTGTTTACGCTGTCTGTTGTTTTCTGTGAAATAGCAGCTGGCACTTCCATGTTGGGGTCAACTGTGTTAGAGGTCTGTGTAAGTTCAGGAGATGTCTGTCTCCTTTGAGGTCACTGCTTTTATGCTATTTTCTGTGATGTTGAACATTTCCATTGTTTTCTTCTGAGTGTCGTCACGGTCTTTTTTGTCTGTTGGAGTTCAGCGGTGATCGACCTTTTGGCTTTGCCTTAACCACTTTCCCCTTTTTCCTAGGCACTGGTGGTAGTGCTTTACCTTGAGGCAGTGTCAGCAACTGGTACAGGGGTTTTGCCACTTTTGAAAAGTTTGGGATGTAGCGGAGCATGGTAGTTTATTTCTGAGAGCTTGTACAGGAGCTATTTCTGCTGGGTCCATGATATAACCCTCTTCGGACACCATCCGACCCAGGAAACATACCTTTCTCTTGAAAATGTCACATTTCTGTGGGCTGAGTTTGACACCATGGTTTTGGTATCTCTGTCCAATTTAACTGGAGGGTCCCACTGAGGTGGCTTATGGCTGGAGGAGGGTGTGTTTATAACCTCATTCACCTGTATAGGAGGTTGTGAAGAAATCTGCTCCACCAAGTCTTGTGTCTTTTCAGGGGTAATGGAGTACACTGCTTTTATTTCTTCCAGATGTACTAGAACAGTGTGAGGAATTAAGTTGACATTCCGCTTGTTGGTATAAGCAATCGCGACTGGGATGTACACTGACCTGCCCTCCGTTATTGTGACCAGTCCCTCTTGAATGACAAGACCCTCAGGCAACTGTGATGGTTCATTTGGGACAAACAACAGACTCTGTCCTGAAAACTGGGCTCCAATGTGTGCACGGACATATGTGGTAGTAATCTGTTCAGCAGCCAGACATAGTCCCCTCTTTCCTGCTGGTAGTTTGCCCACACTTTGGCTTTGGTCTGGTGACTGCAATAGTTTTAGCACTGATTTAGCAGTGTTTACTAACACTGACAGGATCTGGCTGATTTTTCGAACGTTTGCTTGCCCCATTTACCCACAACTTCCTCTATTGCATTAAATCCAATAATGGGCAGTTGTGCGACACTGGGGTCACTGCAAACAAGCATTGGAACTAGAAGACCATTTTCAGGGTTACAGTCCAAAAAGAATTCTGTCTCTATCCACCCATCACATGGGATTTCACCACCATTAGCCGCTAAAACTACTAGAGTTTCTGTTCTCAAAAGCTCAGCAAGTGGCCTGAGAGTGCTGTGTGGTAGGTGCTGTTTTCACCACTCATTGCTAATAAGACTCGAAAATAAGAACATAAAAGCAACAAATCTCAGTAAAAGAACAGTAAAAAACAAAAGTCTCACTGTCTGTGTCTGCAGAGCATCAAACCTGAGAATCCTTAAAGAGCTACATCGGCATCCGCAAGAAGCTGAAGGCTCCAACTAGGTAAACCACACACACACACACACACACACACACACACACACACACACACACACACACACACACACACACACACACACACACACACACACGTCTCGTTTGCTATCCTTGTGGGGACATCCCATTGACATAATGCTTTCCCTAGCTGCTTACCCTAACCATCAAAAATGAATGACTAACACTGACCCTACACCTAACCATAACTCAAATGTAACCCTCACACAAAAAACACATTTTGAGTGTGAAAAATGCCTTCAACAGTTTTTTAAATTGTACTTGACCATAACAACCTCAGAAAGATGGTGTCCAAACAGATCCTTACTCTAAATGGTGTTACCTTGGCCTCCAGCAGTCCTGTGAGGAGTCTTGGAGTCATTTATAACCAGGATTTGTCCTTTAGTGCTCACATTAGATAAATATGTAGGACTTCTTTCTTTCATATATGCAATATCACCAAAATTAAGAACATCCTCTCAAAGTGGAAACTGAAATATTGGTTCACACATTTTCTACTTCCAGGATAGACTGTTGGAATTCATTATTGTCAGGTGTTCTTAAAGCTCATTGAAAAGCCTTTAGCTGATCCAGATTTTGCAGAATATAACAGACGAGCTCCCAGTTTGGATTTAGGAGCACTCTCTCTGCTTTTACTATTAGACTTCTGTTTTTAATAAAGCTTGTAGTTGGTGTTGTGTAGGTGTCAGGTGACAGTGAACCAAACCATGTTATGAATGTTTCCATCCACATTTGGTTGAGACAGATTGCTGCCCTACTCTTATCCTGCTTCTGTTTGATGCATCTTCCTTCTGTCATAAAGTGTTCCACATGGGGGTTCATGCAATCACTGAGGTCTCTCTAATACTGTAAGGCCTTTACTTTGAGATAATAAGGCAACGTTTAGATGTTTAGATAGATGAAATAAAGTTGAGGCCTGCGGTGCCTATTAGGTGTGGAAGGAGAAAGATGCATCTGTAGTTACCTGTAACTTCAAGTTGGACTTGAACTGGGACTGGTTCTTCTTCATTTTGACTTCAGACTTGAGACATAAACATCAACCTGAACTGTGACTCACCTGTACTGAATATTTTGTACCTGATTTGGGCCGTGGTCCTCTTCAGTCACCGGGTTTTTATTTAGAGCTTGTTGGTCTGTGTTTGTCCTGTAAATGACCACCATCAGTTTCTTTACGCGCTTCAACATCCAGGCGTGTGACTTCTTTTAATCCTTCTCTCTCACTTCTCAGCTCCTCCCACCCTCAGCACTCCCTCTGGGCCTCTGAGCCCCTCCGCTCCCCTCCCATTGCTCAATGCAGCTGATCAGGTACCCCCCGCAGATGGCAGGGAGTCACCGTCACTGTTTGAGAGTTGCAGCTGGAGGGTGAAGGCTCGCAGCGCGTCCACCATAGAGACATGGCGTCTCAGTCCTCAGACCGGATAGACCACCTGCAGCAGGAGAAAGAGATGCTGATGGAGGAGGTCAAAGCTAAGAAGGTGATCAGGGGTTCGGTAATCATAAAACTTTATTGATCCCTGCTGCCACGGAAAATAGTCACAATCCTCCACAAAGCGCTGGAGGCGGCTTAGCTGGAGAAGTGAGTCTGCGCCGAGTTTTTGGCAGAGGAGGAACGTCTCGAGCTGCTGCGACACCGCGAGTGACAGGTGGCCGACCTGTGGGGTGGCTGGACGAGGCCAAGATGGAGGTGGAGGCGGTGAGGAAGAGTCTGGCTGAGAAGGCCACGCAGGTCACTGAGCTGCAGCAGAACATCAGGATGCTGATGGAGAAGAACAACGCCAAGCAGGAGGTGAGGACAAACCAGAGGTCGCTGTCAGACTGACCTCTGGTTGGTCACGTTAAAGTAACCTGCGCACGTTTGTTTCCATGACTGAAAGTTTCTCTGAGATCTGGGGCTGTTCCTGGAGCTGCTGCTGACTCAGGAAAAAAGCACAAACCGAGCATGGGTGGATGTTGAGACAGAGGGCCTCTCCCGTGCATTCAACGCTCCACCTAAATGACCAGCCCAGATAATGGATGTGTCATGTGATTCAGTGGAAAACTGAGAATCGTAGCAAAAAAAAAAAAAAGTGGAATGCTTGAGGAAGATCACAGAGCAAAAGGCTCATTCAGTGAGAGCGGTGGGCAGGTTGGTGTTCTGCACCATTTGTTAGGTCTCTTCAGAGGTGTTTTTTTAAAAAAAAATGTTTTTTCTAAGGTTTTCAGTAGTTTCCATTCATGAGTGATTTGAATTAAAACTGTGAAGAAATCCTCCAATATGTGTCACAAATCTTCATTTAAATGTCCTATAATTTACCATGAAATTGAGACAGTACTGATCCAGTGGCATTGGCTCCACACAGTGGAGAGTTGTAGTAATGTCTAGAAAGTTCACCGACTCAGAAATAAACACACATTGAAGACCAGCCCAAAGACACTTTGCTCAGGGACTCGATGCTGTCCTCAGTCCATTCATGAACTCCTCTTGGTCTGTATGCCGTCTGCAGCCAGAAGTGAAACCTTTGCCCTGCCAGCAGGATCTCCTGCAGTGAAACCTGCAGGATCTGCACAGCAGCCTACAGCTTATGTGCAAACTTCAATAAAAAATCTTGGAAGAGACACATCTTTCCAATCCTCTGCAGGCTCCTACCCGCTGCTGGAGGAGGAGGGAGAGCAATTTGACCTGACCATGGACATTCAGCGCATTTCTCCATAGGAGCTGTCAGGCAGGAAACTAGGGGGGAAAAGAAAAAAAGGAAGCTGCTTCTATAGGTGGCAGGAGTTCAGGCAGCAGTTTGATCTGCTGGAAGGCTCAAATTTCGAAGACATCACCTGCTACCTGGATCCAGGTGGGAAGTTCCACATCCAGGCATCCAAAAGTCTGTGTGAAGGAGGCTGAGACAGAAGTGAGTATGAAAAGGAGCTTTAGGGACTTTTTATGTTCAGTTACATTTGACTATTAATTTGAAAAACAATTTCACAGAGTTTATTTTGTTTGGCAAATTTCATCTATCATACTGTCCATTTCGCCTGTTTCAGATTTGAAGAAATTTTCATGTCTTAAGATTTTTTTTAACCTAAAATTTCAATAATGGGAAGACTGACCAGAGTGGAGAAACTGAGAAAAGGTGACTTTATTTTACATGTTAAGATGTATTATAGTAAAATAATAAGACATTTTAATTATGTTATTTTACTTTGAAGTCCATCTTTTTCTTGGTATTATAATGAGAAGGCAAAACCCTGTATCACAGCTTTAATGATGAAAGCTGAAACTACCTTAAAATATTCCTCTCATGAGAGGAATAAAAGCTTTGATGGTGTCTTGTCAACAAGATGAAGCGCTTATGTTTTAGTCTCCACAGCTCACACTCAGTTTAGTGTTTGGACATCTTCTGGGTAATTACACATTGTCTTAATATGATTATTCAAGCATAAGTGGAAAGGAAAACACACATTAGATTTAGTAACGGCACACATTTACAATGTAAATTACATGTTGTTCAGCAAATGACACATTCGTTTTTTAACAACAGCAGTTATTTTCTGCAGTGAAAGAAGAAATAAGGAAAAAAAACATTAAAGTAATCGTGTGAGTGACACATAAGGTGCTTTATTGACCCCCTAATTATTAAATAGAATTAGAATAGAATAGAATAGAATTCAACTTTATTGTCATTGCACATGCACAGGTACAGGGCAACGAAATGCAGTTTGCATCCATCCAGAAGTGCTTTAATGATATAGATATATTACAATATATATTAGCAATAATATAGATATGTAAGTATATTACAGAAATGGGTCTATTATGGTATGTTATAATGTACACGGTATCAAGTATGTTGTGAATATTCTATAACTATAGGTATGTACAGGCTGTAGTGAGTACAAGTTATGTACAGGCTATGAACAGGATATAAATATGAAAAACTATACAGAATATGAAATAAATAACTTTACAGAAATCTGAGATATACAGTTATACAGAAATGGGAACTATTGTTGCCCATTTGACAGTGATTACAATGTTAAGCTGTCTTTGGATCGGGCAGTTTATCCCTTTCTTCCTGATTAGCGAGAGCCTTCTGCCGTCCTTTCCAGTACAGTCTTAGCTGTATGCTTCAGATCATTGGGGACCTTCACTTCAGTCTCATGTTGGTGCACTCTGGACCAGATTTTCTTCTCTGTAACATGTTGTAATAATCCTCCCTTTGAGGTCATTGCTTAGAACCACCTACATTATGTCATACTGCTCCAGCATGCTTTTTTCAGGGACAGTACTGTCAGGTAATGAGCTGTACCTGCAGTTTGTCAAACGAGTTGCTTGGAGTTCTCACCAAAGGGCTTAATTTAAGATAAGATAAGATAAGATAAAACTTTATTAATCCCTCGGGAGGGTTCCTCTGGGAAATTCGGTTCCAAATAAGCACAGCACCGACGGAAGTTATAGAGTTACAGAATATTATATATATATATATATATATATATATATATATATATATATATATATATATATATATATATATACACACACACACACACACACATATATAAATACAAAGACATATATAGATAAAAATATACAAAGGGGATAAATAGAATAAATAGGAATAAAATAAAAATAAAAATACAAGTGGATTGCACATTTCAAGTATGGAGTCTATTGCACCGTTGACTATTAACAAAAAGTATTGCACAAAAGGTAATTGCACAGTGAGGTGAAGAGGCACTACAGCTTAGTTGTTCCCCCCTCCTTTGTCCTCCTGTTTCCCCTCCCTCTCCCCTCCAGAGAGGAGTTAAACAGTCTGATGGCGTGTGGGACAAAGGAGTTTTTAAGTCTGTTGGTTCTTGTCTTGGGGAGAAGCAACCTGTCACTGAACAGGCTCTTCTGGTTGTTAATGGCCGTGTGCAGAGGATGCCCAGCATTGTCCATAATGTTCAGCAGTTTCTTTAGTGTCCTTTTCTCTGCCACTGTCACCAGAGTGTCCAGCTTCATGCCGACCACAGAGTCAGCCTTCCTGATCAGTTTTTCCAGCCTGGATGAGTCCTCCTTTGCTGTGCTGCTCCCCCAGCACACCACAGCATAGAAAAGTACTCCAGCAACCACCGACTGGTAAAACATCCTCAGGAGCTTCCTGCAGAATTTATGTCTTATTACACCAGACAGTCTCTTATTCTAGTGCTCTCAAATGCTGTTTGGTGGGCAATCACACCTATTACTCAGAGCTGCTTTACCATTAAGGCCTCTGTGCAAAAGCTAAGCTTTGTTAGAGTGACTGTTTGGTTGCACACACACACACACACACACACACACACACACACACACACACACACACACACACACACACACACACACACACACACACACAGCTTGGTGTCTTTCTAAACTATGTCCAATTAATCCAATTTACCACGGTTGGAATCCAATCAAGGTTTAGACACATGGCAATGCAGGCAGGAGACATCTGACCCCAATTTTTCGGGTGCTACAGCACCGAAATGATCTTAGTGCTTTTGTAAATGACAGATTTCACCTGTAACAGTTATATTAACTTGAAACTGCTTTTATTCAGATGATGGAGATGAGTAAACAAAGCAAACACACTGTGTGACCTGTGGATGCAGACCACCCTCAGACACAGACATCCAAATCAAAGCGTCTTTGTCCTCCTCTCCTTCTGCTCCTTGTTGCTTCCTTCAGGGGGTCACCACCATGCATCTTCCTTAGCATAATTTCTTCTGGCACCCTGCTAATTAAGAGCTCCAATGGTGGATGTTGTTAATCTGAGCCCAGCATGGAAGTCTCATTTGTGATAATCTGCATATTTGGTTTGGCAAAGATTTTTAAAACTTGCTGATGCAACCTTTCCCATTTATCTGGGTTTGGGATTAGCATTTGGAGTACACTGGCTTGTGGTTTCAATGTGGCTCTACAACTTCACATATATTAGGTAAGGCAAACACCAGAAAAACCAAAGCTTTCAAAAATGGAAAGAAATGAATAAAAGTTAAACTGTGAAAAAAACAAAAACCATGAAAAACATTTTTTGGGACTTTTTGGGACTAAAATCACAGAAATCCCACAGATCAATTACATGCCTCCCTCCCGCCTGGTTATTTGAGCTGGCAGTTATCAAAGTGACCTCTAGTGATAGCTTTTCATGTAGGTAGTTTTGAGTGTTTTTAATTTTTAATTTTTTTAGGTTTTTAGATGAGCTGAATGGAATTTGTGCCACTCAGAGCGTTCCAAATTAATAATCTCTTTTCAGAATTTGTGCCTAGTACAATGGAACTGAAGAGATAATCCACAGAATTAATTGTACGCATTTTCTATGGGGATATTTTCAACAGTCCACTAAAAATCAATTGCCTGTAATGAGTGCAAATTGCCACATGGGTATTAGTTGTTCCATCCACGTGCTAACCAAGCTGAAGCATTTCCTCGTGGCTTGCGAGATCAGCTTTTTAGCAGACGGCCTGGCTTTTTTACAGAAGTGTCCTTGAGCAAGACACTTAATCCCACATGCTGCCTGATTTTTTTCACCCCAACCAGAGGGCAAAACATACTTTGATCCTTCATAAATTAAAGTACATCACATCAAATGAGGCTTAATGTGGTTGAATACCAATGTGCGGGAGGGACGTGCCTAAACTCTGAATTTGCATTTGTGAGATAATCTGTTTTATTTGCACCTGCAGAATCTGATGGAAGTTATTATGGCTCTCATGCTGATACTATAATGATGCTTCAGGTGTTAGTCTGTAGTTAAGTAAAGTGCTTTCCCCGGTGATGAATTTGTTTCTGCAAAAGCAACAACAAAAAACAGAAAAACCCAGAGCAATGTTGATTGCAGCCACTTGTAAGTGGTGAAAATCGAATGACTGCAGAGTAAACAATAAGAAAACTATTTGTTGTGCTTGCCTGTGTGGGCATTAACAAGAGTCTGTCTCCCTTGTTGCAGTTTGCTAATCAATGACATCCTTAGAAATTCTATGTCGGTGCTTTGATTGCTTGCAGATGTGACGGTGTCTTTCTCTGAATACTCATCAGGTTGTGAGATTTCACCACACAGACAACAGCCTGTCTAGATGACCACTGGGACTATTTTTATGCCACCAAGCTGACAACCTGCCAGCAAAAAAGAAAATTAAAGCTAAAAGAAACAAGGGCAACTTGATTGATGTCACTGATTAAAAAGAACCCTGTATTTATGTGGAAGCAATGTTCACCCTCAACAATTTTTAAATGGAAACTAAAGAAAGCTCAGTGAGCTATTGTGTGGTAAATGCATTCAGTCAGCTCTCAGTCTCAGTGGACATGAAGTTTTTTGTTTTAAAAAAACAAAAAACTATGAATCTCAGCCCTGCAGGTAAACAGATCCCTTTGTTGCTGATTCATCTGCTGTTTCAGCACCCTGCAGGTCCAGTACAAAGCACTGGGTGGTGGTAGAGCTCCACATCTCTGCACAGCGGACTAATAAAAAGTCAGACAGGGGGAGATCAATATAACTAAGAAATATTAAATAATAAAATAATATCAATATCAATCAGTATCAATTATAATTTCTTATAGTGCCTTTTGATGTTCTTTCCCTGGTACATACAAGTTGTGTTGCACTAAAGATGCTTCACTGGCATGTAAACACACAGCTATCGAGCCTAAATGTTTGTATGACTGAGTGTCACAGTCATTGACTGTTGTTATGATGCTATTTTTATGAAATTCTGTGTTAATTTTATGTCAGATGCATTGGGCCAAAAATCTTGCAGATTTTCAAGATGTTTTTTGGAAAATGTGAAATGAGCGTTTGAGTTCAGCGCTTTCCTCCTTGGAACCGTCCCATTGATGTAATCTTTTCCACAGTTTCCTTGTCTGCATTTTGTATCCTCTCAGGTTATCTTTTTTCTGATACTAAATTTGTTTGTTTGATAATCTGAAAAATTTTATTGAACCAAACATGCAAAATCTAGTTAATCAGGAAGGGGGCAAATACTTTTTCCCAACACTGAAATAAAGGAATATGTTGTATGTGCTGACCTATTTCAATGATCCACAGTAGGATTCTGGACAAGGAAAACTACTGAAAAGAAGAAGTGGCACCTGAAAATTGTGCTGCTTTCAGAGTGTGCATCATAAAACTGCTGTGGAATAATGCAGATTTCCACTTAACAGGGCCAGTGGTTCCTATCCACGACCTAAAGTGTCCTTGGAATAGAAACTGAAGGCTTATCTTGATGGCAGGTCAGCAAGTGTTTCTTATAGGTGAGTGGGCAACAGATTTTAAAGTACTCTTTAGAACTGCTAAGATTTAAAAGCACTACATACTGCTAGTGCAGACCATTTAATGTGAACCTTGCACAACAGGGAGAAAAGAAGGAAGAGTTTAAAGTGACAGTGCTGCTTTCACAGTAAGTTTACTTGACCAACAAAAGGCTCTACATATAAAGAAAAAAAATCTGAAGTATGAAAGATAGTGAAGAGGTGCAGAAAGTGCAGAGAGGGGGCTGGAGGGATGAGAGATAAGAGCTTGAAGAGCATCAGGGAGTGCCTGATAGAGGCAGCGAAAGGTGTAGAGAAGGAGATGATCGTTTTCAAGAAGACACTGATAAACTAGGATCTCTTTCACTGGGCTGGGACTGAAGAGCTGAAAACAGGAGGGCTGGGTGGAGAGGCCTGACAGGCAGCTGACCATCAAGCCGAAAGCCATGTTGAAGCTCTTCTGCTGCCAAAAGTGAGGAAAAGATCTAAAGTGCGAGACACTGATAGCTAGAACATCGTTTTTTACTGGACATATCTAAGGAAACAGATTTGGGGTTAGTGCATCAACACAGAGTAGAAAGCCAAAGTAAGCATGAAAGCCAGTCACTTATGACACACTTGAAGGAAATTCTATCAAAGTGAACTGCAGAGACAGCAGTGTGCATGTAAGGTTTACATATACAACACTGACTGACTGATCTTTGAATCACTGCTTAAGTCAATAACATGCAGACCTAGAAAAAACAAAACAAATCACAAACAGCATCATATAATAACGTCATATATCACCGGATTTGTGTTTAGGATTAAAAAAATGCTTCAGTCATGATGTCGAAATAAATACTGCAGGCTAATCCTTACATATATGAGACGTGTATATGTGGGAGACTAAACAAGCAGAGCGTCCTGCTTTATTGTGTAGATACTCAAAATAATTAAAAAAACATGATCCCTCCCGTCTGCTGATTTTAATGCCTTTTAAGCTACAATCTGCCACCCCACCTGGGATTCACTTTAAGACTGCTGCTAGTATTTGAGTCCGCAGATAATCTGTCATGTGTTTCAGGGTTCAGCAGTGGTATTATTTAAAAGATGTTCTGTAAAAAGGATTCAGGCTTGGGGATCTTTTTCCCCCCGAATAAGAGGCAAACTGCAATTTGAACCATGCGACAAGTAACTCTTAGAAGAGTTAAAACGCAAAAGAACAAATCCAAAGTAGTTAAAATGAGATTCTTTTAAAAATAAATTAAAACAATCACCAATACATAAAAGATAAATTAGTCTGTCAGTGGGGCTATTCCATCTGTATGTTTTCAATTAAAAAGCCTCCCTTTGAAGAGTTGCATATAAGACTTTGGACTTCATACAACTTACACATTCTTTTTGATATGCAAAAAAGAGCACAGTAAGCTCTCTTATGAAGCCAAAAGCTGCCACAGGACAGTTCTGGTGCTTCAAAGAAGCTTAATCATTCCTTCATTTTTAAAGAAAAATGACAAACATCGAACACTTTGAGCCATTCGTGATTCGCAGCTTGTCTTATAAGGAATGTGTTTTGGATGTGTTCATCTATTTGATGGCCTTACATCAGCCTTTGGAAAGTAATCCTTTTTTATTATTCTCTGTTGTGACGGTGGCCCTACCTGATGAATCACAAAAATAATCCACAGATTAATGGATAGTGAAGATAATCATTATCTGCAGCCAGAGTGATTTTGTTCTCCTTGAGTGGAGAAGTGGCTTCAAATGAAGACTTTGCAGTACAGCGTCCTTTAAAATAGCCCTAAAGTGACAAATGCTGTGAGGGTAAACCGAGTCCATCTGTGTTCAGAATATCACCAGAGAGGAGTGATTTGCAAAACTACTAATCAGTCAATGCGGCATAGTGTTGCTGTAGTGATCTGATTTGCAGTCCATGTGGGGATTTGCTTCCCAGCAGCGGAGCAATGTGTTAACTGGGCATGTGTGTCCGTGGTGAGTGGCATAGTGAGATCTTGTTACTGAGATACTGCGCTTAGGAAGTGGACTGTCCAAGTAAGAAAAACTGAAGTAGGGATTCTTTACGAAAATCAAAAACCTCTTCTTACTGGTAAAATTCCCTGCAGAACACCTTCACTTAAACAACAACCCTAGAATACTGTGTAAAAGACTTCAACCATGCCTCATTTCTTCTCTTTTTGCTAGGAAAATGGGAAATAGGTGCAGTGATTTATTGAAATGCCTGCAAACATGCATGTAAAACAAAGTCTGTACAATTCTAACTAGGTTGAAAACCAATATTTGGTAAGACCACTTTTATTCTTCAACACAACCTGAACTCTCGGAGGCAGTGTAATTTCTTTGAGTAGTCCTTGGGAATAGTTCTTCAGGCTTCTTGAAGGACATTCAAAGATCTTCTTTGGATGTTGTCTGCATTTTTCCCTTTCTCTGTCAAGATATTCCCACTCTGCTTCAATAATGTTGCTGTTCGGGCTCTGAGGAGGACAAACCAGGACTGATAGTGTCCCATTGTGTGCTTTTCTGTCCAGGTATGCTTTTACAGCATTGGTAATGTGTTTGGGATTATTGTAATGCTGCCAGTCAGATACCACTGGCTGGCACTGTGTTTTACAGATGGCTGTAGACACTCACTGTTGTGCCGCTCTTCTGACCTCCTGTGTATATATTGATAACAATTTGAACCGGAATTTTCAAATTTGGATTCATCACACTGTCAGACCTGTGGTCACTGATTTTCAGTCCAGTTCTTGTTTAATTCGGCATTCATCAGCCTCTTCTCCTGTTTCCCTTTCTTAAGAATGGATTATTGACCGCCACCTTTTCACAGAGACTATTTCTGATGGATCAACTGAAGGGCCGGATGAATCTCTCAGGTCCTTTGTCAATTTTCTTTCTGTTCTTTTAGGACATGACTTTCAGATACTGTTCATCTGCTGTAGATATATTTTCTTCACTGTGGACTGCTAGTCCAGTTTCCAATTTCCTCAAAATTTTTAAGGACTCATTGCACGCAGAGTTTCCCTTCCTATTCTTATTCATCATATCAAATTGCCACTGCCACAGGCATTTTAAAAGTAATGCATGAGTAGTAAGTCATCAGTTATGGATGCTTGTAAAGGATCTTGTTACAAACGTGTATGCTTAATGAGGCAGAAGTTATTTTAACCTTTTTATAGCAACTTGTTGCAATATATTTATTTAAGGTGCATTTTTTGCTTCCTTCTTGCTGTTAGCGGGATTGCATAATGATCTATATTTAAACATTTGCAGAAACAGGCACAGAAGCAAATATTTATTTCTTAGGAGATGTAGTCAGAATCAGCTGCGAGGTCTTTGCTGTTGCGGGTATAATCAGCGATGTGAAAATACCAGACACAAAAGAAAAGAAACTGCTCAGTATTAGTGAATCTGAAAGAAAAAAAAGTTTTTGGTTTAACTTCAGCTGTGGCAGGAGGGATGGCTTTGTATGTAGCGATGACAGACGGACGTGTAGGCTGTCTCAGATTTAAAATCTAGAACTTTATTTCATTGGAACATACAGTTGCTCTGCTCACTGTCAACAAAGCAACAGAAAAAAAAGAGCTTCGGCAAAAGCTTTGCCTCTTTTGAGCTTTTTCAGCCTTCAGGGAAGCTGTTAGCTGTTCTTTAGAAGCGAGTATGAATTATCAATCTGAAGGATTTGAAAATTCTGAAAGACACAACATTCAAGTCAAATACAGAATGGCTGTTGTCATCGTGTGAAGTCTGTCATTTACAGGTTTCTTTATCTTTTTTCCCAAAGTGTATAAAGTGTTTGCTGTTTTTGTTACACACAGTGTAAAAGCTTGTAGACACGCTTTTCTATACTGCAGAGCCCTCAGTTAACATGCGTTCACTGGGTTGGTGTTAATGTTGTCAGGATGGTTAAAAGGCTCACACATCAAACAAGCATGAAACACAATTATTGAATGCACTCCATCTCTAACGACCATAGTGTCACTCAGTATCACAGAAAAATATGTAATAGCAATTGGTCTGCACTGCAAAATGCATTACATTCACACATACTGTATAAAAGATAAGTATGCTGTTGATGGTAGTGGGGCTTTGAAGCATTGGTATTAGCCTGTTGGTCACTGCAATGCTGTTTTTTGGAGGCAGAAGTGAATATCATCAATGGAGAGGATGCAAATTACTGGTTAAAGTTAGCAAGTTTGAACTGTATATGTATGGTGAACAGACAGGTAACCCTTAATCAGTGAAAAATAACAGACAAGAAATAAGACTAAATATTCACCCCAAAAACTAAAGCACTAACTTCTCATTACTCAGATAATAACCAGGCCAGTCCATTAAAGCTAATTAGTGAAGGTGAGGGAGCAGACATCGATCTTCACGTGTCTCGCACACCTAAAATCTTAACCTTTAAAAGTTTAAAGTAAAATCACTCCTCATATTTCACAATTCTGGCAAGCTGCTTAACGTTTGCTTCCTCTATGCTCCTCTTCCTCTTTCTCCACTTCTATTTATTCTCTGGGAGTTGGGCAGGCCTTTGTGCCATGCTCCACCCTTGGGTGAGGCAAGGCACCCCAAGGCTGAGCCAGCCAGCACACCTGTCTGCCATTAACTCATTGCCGTTGTGGAATAAAGCTGAATTCTCCACTCTTTACCAGATTGTTGTCATCCTTTGGGTTGTAATCAGAGTCCGTTATTTATTCTGAGGGAGAAAATGAGGCTTTGTGAAAGATGGAAACATTTGGAGCAATTCCATCAAAGCTTTGAAACAATCCTACTGGATATCACAGCAAAGTGTGTAATAGACATGCCAGTTGCTAGTGACCAAGGAAGGTATGAAGTACCCTTCAGGGTCCTTCTGTGGTAGAAATGATTAAGCTTAGTGGCTATACATGTATTTTCACGTTGGCTTGAAATTGAATTCTCCCTCTGTTGGTACTGCAGCTTACTTCAACTTCTGCATGCCTACTTGTCCATTTCATGCTTTGGGAAGGCAAAACGTGAAATGGACATGGTGGACTGGATTGTCGATTGCTTCACTTTCAGAGCCAGCAGCAAGTGACCATTAGATGAACTGCAGTTTTTTAGATTTAAGCCCATGTTTACCACTATTTTCACACTGATGATTATCCTTAAGAGTCTTAATCTACTGATGCATGCTCAATAATCAAAGTAAGGTAATCCCAGGTAAGTAGTCAAGCCTGTTTAAAAAAACAAAACAAGCAGCAGACTAGCTCATTGCAAGTTTGAGTGGAAGATCTTTTGGTTTGTTTGGAGCTTTCTGTGTGAAAGGAAACCAAACAAAGGGGATTCAGGACAGAATAAAACACCCTAAATGATCATTATTGGCTGATTGCTGTGACTTTTTGATTAGACCTTGTGATTAACCATTAAGCATATAAAAATAACTAATATTACAAATCTGTTAATCTTTTGGGTTATCTTTCAATTGGGTATGAATAGTAAGTTTTTGTATGTTATTTCCATTGCAAATTATGCTCAAAATATGAGAATCTACATCTATATCCTTCACAAGCATATGTGAAAGAAAAAGCAGCAATACATTGCAATACAGCTTGGAGCTTATAGTGTAAATATACTGTACCAATGAAACACTAAAGAAATACTCCTCAGGTACCTAAACAGGTTCAGCAGCCTATTTCTTGCTGTGCTGTATAATTAAAGAGCAAAGGTGAACTATCTGTTATATACAGCCCACATATCGTATTTGTAATGGTATGGTATAAATCACGTTTCACTCACTGACATGATTGAGTGTGTGTGTGTGTGTGTGTGTGTGTGTGTGCACGCGCGCAACATTACACTTCAAGGATTTATTTTTGCTTTATATATTTAAGTGTCAGTGGGATCCAGTAGGCATTTTATTGCTACCCAATTCAGACTAAAACTTTCTGGCTGTATTAAAAAAGGCTTTAATACCTAAATTGAATCAGAATGTCTCAAGCTCATGCCAACAAGCACAGCAGCAGAGCAGAAAGCCAGCTAAGAAAACATGAATCCACAAGCAGCTGGTGACAGCTCTGACTAGAAGCTCAGCTTCCACCCTAAAGAGATGCCTGAGCAAACAGCTTATATAAAGAATGACTGAGCGCAAAGTTGGGCTGGGCGGGTTAGACAGTGACACAGTGCAAACACACAATTACTTCTTTCAAAAAGGCATCCTGAAACAAATGACAAGGGAGCTGCAGATCCACAAAACAGCGGGAAGAAGATATAAAGAGAGTAACGGTAAGATATTATGAAAGCACCAGGATGCAATCCAGGTCTGCTTTGCAGAGACGTGCTGCTTCTGCAGGTCGGGGACAACTTCATCTCACTCCACCAAGCTGAAAACCAGGAAAGATTTAAAAGATATTTTTTTCACTAGGTGCAAAGCTCTGGGTGTCCAAGTTAACTTGTTTTTTAAAGACCTGGGTAAAGGGTGTAGTCTTGCTCTACTCTTGTTCTGGTAATGTCTAGGAGGTGAGGCCCTTTAATGAGTACTTAGATTGTCTCTGTTATACGAAGGAAGACAGAGAGATGATAGCATGAGTGTGATTATTTATGAGCAATGTAAAGCAATATCACAGCATTTTCTCCCTGTGGTGGATAAGTAATCTAATTGATGGGGGAAAAGCGAAGGAAGGCAGCCAAAGCATATAAGACAAGAGGACATACGAAGGATATGAAAAGTGGAATGTGAACCCACATACATAAAACACCACATTTATGTGACATGCGTGCTCAGTACCCTGTTATTATCAAATATAGAGGCTATTAAGCACACACTGGTAGTTTATAGGGGTCTTAAATTTACCAGGTCAATAAACAGGGGAGTGAGTTTGTGTGGTTGGAGGATTCATGTTTCATGTGGATGTGACATGATTGATTTCACCATCTCATCACACAGCATTAGTTGTAAATGTGCTGTTACTGGCAGGCCTGCGCAATAGGCACACTGTGATACACTCATAATGCTCAGAATGCAAAACATAATACATTTTCCAATCTACACTGATCTGTTAAACTATTCCCGTCTGATTCAGATATAACCATCGATATCAATGAAAGTATTCAAATATGTAACACAATATGCTGCCTACTACCTGGCCTGCCTACCTAATGATAGCAGCTCAGTGAGGCTTTATATGGGTGGGTTAATATCGGGTAGCAATATTGATGGTGAAAGCTATGTTCACCAGTGTGGGATTTTTGTCTTTCTGAACCCCTCTGGAACTCCAGCTGGCTCTGAAAGTACATTTACCTGTGGTAATACTCACCTGCCTGGTCTCTCTCTGCTGGAAGCTGCTTAGATTCTTTTTTTTTGGACTATAAAATGTAATTATGGTCTAATCAGGCTTAAAATATTGAAATATTGTCTTGGCTTTAAGTTTACGCCTTTGGGAGAAGTTAATTTTCTACTTGCAGTACAGAAAACAGTTCCCAAAACACCTCATTGGGGTTCAAAGTGTGTAGATAATTTAATCTTCTTGGGGACATGAGAGCCAAACCATCATGTAGTGACTGAGATCAAGAAACAGTTAAAAATTAGTTCCAAATATCAAAAGTTAAACCTTGAATCTCCTAATGACAGACAACTTTTCAAACGTATGGGATACATTACACGTGTTATGTTCGAAACACACAATTTTTAGGAATTCCCCACAAAAGTTCCTCTCCTCCCTGCACTCCTGTGACTCATTGTCAGTGAGTGGGCTTCCTAATATGCAGCTCACAAACTGCTGTGAGTGTGTTGTTTCACCTTGCTAAAGCAACAATCTCTCCTTGTTTTTTCACCCTGACACTAATGCTTTGAATCTTTACAGTGTCAGGAATCTGTGAGTCACACTTGTTCTCACTGCTGAAAGATCAAGCACACTGATGCGGAGGTGCTAAGGATCTCACCCATTCAACATGCCAATTGCTGGGTGTCATATATGTGTGTGAATCCAGTAATTTAGGCAAGAAGATGTTGGTATTTTTTTATGAATAGCCAGAAATGTCCAGGACATGGCCTTACAAAATATATTTAATTTTACTGACGACACTCAGCATGAGTAGACCTGCAGCCGATCACTGTCAGCATGTGCTGGAAATGAATGTCCATGAAGGAGGGCGACTTCCATTTTCTGTAAAGAGGAACACAAATACTACTTGCAGTCTCTTTGTACTCCTTTTTACTTTACTGACCAAAGTAAAAAAATTTAAACGAGTCGCTGTCACGTAGTTTCAGCTAACAGTGAAAAAACATGTTGCTGTATCACAGCAGTAATCTTCCTGCAGCTTCTCTTATGCCTCTTCTGTCTATTTTATTGAACCCTCTTGAAGATTATATTAATTCTTAAAATGAAATTCAAGTAGAGAGGACAGAGCTGCACAGAAGCACATGTGTATTCTTTGTAGTCTTTTAAGACCATTTTAAGACCATTATTCTCATGAACAGATGATGCTGCGGTGCATCATCTGCTCTTTTGTGTCTGTTTCTTGTTTCATCAAAGAGCACCTCAGATAGGACTAACATGCTAGGAAAAGGACTGAAAGTAGAAATTATTGAGGATAGACTGTAATATGATAGATGGTGGGACGGGATTGCACGAAGATTATGTGGAATAGTTTAAGTGTGGACTGTTGGAATGGGATATGGAAGGTTAATATAGGCAGGATACCAAAAAGCATCCTGCCCAACATTATGAATTAAATAGGAAAAAAAGAGAGCTAAGACAAGTGTTTGCCACAATAATTATATGCTTCGGATGTTCAAACCAAATATCATTCAGTGACTCTTCTGTAAATTCCGAAAGTCTAATTGTAAATAAATTAATGGCCACATCTACAAGAAAATCAGTTTCTAACCTGATCATTCAACAGTCTGACCAAAAATTCTTAGCTGCCTTTAAGTCTGCAGGGAGTTCTGCTTAATGTACAAGTGCAAAAAGCCCTCTGAACGTGTACTGCTGTCAAAGACTTGCTGCTTATGACAGCTGTGCTCTGAGAATGCCATGTCGGGCAATCCCATGTTGTGCTTCAATACCTTCAATACCAAGACACCTTTGTGCAGGTGTCTCCAAGGGAACCTGCAGACCTTGTTAAAGTGGTACATTTTTGTCAAGCAAATCAGATCTTTTGGACATGTTCCTCCAGAAGAGCAGGGTGCTTTTGTAAAATATTGCATTTTTGTCTCCACCTATATATTGACTGTTTTACTTTTACAAAAACCTAATTTAAAATTGTGCAGAGGGCTGTTGGAACAGAGGAGGATGCTAGGGACAACGTGGTATGAACTGATCCCACGTTAGTGTTCCTACATCATCATAATAATGATATAGGAACAGCAACACCAGGATATCAGGATAATATTGGTGCAGGGTCAACATTACCACTGACCACTGATGTTGTCTGAGCATTCAGTTAGCTTTAGCATTAGCCAAGAAGTCAGCTAAATATCACAAGCAAACCAACACGAGTAACCCAATTTTGGCTAACAGGAAACATAACTTGATGATATTTTTATTATATTGCATGATTTATTAAAAAATATTAAATGCCTCTCTTGATCCACAAGAGAGTTATATATAAACAAGGATATCTTTTTCTTTTTTCCCCCACATTGGAAAGGTATGACATCACAACAAGACGATTGTCCAGTTGTAATCTTGATCCTGGACCAACATAATTATGAGGATGCAGGGACAACACCAACGGATGTGAGATACACCTAGTGTCAGATGGAGGTAGATCAGGTGCTGTGATGACCCCTAAAGTGAGCAGGTGAAAGAAGATGATGAAGAAGATCAAATGCCTGACAAGAAAGGAAATAATTCAGCATGACCAACAATAAGTCTGCACTATGCTTTCAATTTAGACCATAGTTTAGATGTAACATATCTAATATATTAGGACTACTTATTTAATAAAGAGCAGATCCACAAAGAAATTACATCTGTTTTTATTTTAAAGGTGTGGGCATCCCTTAAATTAAAGTGCAGCTGTACTCAAATGCCTGGATATGTCACATTCTCTGCTTTTGCCTCCAGTGCTGCCTTTCCTGTAGCATTACTCTCTCTCTTACTGTGTGTTTGATTACATAAGTGGACACAGGTGCTCTGGAACCTGAGCAGAGCATCACCAGTTGTAACCACTTCTCCAATCAGGCCTCCTTAGCTGTGCTGCCACCATGCTGCCAGAAATTCAGTTATGCAAGTCGCGATTCCAGAAATTTGCTTACTATACTGTCACTGTTCTGCCCGGTTTCTCCTTGTGTCCTTTTCCTGCTCCTTGGTTTCAGGAACAGCTCAAGTTTTGTCCTTAATATACCTGGTGTTAGCCTCCTCTCCAACCCCTTTCCCAGCCCAGCTAATTCCTCAGTTTTCCTTCCAGCACCATCTGCAGCAGGGTATATAATCCCCGCCACAGCCTCTTGGGCCAGTTTTTAAGGACTTCATCTTAGCTAGCAGATATACAGGCACAGACTTCCTGTTACAGCCACCTATCATTACTAATAAATTCAGATAAATAAAAAAAGTGAATAAAACCAAAAAATATTAGTTAAATGACAGTCGACCTTTCCAAGATCCCATTCTGGTGATTTCAGTCCATTTTTTCACCCTCATTTCCACTTTTTCAACTCTTTAACTTGAGCTACAAACAAACTAAAAACAGAATCCAGGAAACTCACTTACCTACAGATTTAAATACTCATATTTAGAAACCTGTTTTTTGAGATGACATAATCCAAACCTTCAACACAGTGATGGCAGGAATGGTCACGTGTCATATGTATTATCACCTAAATATTCAAACACATGTTTTGTGAGGCAGTTGTAGTTTGGAAGTCTTACTGAGTGTAATACACACACAATATTACACAGATCTCACCATCCTTTCTGTTAGTGGACACTTAAATGGACACATTTCAGAGCCACATTCATCATGTGCTGTTCTCCGTTAATGGTTTATGAAAGCATAAACAAGTTATTTAACAATTTCTGCCAGATGAATAAAACTTTGTCATGTTTCTAATTAGATATCAGCCTTTCTGAAGACACTGTGGATTAGCACATTGGCTGTAACAGCATGTAAACACAATGTTAGATTAGACTACTGGAAAGTCCAAATGTAGTATGATTTTGTTGTTAATTACTCGAGTGTTGGCAAAACACACAAATACAGTAGAGCTCCATAAAATGAATCCCATGCTTAATTTCACTGGTTTGTTTCACATGTTGTTGGTGCTGCTTTCTCTCAGTGTGCTGTAACTTAGCAAATACCAGAACACAATTTTATTGTGTACAATATTTATTGGGGTAGGTGGTTCACTATAAGTTATATAATGATGTATAATACAGGAAATGAGGCATAAGAGAGAGAGGAAAAAAGTACACAGAAGCAGTGTTCAATTTAATTTTAATTTTATTTTTTGCCAGCTTAAATAAGAAAATGCAAAACAAATAACCCAGTGGGTCCACGGGCGAAGAAAACAGTTCTGCACCTCTAAATAGAACATTGATTTTTAAAAAAGGAGAACTATTACAATTTCCCTTATATTCTGTTGTGTATATACACCAGCAGTAGCTGCTTGTATTAATCATGACAAATCCTTATGAATATCCTTTTGTAAATACTTGACTTTAGATAATTTTTTCTACTTTTGGTTCTATGATGTCATAAAAGGGGGCATGATGAAGCGTAGCAGCTGCTCCCGTGGGCAAATCTTTCACCATCTTCACTTTTAGAAGTCCTGTAGCTGCTGAATAAGCTGTTTTTTTTTTTAGTCGAAAGTAGATCCAGTGCATTCTAACGTGGTGTTTTTCAGGTTTGAGTTTATCCTCTTCAGAGTGGAAAAGTTTCCCTGAGCCTTGGTTATAGGATTTGTGGTGATTTTAAGCAGACAGGAGGAAATGTCAGCAAAACCTACTGTCCGAGAGGCTCTTGTGGATGGATGATAACAGACACACACTTAAATGTTGGTACATAGTTTCCAACTTAGACTTCAACTTTTCCCCCCACTGCTTTAAATGGCTGAGGTTTGACATCAGAGTCAGGCTCTAGGGAAGAAATCGGCTGAACACAAAGTGAGGAAAAATGAACTGTCAACTAGTTTATTGTGTGAAAACTGCTCTTCTACTTGAGCGATTACAGTCTCACAATTCTCTGTAGCTGAGGTGGTGTAGGTGACTCATCTACTCGTGAGTTGTGGCATTCAATCAAATTGCTATCGTCCGGCATATTTTAAATGTTCAGTTTGGAACTGGACAAGCGCATGAATTTTTCTGTCTTGAAAGGGGGAAGTTGGGTTTTTACATGCCTAATAGATCAATGATTTAGATTTCATGGCATTAGAGATGTTTAGAACAATATATCAACACATCTGTGCGCCACATTGATGTGTTTCCCTCCTGTCTATGTGAAATTTTAGATATTAGTTTAATAATGGCCCATCTTGCAACTGAAACCATTCTATATCTTTCACAGCTACTCTGTGTGCAGTTTGCATGTTCTCAGTGTGACTGTGTTCGTTCTCTGTGGATACTCTGAATTTCACCAACAGACTGAATGCCTGCATTAGCTTACGTTAATTGGTGATTCTAAACTGATGGTCTGTTCGAATGGTTCTTTGGCTCTCTGTTAGCCATGCAAAAGACTGGCAACCTGCCCGTGGTGTACCCGTCCTTTTGGCCTATGACAGCTGAGATATGCTCCAGCTCTCTGCCTTGACTCTGAATTGGATAAGTGGAAGACAATGAATGGATGGACAGTAAGTGTATTTTTGTGGATATGAAGAAATTCTGCTGATTTACCTGTTTTGATTAGGCAGGAATATATTGAACCTGAATGTATGAATAAAATGAGTTTTCATTTTTTTTTTTGTCTCCATAAGTCTTGTGGTATAATATCTACAGGTAGTGACTGTATCATTTTTACCTCTTTTGTTATTTTAGGGCTGTCCTAGCATGACATTGAAAAGTTAATCTTCAAACATAAGCAAATTCCTTGCTCTTGTGACTCTTTTTCAGTGTTTATCACATTTTCTTGGTTAACAGAGTTACAATCCAGTTTTCTATCTTCTTAGTTAACTAAGCAGACTATCATAGCATCAGTTCCCATGCAATGATAGTCATCATAGCTGAAATTGGGAGAGAGGCAGACAACATCCAGGTCTGGTCACTGGTCCTTCATAGAGCAAACCCTAGGGATACAGCAGGAGATGTCTCAGACACAGTTTGGTTTCATCCTTTGCATAGCTTTAAAGGATACTGGGAACATTTTAAAAGTGAAAGTTTGATTTCCTGCCTTCTTTGTCTGTATGTTTGGGGAAAAGGAGACTAGAAGGTGATAATGTAAAAATGCTGCTTTTTAAATCACTAAATTAAATGCATGTTTTTGGATTGTAGGAGGATGGAGTCTATAGAGAGAACCCAAGCATGCACAAGAAGAGGATGGAAACACTACACAAACGATAAATGTAATCCAGAAGAAGATATGCTTCCTTTAACATAATTTCAAGATAGCAAGTCTGTACATGAAGCTTGGAACTACAGTGTATACAACAGTGACACAACATCAATCAATATAACTGTCAAAGTCAGCTTGAAGACATGCTCATTGTACCCGGTAAGGCAGAAATCATATTAACACAGAACAAACGTCCCTCACCAAGTTTGAGATTAAGAGGTTTGTGTGCTGGGTTATTTGCTGCTTTTAGGTAGCAGAAATCTAAAAATAAAACACAATATGAAGAAGCTTGGGGTACATTACAGTCGTTCTGAAAACTAATAAATCTGTAGAGCTGAGAGAATCCTGTGCTTTGTGCTATAAACTTGGAGAGAGAACACCAAATATACTGAAAGCTTTGCTGGTGTCCTCTGCCAATAGTGAAGTCCCCCCTCCTAACACACACATGCACAGACGCACATGCACACACTGTTGAGTGACATAACCGCTTTGATTGGTTGGCTTTATGACTGCCCATGAGACAGATGTAGCGTGTGTGCTCCTGAAGTTACTGTTCAATCTGTGTGTGTGTGTGTGTGTGCGCAGTTATGTGGCTGTAAAGCAACACCAGAAAGATGAAATGAAGCTCAGGTCTTTAAGGCGGACAGTGAGAAACGGAGATGATGGAGGATTCCGAAAAAATTTCATGGGTTAGACTAAGAAATGAAGGTGAGAAACAAACAATTCAGAAATTGGTTGTTTTTCCACCAAAAGGTTGTTTAAATTAGTTTAATTTGTTTAAATTCAAATAGCGGAAGTGAAACTTAAAATATAAATTATAAAACAGTATAAGTGGAGTCACAAATACACTACCTATCTCCTAATGTGGATTTTTTTGTTTTCCAAACTGGAAACCCTCATATGTTTTTTCAGAGATGATTACATCGATTGTTGCAAACAACAGTAACTACTGATTACTCAGTTGGACAACATGCTGAAAATGTCAGGATGATTTTTATTTCCACAGACAGAACAAATATCATCCTCTGCAAAAAAAAAACCAAAAAAAAAAAACCTACAGTATTTGGAAAGCTTGGACTTCATTGTATGTTTTTTTATTTGGACCGTTTCCTTCGGGTTGCTGTCAACCAAGAACCTCAACCAAAACATGTTTGTGTCTTATTTTTATTGTATAAAAATCTTATGTCTGACAATGCGGGAGAAAACCTGACCAATCAGAACCTGCAAGCCTTACCCTGAAAGTTGCTGAAACTTCAGAAAGTTCTAAATAGGGAATCGTTTGGGGGTAGTTTAATTTAGAACTTGTCTTCTGCTAAAGTCACTCAAAAAAGTTCCTGTTCACCTGGAGACAGTTCCTGCTGATGAAATACAGCTATGGATAAACAAATGGATGGTGGACAGGGAGGAAGAAAAAGGAAGGGGAACTTGTGAGAAGTTGGATAGAGCTGGGTGAACAGTGTAGGAATGAAAGACAGAAGATCGCTCCAGACAAACAGAAATGACGTCAAACTCAACAAACAAAATGTCTGTCACGCCTTTGAAGTGAAGTATCTGCAGAGCTGCATGAAGCCTCAGTGCCAGGAAATACTTTTTAAGAAGTAAGCTGAGAGAAAAAACACTGCTGCCAAAGGTATCTTTATGACATAAATCAATAAAGCTTCAATGTCACCTTTCAAGTTTATTTAAGTTTGACATATATCCAGACAAAACATCCCAACCTGCGTCTCAGAACAGGAAGTTAAACAAAAACTCCACAGATTGTAGAGAGCTGTACTCTGATCTCGCCAATCTGTGATATTCAAATACACTCGCTCCCTGTTTCCTGACATCTTAAGAATTACTTTTTCTTTCTCTCCCCATGTTTTTTTCTTTGTCAGACATGCACTTTTTTTTCCTTTAGGCAGATTGACACCAAGCTTGCTGTCACATGGAAATATTGACACTGCAGCTATGAGACAGATGAAAACATCCAGTTTTACAGTCAGTTCCTTATTATCAAAACCCACAGTCGCATTGACACATGAAGATTTCAATCACAGCAGTGGGACGGATGCAGATTTTTCCACCAGCTGGGAATTGACATAATCAGGTTAATACAGGGAGTGCAGAATTATTAGGCAAGTTGTATTTTTGAGGAATAATTTTATTATTGAACAACAACCATGTTCTCAATGAACCCAAAAAACTCATTAATATCAAAGCTGAATGTTTTTGGAAGTAGTTTTTAGTTTGTTTTTAGTTTTAGCTATTTTAGGGGGATATCTGTGTGTGCAGGTGACTATTACTGTGCATAATTATTAGGCAACTTAACAAAAAACAAATATATACCCATTTCAATGATTTATTTTTACCAGTGAAACCAATATAACATCTCCACATTCACAAATATACATTTCTGACATTCAAAGACAAAACAAAAACAAATCAGCGACCAATATAGCCACCTTTCTTTGCAAGGACACTCAAAAGCCTGCCATCCATGGATTCTGTCAGTGTTTTGATCTGTTCACCATCAACATTGCGTGCAGCAGCAACCACAGCCTCCCAGACACTGTTCAGAGAGGTGTACTGTTGTCCCTCCTTGTAAATCTCACATTTGATGATGGACCACAGGTTCTCAATGGGGTCCAGATCAGGTGAACAAGGAGGCCATGTCATTAGTTTTTCTTCTTTTATACCCTTTCTTGCCAGCCACGCTGTGGAGTACTTGGACGCGTGTGATGGAGCATTGTCCTGCATGAAAATCATGTTTTTCTTGAAGGATGCAGACTTCTTCCTGTACCACTGCTTGAAGAAGGTGTCTTCCAGAAACTGGCAGTAAGACTGGGAGTTGAGCTTGACTCCATCCTCAACCCGAAAAGCCCCACAAGCTCATCTTTGATGATACCAGCCCAAACCAGTACTCCACCTCCACCTTGCTGGCGTCTGAGTCGGACTGGAGCTCTCTGCCCTTTACCAATCCAGCCACGGGCCCATCCATCTGGCCCATCAAGACTCACTCTCATTTCATCAGTCCATAAAACCTTAGAAAAACCAGTCTTGAGATATTTCTTGGCCCAGTCTTGACGTTTCAGCTTGTGTGTCTTGTTCAGTGGTGGTCGTCTTTCAGCCTTTCTTACCTTGGCCATGTCTCTGAGTATTGCACACCTTGTGCTTTTGGGCACTCCAGTGATGTTGCAGCTCTGAAATATGGCCAAACTGGTGGCAAGTGGCATCTTGGCAGCTGCACGCTTGACTTTTCTCAGTTCATGGGCAGTTATTTTGCGCCTTGGTTTTTCCACACGCTTCTTGCGACCCTGTTGACTATTTTGAATGAAACGCTTGATTGTTCGATGATCACGCTTCAGAAGCTTTGCAATTTTGAGACTGCTGCATCCCTCTGCAAGATAGCTCACTATTTTTGACTTTTCTGAGCCTGTCAAGTCCTTCTTTTGACCCATTTTGCCAAAGGAAAGGAAGTTGCCTAATAATTATGCACACTTGATATAGGGTGTTGATGTCATTAGACCACACCCCTTCTCATTACAGAGATGCACATCACCTAATATGCTTAATTGGTAGTAGGCTTTCGAGCCTATACAGCTTGGAGTAAGACAACATGCATGAAGAGGATGATGTGGACAAAATACTCATTTGCCTAATAATTCTGCACTGCCTGTAATTTCCACTTTGTCGGCTGTCAGCAAAAAGGACCAGCTTTCTCCTTTACACACCTCTTTGTTGTTACTGAAGAAATCAGCTTCTGAACTTTGCGTTTTATCTTCTTATATCTATAAGAACAAAGAGGTTTTTTCAAGCCTGTCGGCCATACTCAGGGATGCTCTAATGCACAGGATGAGCTAGGTGATTATATAGATGATGCTTTGTGACAACACTCACACAGCAGTTGCACAAAATTTGACAAGCATGAGTGCAAAATCATAATTAATGACCTCAACCAAACAAATCCAGGAATTGACGCATATGGATCAGCTAAAAATCTAGATGTCTGTCTGGAAATGCCAGCTGTCGAACATGTTGCACTGTGCTTCAGTGAAGGCTCTTTGTTGTGAGCAGCTGTAAGCAACCCACCTTCGAACTCAGCTTTCAAACTACACACCTGCAAAGTTTTGTGATTGTATCTCATGGACAGGAAAACTGTGTGAAAAATGAAGGCTGAAGTGGGTGATGCTTCTGAAATCTGATAGTAAAGAAGGCTGTGAGAAAATGATCTTACTGCTCATTTACTCTGTGTCCTAGAAAGCTTTTTACTGATGAGTTTATGATCTAACTTGCTAGTTTCAAGTCTTTTGGAATATATTCAGCCAAAAATGACAGCATCAGGTTTCTGTGTGACGAACTCAGTTGCATCTGCTCCTTCTTCACCACTTCACTTTTTAAAGCAGCTGAAATGCTCAAATTAAGGCTTTACATCAGAACTACTGAACAATGGGTGGCTTCACTGTGGCGGTGTCCTACTATCACATCTTTATCACATCAGCATTATGTCTCTAATTATGTCTCTAATATATGACACGACTTTGTTTAACCAAACTCACTAATGTTCCTTTACTTTAAATATTGGGCACATGTCGCTCATGTCTAATGAGATTTATTACAGCAGTAGGTTGCTGCGTCATTCTAATATGAAACACAGTTGTGATTCTGCCGTGTTGATCGTCTGTCACCGACATTGTTGGCACCCCATCTAATCTGTTTGGTTTCCCTTGTTTATAGCTTGAGACAAACAGATGAATTTTTACCTTAATTTTCACAGTTGGAGGCCCTGTTGAAATCCAGGAAAATCAGGATGAGTCAGAGAACTGTCACAAAACAGGCAGGAAACCTTTTTTTTAAAAAAAAACAAAAAAAACAAACTAAATCAAATCATCCTGAAGGGACATTGCAGGGTTGGTTTTCCCATCTATAACCTTTCATAGCATGCATGAAAACACAAAATATGATCATGGCACTAGCAGACTGTGTGATTAATCAAAACCACGCCAGAGTACATGATTGATTCCCACAAGCAAATCTCTGCTCGGCAGTGTTGCCTGTAAATTGTAAATTTGTTTGTATACATGTACACAGATTTCTTTTTTTTGTAATGTATTAGATTAGTTTATATGTTTGGTGTCTACATTTTACTATAATCAACAAGAACTCTTTATTTGCCCATAAACTCGTCCCAATCAGGAGCTGAAAAAACGATATTGGCACACAGATACATTTTGGGCCCCTGAAGGTTCTTGTGAATGTAAATATGTATCAGGATCATCACGGTGCCTAACAATGAGCAAACAATGGACCAAAGTCACAGACCAAACAGTACTGTAGGGTGGATATGTACAGTATGAGTCATGCAAATTTTCAAACCTGTACATTGACAGAACTTTTCACCCACACCTTTGGGAATCACACTTATTCTATCAATAGTAAACTGACAATAAATAACATTGAATTAGACAGAGTATCTGAAATCTGAAATAAAATTGGAAGTGAGGGGAAAGACGTATAAAACACACAACCATCCAATATACATTCTGCAAAAAAGAGCAATAAGGATAATAAATAAAACTACTTCAAGAGAACCATCAAATCCACTTTTTAGGAAATTAAATATTCTCAAATTGAAAGATTTGGTTGACCTCAGAACTGTGCAAACAATGTACAAAGCAGCAAATAAATCTTTGCCCCACAACATTCAGAACTTGTTCCAAATAAGACCAAATACTCATGAACTGAGAGGAATCCTTATGTTCAGCAAGCCAGTAGTAAGGACATGTAAAATATCACAGCATTACAGTCAGAGGTGTGAGTGTGTGGAACACCTGTACAGATTAAATCAAGAAAAGTACATCAATACAAAAATTCACACGATTGTTTAAAAATAAGAAATTGCATGAATATAGGAAAACTTTCTCTCAGTGACTGAGTTGTCTCATTGTGTCCTCATTTTTATAGATCAAGGTCAGAGTGCCCCCAAGCTTAACTGTTCATTAAACACAGGTTAAGCACAGGGTGCTTAGTCTATGTAGAAATGTAGTATGTTGTTGTTTTGGTTTACATGCTGAAAATGGTTTTATTTGTATATGTTAATGTGTTAGACTTGTACATAGTTAAACATGTATGAATCAAATAACTTCAAATTCTGGATATGGATTTGTAAGCAATGAAATCTGAAAGAAGGGGGAGGAACAGGAAAAGTGTAAACTTCATCCTACTCCTTTTCGAGCACACCCATTCTGTAGACATGGATATCTACATGAAAACATGATGATTTTTAAGTTTTCTTTTTGTTTTTGTTTTTTCTCGTTATTTTAGTTATATTTGCATGTTCGAAATAAAAAAAAATCTATCTTTTCTATCTTCTACCCTATGTGAAAAAGAAATTTTATTGTGCCCCTGTACATTTTAATCATTGAGTAAAAAAAACTGTGCAGTTGTTTTAACTAATTTTGGAATGGAGTATGTTCCCATGTTATTTCTGCTTTGGTTCTGAGAGCACAGCTCACAAGGAAGTCACTTAACATACTGGCCGCGTTTCAACCATCTTCTGTCATGCACGAAGGCAGGTGCAAGAGTTGAGATCTGCAAGCATATGCAGATTTTGGAAGAGATAGATGGTGCAGATAACTGCTTTGTATTTTGGAAAATGTGGCAAACAGAGTGACATTGTATGCTAAAAAAAGAGTGCGCTTCCTAATTTTTGTTACAGCTAGATCTCACCTCTGATGCATACCCCACCTGAGTGTGAATGATCTCCATATTTAAAGCACATCAAGTGATACCCAATGTGAAACTGACGTTAAATGCATCACATCTGTTCACAAGAGTGCAGGGAACAATGTTCCCAGTGCTCAGCAAAATGCCTTAAAAAGCATTCTGCATTATTTGATGGCAGATAAGCAAATACTACCTTTTCCCTTCATTGCCCATAACTCAGTGAACTGGATTGGTGTTATTTCCCTAAAGCACATTGTAGTGAACTGGTAAATTGACTTTTTAATAAGTTTTGTAAATGAATTAGATAATAAAAAGAGAATTAACGTTGGGTTATTCCTTCCTTGTTCGGTTCAGGTCAGTTTTTAAATCTTTAGTAATTCATTTATATATTAAGAGCCTTGTTATCTTTAGGCACGTCACTAAAAAGTAACAGACACATTTGTGTTTGTCATCATGGTGACCTTTAATGAATTGAACAGAATTTGATTGGCTCTATTTTTCTGAGGTCTTCTTGATTCAAGGTTGGATGTACTTCACTCCCTGCAGACTGAAGAAGCACATTGAACTTGTTGTCTGTGTTTTATTTACGGAAAAAAAAGGTTAAGAATGTCAGCTTTGATTAGATTTCCGAACACTGTGGACTTTGTAAAAACCTCTGTGATCTAAGGGAAAAACAAATTTCTATCCCCCACACATTTGAAGATATCCTGGGTATGCGCTTCTTAACTCACAACAAAAACATACATTTGAAATGAACACATCACTGCACTTAAATCTCGAAAAGAGAAACATGTGCCAGGGCTGCTGATTGAGTGAGACAGAGGGAGACAAATCTCCAAAAGGAGACAATTGCATTGGGCATTTGATAACAGCATTACACTGACAGATAATGCAGAGGAAAGCGCTCACAGTCAGAACCCCTCCCCCCACTGAAATACTAAAAAACTAAGTTTCTGGGTAAAAGTTTAACCAATAAATTCAAAAGTAAAATGTACAAAATTTCCTTCTGAGCTGATTATATTGCGGTGCATATTACATTGTCATTTTTTTTTAGATCCTACAGTATTTAACATACAGTAAATGTACCACATGGTAAATGGCCTGTATTTATATAGCGCTTTTTACTAGTCCCTAACGCTTTACACAACCTGTCATCCACACACACATTCACACACTGGTGATGGCAAGCTACATTGTAGCCACAGCCACCCTGGGGCGCACTGACAGAGGCGAGGCTGCCGGACACTGGCGCCACCGGGCCCTCTGACCACCACCAGTAGGCAACAGGTGAAGTGTCTTGCCCAAGGACACAACGATCGAGACTGTCCAAGCCGGGGCTCAAACCGGCAACCTTCCGATTACAAGGCGAACTCCCAACTCTTGAGCCACCACACTTCACAGAGATTTTGCTGGCAAGGATGGAGAGTCTCAGTTTAATTCTTTCTGAAGGTAACATCCATCCCTCCCCTCCATCATCCATCACCCATCACCACTGTTACACTGAATATTGTAAAAATTGGCTTCCCTGCAGCTGCCACCCCCAATGGAGTGTTTCAGCTGGAAACTGACAGAGCCAAGCGTCCGTCTCTAGAGCTTTCTTTTTGTTCTTTTCTTTTCTTTTCTTTTCTCCTCTCCTGTCTCTTTTTTCTTTGGTCTTCTACTCTGCTATTTTCCTTGTGAGACCACCAAGGTGGAGCAAAGGTTACAAAATACCTGGAGAATGGTAGGAGAGCAATAATGACCTGGTGAGTGTCTGTGTTTTCTTTTTCTCCAGAGACAAACTGTAGAAACCTATTAGAAGTAGCTGCAACTGCCGCCTGCTCCCCTTTTCCTGAAGAAACACATACACAGACACTCACTCCATCAATCCCTCATATTTTTTCCTTGCACAGGTAATTTATAGTTGTGCCACCAAAACCTTTAATCGGGAAAGTACAGATTTGAATTTGACACTCTTAAGATCATGTGGAACACAGTTTGCAGGATTTGTGGATCAGTAAATCAGTTTCTAAAGATAAACAACTGATTCTAGAGATCTCAGGTGGAAAGACTTGCTTGTTAAAGCAGCAGTAAAAAACAATACTTCCAGGAGGTATACTATTTACTGAAATTAAATCCAGTCTTCTCTGAATCAAGCTGATACTTGGATAACTGAAAACTATTACAGAACCCATGGTGCTTAATCTGTCTGACAAAGTCTAAGCAGTTTTTTGGAGCAGCTGGAGTCACAGAACATGTGTTCAGTATTTCCCTCAAAGCAGTAAGCCGTGTGGAAATCCTGTACATCAGATGATATTTCTACAAAAGAGAGAGAGAGAGCCCTAGCTTTGTGAGGCAGGATTTCAATTCAAAATTCGGAGAATTTACAGACTGTCACAGAAAAGTATTCTTTCTTAAAAGCAACATCTGTATGACGCGTTTTTGTTCTTTTATGTTTCTCTACAGAGGAATCCATAAAGCACTTGTGCAAATTTTTGTTGAAGTAAATTGTCCAGAACTAGGAATCCCTCGAGGGATGTCAGCACTTATACTCTTTCAGTGTGCAGCATGTGGTGGGAATCCACGTTCAAATAAAATCCTGCAAGATGGCCATGAAGAACATAATGCATCTCTTTGATCTGAGGAGTTTTTCTTTTTAGGTGCTTTCCATTACATTTCCCTTATGTCAGATTTCTTCCTGACTTTACTGTCATCATCTCTGAAAAAAACACAGGGGAAAACTGGAAGGAAATTGTTTAGATGAGATCTGTCACAGTTCTAATTACTTTGCAGCTGTAAGCTGATGTAAGACTGACTGAAATTTCTACTTAATGTTGGTAACTAGTGGAATGTTCTTTTGTTTTAAATCAGTTTTGTAGTGATCACTGTGTTTTTAGCTGTTTTTCTCTAATTACAGGTATCATCTCACAAAGCGTAAACAATGTTTTGTCATATGATTGATTAGGTCTGCATTCAGTGGACAGTATAGAGATTCTAGGTTACTTCTGGATTCATTCTGTAGAGCAGGGGTGTCAAACATAAGGCTCAGAGGCCAGAATCAGCCTGGCAGAGCCTCCAATCTAGTCCACTGAATGGTTTTGAAGTTGTAAAGAGGACAAAAATTTTGGAATTTTAACTGTGTTTTGACTTTATATTTTTACTGCTTTCCTACTGATAAGATCCCCCCCCTGGTGCCATTTACATTACAACAAAGTCCATCCATCCATTCGCTTCTGCTTATCCTTTTCAGGGTCGCTGGCGCCTATCCTAGCTGTCATAGGGCGAGAGGCGGGGTACACCCTGGACAGGTCGCCAGTCTGTCACAGGGCCAACATACAGGGACAGACAACCATTCGCACCTAGTGACAATTTGGATTATCCAATTAACCTATCCCCACAAGCTGCATGTCTTTGGACGGTGGGAGGAAGCCGGAGTACCCGGAGGGAACCCACGCAAACACGGGGTCTGATGTTGGAATTGAACTCAGGACCTTCTTGCTTTCCGGCAACGGTGCTAACCACCGTGCCGCCGTGATTTTTATGTTTTACACAATAACCCAAAGAGTCATACTGACAGGTTTCTTTTATTTACTACAGCACCATTTCTTTATCAAGTACAAAAAGCAAAATGTATTGTTGAAATCATGCTTCTTTTATTTTAAAATACCTCATTGATTAAATAGGTAGTTAAATTTCTGCATACCGACAGAAAGGGTAGTTTCATTGGTCCAGATAAAAACAAAGTGGGCTATATTTGGCTCATGATGTAAAATGAGTTTGACATTCCTGCTTCAGAGGCTTACAGCCAGAGTGGTTCATACAGAAGTATCTGTGCTAGCCATTTCCCTCTAAACATTAAAGCAATACACGATAGCCTCTATAATAGAACTTAACATTCAACATGTCTAAGATTTAATTTAGCGATGATGTGTTGTTTGCTGTCTGTTATTGGACTTTTATACAAGCTTTTCAACAGAAGAGTGTTCTTTTATTCAGAAGTTACCTGGAAAATGTGTGCAGTATCTTACTTAAAAGAAAATGTTGAAAGAAAGTACACAAAGCTTTGATGATGGAAAGTCTACAGCAGAATGACTTTTCTAACTGAAACAGATGCAGTCTGCTCTCCCTTTATTCTGCTTTTTAAACTGGTGTCCATCCATGGGCATTAAAAAGACTTGGTGTATAGTTTCCAGGAGGTGAAGTGGTCCACAGCTTTTAATGAGCGGAAATATCATAATTACTTTTATTCTGTGTGATGAAACTGGACAAGTGGAGGACCAAACAAATGATAGGCCTAAAAAGCTATCTACAGCAGAGGAATGTTAAAAATCCAGCGAAGACCTGACACATGAGCTGAGATGTGCATCTGGCCCTTCAGTTGACCCATGCTGAATCACAGTGATGAGTCCAAATGATGGGGTGGGATCATCACGTGAGAGAAGGGAATCAAAGCAATACTATCTCAAAAGCATCTGATTAGCAACAGCTTTTTCAGCACAACAATGATCCCAAACACTCTGCCAGTGCAGTAAAAGCATATCTGGAACATTATCAGTCATAGATTGGCCTCCCCAGAGCTTGGACCTCAACATTACTGAAGCAGTGTGGGATAATCAAAAAGCAGCCAACATCCACAGAAGAGTTTTGAATATCCTTGATGCCCTCCAAGAAGCCCGGAGAACTATTCCTGAAGACTACAGAAAGAAATTACAAGAACGCTGCCTTAGAGACTTCAGGTTGTGTTGAAGAATACGGATGAACGTACCAAATATTGACATTTATGCTTGTTAGAATTGTAGAAACTCAGGTTTTGCCTTATATCCTGCATTTCCATGTTTGAATGTTACCCATAAAATTTAAAGAAAGGCTTGGAACATTGTATCCTTTTTTATTAACCTTCTTTGTAGTGTTTATCTGAGCTGGACTTTAACTTTGATGTTGGCTTTGTGTACATACACTGTGTTAGAGGTTTATTTGTGAGGGGCTGAAGTCAAAGGTTTATCTTGTTAACTGGTAATTATGTCACAATGCATTTCAAGACATGTCACAGTGTTAATTATCCTGCATTAGTACAAAAGCTTATTGCGATATTGTATAACGACTCTTCATGTGGTTTATTGATTTTTTCCCCCGCTGCCAAGTACTTCATTAGCTTTCATCACTTGTATTGAAGTGATTTCCAACATTTTCATTAGAAAATATTTTTTTAAAAATCAATTACATGACAGATTTTCTCATTTTTGTTCTGCTTCGATAAATACTCTGCCATTTAATCAAACCAGCCTTTTTGTCATTACGGCTGACCACTTCAATGTGAGACGGATCATAATAATAGTTACTTGGTTTGATCTATAAGCAGTGTGATGAACAAGACTCCAGACATTTATGAGGAAAAAAACTCAATACACAGCTTTGTGAAAGCCCTTCAACAACCAGCTATTTCTTTTTTCTTTTATACTTCATATTTTTTCCACGTGTGTACCACTGCTGTCTGAAATGTAAAATTCATAGAGGAATGTTAAATAATTAACAGCAGCATCCTTAACTTAAAACATCCTACAGGAGAGAAAAAGTATGGATTAAAAGTGCGGAGGAGGGATTTCTTTTAAAAGGCCACAATAGTTTTTGTATCTGTGCATGGGAATTATCCAAAGTAGTTATTCAGAAACATAATTACTAATTTCCATCAAGAGAAGGGACAATGTAGTAATTAACCATCATAGAAAGTTCTCCTTTTCTCAAATGCAGCTTTGATATTTCCTATTTCGTGAGTCAGTTACTCCATAATTTTTATTAAATCAGCGGGTGTGCTGTTTTTCCAGGCTCTTGTAACTTGCATCAATGCGTGAAATCTCATGAATAAATATTAAGGACCAGCCATATAATAAACCCCCACAATAAAATCTTCTTTTCCCTGAAGATATTAACTTTGTAGTTTTTAAATTCACACCTGGCAAAGGTTTACCACATATGTATTAACTTTGCCATTTTGCAAATAAAACTGGACTGATGGGCTTAAAAATATACTTCCCAATCGAGGCGCATGTGAGAATGCAAATGTTAAAGGCGGCAGGGTTAGCAGTCAGCTGCTCTGCTTTTAATTGCCATACCCCTGTGAGAGACTGACACTCTGTCCAGGTGAGACCTCTGCAAGCCCCAAGTTGGATAACATTAAATATACTACATAATAAAGTGCAAAAAGGTGAGCGGTCTGAATAGCTCCCAAGGCAACTGTATGAAAAAATGCCCCACACAACCCCCACCCCCCAAAAAAATCTAAATGAGTTTCCACTTCCAAAAATCTCATTCAGACTTTTTTTTTTTTTGAAGTTTATAAGGCTTCTTTCAGCCCACTGAGTCTAAACTACACGCATACGTTCACTGAATGTGTAAAAAGTGACTCAGGCAGTTATCCATAGAAGAGAACCCATTCAATATTCACTCCATTGATGGATTTAAGTATAGGCTGACCCCTGCATTCAACAAAGCTGTAGGTTTGGGGATTAGGAAGAAATGCAGAGCATGGATTGAGTTTGGGATTTGGGCACGGTAATTAATTTAATGTGTGTGTGTGAGACAGCTACATATGCAGAAAGAGGATTTATAGTAGAGTCTGTACTGGATTAACTGCTAAATAAGCTAAAGTCGCTTTAGCACTTCAGACACATACGTTTGAAGAAGGTCAGTGTACTATTAAATTTATATTCATCAGAGTGAGGTCAATCATATTTAATGGTGTGATTTCTCTAACAGGCAGCATCTGTGTGTGTGTGTGTATGTGTGTGTGTATATTACAAAACAGCATCATCTGTTTCCCAACCAATTAGCATGCATTTTCACACTGTTTACAAATAAGTAGCTGCATGCTGTAGTACACCTCATGACAAATGCATGGAGCATAGCACCATGTTTTTGACATTGAGATTCTCCCAGTAAGTGGTTTAAATACATATTTTTATAATTTGATATTAGAATAAAACAACCAAAACCTTCTCCTTCATCTTCACTGTGTAGGTATTGTTTGAGTATATTTCACCTATAGCAGTTACAGTAGCAAATCAATTCAAACAATCAATTTTTTTTGAAGATATTATTTGAACCAGCACATCTTCATGCTTAAATGTCCAGTCCTGTATGAAATATGACTGATAAAAGAAGAGAGCTGGCTGCTGTGTTGGTGAGAAGGAAAGTAGGTATTTTGTATGTACAGGTCCGGAGACTGATTCAAACTGTTTGCCTATGGTGTAGATAGGGAGAGAAACTGAGTAGGGTTAATCTTAAGGGAAGAGTATGTGAATGTTGGGAATGTGCAGGATCATGAGTTTGAAGCTGGACAAATTCTGATGTCAGTTAGAAGAGAAGGAGGAATTCTTGAGGAAGCTAGAGAGTATCCTCAGAAGTGACTGGAGAAGACTTCAATGGACAAACAGGTGAAGGGAATAGAGGTAAAAGAAAATTGTTGGGTAGATATGTTAAAGAGATGAGTGTGGAAGGATGGATTAGTGAATTTTGAGGAAAAAAAACGAAATGACTGTGGTTAACAAGTACGTCAAGAAGAGGTAGGAACATAGAGTGATGTTGATGTGTAAGAGTAAAGGAAGGTGCACGCAGGAGCCTGCATGTAGCTAGGCAGCATCAGCTGGTAGGATGGTTTTAGAAATCAAGCAGAGGAAGTCAGTGAAGGCAGAGGCAAAGATTAAAGTTGAAATCGAAGAAGGAAGAACAGACATCGGGTAGAAATTCTGAGTGGTGGTGAAGAGATACCAGAGGACTGAAGTGGTGAAGAAAACTACCAAGAAGGTATCTGGTGTTTTCTCTGAATAGAGGAAATGGGGCAAGATGACTGGGTGGTGAAATGAGGAAATACACCAAAGTATTCAAAGAGGTTAGCAAAGACGACGGGGGGACAGTCAGGAAGATGAAGAAAGTAGACGGGAATAGTGGGAGGATAGGCATGCTTCCTCGGCTGCAACACCCCACTGTCTACCAGGAGACACATCAACAACCCATCTGAACAAAGGAAACAACAGATTATTCCTTGTGTCTCTAACTTCCACCCCAAAACTGTCACCATGAACTGGAGCTCAAACAATGGAAGAACTTATTTACAGACTACTGTCACAGGATGGGCCACTGACTCAGCGTTTTGTGGTTTATTTTGTATTTTTGAGTCGCTTATGTTAAAGTTGTGATGATAAGTTCCTTTGTTATTCTTATTTAAGGTTTAGTTGAGTTTTGGTTTGCCATTATTATCATCTGTCTCATGAGTTTTTGTGTTTTGTTTCTTGTCTAGTTTGTTATGTGATTTAGCTCTGTGTGTTCCCTATTGTCAAGCTTCTGTCATTTCTACATCTCATATTTCCTGTTTTATTTTGGAGGAGCCTACTGTGCCGTTGTCATTGTTTTTATTTTCTCTTCCCAGTAGCGTCATTAGGTTCATGTGTATCAGCTGTTTCCTCATGTGTTTTCACTTCCCCTAATCACACCTTGTGTGTATTTAGTCTGTGTGTTTCTGCTCACATTGTGAGGTCATCTGTTTTATGCGCCACAGGGTTTAAAGGCAGTCATAGTTTCGTCATAGTTGTTCATAGTTTGCAACTGCCTTCAGCCCGAGTAAAGGCTCGCTTTGTGTTGAAACCAGCTGTACCTCTCTGCATCTGCTTTTGGGTCCTGTACCTAATACACTGGCAAACCCCGCTGTGGCAACTACACATTTTTAGGAAAATTATCCATCTAAATTCAAAACGCTGCAACAAACCCACACTCTACCTGGAATCTTTCAACACCTTCCTAAAGACTTGACTTCATATTTTTAAATTTACTTTTTTGATTTACTTTTTTGATTTATTTTTTCAGCCTGAGTTCCACCCACAACTTGAAATTTCCATCCCTTGTTAGATTTAGACTGCACAGACTGACTTAAAACCCTTATCAACTGGTGCAGTGATGGTGCCCAGTTTAAAGCCAGATCCATGCAATTCCCTAAACTCGAAAGAAGGTCAAATGGAAAAGAAATCTGAATTAAATTGGCCTGAAGCTTTTGGAATGGCTGAATAAAGTTAAACATGTCTGAATGACAGAAACACTAAATATCTCATTTGTACTAATATATACATGTCAGTGATCATAAATACTCAGATATCTAACGACTGCTTGCCACCCAGCGTAATCACTGCAGTAGAAGTTCTAGTGGCTTTTGAAGTCACAGCTCGGGATTCAATGCAAGTCTCAGAATGGCTCAACAGGGAAGCTTAAAGATGCTTAAACTCAGCTGGAATCCCTGCTGCCCTGCTGGAATAATCACCTTATTGTAGTGGAAGTTTTGTGCGTCCATTTAACCCAGGGACCTGAGTTATCCAGAGAAAAGACTGCTGGCAGGGCATTGCAGACAAAGTACTATCCAGACAAAGTGTAGTTTGAAAGCCATTAACATAATAGCCATAGTTTGGAAGATTATTTCTCCAAAAAGAGAAATGTGATAGGAATTGAAAGCATAGTATCTGATCAAAACCGGTCCCCTCAAACGCGGTGTATACTCATCAATGCTGCCTATCTGCCCTGGTTGCTGCAGCTGAGTTTCGAATGTAATGTCAAACTCCCCTCAGAGGACAGACTGTCTTCATCAATTAGGTGATGGAACTGTGGTCTTTCTCTTCACTTCCTGTGTGCCTTTAGGGCCTTGCTGGATGTTGTTATAAAAACGATGATAGCTTCATTAGCATGCAAGGATATCAACTAGAAAAGAAACCTAATATATGTAGAGATCTGGATGGAGGTGCAGTTGGAAAATTTCTTGCAGATATGACTCAACAGATACAATTCTATACTTTAGACCTAGGTGGCACTGTTGATCTGCAAAAAACTGTGTGTGTGTGTGTGTGTGTGTGTGTGTGTGTGTGTGTGTCTCCTCAGTGGCTTAGCTTCCCGTCCTCAATGCCAGGAATTAATGATTTCACCCTCTCTACTATCCTCCTTCTCACACACATAAACACACTCTACCTTTGCTTTTCTCTGTCTCATTCTTGGACACACACATGTGCACACAGACACTTACTTTTTTGTATAGACACGTGCACACGCAAACACACACTGAATCTCATTCTAAATTCGTTCAATGAAGACAATGTCTTTCCCCCTGTGTGTTGTGTCTTATGACATCAGTTGAGTTCTTACTTCCATAAACATCAGCTTTTCAAACCTGCATTGTGTGTCAGTCCTGCATCCTTATAAATATCAAACTCAAGTGAGACCTGGTTGGTCATGAAAGAGGGGAGTTTGGCATAAGGGACTATTTTATTTTTTTTAACCCTGAATCTATCTATCTATCTATTAAAAGAATTGCCTGCTTTTTGTCAAAAATGCCCAAACCTGAGAGCCGGGTCATGCATGTTACTGTTTGGATGTTTCAGTTTGGAGATTAGTAAATTTGTTGCACTTGAACTGCGCCAAGATGGCCCAGGCCAGATGACACGGCCAGTCAAATTGTCGCTACTCAGATGGCCACAGTACTATGCAAAATCTTGACCTACTCCTCATTTCATTATATTCTAAAATGAGAATGGGAAAGAGGTGCACAGATTTATTGAAACAGTATATAAGGTATAAACAGAGCTTGTACAATTCTAATGACTTTGAAATCAGTATTTTCTATGTCCACCTTTATACTGCAACACAGCCTGGTGTGTAGTATTGGAAGTTGTTGGCTCTCTTAGGCTTGTGTTCTTAGTGTTTGAGATCATTATCATGCTGAAAAATTAAGCAGTTTCCAATCACATGCTTTCCAGAAGTTATTGTATGGTGGATCAAATCTCAATGTGCTTTACAGTGTTCAAAATTCCATCAATTTTACCAAGATCTGCAACACCTGTGGTTAAAATAAAACCCCAAACCATGTCAGAATTTTAGACATCCATTGTTGTATCTCTCTCCTGCCCAACTCTACATATTGACAATGACTTGAACCAAAAATAACACATTTGGATTAATAACACCACTGATTCAGTTCTTTTGCAATTTGGCATACCTCTGCCTATTCTCCCTGTTTCCCTACCTTAAGCATGGCGTTTTGACACCCTTGAACTGAGACCATTTCTGATGAGACCAGACGCATCTCTGGCCATGTCCACAATAATACGTTTTCATTTGAAAACGCATCTTTTTCTCTCGGTTTTGGCCTTCTGTCCAAACTGAGACGGCGTTTTTGGTCAAGGAAAACTGAGCTGTTTGAAAATGCTCTCCAAAGCGGATACATTTGAAAATGCTGTTTTCATGTCTCAGTGTGGACAGAGAACCTGGAGCCTTTTCGAAAACGATGACGTATTTTAGTCAAGTGACCAATTAAACTAAGATTACGCAGGGCATTATAGAGCAGTCGTTTTGTTTGCTCTCAATTTTGACAGCCCTACTAAAGATTAATATCAGTTTGTACATGCTCCAGATAGTTTTTCTTCAAATTCTGTAATTCTCACTCACTTTTGCAACTTTGTACTTTTGTGTTAATCGTAGCAACAACTCCACCTCATCCAAAAAACTCGGTGCTTTTCCTTGACATTTTGCCGCAATGTTTCAAAGAGCCAGAAAGTAAATAAACGGCAGACAGAAATGACGCAGGTTGAATTGTCTTACGTTTCACCCATGCGCAATACAGGAATGTAGCGTTTTCGATTGTTTCAGTGTGGATGAACAACTGTTCGGAAATGCTTGAAAACGATAGTGTGGACACGGAGTGTTTTTAGACGAAAACACAGTTTCCAAATTTATCTGGATTAGTGTTTGTGACCTTCAGAAATCCTGAAAAACAATTGCTAAAAAAACTTATCTCAAGACTTTTAGACAAAAAGTAACAACCATGGGCAACTAATAATGACTGGCACACAAAAGTATATTTGGTGGTGTTTGATTAATACAGATTGACACAGGTGGTACAAATGTGCCGTGTAACCATGCCAGAAATGTCTGTAAAGTCACTTCTGAAAGTACACACTTCAAAATGAAGAAATGACAGCGGTGCACATGAAAAGCCACAAATTGGTGTTACAGAAATGCCTTAAAAGAGCCAGAGGGAGAGAAGTTTTAAACCACCTTCTTGCCGACACATAGCAAGGCAGTCACAGTGTGAAGTGGGTGTGAATGTCACACTGTCGTCTTTGGAAAGTTACAGAAATGCTCAGACACGGATCTCCCTAATCCAAGCCTAGCCCTCAAAAAAACGGTGTTGGAGAGTGAGGGTTTCTGAAGCTTTCCATTTAAAGCTGATAGAGTATGCCCATCTCTTAAGTTGAACCTAATAATATTTCTGCTAACATTTGAAGTTTGAGTTGTTTTTAAAATAAGCCCATGTTATGTAACTTGTTTATTATGTCTGCTGTACTCGGAAAGATACTTTAAAAAGCCACAGAACACTGTGAACCTACCTCTTTCATACGTTATTGAGAAGATTAACGCCATTCCACTTTTAATGTCAGACAAACAGGTAAAAAATATTTTACAAAGACGAAAATCTAATCCGAATGAACAGGAGTTTAAATCTTGCCACTCCATGTATGTCCAGTCAGATATCTTCACAAGAAAATTATCTTCCTTTCTTTGTAGAACTGTTAGGAAATTAGGCCAAAGTACCAATCCTAGTGACAAGGCTTCAACAAGGCTCTTAAGGCTTCAACTGGAAACTGATTCTCAGTCACAGTGTTGACTTATTATTAGTCCCCCCATCCCTTTATTTAGCATGGACCTTCCACTGTCATTCTGAAAGTGCATTAAATACAAAACTAAAAGACTCTTCATAACACATAAAGACAGTTCAGATTTATATTCCAGGAGGAGGAGGTGGGATTTGTATCCACCTAGAGAAGGTTGTCTGGAAGCTCATGTCAGGGCAGAAAATCTGCTGTAGAAGAACCAATCCTTGTCCATTTTGGTGGTGAAATGGAAAAATGTAATGCACTGTGAGATGAATCAGTGCTGCCAGATAGAGCAATAACTTACAAATTACTTTTTGTGGAGTGAGACTACAATCATGGCTGAAGTCGAAAAAGTCCTCACAGCAGCTGATAGCACTTTAAAACCATTCCAGGGATAGACGTAACCTTTGAAGAGCATGGTTAAAGAATGGCTAAATTATAAAGGTTCACAAGATGAACCAAAAACGTAAACCGCCATGCAATCTTGTAGTTCAAGTGGTTAGTTTTGCATCTTCTTTTCTTATTTCTTGTTAGATAAAGTGTTTTCTTCCCAAGGACATTTTTTATTTGTTAATTACAGTGTTTCGTGCTTAGGCTCAACATTCTTTGAATCTGACAAAACTCGAACTTCAAGAGCTGACAGGAGCATTATTAAGTGCTGACAAGCTGAAGCACAAATTACTGTTTTTCTTTGCATTTACCTTCAAACCAGCACCTCTTAATATTCAAATATATTATTTACGAATATTTCTCTAAGTGTGACTTCAAGGCAGTTGGATTTGTCGTTAGAGAACATTTGAAACTGTTGCCTTTCCTTTTCGTTACATCAAATAAATGCATTAGCTTCACCAAGAAGGGACGATCAGAGTTTAACAGTGTGATGATCCCTGAGTGATCTTGGTTTTTGAATTTTTAAAATTATTCAATTTTTAGGCACTCTTGGATTGGTTGCTTTAGGGTTCTTTTGTTCTTAGTTTTCTTTGTTAACTTTTGATTTTCAGTTATTCATGAATGTTTTGGGCCCTCAGTCTATACTTAAGCTCTAGCTCTAAGACAGACTAACACATACTGTATGAATGTGACACAGAGACAAGAGGGGTGGAACAAAAGGAAACCATGACATATATGGCTGGTTAGCTTTTTAGTTCAAGTCCATTGCAACCCAATGCCACTGTGCTGTTGTGCTTTACTAAAACAGCAGACTTTTTATGACACATGGCTTTACTGCACAAGGTAATGACTTGACATCCATCCTAAAAACTACAGATTTAATCCTATATGCCCTTTGTATCATATTTGATACGTAAGTTTCTGAGACCTCTATCTCAATACTGATCAATACTTGCCATAATTTCAAAATGTTATGGACAAAACATTGTTGTGAACAAAAAGTTGCCAAAAACTCCAATGTATCAAATGCAATACAAAAAATATATAATAAATATATCATACACATATGATACACATACGATATAGCATTTTTTTTTGTGGATTTTGTTATAAGGTTTATTAGACATCACATTTCCAACAAATCAGAATAAAAAAAAAATACATTTTCTGGCCATTTTTTGATGGGTTGGGTCTTATAGGGTTAAAGAGTATATATCATACAAATAGATCCTTTAATTAATCATTTCCACACTTGTTGAGGAAATTGCCAGTATCTAAGCACAAAATGAGAACAAACCTACAATATAAGTGTATATCCTGGCTTAGGTCACCTTAAGTGGAATGAAAAATGTATCTTTTTTTTGTTGTTATTTTTGTTTACCATTTCTATTCAGTTGAGTCATTATTATCATTTTACACATATCTGGAAATGCATTTGTTTAATTTATTGCTAAGGGATAGCCGAGGATACTCCCATAAACAGCATTATTCTCTCATTACTATTACACATTATTTAGGCATTTTCACCCTGAACATGTTTTAATAACTTGAATATTGTAGGCATGCATTCTGTGGAAAACAATGGTATTTCTAACTTCAGTTTTTTTAAAAACGTATTTCAGTTTTTATTTCTGTTTCTGCTATTAGGCTACTGAATGGCAATACACTGTGGCCTCTGGTTGTCTGGTTTCAAAATACGAAGAGGGAAACAGCCAAAATACTGAATTCGAGGCTTCATAAATCAACAGCAGGTTCTATTATAAAGACACCTCACAGCCTGAGGCAATTTTTAGGTTGTCACCAGGCGTGGCACAGCTGAGACCGGTTCAGTAACAACTTTGACACATTATCATATGTTTATTTACTCACTGACAGGCAATAAAGTTTTGATCAGACAGAAGTAAAGTTGTTACTTATTCCACCTGTTTTCTAAGTTGCACTATGGCCTGGCGAAGGGAGCTTTATTGAATTTCGAATTTATACAGCTGAAAATGTAAAGGAATATAGCCATGGTTTAAGGGCTTAAGGAGTTTGAGTTTGAGGAAATTAAATAACCCAGAGCATCACATTACAGGTGGATGATCACAGCAAGGCTGAGACAGGTCTTGTGAAGAAGATGCACTTCCATTCCAGAACCTTAACTGCTCTGGTTATGTGATCAAAGATAAAGTATATACATAAAGATTCACATAAATATTTAAAGTACATCTGGTATATATTTAAAGTCCTAGTCTTTTTTTCTTTTTAAATTTCCACCTGAAAGTATTCAATTTCCTTTTCCAAGCCCTGTAGGAACCAAATGAACAGCCTTGGACTGCTGAAATACTGATGGAATAAAATTCAATAAACTCACTAGGCAAAAGTGAGAACTGAAGAGCTCCAGCAAAAGCATCAGTAAGCAACCTGATGCTATGAAACCTAGCCTAAAACTGTCAACAGATATTTTACCTGATTTTTCACAGCAAATAATACACTACACATAATTTAGTCACATTAACACGGGTGTTTATCCTGTCTTCCTTCTCTCACCCCAACCGGTCGCAGCAGATGGCCGCCCCTCCCTGAGCCTGGTTCTGCCGGAGGTTTCTTCCTGTTCAAGGGGAGTTTTTCCTTCCCACTGTCGCCAAAGTGCTTGCTCATAGGGGGTCATATGATTGTTGGGTTTTTCTCTGTATCAATGAAGCGCCTTGAGGTGACTTTTGTTGTGATTTGGCGCTATATAAATAAAATTGAATTGAATTGAATTTTATGTGCTGAGGTAAGAAAGGTAACTAAAAAATAGTGTCTAGCTCTGTTTGAATAAAAGATCTAGTCATTGCACTAATGGTGGAATGGGTAAACGATATTTGTGAATGAAACTGCAAAACATTTGGAGAAAAATTCACAGAAAAAACTTCTGTAAGACAATGGTTGCAATTTGTGAATACTGCTGTAGGTGCTGGAGAAAAGATGCTTACAAAAGATCACCTGTGGCTTTGCACTGTGTGAAAATTTCTGAGAATAGTTTTTGGATTTTTCACTGTATTTTTCTCAACAATAGACACCATGAATGGCTGTCAAAAGAGAGGGCCAGGAGCAGAGGTCTGAGCCATTGTCAGCTTTACAGCCTACTTGCTGGCAAATACTTAACACATGGGTTGCCATTCCCAACTCAAGCATGATGGTTACACTAAGGAACTGTTGTAAACACAGTAGGCTGGCTGACTGTGGAAATACAGACTGTTAAAATCAGTGGTTGATCAAATATGAAAGGGAAATACTGGGGGGTGTTTTCACCTCATGCAGGTTATTATTCAGTTGTCCAACCTGTTCATTCCACTTGAGATCAAGTTGGGCTGAATGTAGTCCATGAACTGCAATGAGTTTGACACTTCTGGGCTAGACACTAATGGAAAACAGTGGTCGCCTTTTTCTCAAACAAAATTTTCACTAAGGTCAATTCATTAGCGACTGGGCATTGATAGGGGCATATCCCTATTGTCTCCACCTAATCCTGTGCCCTTGAGCAGTGTGCTGTTGCAGACTTAATCTCCTGTTTGATCAGCAATGCCTTCGGGCACAGAATATGTCTGAAACAAAGTGCAAAAGTCTCAGTAAACGTGATCATGGGTGTCTACATGGAGGCCATGTGTCATACGCAGTCCCAGCTCAACAGTGATGGGCAGGTAAGAAGTGGGCAGGAGGGAGACGGGAAACAGACTCCAGAGACATGAACTGAAACCTCGCCTCAGGCTTCTCTGTGTTGGTTTATGCCTTTCTCAACTCTTCTGACTCTCCATTTTCCAAGTGACAGCAATAAAACTCTGACCAAGTACACATTATTGATTTTCACCTCACGATCAACCAACAGCTCCATTTACTATCCGAGGACTAAACAATAATTTTTTTACAAGTAAATATTAATTTTTCTTTTGAATTTTTTCCCCATTGTATTATACAACCACATGTACAACCTGGGCCACACAGCTACATCAGATGGTTACTGACACTGTTTATAAAAACAGGTGTAGTTTTTCAATTACTGCATATCCTAAGTTAACATTTAGGTGGAAAAGTATAAATGGTTATTAAAGCATATTGAGCTGTAGCTGCAAAAAGAGACCATTCGAATCTTTTCCAGATATGCTTTTGTCCTCATCTGTGGATAATTGGGCAATACACTCAGGCACTGAAAGAGTCTTAGGGGAGATGCATAAGTAAGACTTGTAGGGTACAAAAGCGAAAATCTACAAATTTAAGCAAGACAACATCAAAAACTAGTTTAATTCGGGCAGTTCAGGCACCACAGTGTAATGTTTATTAACATTTTTTATAACAGTCACAATATATACCCATATAGAAAAGATATATATAAATCTTATAAAGTTTGAATCTGTCTTGTGTGAAACTTGTATGAAAAGCATACGAGAGTGAAAACAGGTATAAGATCCCCTGAAAAATTATATAAATGAAAGTTGTATGTTTTGGAAACTTACTAAAACAATATATGAAAGTAATAAGAAAGTGGCCACTTTCATGAGTAAATTGTATAAGCCTTATATGATTCACTATATGAAGTAGGCCACATCTTATGCAAGTCTTTTATACGTTTTTTTTCTATTTCTTTTCCATATGGGTATACATACATATTTTTAAATATAGAATATAGCATGGAAATATCTGAAAATGGCAAAACAAACAAACAAAACCCCAAACCCCCCTCCAACCCTCTGGCAACCTCTGCTTGTCAAGGAAAAATGTAGAACCTGGCATGTTGGGTGAAATCCTCTTGTGATTATTTGGCTGCTTGCAGATTGTCGCATTCGGGACTTATCTGCATAACTTATCACTTTGAAACCTTCCTGTGGATTTTAACATCATTTTAACTTTTTATTTTTTCTCTTTTCATACTTATTGTTTTCAAAAGATTGCCACCAATACTTGTTGGAAAACAAAAGAATAATGTCTTAAAATACAGTTCACTGTCAGCAGTGGAATTTCAAATCCCAGGCAAACTTGTAATTGCTTTTTTCCTCAAGTGTCAATTGTATTGTTTTAAAGAATTTGCTCGCTAGACTAACAGTGTTTCCTTCTCCTTTGTGGAGTACATCCTCATAAAATCCAGAAAAGCTCTGAGAAGCCTTTAACTCCCCCTACATCAGTGTTTTGTTGCGTAACTGCCATCACTTGGTAGAAGTCTTGAATTAATCAGAAGTCTTTGTTCGTGGCCATCCAACGCTGTGCAGTCTGTCTCTACAGGTTTAAATGAGTGATACACACTGAACGAGGAATAGTACATGTTCCAAACAAAACTGTCACTTCTTGTCTTTTCACTGTTTTTGTGAATCATAATTAAAGCTTCGTGTATGTGGCAGGCTGCATAGAGGAGAAGAAACCTGGACAGTCAAATTAATGCTCTGCTTTTTAAGTATCCGCTGTCAGGTTAACAATTTAATCTTTGTATGAAACTGCTCAACAGACACATTTAACCCACATTTCATCTGCCATTAACATTCTCATTTATAATAATAATAATAATAATAATGATATACTAGACCATTATCTTATTCAAACTTAGCTGTATCAGATGTCTTCAAGGAACAGAAGTAGTGCTGGGCTAACTTGTTAAGAGTACTCAGAGTTGTCCAAACCTTTTAAAGTAAAGATGTAGAATCACAGGTGTGTTTGTTAAAATATGGAAGGTACTTTGCAAAGTAATTTAGAAGATCAGCCAAAGACTGAAATATTTACCAATGTGTGCAGGACTGACCTGATACTATACTTCATATTTTACACCTAGTTGTCAATTATAGACCCACTTTCTGATTTTATTCACTTACTTTGACATACATTTTGTTTTTCATCATCCTTTGTGATCTGAGATTTTCAAAACTCTGTCAAATATTTGATTATCAATTAAGAATGAAGTGTAAATAGTTCTTGCACAAGAAAGAAGAAAGAAACAAAAAGCTATGCACAATATTTGTGAGATAAGAATTTATATTATTGAAGAGACACTTTTTGGGGAATTATTGTAATTATAAGTGGAAATTTTACTTAATAATGCATATACATGATTGCTTCACACAGAATAATGGGAGATGACACTGCATGATGTGTTCTGTATGAACATTGCTGTAGTCTCATGATCATGTCCATGTAGAAATACACCCCTAAATATACTTAAAATGTATTTTTAATCACTTTGTAGCTTCAGTCTCTGCACGATAAAGAAAGAACAGGCTGATAAGCAGCCTTTTCACAGCCTGAATACCAAAGATATTGCCTGGACCCAGGCACAAGATTAATGTGCATACAGAAATGCAAACATAAGAAGACTAATGTTTGAACGGGATTGTGTGTGTGCATATTCAGGTATATACAGTACATGGTTATAAGGAGATCTTTAAACATTTGGTGCGTGTACAGCATGTGTTAATGCGTATTATTTATGCCTGTTTTCCTTGAGCCATCAGATCAGTTCATTATATGCATTATATTTATTCACAAACAGAAACCTATCAGGTGGTAAACACAATTATCCTACATTATAGGAGGTAATGTGTGTGTCATTATGTATTAACATGTACAGATGCCATAGTCCTGAGCTTTATGAATACACACATACCTCTGTAGGTGAATGGCTTTAGCAGGTCATTATTCATCCCAGTGCTATGGGGACATTTATAGTGAAGGCATACGCTAAGTGTTGTGATCCACACCCGATCAAACCATGTAAACATGTGGTTTTACAGTGTGAGATGGTGGGAAGGACACGTAAACAATCTCCCCCAAAACACATACTTCATGTGCTTCATCTATTTCATTGTGCAGTTGTTGTGCTATCTGGGCTGCTTCGAGATTAAACAGCGAGATTTGTCTTCTTTAGTGAAGTGCCTCTAATATTGTCCTCCCATCAATATAACAGTGAAGAGATGAACAGAGAAATGGAGAGAGATGATAGTATACCTGATGCAATATTGAAGCAGTTGGCAAATGCTATTTTTTTTATTGCTAGAAAATAATACTAAAGCTAGCATGGATCATAGTAACACACACGCGCACACACACAAGCAGTATTCACAGTACTCACGTGGCATTATATTGTGCAAGAACCACTATCCTGTATCTGCTTCTATAGTAATTGAAGGGACTCCAGGCGCAGATAACAAATTCTTTTTTCAGAGGCAGATCAGACTTATGGGCTTATCTAGCATGCAAACTGCCCCAGGTCATGATAGACATGGTATCAGTTATGATGTCTAACCCATGTATGTCCTAGGATTGTCTGATTTAGAGATAAAATGCTCCGATGGGAACAGGATAGAAATTATAGGACTACCAAGCAGCATACAAATGGTCTAATCTACAAATCTGCTGAAATTATGAACAATACGGATGCACCTGTGTGGCTTATCTGGCTTCTCTGGTGCCTTGGAGATAACAAGTGGAACATGTGGTGATAGTCCTATTAATATCCAGGTTCGGAGGTTGATTCTTCATGCCGTGTGTCTGCTTTTGCATATGATCATCAGATTGAAATTCCATTTACAGGCACTGATGTCACATTAAGAAGGAGGTGCAAATTTGTTGTTACAGTCACAGATGTTATTTTCTTAACGGATTTTAATTAAAGTATGTAAAAACATTCCTATTTATAGATGTACATAATGATGTAATGTCGGGTCGAGTGCCGTGGAGCATTGTTGTTGCAATTACAGATAAAACTTCCAGGTATGTTGCCATGATAACTCAGTTTAGTTGCATTGTTGTGCCACCTCTATGAAACCCAAGGACTGAACCACCCACGAAAATCAACAGGAGTGTAGTAAAAAACTTTCTTAAATGTTTGGGTGCCACACTGATCATTTCGTGTGCCAACACTGACATCATTACAGTTTTGTACCATTTATACGAGCTCATAGGCCATCAGTACCTGCAGCAGTTTTCTCCTAAATGATAGATGTCACCATTCAGACAAGATCTCCACATCAGTGCTCGTATAGGAGGAGAAGTTAAAAAAGACGCAAATAAATTGTGTTTTTTCCATTAAAATCTCATCTCTCATACTGTTGCAACATCTCCCTCTGTATAATTTGCGAATCTCCAAGCTTCTTCACTGATATATCATTGAAATTGTGGTTAAAAACCAACACAATTGCACACTTGAAAGGTGAGAGGTGCATGATATGCTGAAACAACAGGAAATGGGTGGCTTGTGCCAGTGAATGTGACCTCATTTTTTCCATTTGGCGAACAGCAAACATAAAGACCCTATTACCTGCAACAGTCTGAGGTGTTCCCTGCATTTTGCTGTATGATAGTCTCCAGGCCCACACGACTCTTAACTGGATCTGAAGCACATCCTAAAATTACTTTTGTGAGTTTATATGAAACATGTGAAATGAAGTGCATTAAACCTGCATACCTTCTAATGACCAGCAAGGAGCCAGATTTACATATACAATGATTTCGAGTGTGTAGTATGGCAGAGTAGGAAAAAAAAATAAGGAAGGTTATGCTTTTACAGTATAGCTACCGTGTGAGAGACGAGTAGCTCCAGTGCAGTATCCTCGATTTCCTAGTTGGATCCTCACCTGTACTGTCACTCAAAAAACTAAGACTGCAACAGATCCTGTACTTTGAAAAACCAGGAGGTGATGCCACGTTGGCTACATCCATCTTTAATGTGCTGTCTTTGCCATATATATGGCCGCCTTTAGTAACAAAAACTGCTTCCTGTAACATGAGCTCTTTAGGAGTTGGCATTAGAGACTAGTGACTTAATTAAAACTCACATTGTTGTCAGCTATGTGCTTTCTAAATATTACGATTGTGATCTGTCTCTCTCAGTCACCTTTTTTTGGCTTTTTGCTTTTTTATCCATCTAAAAAAAATAAAAACAAAAAATTTACATTATTACCACAATTGTTGAACTCATTGTTGATTTTAACTGCAATGCTTATCTTGAAAACTTCTAACTATATTACATTATGTGTATATCAATAAACAAATCAAATAGTCAAATAACTCCTGAATAACAGGAGCTCAGATTTGAGTTAAACGAGCCAAAGGAAATTTTTGACACCCAGCATTTCATATCAGAGACACAAGCTATAATACTGGAGATTCTAGTCAGTGTGACACACATATATATTTGTGCATTGTCTGTATACCAGGACAATTTAATAGTCTATATACAAATGACCTGACTCAACTGAAACATATAGATAAAGAATAAAATAGTTCCCTTTTCTTTAAAATGCCAACCTATGTACTTTTGGGATTAAGAAAGATCATAGACTATAAAAACATGCACGTGGTGATTAAGAACTGCATTTTGTACTTCATTTTCTGGACATTGTAGTTTAAATATGTCAGACATCTGCCGTCCCTAGACTCAGTGCTGCTGGATTCTCTTTACAGCGCACCTCTCTCTTCCTAAGTCCCCTTTACATCTTTCCTTGACCTCATATTTTCCATAGAGGTTAAGGAAAAGTGATTAGGAAAAAAAGATTCTAGAACTGTCTTTTATTTCTGTTTTGTCTGTCTGATTTAATTTCACCTGCTGTTAATCATTGAGTGTACAGCCTACTGTTTAAGCCCCTCTTCTCCACACGTTGTGGTGGTTCTGAATTTCTCTCATGTTTCTTTTTTGACTTAATGTTTGGACTTGCTGGAGCCAGTAAATGACCATCATGTTGACTTTTCATGCTGCTTCCGTGCTTTGCATTTGAGTACTCTTCACACCATTGCTAGTATGGCTTGACTATAAAGGAAATAAATGGCAGCTTTCATTTGTTGCATTCGTTCTTTTGTTTCACTCTAAGCACAATAATGAATTCTGTTACACAGGGAGCTTTCCTTGTCCTTAAGGTTAGCAAAAGCATTACATATTGCAAAGGGTGGTAGTTCATGTGTAGCAACTACAATCAGATGCAGAGTCTAGAGGCTACATCTAAAACACATTCACTGGCAGGAACCATCAAATTTCCCTTCCGGGACAATAAGATTATTGAATTAAATTGAAACAAATTCAATTAATTAGCATTTTCCCCCCATCTGCAGCCACATTTTATGATGCCGAAGTTGTTACATTACCCAGTTTCATCATTAGAGTCTGCAGGGACCTCAGAGATGATCGGCTTTGTTTTTATTTCTGTCTCTGACATTTGCTTGTTATTGCACGAGGGAAAGTTTCATCACATCCTGTGTATTCTGTGCCTATATGAAAACCGGGCCCTGTCCTTGAATGAACCATCTAAGAAGTTCCCTGTTATCAGTCATGCTTCTATAAACTTCCAGCAGAGAGACAGAACGGGGTAAAAAAAAAAAAAAAGACACAAGAAATTCAGTAAATTCACAAGCGAGCCCAAAGCGCCATAGCTCGTGTGTCGCTGTCTTTGTGTGCAGCTCTGTGTATTCTCCTCTGTTGTCCCCCCCTCTCCACCTCTCCTTCTGTTTCCATCTCACCTTCTCTTACCCTCCCTACCTCCTGTCTGGATCACTCAATCCCTCTCTTTCTACTACCTCCCCCCTCCATTTCTCTCTCCCTCTCTCTCTCTGGTGAATGCCTCTGTAATTCCTATTCTTATCTACTCGTCGGCGCGAGGATAAGAGCTTCTTTACTTATGTGCTCCTACTCTCCACGGGAAAGTGGAGACAGAGAAAACATTTTAAAAAACTAAAATTACATGCAGGGAAGCGGGGAGGAGGAAAGGCAGGGAGGTGGATGGGGGCAGGGAAGAAACATCTTAAACTCGAGTTGCATGCAAAGCAGAGAACAGGGCTGATGGAGAGAAACAGATTAAAATTGACAAAAAATATATATTTTAATTATTCTCTTCAAGTTGAACTAATCCTGTCTTGGGTGTTGTGTGGCTCTTGGCTCTGCTCCGAATCCCTACCAGGCTTCAGTGACAGAAAACAGGCCTTTTAAAGAAACTAGATGCTCATACAACTAGACACAGACACACACACACACACACACACACACACACATACACACATACATACACTCAGGGACTCATATATGCACAGCATATCACTGCACAAATAACTTCACTTCTGGCAGTATGCTCGAGTTACATGCACAGACACACAACCAAAGTGGTGTGTGGATTCAGCCTCGCCCTCCAGAGGCTGTCACACAGAGACTGCTCATTAAAAGATTTCATTAGGTTTCAATCAGGCCATAAGCAGGCCAGCTACACTATTAGAGAGTGAACATTTGACTGAAACATGACTGCAGGAGACATGATATAATCAATGAATCAGTGTGTGTGTGTGTGTGTGTGTGTGTGTGTTTGTGTGTGTGTGTGTGAGAGACATTATTACAGAATAATTTAACTGAAATATGTCTGGAGGAGAGCTCGAACAGAACAACATTAAACTGAATCACTGCCGAAGTGTTTTCTCTCCTCTGCTGAAAGTTTAATGTCGGGTTTGTCCTTGCTGACTTTTGTCAGCAGCTTCTTAGATAACATCCGGGCCATATCCAAAGAAGCACCAAAGCTGAAAGAAATGGTAAAATAACCACAAGATGCAAACGTCAGCCTCCTCGGGCACCAGACGACGATTGCATATTGATGTGTAATGTGACTACAGGCAGATGAATAATACGTACTGGGCTCTTGCTTGCGCTGACTTGTCAAATTAGGGTAAGGAAACAAATGATTGATTCTGATCAAATTTGTTGAAAAGGGTAACGTTGGATGTTCATCTGGGGAAAGATAGAACTGTAAATAGAATTTTTCTTCTTCCACTTACATAACATCATTCCTCCATCTTCACTGCCTTTGCATTCCCTAGACTAATTCTGCATGCGGCTATATTTCATATTTGACACTGGTTGTAAAACACCTCTATAAAACATGACAGCTACATCCATACCATGCCATAAAATATTACACGTTTCCAAACAAAGCAAAACATAAGACATAGACCTCCGTACAAGGCTAGAAACATCATTTTCTCTCATATTAAAATGATCAATATTGAGGTCACAGTAGGAGCCCTGCTATTGATGAATGTTATCACTTCTGAAATATTCACTGTTCTCCTTGTGGGCAAAGTCAAGACCAATATTAGAATAAGATTTTAACATCCAAGAAAACACTTTTACAACCCCATGTTTTTTAGAAGAAAAAGATTAATGTTCATCAATAAAACAAAATATAAAAATGCTGAAATACAACAAAAGAAGCAGAACCATTTCTACATGTTATTACAAACTATTTCCTCTTACAACAACAACAATTTAAGTGAGAAAAACAGACACATGAGCAGTCATAAGCAACACATCAAACAGGTTTAACTAGACATAGTAAAATTTCTAACAGCCTTATTTGCTCTTCAAACCCAAGGGGGAACTTCCAGGCTTTCCACTGGTTTAAAGTGACCAAGCTTTTGTCCGATACCTTAGCGCTTTACCAACTTGGTCTAAATATGGGCTCTAGAGGTGGACGGATTGATCTAAATATGAATAGTATTGATACCTAGCCTGGTATTGGAATTGGATCAATACTAGTGTAATAGGATTGATCCAAAATCTGCAAAGCACTAATTGGCTAACCTACCTAAATGTAGCAAAAAACAGTGTGTCATCAATAAAGTTAATGTGGAGCCAATGAACAAACGAACAAACAAACGAACAAACAAACAAAATCAGCCCACTAAGCAATGATGATATCAAGGTGGCTACGTATATCTATTTAAAAAGTCTGTGGCCGCACTGTATAAAATGCTCTTGATGCATTTTTTTTGTAAATAAAATTCATTTCAGTGATAATGTGATATATTTGACATCATTAATAATTTCAAACCTGATTAAGATGACTAATATAAAAAACTGAGCATGCATTTGTGAGAGCATGGAGAAAAATCAAACAGAAATACTGATCTGTACGATCTGCAGTTACACCAGAGGCACTAAAACAGTTTATTGGACTTATGAACTTATAGCAGTCAAAAACGTGCTTGAAGACCTTGATAACAAAGACAAAATGCTGACAAAAAGCACAGAGTCTTATCTTATTTAAAATGATCATTGATTGAGTAAAATCCAAGAATACAGCTTTGCTTCAGTTCATGAAGGTGTTCAGGCATTCTCAGTCTCAACTCACTGTATGTGCATCAGTATTTGATGCCCTGGGAATGAATTTGAATAGCCAAGAGGTATTGCTGCTACAGGAAACCTCGCCAGGGTGGCTTCAAAAGCTGTGTAGCAAGCTCCAGATACACTCAGTGAAAATACAGTAATTTCAAAAAAGCTAAAAATGGAAACATTTGTGATCGCACTCTGAGTCAGCTTTAATTGTAGATTTCCCAGACCTTCTGATTCATTTACTCCCACTCTGCCCCAGATTGCTTTCTTTTACATCTGATACACTCATTAAGAATTTTATTCACATCAGATGTGGGCGATTTTGACTGGACAATAGTTGCCTGGGGGTGGGAGGGCAGTATAGGTCAGATAAATCTTTCTAACCTCACAAGACCACACAAAATGGGACAATAACTCTGGTGAAATAAAAACTACAAACACTAGTTGAGTACAATATAAAGCGTACATAAACACAAGGCCAGAAAGGCTATTTGGAAGTGAAGCAGCAGCCACTGCGTATACGACAGGCTATATTTACTATCGCTACAGTTATTTGATTATACAAGGGCTTGAAGGCAGGATGCCAGATGAGCACTGTCCCAAACAAAGAAAAAAGGCCACAATATTGCTCCAGTATCTGAGAACAACTCTTAAGAATGTCTCAGGGCGTAAATATTACCGCTGAATGAATTTCTGCTGAATCCCATCACCTAAAGAATAAATAAATACAGATAGAAAATAAACGTTAAACACAATATTCCACCAAATATCTTCTGCACCAAATGCCTGGAGGGCCTGAATATCAATGCCTGAGCTCTTTGCAGCTGTATGGAGCATGTGGTGGTGGAGGGAGGAAGGAGCACACACATATAGGGGCAAGTGCACATAAATAATCCACAGGGATGGTGAGGAGAACCTCTGTGGTAATGCAAGGTGACAGTATTTGGAATGGGAAAACACAACTATGCTGGGTTATTGCTGAGGAGAGGAGAGGAGAGGAGAGAAGAAAAATAATAGCATAAGAGGAAGATGATAATCATAGCAATAGAAAATGGTAAGGTGAAGGAGAGGAGAAGCAAAGGAAAGGTGGGGGGATAAGGGCAAAACAGGTGAGAGCAAATTAGAGGAGGAGAAAATAAGGTAAGGACAGAATGAAGAAGCATGGAGGAAGAAAAGAAAAGGGAGGTGCAGTGATGAGTAAGGGGCTGAAGAAAACAGGTAAAATAATGTGATGAAAAGGCAAAGAAGACTACATCTAAGACGAGAGATGAATAGCAAAAGAAGAGAAGAAGAAAGCGAGGGCACGAAAGGGAAAGAGGAGCAAAAGGAAAGTGACCAGAAGAAGAAATGAGAGTGAAAGGATAAGAAAGATGAAAAGCAGTAAGAATTAATGAGAAGAGGAAAAAAAACCCAAAACACACCTTCAAGGGAATTATCACCTGCCTGTTGCTATAGTAACCAGGAGTCACCTATTGTCTCTGCGTGTCACCCTGATGCAAATGATCGTGTATGTGTGTCAGTGTGTGCAGGTCTTTGTGTAGTAGAGTTCAATCAGGTGTTTAAGCTGTTTTTTTTTATCAGCGATATCAGTCTGGAGAAGGACCTGTGTGTGTGTGTGTGTGTGTGTGTGTGTGTGTGTGTGTGTGTGTGTGTGAGAGATGTGGATTAACAGTGCAATCAGTCAGACTTTATTGATGGATCAGTCAAGAAACAAATCAACATACAGATTAGCACCAGATAATCTACAAACGATTCAGTAGAGACCTGTTAACACACGCACGCGCACACACGAACACACACCTACGTACACAAATAAGTATGTTGAGCATCCTGTGTTTGGTGGTATTTTACGGGCATTTTGAAGAACTGCAAATGGCTAAACATTTTAACCTGAAGTGACGGTTGCATTTTGACGTGGCACCCTTGAACTGCTCTGTCTCAAAGCAGACATGAAACATCGAGACAAACGTCAAACACCCTGCTAACACTTGTCACTCCGATGCCATCTGAGTATTCGAGAGATCTCTGATGTGATGGGAAAGCACACTGCAGGGACTAGCAGTCCTCTAAGGGATTATTCACACTGGCTCACTATTATCTGTGCCTCTGTGACGATGTGGATTCAGCTGCAACATCTTCAAGCTACTGCGACCCAAAGATGCCCAGAATTGTGGCGCTTGACTGTAGTAAACAATAAATATTCCTTAAGTTTTTAGCCACCCCGATTACTTTTTGCCAGGATAACTCAAAAATGGTGGAGGAATTTATTGAAACATGTGCAACCATACTATAGCATGTGATTCTCTCCTATTCTGCAGCTTTTACACAGTATCATTTGAATACTTGGTGTTTTATTGTGATGGGAAACTAATTAGGAGACAAATAAACATTGGTTATGTGTGGCCTGTATGAGGAATAATCATCTGGTAGCTCCATGGTTAGAAGTGCAGGTAGAAAATGATAAAGTCCAGTTACTCCTGAATTCTTGAAAGGTTTCAAGTAATATAAGAATAAGGCTAAAATATAGCAGGACTGTGGTCTTACCAACCGAGCAAAGACAAATGCTGATGTAAGATGCAGTTACCAACCTGATATTGTGACAAAGTGTGTAATAGACACACCAGTCCACCGTGTTCATTTCACACTTTGCCTCTGAAAATGTGAAATGAACATGGATGCAGAAACTGCAGTAACAGCATTTAACACATTTACATGTAAATGCATATTAACTACCAAGCTAAATCCTTTCTACCATAGAAGGACCCTGGAAGGTACTTCATACCTTCCTTGGTCACTTTGAATATATTATCTCCTCCTACTGGTATTGCCATTTCTGCTTTAGTGAAATGTGAAATGGACACGGTGGTCTATTGCATGTTTTGCCATGATACTGGTTTGCAGTTATTAATGATGATGCAATTGAATCAAAAAATGTATTAGATCGAACATCATTTAACAGGTGCCCATCTTTGTGGTTCCTCTCTGTCTGTCTTTTAATAGTATTTTATGCCCTGTGACTCAAGGCAAGAGCAGCGTATGAAAATCTGGGTTTGGCAAAGCACTCAACTGATCTCCAAAGAAATTTTAACAAAAGAAGCATCACATGGTCGCAAACTTTTTTTAAAAGTTCAAATTCTAAATGTCACCAGATTGACTGCAAATGCCAAAAAAAGATATACAGGAAACTGTACAGCTCCTCAGAATGCTTCATTTTGAGTGATGAGTCCTTCAAATGAATACAGTGCAGTATTTTCCTGGGAGGGATGATTGACATTTTGCATTTCACTCTGCTTACAATTTGTCTCTGGCCATTTTTCATGTGTGGGAATAAAAAGTTTCTACACAGGCTTGGTTGCACTGGTTAAGATTCTGCAATGAAAACAAAAGGTGCTGATAGCCATATGCTGTATGATTAATGAGACATTCAAATAATCAAAAACCAGTATTCCCCTAAAGGGACACCTTGACATTTCAAGTTTATTTTGCTGTTTTTCATCATCATTCACTTGTTGCACTTGTGTACTCTCAAATTTTTTATTTATCCTCAACTGACCAGCCTTTCTGTTGTTATCACCACATGATACTGCTGATGTGTCCTCGGTAACATATTAAAATTCATAGCTTTAACCCTGAAAGGCAGTTTGCCCAGATGACATACCTGTGGAGGTATGGAGATGTTTAAGAAGACAGTGAACTTTTAACCAGATAGTAAAACACCATCTTGGAGAGTGGGAGAATGCCTGAGGAATGGAGAAGAAGAAGAAGATGTGTACTGATACCAATTTTAGGAACAAGGGTAATGTGCAGAGCTGTAGTAACTATAGATGAATAAAGTTAATGAGAAATGCCACGAAAATATGGGAAAGAGTTGTTGAAGCTACGTTAAAGGTACAATCAGTAAGTTTGTGAGGTTAATGATAGAAAAAAAGATACTAAACTCATAAATAAACATTGAATAAAATTTATGCATTCTCATAAATGAATAATTAATGTATTTTTGGTTTGTGGAAGCTGCCATGCCAAACAGTTTGATTAGATTCTCATATTATGAGAGTTTATTCACTGGGTGTACTTCCTCAAAAACTCACCTTCTGACTCATTGACCTGGATCACACTTCTTTCATGAAATTTTAAAGCCTCTTCTAAAGTGAATTAAGGTGGATGCTTCTTACCTGGCATTAACAGCTGAGATAACTGTATGTCTGGCCATGGGTGTTATGGGGTAAAGTCTAATTTTGTTGTTTTTTAATCTCTTGGCTGACTAAAACATGCTTGTCCTATAGCAGCCATCGTAGCGAGGATTTCACACTCGGTAAGAAAACAGACCTCAGGTGACTGCAATCTGCAAGATATCTATTGGTAAAATATTTTATACACCATTCAGGTGAACAGCAGCTTCATACAGTTATAGACAGATGCGGTTCCTGCTTTGAGAGTGTTGATGGAGAAGTATAGAGAATGTCAGAAGGAGTTGGGCTATGCCTTGCTGGATCTAGGGATAGCGTGTCACAGGATACCAAGAGAGGAACTGTTGTAGTGCATGAGGAAACAGGAGTGGCAGAGAAGTATGTGAGGCTGGTGGAGGACACGTATGAGGGTAGCAAGACAGTGGTGAATTGTGTAGTAGGGCTGACAGATGGGGTCAAGGTGGGGGTGATATTACATCAGGGAGTGGCTCTGAACCCCATCTCCCATTTCGGTGAATGAACAGGTTGACAGATGAAGTTAGGCAGGAGGCTCTGTGGACTACGATGATTGCAGACAACATTGTGATCTGTAGTGAGTATATTGGAATTGCTGATTGGAATCAGCCAGCCTGATTAAATATGCATGTAACACAAAGAAATATTGTTACCTACCTCTGTTGCTTCTAGACACTCACATACTGACGTTAACAAACTTAAAGCTTTGTTACATAGATACTTCCTAATTCAGGTATCTGCCCCTGTTGCCCCAGTGCCCGTTTGGACTGTAGTTTTTTTATTTACCTCCTAGGATCTGGTGTCCACATATGTGGACATCACATTTTAGGGTTGTCTAGACCAAAAATAGTTTTCTCTACAAAGGCCTGATATCCAGTTATGAGGACATTATACTGCCACTGTTCTATCAAAATTTAAAGCGAATGTCCTCATATGTGGATCTCGTTTTTCTCTGAAACAAAAATCAGGTCAAAAAAAAAAAATCACGTAGTTCTTTGGTTTTACATTCATCAGGTCCCAATGAGCCCAAATAGCAAAGAGAAATTGAAAATGCATTCCATGAAAGAGTTTGGGTCTTAGGAGGTTAAAGCAGGTTTGATTAGCACTGTGTCAAAGCCCACTCCTGTGTCAAAATGTTTGACTTGTAGTACGGTATTACAGTATTTATGCATCATTTTTTAGTTTTTTTCCTTTTTTTTTGTGCAGATGTATTTATTTGATGTATGTAATCTTCTTATAGTGTTTATCAAGCTTATTTATCAGTGGAATGGTTTTTAGTGGATTTTTAATCCCACATGCAGCACCCTGGTGTTTGTGAATGTTTGTTTTTGTTTTTTAGGCACAAAAAGCCACTTCAAGAAAATTGCTTCTAGTGGGACAGTTTGTAAACTGCAATCTTACAGACTCAGAGATAGGAACACAGACATTAATTAATTTGTTCAGCATTTATTTATGATGAAAATATTAACAAGGATTACCCCAAATAACTTCATTACCAGCCCTGTTATGAGACTTCATACAGTGTAATAAATTGAAGCTTTAGCTGATATCTGCTGAAAGAAAAATGGAGGATTAATTAATTAATCTAATTTAAAGTTAACTCTTGTGAAGAAGGTGCAGAAAGTCTCTGTAGGGCTGCACAAAGTGCTTACCTTCCTTTTCTGCCTCCTGCTGTAGATTCTGCAAAACTCTACTTCCATATTTGTGAAGGTTAGGCAGAAGCTAAAATCCAGATTCACCATCCCCCCTGTTTCACACTTATCTCCACCTCTGCTGTTGACTTTTCCTCATTCTCCTCCTCACTTGCTGGTCAGCAGGTAGCTACCGTAGATGTAAAGACTGTTGAACCACAGCCTTCAGAGGCCATAGCATCCAGTGGGGCCTGGTTTTCTCCACTGCGTGAGTCCATTAGCACATGAGGCACAATAGAAGGCATCCTACTAACCGTCTCATACATTGTGTTTAAGCAGGGCCAGGTAGCTGCTGTGGCCTCCCCTCTATCTCTCTAAGAATCCCTGCAGTAGAACATTTAAGCCTCCTAGAATAAAAAGGTGAAATAAGCATCATAAGAAAGACAGGTTATGAAAACATGATATTAAACCTACAAGAAACATACAGCTACAACACACTAATAATGAACTTGCAGGGATGTTTGGCAATTTGTTGCAATATTGTCATGAGTTTTATATTATCTCTGATCCTCACAATGTTCTCATGCCGCACAGATGAAGAGACACTATATCAGATTCAATAAAATTGTTTTCCATTCATTCCCATAGCATGCACGTGTGTGTCAAGGTGAAAAACCTACACTGATTGGATTATTTCCCAGAATCTGTGGCCAAATAGTCACTCTTTCTGTGGCATTGTGCTGATTATAGCACAGAGACCCCAGTGGAGCTGGTTATGTAATCTCATTACTCTCACTAATTGTTTATGAGGTCATTTTTCTAATACATTAGAGTAAGACAGGGGTTTACAAATGGGCCGGCAATCATGAAAATATAATTAAGAGCACCTGCTGTTAATGATGCAATGTCCAGGACATTAGGGATTAGAGTTTGGCTGTGCACGGACAGAAGAACACACAAGTTATGCAAGCGTATAAACAGACACACTAGTATGCTGGACTCAGGGTGGCATTTGTCAAGAGTTTACCTCCGCTGAAAAGGTCATGGACAGATTTCAGTTATTTTACCCTTCGCTTCATTTAACACAGATTCGCACCCACCGTAGAAATTTCCTAGTTACCTATTTTACTCCCTATCCTTTTTCTTTTTTTTTTTTTAAACAGAAGCATGAGGAAACACTTTACAACCCTTATATCCCACGCATGTTAGGCAAACAGCAAAGCTGATCCATTCAAAGTTTTCGTGGGAGTCACACATTTGGGAGTGTCTGGTTTTGGCTGTCCGTCACGCAATTTCGTCCAAAGTGGCGCTCTGCCCTCTGTGGGATTATGAAAGGCCAGACGACACCTGAGGTGGTGTGGAGTGTTGGCAGCCACACAATATGGTGTGACTGAGGAAAATCAAGAGTTTTAGTAAGCAGCCCAGAGAGTTGCAAAACGATATTCCTTACCTGCAAAGAAGTTCTTTCCTAATGCCTGAAATAAATGCATATTTGGTTTTGGAACTTTTTTCATTTAGACTTTAGACTATCACAATCATGCACAGTAAGTATGCATGTGTTGCTTATTTTGAATAGAAGAGAGTTTTTAAAAATATATAAAAAATAGCTGTACAGGTAATATAAAGACATTTAAAATACTTTAATGCATCAGTTTTAAAAAGCTAATTAAAAAGGTATATAATTATGCTGAATGCCAGATTCAAATTTCATTCACACTAAACCAAGGAGCAACATCAAATCCAGGGGTGGGGTATGATAAAAGATAGAAATGATGTACTTTCCCTCAAACTGGATTCTAGTTAAAAAAGAAAAAGAAGAAAAGAAAACAATGAATGTTTTACAGAGTTTAAGAAGCTGTTTTGTGCTGAAAGTTACATGAAAGAATGAAAGCTTTTATTTAGGGAAAATAAAATCTTGCTCATCATTTGATCCACATTTTCGTTTCTCTTCCCCTTTCATGCACAGACGGATCCAACTATGCCTTGGTCCTTCCCTCTTTAACTCCCTCACTCCTTCCATCATCTGGTCATCTGCTCCCATCTTTGTAGCCTGTCTCTCTGTAGAAATTCTGACCTTTCAAACAGCTGTTCTACCTCTTTCACATGCACACACAGCCTGTGGCTTAGCATTATCTCGCTGGCATTAGAGAAACAGCTTTGGGTGTCTCTGCCCTCATGCCATGATGTTGACATTTTGAGCTCTGAAAGCTCATGCACACACGCTGTCTCTCTGTCTGTATCTCTCTATCTCGTTCTCACACAAAATGGCACGCATACACACACAGTCAGGCACTGATGCCACACACTGGTTATACCATTAGTTTCCAGTGTTAGCATGTAAACACTCATATTCTTATTCTTCCGTTGCTCTCTTTTGCTGTCTCTTTTCCTTACTTCTTATTTTTTGTTTCAGTTTGAATATTAAGCTGTCTTCCTAATAATCCATCCAGCCAAACAAGTCTTATTTCCCTTGGCTTAAAAAACCTTTTTACCTATTATTACATGTGCTGCATTTTTGTGAGACCTTTTGTGGAAAGCTCAGTTTGCAGGTTGCAACAGATGCTCATTTAGAAAACGCTGGCATTCATTGTAATTACCTCACAGCACCGCTACCTGAACTCAATTAACACACAATTCTCAAGGCACAAGCACTAATAAGAAAAATTGTTCGCAAAGCCGACACAACATCAGGAGGAATTAAAAAAGCCACGGTTTAGTTCAGATGACAGAGAACACCTTTTTGCTGTCAGATCTGCGCTCTTATGTATTTTATGTCTTATTTGACCACGTCCTTGTGGTTATTCCATTTTCTTCTTTTTTAAAATTTGGATCGTGTTTTTACTATTCACTGTAAGCTGCACAGGGGAAAAAAGTATGACTGAAAATGTTATAAGTGAAAATAAATGGAACATATTTTTCTCTGGCCTGTTAGGGAGTGAATAAATTTGATATTTTCAGCAACGTCAGCTAATTTTCGACCCAAAATGATATGCAGTAAGTTTAAACTCAATGATGAAGGAATGACTGGATCTTTGTGTTATACATGTCATGATCCTTTGGACTGGTCCAGTGTGCAGCTTAGATTTTTGTTGTTATTTTACTTCTTGGAGTCCTCTTTTAAGTACGGTTTTATTCTAGTAGCTCTGTCTGTATACCATCTCATATTGTTACTGTTTCCAGTGAACAGCTTGTTTGGGTTTATGTCTGATTTATTATTATTTTCATTATTTAGAAAACATTTTTACTAGAATATATTATCCCTCCCTCTGTCTCATATTGTATTTATTCCTTGACCAATTTCTTTTGTTTTTCTTGTGCATGTTGTTTCATATCTTTTTATTTCCCATTTTACTTTGAGTGTTTGCTTTCTTTCATGTCTTATATCAATTTTGCTTCTGTTTTGCTTTCGTTTTTAAGTGCGTAGGAAAACTGGATACAACATGTCCCAACCTAATAGTATCTTTGATCTATGCTCAAAAAATATGGATGGATGGAAATAGTTAAGAAAAGAAAAAAAAAAGACCAAAATAATCAGTGGAACCTCAACCCAAGCCGTCTTCACTGATGACCATATACTTACAGTTTGCCCATTTAATTGCTGCTGCGGAGCCTCAGGGAGACATAACCAAGGCAAAAAGGATAATAAAAAGATTCATTTAACCATCTATGACAGGAATAACATGGCATTTCCTGTTTGGAGGCAGGACTTAACCTTACCAAATGAGAGGGGCTTTGGGCAAGTCCCCGGCCAGCACAGAAGGAATGATAAAATAATCTGGCACCATGAATTCCTCTACTACCATGCCACCATTAACCTCTGTAATACAGCACATCTGCTGACTTTCCTCTGTGGTCTCTGGTACAATTGAAGTTCAAGAGGAGCAAAATAAGCAAGACAGGCATTGCTATCTGGGGCAACATAATTTTTTCCTAAACTTCAGTGCATTGAACAGAAGAGAGTTTTGTTTATGGTGGTGAAAGGCATGGCTGAGGAATAGAAGAATAAAATAACCTCGTACAGACCACAGAGGAGGCACTCAGTAAGTCATCCTGTTAACTTTCTGAAGAATAAACTTCTCATACTTCAAAATCATTTTACTGCTATCGTGCTATCGAGGTAAAGGATAGCTATTTAGGTGATACCTTCTAATTTGATATTATGTTTTAACATTCGTGTTTATAAACAATATGTTCCTATTTATGAATGTGATTTTGTGTTGGTTTCAACTGAAGTGCAGACTTCTCTTTAAATTTTCCAGGATATTATCCAGAGACCAGATTGTTTAGTGGATTGTTATCTAGAACATGGCCTACATACTCTTTAGGTAGGTGTAGGTAGGTGTAAAAGTTACTATGGTGACATGATGCTGAAACAGGAAGTGACCTCATTAAACCACAAATTGTGTTTCATAATACAGACCAGTGTTGCCTCTGAGTTATTCCCCTGAGTTTTATTTTTAGGTCTTTGGACTTTCTTCATACACAATCTTAGGTAGAGAAAAAATGAACTACTTTTTATTTCTTTTGCTTCACCTGGTTACTTCAGCATCTTGACTTTGTAACTATGTTCAGATACAAAACCAAACAGGAAAGCTAGCGTAGAATTTGTTTTAGAAGCAATAAGACTGAAACAAACTGAACTTAGGGACCAAATGATAAAAAAAAGAAAAGAAAAATAATACACTGCAAAGCAACTGGGAGACGTGAGGAGGAAAGAACAGATCCATAACTATAACTAAATTCCAAACCATGACACTGCTTTCATTAGAAGATACTTATTTGACGGGATTTTGGACATTAAACCTTTGTGATTTATATAATTGTAACTTGCTATCATTGAGTCATCAGTGAGATATGAGTTTAACAACACTCTGTCAGTAAAGTCAGAGATCGTTCAGAAACAAATGTCACAACTCATGTTCTGCGCACATTACGGGGGCAGAAAGACAAGATTGCATTAAGTAAATTACTGGATTTTATAGTGACGAGTAGGGATGGGTATCGAAAACCGGTACTTGTTTGGTCATACTTTACGAGAATGGATGACAACAGGGCAACTTGCACTACTTGCAAAGTAGATATTTCATTTAAGGGAGGAAACACTACGAATATGCAAAAGCATTTGCTCACAAAACACGTGATGACCTTAAATGAATGTCATGTTTTTAATTCCGCTCTGGACTCATGAATCTCAACCCAGCAGCAGCGGTGACGTTTGCACGTCCTCTCCCGTTAATGCGGCAGGTAAATAATCAACAACAGTGCATATTATGTTAGCGCGATCTGCCTTTTTACAAAACCTGCCATTACTGTGCATTTAGGTGACCGTGATGAGACAGACAGACAGAGTCTGGCTCAGATGCTGGCAGTTCTCTCTGCAGTCTACCGGTAGCATCTCCTTTCAGGCCAGGATAGACGAATGTCACTGAGCAGTGACTAAGTTTGTGTTCAAAGGCTTGAACCCATTTGCCACAGCAGATGATTTTCGGTAAGTGAATGTGTTTAATTGTAGGCAGGGACATTACTGGATATTCTTGTGTAATTGCTACTGAATAATTTATGTTATACTTTGTTATTGCTACAGAAGAATATTTATTTTATTATTTTACATTCACATTTTTTTTTCCCCGGGGACCCTGTGACACCCCATTGAAGAGCCGTAGGCTGGATCTCTTAAGATCTCACTGTTGGGTTTGTAAGGCCATGTTACTCCTAAATTTCTATCTTGTTCAAAGAGAAGATATAAAACAAAGTTCTAAGCTAATCGACCTTAGTGTTCTCCTTTTTTAAAAAGAATCGATAAGAGAATCGATAAAGAATCGAATCGTTAAACAGAATCGAAAATGGAATCGGAATCGTGAAAATCTTATCAATACCCATCCCTAGTGACGAGAGTACAAGGTTTGATAGGATTGGGTCAGGGTTTTGACTGAACAAATAATGATATGTTTGTGGTTAGAAAAGCCCTCCACAAAATTAATGCAGTGTCCTCTGAAGCCATTGATACACAACTGTGTTGTGTGTCAGAGATGCATTTTTCATCCCCCGTGTCCAGAGTGTAGATGAGGGTTTGTGTTTCAGGCTATGTGAGCCAGCCGGTGTACTTTAGTGTCATCTGCCACACTCTGCTATTAGCCTGGAGTAAAGCTAAATGATGCTTGTGTGTATGTATGATTTGTGTGCATGTGAAGTACTGCAGAAGCGATGAGGTCTGCTGAGGACTGTTGTTGGGCCTGGTCTCAGTTCACAGTATTACACAAACACTCACGTGCAGTTGCCAGTGGCTACAAAGACTTTAACTTCACAGACAGCTCAAAATGCCAAAATGACCAACCAGCCTGCGGTGATGATAGGCGAGATAGGCCAATTGGATGACAAAGAGAGAAAGAGGGCTATTAGAGGAAACCCATGGGTATACGGGCCAATCAGAATCGACGAAACCATCAAACTAGCCAGTGGCTCGACAGTTAATTATGAAAGCTGGATGGATAGAAACACTTTAAATGCCAATTTCTATTTCCAGTGCTTAGATTTTATTTTTTTGGGGGGGCAATAAACCTCCAAGAGAACTGCATTCACTTATAATGAATCAAGTGTGGACTTTGGAAACCAAGTTTAAAGCAGTATTCATATTTGTTTGTTAAATGGGCCAAGGGATTTGACTAACAGCTTTTCAGTCTAGCTCAAATAAATTAAGCATTTACTTCCCCCCAGAAAAGAAACAACTGAAGCTAATGTATGATTTTTCAGTGAGACTTGTACTGCAACTCAGTGTAGGCAGATCTAAATATAGGTCTCCTAGTTAAGTAAAAAAAGACATAATTACTACACAAATTGGCAGGAATGTACATGCAGTAATTACTCCCCTGTAAATAATTCATAGATGCTGCACAGACAAAGTCTGTCTGTAACCCAAACTGCCTGCATGCCATGAAATTTGATTGTGACTGGGTTTATTTGTTGGTGAAGACAAGGACTCCAGCTGGACTGATCATGGTATTAAGAACAACCACTTCTAATGTGTCCACAGATGTCCTGGCCTAATTTTATCCTATAGTTTTAATGCCTAAGACTTAACTAATAAACAAGCTTATCAAGGGGCTTGAGATAATAAGACATTAGCCAAAATGTCCTCACTGTTATAGAATATACAGCACGATGCTCTACAGCCCAAAAACTGGTTTATAGTTAGCACAAGTACACACACAGACAGGCTCACAAAGTGAAACCAATCACAAAGTGAAGACTTTGCTATCAGGGCGGGCACCTTTTTCTTAAGCTATTTAATTTATCAGATAATATGTCTGTTACAGCTGTTAAGTATGCAGTGCATCAAATATGTTCATATGCAATAAATTGTGTAGATACAGAGTTGGAGGAGGGATTTTCAGAAGTAAAAGTAATACTGAAGAAACTTTGCCATAGGAAAGATGTCATATCCAACCTAATGAGTAAGTGAGGATGAAAACTCTCGCTGGATTGTAGACATGGGAGACATTAATTTCGCTGACCTCTGCGACTCCCATCCTATAGAAAGAAGTCAAATACTAGCTCCTTCCTTAGGAGATAACAGTTTAATTGAAAACCAGATGGATCCTTTGACCTTTTGCGTTAATTATACATTGATGCTTAAGATTATTCTCTCCCTGAACAGTCTGCGCTATAGGATCTGAAGCCAAATGGTGAGAAAATTAAACTGGGCCACTTATTCTGGGAATGGTTTGACAAGGAAAGTTTCATTTTGTGTTGAAAGTGTTGAATTTCTTATGCTGTTAAATCCTCTCGGAGTCCCTGCAGTGAGAAGATAATATAGGCCTGCAGCATGTGTGAGCACAACCCCAAAAAGCTGAAAATAGTTGTTTTGGAGTTAAAACGCTGAATTAATTAAAACAAACCAAGAGATGTTTCTTAGTTATGACTTGAAGAACGGCTTTATTTGAATATAAAACATGTTTTTTATTTTCCATACTTAAAAATATAGCACTGTCATAAAAAATATTAATAATAAATACATGTAGTGACATGATTTAGCTATTAAATGCAAACTTGGCAACCAGGAGATATCGCTGCAGTGATCAAGGCAACAAAAATTCCCCAAAGAAGAAAAACCTCATCGATGCTTAATGGCATCTTGAACATTGTTCACATGAAACCCCATCTGATATGCACAATCATAGTTTTACATACCAGTCTTGTGGCCGAACAAGCACGAATCAGTGTTATGTAATGCCAGTTTAATGTGTATTTGATAGGGCCTCATGCAGCACACAAACAACTACATAGCAATTATCTCAAGAGGCTGGAAATAAGGGATGCATACTGAGGCTCAACTGTGCTGCATTTAGTGCACAAAAATAATTTGCTCCCACATTTTGATTGATTCATTTTATTGTTTTAGTTGATTCGATTTAAAACTTAAATCAGTTCCTCGTCAGAAGCACAACAGACCAAACCTTTATCCCTGAAGCATGAGATGCACTTCAACATCTCAATAAATACTTCACTGGAAACATTTTCACAAAGTGTAGCTTATAGCGAGAAACTTTTAAGGAAGATGTCGTTGATACACAAACAATAACTCTTTCCAGCCATTGTAAGGTAGATGAGCTATAACCTAATTTTCATCAAACATGCTTTCCCCTGAGCTGTACAACTAACATTAGTTTCTAAGTGCAGCCGGCTGTGAGACAAGTTCACAGCAGCCACCTACAGAGTACAACAATAAAAGAGATATTTGTTAAGTTTGCTCTTCACACATCAGGGGTGTCCTGTTCTTTTATAACACTGTTGGAAAAGTTTTTTGCATGAGATTAATAAAATTACCATTAACATAACCACTTGTCTGGATTTCTACAGTAGCATGGTATTATCTGCAAAGTCTACACTAGCCATGTCCATAAAATCACTTAGAAGGCATCCACACGATATAGCTCAACCACCTCAGGTCAAATTTTTTTTGACATGGAGGAACAGTGTATGTACTCTGAGCTCACTCATATCAACCACTTGTATCCACCAATGCAGTTTTTAAGTCACTAACCAGAGCTCATGATTATAGGTGAAGCATAGACCCACTGGTAAATCTAAACCTCTGCCTTGAGGCACAACTCCCAGTTCACCAAAACATCCACTACAACACCAGCATTACTGCTGATACTGCACCAACTCCACCAATCTACCTGTTCTTCTCACATTCTATCATTTGAGCACAGGATCCTGAAATAATTGCATTTCGTTGCTTGAGGCAGCAACTCTCCTCTAACCCAAAGGGAGCAATACATTGTTTTCCAGCAGAAAACGAACCCCAACCTTAAACTTGAAGGTGCTGTCTTTCCTCTTGTCTGCCTCTCACTGGCCTTAAACTACCTCAAATGCCACCCTCCCATAAAGGCCAAAGAGCCATGTGCAAAAAAATATTACTTCAAAGCGGAAAATTGAGACAAGGCAACACATAGTAAAATATGTTTGATAGATATGTTTGATGACACTGTGTCAGCTATATGGACAGACATATAGCTGACTTTGGTTCACTTTATTACTAAGGTGTCAGTGCTCTTTAATTCTGCAGTACCCCCGCAGGGCTGCCGCAAAACACATATATGCTGTCATGACCTTTCTAGTAACCTTGCAAGGGTAAAGAGACGCTACATCGTTCCACGCCGAAGAAATCTGCGAAGGTTCTCAGTCATCCAGGTCATCGTAGTCTAAGGAGCTTGGAAAGAGAAGAATCTGGACTTCTTTAAGTTGCTTGAAGACGTTTCACCTCTCATCCGAGAAGCTTCTTCAGTTCTAGACTCAAATGGTGGAGAGTCCCAGATTTAAACCCCGTGGGAGTATCACCCCAAAGAGGGACAAAAGGACCCCCGTTAAGGTGTCTGGGAAGGGATCTCAAAACTGGATTATAGATGTCGTAAGTCACTTCCTCTGTTCAAAGATGGTCTCTCACAGTGGGCATAAATGGCTTCTTTCACTCCTCTTTCAAACCATCTGTCTTCTCTGTCCAAAAAGTGAATATTGGCATCCTCGAAAGAGTGTCCTTTATCCTTTAGATGCAGATAGACTGCTGAGTCTTGTCCTGTGGAGGTGGCTCTTCTATGTTGTGCCATGCACTTGTGAAGTGGCTGTTTGGTCTCGCCAATGTAGAGGTCTGGGCATTCCTTGCTACACTGTTCTGCATACACCACATTGTTAAGTTTGTGTTTTGGAGTTTTGTCTTTCGGGTGAACCAGTTTCTGTCTGAGTGTGTTGCTGGGTCTGAAGTAAACTGGGATGTCATGCTTGAAGAAAACTCTCCTGAGTTTTTCTGATACACTGGCTACATAGGGGATGACAATGTTGTTGCGTCTGTCCTTCTTAGCCTCCCTCGCTGGTGTCTGATCTTCTTTTCTGTGCATCTGTGCTGACTTTATAGTCGCCCAAATAGGATAACCGCTTGTTTTAAGTGCTTCCTTTACATGTGTGTGTTCCTTCTTTTTTCCTTCAGGCTTAGAGGGAACATTCTCTGCCCGGTGGTGTAGGGTCCTAATTACTCCAAGTTTGTGTTCCACAGGGTGATGGGAGTCAAAGAGGAGGTACTGGTCCGTGTGTGTGGGCTTCCGGTAAACTTCAGTGTCGAGGTTGCCATTCCCTTCAATGTGCACAGCTTGTGTTTTGATTTTGACCCAGGTGTCGTGTACATATCTGTACCAGTGGCTGGGTACTCTCCCTTTAAAAGTGCCAAGAGCCTTTCTTTCCACTTCCTCCATGTAAAGGTTGGCTACAATAGGTGACACAGGGGAGCCCATGGCACAGCCATGTTTTTGTCTGTGGAAACCCTCGTTGTATTTGAAATATGTAGTGGTGAGGCAGAGGTCTAACAGTGTGCAGATCCGATCGGGTGTGAAGTTGGTCCTGACTTCCAAGGAGCTGTCTTCTTGTAGTCGTTTTCTGACAGTCTCCACTGCCTCCGTGGTGGGTATGCAAGTGAAGAGAGAGACTATATCAAAGGACGCCATGGTTTCATCTGGATACAGGATACGTTTCTGGACCTTGTCGGTGAAGTCGGTGGAGTTCTTGATGCGATGTGGGGTGTTCCCCACAAGTGGTGCTAGGATGGTAGCAAGGTGTTTCGAAATGTTGTAAGTGGCTGAGTTTATACTACTGACAATAGGTCTGAGTGGAACACCTTTGTGGATCTTAGGAAGTCCGTAAATGCAGGGTATGACATCCCCTGGGTAAAGGCCGTGATATGTAAAGCGGTCAATGATTTTGTCCTTTTCAAGGTCTTGAAGGCAAGCTATAACTTTCTTTTTGTAGCTGCTTGTGGGGTCTCGCTTTAAGGCTTCGTAGGTATTGTTGTCACTGAGGAGAGTAGTGATCTTTGTGTGGTAATCCGTAGCATCTGGACTTCTTTAAGGATTAAAGAAGTCCAGACGCTTTTCTTCCCAAGCTCCTTAGACCACGCCCAAGATAGAACCGACTGTGCTCTTCTTAAATAATCTCTTAAACAGGATTTTGTGAATTCCTTTTATTAATCAAGTCATTTTAAAGAAAATATTACACCATTTTAAAGGCAGAATTAAATATAACATATGCAGATACCATGAGTTGACCTTTTCTGTCATAGCAGCAGAAAATGTACTCAAGCCCTGATTTCTGGTCTAATATCAAGTCCTTGTGTTTCTTGGCACAACGAGTCTTCTTTTCATCACTGATCACCTTCAGATCATATTCTTTGACCATGAAGACCTGACTCAGTCTCCTCCAAATGCCTTATGTTAAGATGTGTCTGCTCTTTGAGCACATTGATTTCTGAGGCACTATAATAAATCTTTTACTTCTATGGGCCAGAGTTCATGAGGCTTCATGTCCTAATGTAGAGATTGACTGTTCTCCCTCACAAAATGCATTACTGCGTGACTAGGTAGTTGCATAGAGCTGCAACCTGGTGTTATCTCATGACATATTGAGAAGACAAAAATAAATAAATAAATGAAACCTCTGACATGGCTCACCTATTAACTGGAAACCACGAGAGATGACAACCTTGTTAAAGCTGTCTGACACGGTGCCAGGAGTGTGCTTTAAAATCTTGTTTGCAGCTTATTTGGATGCTCTGTGGTTAGATGTCTTGTCATAATCAATATTTTGTGTTTAAGTACCGTAGCTGATCTATACCACATTTGCTCTCAATAAACTGAACTTTTCTTTTTAGTGTTAGCATTAAATGCAGTGACAGGTATATGGTCTTTTTGTCTGATCATGATTGATTTTAAGGATTTTAACACTGATTTATTACATCACAGAGATACAGAAATATCTGAAAGAGAATTAGCTGCTTTAAACCAACACATGTGAAGGAAGCAGTGCTATTTATTGTGTCTAGAAAGCGTTCAAGGGGCAATGTTTGTTTAAAATGCCCCAACGGACTGGTACAGCTGAACAGATGCTAAATGATTAGTTTATTTTTACTGAGAAAACAGCATTCTTAAAGTTAAAAATTAAAGCACTGTTCCAAATCCAAATTTATATTATGTTTTAACCATACATTGACTCAGAACCGAGCAGTCTGTTCTCAGAGGCCTGCAAAAAGTGGTCACACGGCGAGGAAAGGTTAAATGCATTTACATCGAGTACAAGAAGGACTCCCGAGGGAACTCGGAGGTTAATTTCCCACATTATAGACCACCCTAATAGCAGATGCTTAAGTAGCAGTTAAGCATTAGTCATTTTATTGCTGAACAGGGATTTCCTCCTGAGAATCCAACTTTGCTACTTTAACTGTTCCACACCATGCACATAAGCTGGGGATAATGCAAAGAAGTTAATTTCTATAAGTTTCTCAAAATTGATTACTTTTCTTATGGACTTCTGCAGTTTAACGGCACATGTCAGTGATGTGTTATATATGCCACTGGCAATAAGGGCCTGAATATTAAGCTTGCCAGTTAAGAAGCAGCATTGTCAGTGCAAAAAAAAATGAACTGCTGTGCATAAGTAAGGTCAAATTTAGTTAACGAGGGCTTCCTCATGTCAGTCAGTGAGACTTAAATAACATTAAATGTAATTTGACAGTTGTGACAGTTGTGCTACTTGATTTAAACTGAGCATTTTTGTGACATTCAGTGCAATCAGTGCTGTAACATAACAAAATGGTTGCTTGCTTATGTATCTCATGAAACTTTGCTTAGAAAAATTAAATTATTAGCAATGCTGTAGTTTGGTGGACTGTTAGGACCCCCAGTAAAACTTTTTGAAAAACAGGATAGACACAGTGTGATGTGGCTTTTATTTCACACTGGCGCAAACACAGATTTTGTTCTACATATATACACCTATTCCAGATGGATATATTGTTGACAGCTTTAGAAAGTTTTCTTCTTGTTTTCCATACAGCAGCTGCGTTAAGTCTTGAAAGTTATTCTGACCTTTTGCACATGTGACAAAACAGCAACTGTGCCATTTTGTCTGATATGTCTGATTTTCTCTGCCAGGCTCTCAGAGAAAATTACAATCTGTACTTTCACACCTCACAGGTGCAGCATTGTCTCGAGTCCCCCCTCATTTCTCCATATTGTACTTCCGAGAGAGAGAGTCATATTCTATTTTAATATTTTATTGTAAAGTAGGTGGTAATGAGAAATATTTCTCCTGAAGCTCTTCCAAAGTTTTTCTTTAGACATTGTCTATAGGTTCTCTGTGTATTTTATATTTCCTAGCCCAGTAATTTTATACTGTATTTAGTCTTGGTCTTGCCTCTGTTAGGTCTGTCACGTTTGCACATCTTAGTGTCTGCGTCTTTGTGAACTGTCTCATGTTTCCTGTTTTATTTTGACAGTTCTTCTCTATGTTTAGACTCTGTTTCCTGTCTCATCTGTGTAATTAGTACCAGCTGCGTTTCCCTTCTGTCTCCCGTTTCCTGATTACTTCGTCATCTATTTTAGTCCTCTGTCATTCCCTGATTGTTGTCACATCGTCCCTCTTGCTGTGTGTTTCCCTGTGAGCTTCTCCGTGTGTTTAGTTTACTTTATTCCACAGACTAGTTTTTTTTTTTTTTTTTAATCATTTTCCCCTTGGATCAGCAATTAAACTCTTTTTGAGTTTACACTTTTGCCTTCATGAAGTCTGCATTTGGGTCCAATCTCCTGCCTGCCACACAGCACAACATGAAATTTCAGTCCTGACCAGTTTCAGTATTGTGAGGAAAGTGTTTGATTGACAATAATTTCATATTTGAGCAGGACGAAAATGAAAAGCATACCTGGATATACAAACACACAATGGCACACTATCAGTGCTCTCAGACCACAACACTACTAACACAATGTGGGATCCTATAAAGGCTGCAGTCATATCGATCTGTTATAAAACATTCTCAATCTAATTAACTACTAAGCACCATCACAGCTGTTGGGACATTTAATTTCAATATAAGTCAAACCATTAAAGAAACATCTTCTTTGAGTCATGGTGGCTCTGAAAAGTTCTGAGATTAACGATTGAAACCGTTCTCATTTATTCTGGTTATGTCTTTTGTTACGATTTGCTATTAGGTTTCGGTTCTGTACTCCCTCTGTTCCTGTTCTGTCAGTTTTGAGTCTGTGTCTCTTCATGTGTGAGTTTCCTGTTTTACTTTGAAGGTCTGTGTCTTATGTCAGTGTTTTCAGTTTTGTGTGCTCCTCCATCTCGTCTGTGTAATCAGTGCCAGCTGTGTCTCCCAGCTGTTTCCTCTTAGTCCTGTTCACCTCTTGTATTTAGTGTCTGCGTCTTTCCCTGCTTGTCGTCTCGTCATCGTCCCCCCTGTGTGTTCTGTCTGCCTGTTTAGTTTAGTTACTTTCCCAGTTTTGCAAGTTTTCTGTTTTGCCCCCTGTCCAGCAATAAAGCGGAGTTGTTTAAGTTCACTTTTGCCCCTGCTCTTGGGTCCACCATTCCTTCCTGTCTGCACACAGTCATGACAGGAAGATGATATGTCACACCACCAATATCAAAGTCTACCATGTGCATAGCTATAAGATCCCAGAACTATTTGATACTGTAGAAATGTGAGCTCAGCTGTATCTATCAACCCAAATTAGACTTCTAATGACGGAACATTAGACATATGAAACCACACTGATAGGGATGGGTATCGAAAACCGGTTCTTGTTGAGAACCGGTTCCCACTGTTTCAATTCCTTGGAATTGTTTGCCATTTTTGCAAACGATTCCCTTATCGATTCCAGTCGCCCCGAATGACGTCACCACGTTGCGGATCGTCATTTACCTGGCAGGAAACACGACGCCTAAGCGGCTTAAACGCTCAAAAGTTTGGTTATACTTTACGAGAACGGATGACAACAGGGCAACTTGCAATACTTGCAAAGTAGATATTTCATTTAAGGGAGGAAACACTACGAATATGCAAAAGCATTTGCTCACAAAACACGCGATAACCTTAAATGGATGTCGTGATTTTAATTCTGCTCCGGACTCGTGAATCTCAACCCAGCAGCAGCGGTAACGTTTGCACGTCCTCTCCCGTTAATGCGGCAGGTAAATAATCAACTAACAGTGCATATTATGTTAGCGTGATCTGCCTTATTACAAAACCTGCCATTACTGTGCATTTAGGTGACCATGATGAGAGAGACAGACAGAGTCTGGCTGGCGCTCGCTGGCAGTTCTCGCTGCAGTCTACCGGTAGCGTCTCCTTTCAGGCCAGGGTAGACGAATGTCACCGAGCAGTGACTGAGTTTGTGGTAAAAGGCTTGCACCCATTTGCTACAGCAGATGCCCCCGATTTTCGGTAAGTGAATGTGTTTAATTGTAGGCAGGGACATTACTGGATATTCTTGTGTAATTGCTACAGAATAATTTATGTTATACTTTGTTATTGCTACAGAAGAATATTTATTTTATTGTTTTACATTTACAATTTTTTCCCTGTGACACCCATTGAAGAGCCATAGGCTGGATCTCTTAAGATCTCACTGTTGGGTTTGTAAGGCCATGTTACTGCTAAATTTCTATCTTGTTCAAAGAGAAGATATAAAACAAAGTTCTAAGCTAATCGACCTTAGTGTTCTCCTTTTTTTTTTAAAAAGAATCGATAAGAGAATCGATAAAGAATCGAATCGTTAAACAGAATCGAAAATGGAATCGGAATCGTGAAAATCTTATCAATACCCATCCCTACACACTGAGATACATTATGTTGCATCCCACCTGTAATAGGAGATTCTTACCCCTACATCAAAACAAACAAACAAAAGCAGATGAAGAAGAAGAAGAAAAACCCTCTGCCACAACCATCACACTAAAAATCCCATGATATAATATCACCCCAGCTGGTTGTTGTAAAAATAATAATAAAAAAAAGCACACAAGAAACACAGATATAATTATAATATAGACTGCTGAATTGAAGTAATTACTCCAGTAAATATGTTGGAAGTGTGTGTTAATCTTCTGCCAAATCCATCTGTCTAATTTCCAGTCCAACAAGGTAATACTGCCATGAAATTATCAAGTGACTACAACTCTAATTTTCGATCCTATGCAGCCATTTTTCTCCACATCTTTCCTTCGGTCCCTAACTCTCTGCTCCTCATCTCCTACGAACACTTAAGCAGCAAGAAGATATTCATCCAGCACATTTTAAGATGATGGACAGAGAATGTTAAACACGTCTTGCTGCACCCTTCTGCTCCCATTATTCTCTTTTTAATCTTGTGGTAATTGACACCAGAAACTCTCTCTTGTGGCTTTGTCATGTTGTCGTCTCTTCTTTTCTTTTTCCCCCCCTTCCTCTTTTTTTTTTCAGTCTCCTTTTTGGTTATTTACACAATAAGACTTTTTAATGTTCTCTTTTCTCAGCTCCCCTCCTCCTTATTTCCAGTGATTGACACTTGAAAAGCCATAGCTGTATAGTTGTTTTTCTCCCTAAACACTGAAGGGCTCTCTAAGTAATGAATGTAATGTTGTGTGTGTGTGTGTGTGTGTGTGTGTGTGTGTGAGACAAAGGGAAACAATGTTGACAAATGTAAGTGGAACTGAGGAAACTGAAAATGTAAATTATTCTTGGGTGAAAATCACTGTGAATGACTGCTGTTGAAGACTGCAGGAGTGGTTTTGTTCTCATAATGAGGAGGCTGTTATGAATCATAGGTACATGATGAGGTTTTGGAAATGTGAATTAAAAAGAGACTAGGATCTAATGATTTCATTTAAAACCCAGTAGGCATTTGTAATTGGAGACAGTGGAAGAATGTAGCAGGTCATACAAATACATTTTCAAGAAGTCTGAATCTGTTTCCTTTCCCATTTTTAATAACAGGACAAGGAAATGTTGTTTTATTTTGCACATTCTCTCTCCTTGTAATACATTGTTCTAATAATGAAAAAAAGAAGCTTTTATTCTCTGCCAGTTTCCCAGCCTGTGTTTTTGTTACATTTTAATCTTTATCCACTGCTCATCCTGTCAGTTTCTATTTGTATTTCTGCCAAGGAACAAGGGAAATGACAAATGCTTTTATTAATGGGAGAATTAACACATTTCGGAACAAGTGTCTGAAAATCTCACTCATAACTTTTCCCATTTTTTTTCTAACTCTGGAGCACAGACGTGCTGTCTCCTTACTCATCCTACGGTACACTCATGTGTCATGTTAATTTGACAGTAGCAGGTTGACATTTAAGTCGATTGCTCAGCACTTTTAATTAGATCCACAGTGAAAGTTCAGTGCATCCCAGTTTCCAATGCCAACGCCTGGCGTAGTGTGCACTCTATGCAGCAGGATACAAAGTAACGGCGTAAACAATGGCTCCGATTAGCATGCAGGTTTTTAAAATGCTCCATCCAACCATATGTCAACCATTTGTTTTTTATGACAACATACAACTGCAACAAAAAAAGTGGATGATCCATCCATCCATCTTCTTCCGCTTATCCGGAGTCAGCAGCCTAAGCAGAGAAGCCCAGACCTCCCTCTCCCCAGCCACCTCCTCCAGCTTGTTTGGGAGAACACAAAGCCATTCCCAGGCCAGCCGAGAGATATAATCTCTCCAGCGTGTCCTGGGTCTGCCTCAAGGTTTGCTCCCAGTGGCACATGCCTGGAACACCTCACCCACTTCACACCTCACCTTGGTGTTCTACTTTCCATGAGTAGAACACCAAGGGAACAGTTCACACTGCCTGGGATAGGGTTACCGGGGCCCACTCTGGAGCCATGCCCGGGGAGGGTGCTGGAGGGCGAGTATCTGGTGGCCGGGCCTTAGTCCATAGGGCCTGGCAAGGCACAGCCAGAAAAAAGGGAATGGGCATATCCTCCTGCAGGCCCACCACTCCTGGTGGTGGCCAGGAGTGGTGGCTACCACTCCTGTTGCAAAAAGTCTGTGTTACAATCAGTATTTTGTAGTCACTCAAGGCCATCATCCACTTGTTGGATGGGACTCATTAAATGTGAAACATTATCTTTAGAGAAACTGGGCTTATTTAAAAAAAGTGCTTAATCATGACTGGAAGCTTCAAGCTCAAGAGGAAGGTGATTATGGACCAATGTGAAATAGAATTTTTCTTTTGTAATCTTCTTAGATCATACACACCTCACTGATAACTGTGTACCAAAAGGGATACAACTTCCAGCCAAGTGAAGAAGAAAGTACACCTTCTTTCGGTCCTTGGTTTTATTTATTTTTTTATGCAGGGCATAGTAAAAAGTCATCTGGTCCTTTGCAGGTTTTTAAAACGATCTAAATAAAACCTGCGATGAAGACAACACATCAAATAATAATTATGCTGTCATCATTTAACAAAAAATAAGCTAAAATGAGGAAGCAGGGTGTGAAAAAATAAGTACACCTATTTTGAAGCAATAGGGTTAATATTGCTTCAGATCATTGGTTTGCTTAAGGCCCTGTTACAAAATTTCAGTCAGGTTGAGCTCTGAAAATTGGGCCGTTGTAACCTCTTGATTACTTTTTTTTTTTTTTTTTTCCCAGCCATTCTGTTGTAAATTTGCTGCTGTGCTCATGGTCACGGTTTCTGTTGCATCATACAGTTTTGGCCAAGCTTTAGCTGTTGGACAAACACCCCAGGAAACTTTGGTATACAGGGTTCATGGTTGACCAAGATGCCTTGGATGCCAAACGATATATTTTTTTTCTCTCTGCATTATAGCCACACATTCCCACTTTGGCTTTGTCTGTCCAAAGGAAAAAATCTTGTGGTTTTTTTCAAATGCAACTTGGGAAACTCAAGCCACACTATCATGCCCCTTTTAGAGAGAAGAGGCTTTAATCTGGCAACTCTTCCAAACACGTACTGTCATCACCTTTAATATTTAACATGTTTACTAATGCCTCTAGAGTTTGAGTAGTGACTCTTGGGTTCTCTGCAGTTTCTCTGAGTATTGCATGGCCTGACATTGTTCTGAATTGGCTGGTACATCCACTCCTGGTCAGACTGGCAGCTTAAATGTGACACTTCTGAACAATGACATATTTTGCTCACAATAAAGGACTTTAAAATGTTTGGAAATGGCCACATACACCAATAAAGCAGTGCACTTTAGAAATACATATGTTCGGTAATTTGTTATACACCACATTATGCTACATTTGCATGAATCACAAGTCGTAATACCAAACAGATAGAAAAAGCACATTTTTCTCAAGCTATGTTATTAAAGTTCACATTTGTTCTTCATATTGAAGGGTTGTAAACTCTCTGCTATATCCTCCATCTGCATCTCTCTCCTATTTGTTTATTGCCCTGTAGAAACAAGCATGTGTTTTCAAACTCTTGTCTCTTTATCCTTTTCACACTTTTAATGAAACAGTAAAAACTGTGCTGCTAACGTTATGTTTCCCTATAAAGTAATGTATGTTTGCCATGTATAGTAGAACTCTGTTCTGGCTAACACACGACAGGTCACGTACAGCTGAGGTGGAGCTGGGCTGCAAAGCGGCTTGCAGGTGTGTTGCAATTCTGCGGGGATGTAAATCATTATTTTTACATTTATTTGTGCTTTCCATATGATTAACCTTGCAGGTACAGCAAAAGGGTACAAAAAGGCCTGTAGGGCTTATTCATTCACAAAGAGCACAATATGTACTTTGATTAATACCCAAACAATAACCTGAGCTCTTTGTAATCATTACGCAAGTGCACTTTCCAGTCAGTCCAATAAAAACAAATTAAACAGCAATCTACTGGTTAAACTCTTACATACTGTGAATGTATTAAAATAATAGTAAAATGTGACAGTTACACAAAGGACTCAAGATGCATTACCCACTGGAAAAGGCTAAAATGTTTTAATTAATAAAACTCGCTTGGAAGTGCTTGAAGAGTAGCAGAAATGATCAAACACAACATTTCCAGACTTTGTGTCTCCTCAGACTGGTTTCCTCAAACCACAAAAAAGGATTAGTGATATCATCTTCTCAGGTCCTGCATCAAATACTCTGGAACTGATTTAAATGACTCATCTTATGGGTCAGACAGTGGGTCAGGCAGATACACCAAACAGATTCTACAATGGAGAAAAAACAAGAGATGTAAGTTTGGGGCTCAGTTTAATGACAAAAAACCCCAGCTTCCTAACTATGAGGCCTAGCACACTACCACAAAAGTGTACTGGGTGGGCCATTTATATGGATACACCGTAATAAAATGGGAATGGTTGGTGATATTAAAGTCCTGTTTGTGGCACATTAGTATATGTGAGGGGGCAAACTCCTCAAGATGGGTGGTGACCATGGTGGCCATTTAGAATTCGGCCATCTTGGATACAACTTTTGTTTTTTCAATAGGAAGAGGGCCATGTGACACATCAAACTTATTGGTAATGTCACAAGAAAAACAATGGTGTGCTTGGTTTCAACGAAACTTTATTCTTTCGTGAGTTATTTAGTTTCTGACCACTTATAAAATGTGTTCAATGTGCTGCCCATTGTGTTGGATTGTCAATGCAACCCTCTTCTCCCACTCTTCACACACTGATAGCAACACTGCAGGAGAAATGCCAGCACAGGCATCCAGTATCCGTAGTTTCAGGTGCTGCACATCTCGTATCTTCTCACCATAGACAATTGCCTTCAGATGACCCCAAAGATAAAAGTCTAAGGGGGTCAGATCGGGAGACTTTGGGGGCCATTCAACTGGCCCACGACGACCAATCCACTTTCCAGGACACTGTTCATCTAGGAATGCTCGGACCTGGCACCCATAATGTGGTTGTGCACCATCTTGCTGGAAAAACTCGGGGAACGTGCCAGCTTCAGTGCATAAAGAGGGAAACACATCATCATGTAGCAATTTCAAATATCCAGTGGCCTTGAGATTTCCATTGATGAAGAATGGACCCACTATTGTTGTACCCCATATACCACACCAAACCATCACTTTTGTTGTTCCAACAGTCTTGGAGGGATCAATCCAATGTGGGTTAGAGTCAGACCAATAGTGGTGGTTTTGTTTGTTAACTTCACCATTCACATAAAAGTTTGCCTCATCACTGAACAAAATCTTCTGCGTGAACTGAGGGTCCTGTTCCAATTTTTGTTTTGCCCATTCTGCAAATTCTGTGCGCCAATCTGGGTCATCCTCGCTGAGATGCTGCAGTAGCTGGAGTTTGTAAGGGTGCCATGTGTGTGTAGCTAATATCCGCCGAAGGGATGTTCGACTAATGCCACTCTCCAGTGACATGCGGCAAGTGCTATGCTGTGGGCTCTTGCTGAATGAAGCTAGGACAGCCACTGATGTTTCTTTATTAGTGACAGTTTTCTTGCATCCACATTTTGACAAATCCAACACTGAACCAGTTTCACGAAACTTAGCAAGCAGTTTGCTAACAGTAGCATGGGAGATGGGTGGTCTCGTAGGGTCTCTTGCATTGAAATCTGCTGCAATGACCCGGTTGCTGCGTTCACCAGATATCAACACAATTTTGATCCGCTCCTCACGTGTTAACCTCTTCAACATGTCAATGGCTGTGAACAAAGAGAAACTTGTAAATAACTCATGAAAGAATAAAGTTACGTTGAAACCAAGCACACCATTGTTTTTCTTGTGACATTACCAATAAGTTTGATGTGTCACATGGCCCTCTTCCTATTGAAAAAAACAAAAGTTCTATTCAAGATGGCCAACTTCTAAATGGCCACTATGGTCACCACCCATCTTGAGGAGTTTGCCCCCTCACATATACTAATGTGCCACAAACAGGACTTTAATATCACCAACCATTCCCATTTTATTACGGTGTATCCATATAAATGGCCCACCCTGTATATTAATGGAAGAATGGGGAGGAGGAGGATGGTTTTATACACAGCAGGAGACAAGCAAGTAGAATCAGGTGTGCCATTGACATTTAAGGCAATCGCACCCATACCTGAGAGGAGGAAAGAATACTTGTCATGTGTTTTGCCCTGTGTTTTTCATAGATCAGCTTCATCCTGAGCACATGTGTCAGAAAAGGGTGAAAACATCTGGAGAAGCTGTAGAGAACGGTTTGCTGCCTCTACAGGCTAGGCAACAGCACCTTGACTGCCATTAGGTATTGGGATGAAATCCTTGGAGCCATTTTCAGATCCTACACTCGTGCAGTGGGTCCTGGAATCCTCCTGGTGCATGACGATGCCCGGCCACATGTGAATTGATACCATTGAGTAAATCCAATAGACCACCTCTGAGAAATTTTGTTTCGGTCCATTTGACCCAGCAGGTTACACCTCACACTGTTCAGAGGTTCAGTGATGGCACGGTCCAGATCTCAGAGGAGATCCCCCAGGACAGGACACCATCTGTTGTCTCATTAGGAGCATGCCGTGATGTTGTCAGGCATGCAAGCACATGGGGTCCAAAGAAACTACTGAGTACTGCTTTAGTTGCTGCAATGAAATTTCATCAAAACGGACTAGCCTACCGCATCATTTTTTCACTTTGGTTTTCATGGTGTTGTTGAATTCAGCCATCTGTAGTTTGATGATTTTCATTTGCATCAAACAATGTGGCATCCTTTTATTTATAACACACCAGTCAGTACATATCAGTGTAGATATCTGCTAGGATTTCTTCCCATTGAGATTTGATGTGTTTTCAAAGTGTTCCTACAATTTTTTTGAGCAGTGTAATAAAAGAGCCTTCATTTCAATACCTTCTTCACTTGATTTTCACAACCTAAATCTGTTGCAGTATTAAGTATTTAGAGGCAAAATAAAAGGAAAAGAGGTGTCGTTCTTGAAATCTTCACAGCAAAAATCGCTCAGTTATTCTTTGAAAGTGTTCTTTGAAATTTATTTATCTTGAGTTTATGTGATAGCATTGCCTCAGCAATTCCATGTTTCACAATAGCGCTCACCTCCATCATCAAGTAGCACACTGAATCAAGTGGAACAGAAGATGTTCAGTGACTCAGAAACTGAGGTAATTCTCATTGCTGTTGGGATAATAACAAACGGCCAATTCTTTTGAAGAAGCAGCGACATTTGAGCCTCTCACAAAGCTGACACAGAGCAGGTGAAAGCTATTATTTCCTTCCAGAAAACTGAGCAAGAAGTGAAACAAAGCAGTTAGATTTTACCCTGAGCAACTGCATGTGTGTGTTTCAGGTGAAATTATGCTATATTTTAAGACTTGTCACATAAGGTAATGATAGAAGAAAATATTTCCACAACATTGCTTATTGTCCCATGTTTGTTATAATGTGTAACCCTGACCAGCATAAATGTGTTGTCACCATTTAGGCCAATAGACAATCCACAAGAAGGGTTTCTGCTCAACAATCCACAGTCAGTGATCACAGGCCAAACAACCTATTACATGCAAGAAATACTAGAGAGAATGGATGCAACATTAGAATTCAGCATTTAAACTCATTATATTTAAAAGAAAAATTAAAAATTTTCATATGGCTCATATAAATATAAACAGTAGAAAAATACAGTTCAGAAATAGTTTTCAGTATATGTACCTTTGTTTGTCTGTCAGTTGCCACATTGTCCTGTTCTACTTGTAAGAGTCCTTGAGTTTACCTGCATTTCCTTGCATTTCCTGTTGGTCTTTACAAAGAGAGAACAGTGAGAACACAAGCATTTCTGGCAGTGCTTTTCTCAAGGTGCAAAATATAGTGGGTGAATATTTAAAGAAAGCTCAGAACTGATTTCAAAACGTTTGTGGCATACAATTTCTGCCAACTGCCCCAATATTTAACGCTGAAAAGAGCATGTCAAAATACTGTCATTCAGCCTAAAATCCTGCATGGGGGCCTGTCAAATACTGAAACCTGTTTCCATTATAATCACTCAGCCACACTACCACCGTGGGCCTATATAATATACACCTGTGTGTATAGTTATATGATTTTATGATTACAATTACCAAGCTGTGCATGTCCTATTAGTAAAAAATGTCATGTGGCTCTTGGTAAAATGAATCTCTTGGATAATCTTGGATCTATTTAAAAATGTATTTATCGCCACATCAGCAGTTTTGAAAGTTATTTGCAGTAGGGTTATTGTGGAGTGTTTGCTTTGAAATATGCTCTTCTAGCATATACTTTGCATCCATCACAATATCAGACAAAAAATCTAAGGAGAGACTATAATTAAAGAAATGAACCAGGAAACATCAGCTATAGAAAGAGATTACAAAACTCAAAAAGAATTCAAAACACCATGAACAGAGGAGTCCAAAATTGTAAAAACTCAAGGGTTAAGGGTCCTGCCCACTACTCCTTTAAAGCAAGAGCTATAAGCAATTAAAACACAACACTTGAAATATTAATATGATATATGCCTTTCATTAATAAACACTTTTTTATTCTATAGAGAAAAAACCCAGATGACTCGAATTCAGTTTGCTCTGTTTGTGTTTTCTCAGTAGATTTTAGACATTTCAATCTAATGTACAATGTGCTGCAAAGCCTGATTTATCTTGCCTGCACTGACACCAACAGATTCATCTGTCCCATAAAACACATGTGAACACATCTACTGCTAATGGACATTATATCAAAGTTCCATTTCTTCTGCCCATAGCTACATGATCCAGCTGTTGCTGTTTGCCAGTGCTAATAGTTTTCCATTGAGGCCTGATGGATGATGAAGAGGCTTAGCGGTGACTTAAGTTGGCACATTTTTCTCCTCAAAAGGTGGATGAGAAGCCAGACGCTTAAAGGTGGTAATTTAAAGCACCTTGTAAATATTTACAGCCGCCATGAGCTCAAGGTTATTAAATAATCTTTGCCCTTCACCATCAGACACCTCAGCCACATCAACCCTTTAAATGAATAGAGTTTCTCTGTTAGGGAGCTTCTTTTCTGCCAATGCTATACTACTCTTTTCCAGATCAGAGGCAAATTCCCTTTAACTGAAAGCTTTACTGGGCTACAGTGTTGCTGATGTGGTATCACCCTGTTATATTATTATGCCTCTCAGTGCCTGCCAGCACCTCCTTTCCTCCAGTAGTCCCCAGTGGCCAGACACAACCACTTATCAGAGTGTATTGCCATTTTGTTTCACTTCATTCACTCTGCCTGAAATTGTTTTCTTGTTAGCCAATTTCGTGTTGGGATTGAAGTTTTGGGTGTTACTGCAGATTTTCCCAGCTGTGGTAACAATTGGTGGGAGAAATTTTTTACAGTTTAAGAGTCGTCATTTCAGTATTGCACCCCTGTGAATAGTATTTTCTACAGTTATTGTGGCTTCTGACTTTCTATTTGTTCCTGCTACAACGATCAAATTAAACGACTGTTTATCCAGCTGGTTTTAACAACCACCAAAGTGCTCAACATTAGACTGAACAACAACAGTAGTGAATAAGGGCTGTTAAGGACATGTCTCATGGGTACTAGAGAGAGGAATATTTTCTATTTAATGACTGAAAACAGTTGTACTGTTACAGATTTGGGTCAAATGGCTGTGCGGTGTTTAAAATAACATCTTATGCATTCAAGTCTACATTTCATATTTATTGAATACTAAGTGTTAATATAGTGGAGCTTTTGTGGGGTGTAAGGTGCCCTATGGGTATTTGCTGGAGGTAGTAAGTACCAGTGTAAACTCGATTTGTACTGTACTTGCAAAAGTGTCGCTCACAAACTTAGTTCCCCATGGCAATATTGAGCATTATGCAGTCTGCCGTTGTGGACCATTTGGATCTCTTGACACCCTGAATTGATCACCCTAACCCCTGACAATAAACTCTTTTAGCCATTTGTCCTTTAAAAGTTTTATCTGCTACAAAATCCTGCTTTCTTCACCAACCATGTTAACGTTTGAGAAATATTAAAGTTAGGGTAAAAATAATATAGGTGTAACATTAAGTTTCACACAGGGTTCAGATTATCCAGCTCAGATAAAACACATACTCTCACTGAAGGATTGTGATGTCTGTGGTGTTCTTTACAAACTGTTTGTCCTTACATTAAACTTTCTTCAAAAGTGCATAATTACAGAATATACTGTAGTTGCAACAACTCCCAATACAGTGAGTTTTTAAATGGAAGTACCAATGTCTAACAATGAAGTAATAGTGTTTCTACACATGCCTGGGGGTTTGTTTAATTGCTTGCGGTAAAAAAAAGAAGAAGAAAAAAACAGAATTAGAATTATAATTACAGTCAGCACAGAGCTGCATGTTGACAGAGTCTATATTTCTGAATGCAAGGTTTGGGATCTAATAAGGTTCTGCCACCGCTGTATGCTCAGAACAACTTGGATCAGAAGAAAAACTACAGGAATGAGACAGACCCCGGTATTTGCTTTGAAGCTGTCTATCCGTCTCCCTCCCTTCACCCTCCTACTGTGCTTACAGTTTCTTATTCTCAAGCTCCATTCCCCCTGAATCCCTTTCAACACCATTTCCCTTCACCCCAGTATCAAAGCCAACAATGGCAGTTAATTTGTCTCAGTGGTAGAATAGGTTGTGCCCACCATAGCTCTCTCTGTATCAGTGCTCTCCCTCCCCGAGTAGATATGTGGCAAAAGAATGAGAGACCGCATGATGAAATGAGCATAAAAGTGGATCTGACTGCCAAGTTCACAGACTTATTGTGTTGTAACAGGACAGATGAGACAGGCAGAGATATGGGAAGAAACACAGAGTCAAAGAGATGGAGAGTGGAACGAGTACAGGCTGATGGTGATAGGGAGAGTTGGCCAGCTCTGGGACTAATTAAACTGCCATTGTTGGCTTTGATACAAAAGAAAAAGGAACGATATTCAAAATGATTCAGGAGGAAATGGAGTTTCAGTCTGTGTCAGAAGTCTTCCACCTTTGCTCTTCCTGGCTTTATTAGTACCATGACAACCATTAGATTTTATTAATTTAAAATACATAACAGGCAGTACCGTGCCCATCATATCATTATTATTTGGTTATTTATATTTTATATTTACATTTATTTACAACGTTTGTTTGCTTATTGCAAATATTACCTCTCTTTGTGATTTTAGTTCACAATAACTTTCATTTATTAGCTCTTGCAGATAACAACCCTAGAGCTTGCATGAAAAGTATTGCTTGATTTATTGCAGAAAATACAGACTCAAAGATTAGTGTCTTGCCTTAAAGGTCAGTTGGACACAGACAAAGAAGAAAGAAGCAACACTTTTCTAGCGGGATTTATTTCCATTAGACTATGTTAGCCAATATACATCTCACAGCTACCCTTTACAATACAACTGAGGAGTGTCTGATGCAACTCTTGGCACAAAGACACTATTCATGCTCTGAAAAACAGATCTACTTTATGATCAGTAAATAAATACTGCCCAGTTATAATAAATATAATAAATGTCCTGTACACCTCCATAAATTTGATATAATGTAAAGAGTTGTAGGGCTGTGACTTGAGGCTTGAAGTAGATTCTAAAAACGATATGGTTCATGTTTCTTTTTGTAAACATGGCAACAAAATTGATTTTCTAACTTTTTCATCTCACAATTCTCGAGGACCACTGGATGACTTTGGAAGACGTGAAGGAGGCTTTTAACTGTATTTTTTATAGGCTTTACAACATTTCCTAAACACCTCCACCATTTTTTTCCTGTGTTGCTTTTATTTATTTATTTATCTTTTTATCTTCAAATAGCTGTTCAGCACTGTGAAAGCACTTTATAAATAAAGTTATTATTATTATTATTATTATTGCCATTCATATCTGACCAAAGTAATTATTAGATAAAAACAACAATTAAGTCACAGAAAATCTTCTATAACTACACTGGATACTATAACTTTGCACATTTATTTATTTGTGCTGACAGATTTCTTGCATTTACTAGAGCCACTGATATGTACTATTGATTATATGTGCAGCTTTGCTACAATAATACATTTTGCTCAATAATATTAAACTGGGCTGTATGTTGCCGAAGATCTAAAATGGGTTTGACATCATTGCTCTAGGTTATATCAGAGAATAGGTTCAACTGACCTGTAGAGTTGCTTTGCTGTTACTGTGTCTTCAAATGATGGGTTTCTTCTCTTGCAAGGATAGAAAGCACACCCAAAATCACAAAATCAACGTGGGCATCTTTACTGAATTTGACAGACAAGTACATAAAAATAAAACACAGCAAATAATTTTGCACCTGTTTTCACCCAACCTTTCCATACGGTGGTTAATCCCCGCCCCTACAGTTTGATTGGCATTACTGTGAATAATTATGACATCATAACAACATGTCATTGCAGTGTAAGTTACATTGCGCTGGATATCACTAATCCCTTAAGACACAGGACTAATTAAGACATTTAGTTGGTTGTGCTATGGATTCCTTTATCTCATTAAACACACAAACAGGCACTGTTATCATAGCCTCAGAATGTTAACCCGTGTGAGATTTAAATAATTAACATATGATGGCTTATAGCATATCTCATTATTTCGAACAATCTCCCATTTAGAAAGTCAAGATTGAGAAGCCAGGCTAAATTAAATCCCATAATCCCAGAGGAATGCTGAGATTAGACTAGGGAGCAATTATTATTTCTATTAACGAGGCTGTAACAAGGTCACTGAGTGGATAACCAAGTGTGGAGAGAGATGTGTGTATGTATTTTAGAAGTTTTTGAGGCTGTGGCATTAACGCATGATAAAATCATCACACTGCATGAATCCAGCCTGATCAGTGTGTGTAAAGCACTTTTTTTTTTTTGACTATCTCAGAGTGAAATGGCATCTAGTTGGTAACAGTGAGTAAAGATCTTATCCTCATTAGAGTGATTCTCAACTAAACGTGGCCTTTCCTGATTTGTGTACAGAAATAGAAAAAAGGGCTCCTGTATTTTTAGCTTTGAATCTGAGAGATGCTGTAAGGATGCACTCTTTTTTCAAATTTTAACATGGGAGTCAGTGCTTGGGTTTTAAAGTGTTCATCATTAGAAAGGCCCCAACTGTTACTCTTTTTAAATCGCATCTTAAAACATATGTTTTCACTCTGGCTTTCGAAACTGTATGAGAGTTACTAATTCTTTTATCCTAATTTTCTTTTAATTTTCTTACCTGTTGTTGTTGTTGGTAATGTCATTGTTTAATTGTTATTTTGTACAGCACTTTAGTCAACTCACTGTTGTTATTAAATGTGCTTTATAAATAAATAAATGAAATGAAATTATAATAAATAAAAAATACAATAAAGATATTTTATTGATATTTTTATTAAGAATATATCAACTAGATATTAACACTTGATCACACTTAAATATATGTTGTGTGAAACACACATCTATAGAGTGTATAGCATGTGGTGATATACAATCTGTATCACTCTATAGTGTCAAATACATATAAATTAAACTGTTCCTAACTTTGATAGCTGCGTATTCCTATGCGGTGACCACCCAAAGAGCATAATGATAGTCCAGCTGCAGTTGACTGCTGAGCAACTCAAGGTCGCCAAATCATTACTGTGCTTCTCACACACTTTCACTTCCACACAAACACACACAAACATTCATAATGAGGCTTGCAGGTTGGAAGCAGCGGTGATTTGTTTCAGTGTTGATTTCTCATTATCCTCTCAGTGGTTAAAATGACCCGCTGACCTTCAAGGTGCGACTCAGACTGTGTGTGTGTGTGTGTGTGTGTTAGAGGGGCATTATGTTTGTCTGGATAACGAGCTCAATCTCAATCCCAACTCATCACATTTTTACGCTTGGTCAAGCCCTTCTGGCGTCACGTTTGAAAAGGCTGTGTGTACCCTTTAGGGTCATTCTCCAATGTGCAAGGTCAGAGGTGTGAACGTGCACATTTTAACAAAAAAAACTCCAAAACCTATTGCTGAACCGAACCAGTTTGTTTTGATGCCTAAACTTAAAGGTTTCACACAGAGACATGCTAAGGTTTCCTGGTTTGCAGTTGAGATTAATGCAAGAAAATATAAAAAAATGGATTCCACTCAACTTTTGTATCCAAACTTAGTTATTGCAGTAAAGCAGATTAAGCACATCAGAGCAAGAAAAACAGGTTGTCCACACAGTAATGTGGTCTGGCATTACAATTTTTAAAATCAATTTTCAATCAGTGTAATTTTATTTGGCACAGATGGTATCAATTCTTATAATATATAAGTAGTTCTCTAAATGATGGAAAACTTAAGGTGATGACCAAATAAAACATATGATTTTACATTCAATTTTACATCTGCAGTTTTTGACTAAACTCTCAGCTGCAAGACCCCACTCTGTGTTGTGATAATGGATTCTGCCTCAGAGCATTGCTCTGATGTTTCCTATCCAGTATTTACTTTTGTATCCAAACCACAGAAGCCAGAAAAACACACTGAAGACAAAGAGCAGAAAGCATTTTTATTAGGAGGGCAGGATAATCACATCAAATGCCAACTCGTATAAATGCTCTCTGTGAAAGGACAGCCCACAGATCTGTATGACCATACCTGCTGTGTAACATATCCTACATCAGCTGTTTCTATAATAAATGTATGCTTATATTATAAATTACAATTGTGTCTCCTGAAAAGTAATTTCTGCATGTACATGTGAAGGGTTTACTCATACTTTCTGTTTCTGGCTCTGTGTGCACTCACATTAGTTACATGTGATAAATATATTTTTAAAAAACTCCACAAGAAATTAAATGTTAATCATGTGAATTCCACAGTCTAATGAAGAAGATGTGGAAATCACTTCACATCAAACTAAAATGTATTTTTTGAGTGAATAAAGTTCTTGATAATTAGGTCAACAACACACAACACAAACTGATCCATTTGTTTATGTTCTATTAGCTGCAGTTCCAACCATGTAAAACAGAATTGACAACTAATAAGGACCAAGAATAAAATGGGCATTTTTGTATTTCCAATTGAATGCTTGCAAATTCCCATGAAATTGTGGTGGTATTAGTATTTGCTGGCATGTTGACAATGTTTTCCTACACTAAATTAGCTTTACTGAACCAGGAGAGTATTTCAAGAAAAGAACTGTAAAAAAGTGGAAATTACAGAAACTCTGACTATAACCGATTAACCTGCTCTGGACCAGGTTATGTATTCAGCATACATTTCTATTTGATCCAGCAAGGCTAAAAGAGAGCCACCTTTGTGACTCTGAAAGCTTAGCATACCATATCAACGCAATCTCATTTTGTGTTATTCTCCCCACTTCTATAACAGTATAAACTACAAAAAAAGAATCTTCCCGTCCTTACCTGCAAAAAGATGGTACAGGCTAGTTGGAAGTAGCAATTTGCTGTTGCAAGATAAAACTAAAGCTCAAAGGTCGACATCTAAAGCTGGACTTGACTGGTTGAAGTTTTTAAAGATTTTATATATTGAAATTCATTTATAAAATGTAATATTAGTCTTCTCTCTGTGTGTTTTTTATTAGAAGAGGATCTGAATGTAGGACCAGATGAGGGGATGCTGGACTTGATTAAGAAATAAACGCAGATGGTTTTCCATTCATCTTTTACTTCCTGAAAATTGATTTTTTTAATGAGAATGTGAACTTCCTGCAGCGCACACATCTATGCCGGATAATATGTGAGTATTTAAATGCCTCATATAGGAGCTTATACTGTCAATGCTCATTTGTCGTGAGAAAAATAGATGCAGCAAAAGGACACACAACTACCTATGTATCATCCAAACACACACACACACACTACACAAAACCCATCTCTGTCTGATGAATATAAAATGACATTTCAATTTATCGTTTATTGGTTGCGAGGGCATACCTCTCTGCATACAGATGAACTCACTTTTTGTAAAAGAAAGGTGTAAAGATGGAACAAGATGGGAGGTGGAGAACAGGGATGCAGAGCGGTAATAACGTGTCTTTCTGACAAACACACAGCATAGTAGTCATAAAAAGAAAAGGTTCCACCTTTCAAAACCGATCAATGTACTAACTTCAAAAAAACGTGACTCCATGCTTAAAGAAATTCTCAAGCAAATTGCTTTATGTTGGAAACAAATGAGATTATTCCACCACACCGGGCAAAATTTTTGTTATTTGTTTCAAAGAGAATACGTTTTTACATCTCAGCTCTTGATTAATGATCCATACATGGATGTTTTTCATTGTGCCTTTGCCAGAACGCAGCTATAAATACAGAAACTGTGGAAAGAGTTTAACTGAGTGTGAAAATGGAAAGTATCATAAAGTTAGTGTAGTGTTGCTCAGACGAGGTCTGTGAAGTGTGAGGACAAAAGCTACTGTATATCCTTTAAGATTTGGGCAGTATGTCTCCCTGTCAGCCATCTTCACTGAATAAATAGAGCGATTTCTTCTCTTTATTTCTCTGGCACAAGGCAGTCCTTAACACACACAGTAAGCTTTCAGATACTTTAGTGAAGTAAAAGCACTGATACGTCATTATTATAAGTCCCTAATGTCCTCTTCAGTTATTCAAGTTACACTCTTCAACTTTGACAAGCCCACACCGACTGTCAACACTCAGCTCTACACACGCTGAATATTCTTGAATTTATTCCTAGATGTCCTATCACAGCTTGAATGACTAGTGTTTGTTGCATCCCTCTGTACTCAGATACGCAATCTGTGAACTCAGTAGGATTAATAAAACTGATACTCAGATACTAATTGATACTAAAAACAAACGATATTCCATAGACTGTCTGTGCTGTCTTTGCCTCCTCCAACTGACAAACACCATATGGGACGATTCATAGACACAGGCCCCTCCCCTCATTAAGAGCATACAAAGTTGATGTTCACAGCACTCAACAAGAGGAAATACGAGAGTTTGCTAAAGCTCCTGAAATATCAAACAGTTATGCAAATATTGAACTGGAAGGATGCACACATTAGAGTTAGCCACATTAGCTGTCTGTTATGGCTAATAAAATAATAACATATGTTAGAACCAGGTAAATGTTAATCAGAGGTATTTGTCCACCACATTAATAGATTCTGTTTATCTATCAGGATTATTTGTGTCTATAAAATGTTACATTTCTTTTAAAGTCCAAGACTGAAGCACAAAAAAGTCTACTGGCAACTAGAGAGAAACACCAACAACCAAATATACCAGCTCACATCATTACTTCAGAGAACCTAAAAATATTGTTGTTCCATGATATACATTTGATATTTTATAATGCTTTCTGATTTTTTTCCCCTTGTGATATCAAAAATTATACAGATTATTTAATATTTTCCAGAGTATTGATAGTAAGTTTACTTTTTGCTGCCACTGAAAATGTATATATGGTATAAAAATCAACTGTAGGTTCATTCTGAGTTATGCTGTGAGGTAAAAATCTGTTTATTTCTCTTTTTGCCTGTATTTCTTTAGATTTAGATTTCTTTATGATATCCCTGAAGTCCCATACTGTTTCTTTATAGCCCTTCTGTGCCTCAGCTGAAAAATAGTGTACTGGCATACTTTGGGACAAAATGTATCATATATACAAAGCAAGCAGACAGTTAATATATTCAGTCACATATATTTTGAATTGTTCAATAACTCAACTCATAAACTAGGAAATCCCCTATGAGTTGTTTTTCAGTTTCCTTTGTTTGCATGTGAATGTGTGTGTGTGTATTCATACAATTCTTCATCTTTAAATCAGTCAGGGAAACGGTAACAGATGGTCTCTAAACACTTTAATGCTGTGTGTGTGTGTGTGTGTGTATTTAAAACAGTGTGCAAGAATGATTTAGTTTATCAACCATGCTTTTTTAGCCATAACTTTAGAAATCTCTCTCTCTGCTGCAGACACAAGTCAGCAGGAGTGTCTCAGATAACTGTGGACATCAATAGTTTGTGAGGAATACTTTAATGGTATGTATGTTTGTTGTGTGTGTGCGTGTGTGTGTGTGTATGCGCACAAGAGTGTCACCTCACAATAATAAGTCTACTGACGTGAAAAGAAAACAGCTGGTGTTCTAACACCAGATTATGTTGTGCGTGTTCAGTGATTGAATGTCCTGTCTAATTTTGCGTGGTTGATAAAGTGGATTATTGCTGAGCCCTGACAAACACACACGCGCACACACACCTGCATGAAGGCATCATGAAGTAAGAGGTTTAAAGAAAAGAGGTAGTTTTTTCTGCACTCTAAATCCAGGCCCTACTAATTCCCAAGCTATGGTTTGTGCTTCTTCATGTTATTTCAAGACCCAAAGCTAAAATGTCAGTATTTTCTGTACTGTGTTTTGGTGCTATGAGCCCAGGAGTGGATGTTATTCTAAGTTATGAAAGAAGAAAATCCACAATGAAATGTGAATTTTATGAGCCAAGAATTGAAGCAGAAGGAAACAACAGATCTCTGTGGACTGACAAAGATGTCCTTGAATGCCCCGTTCTGTGCCAATACTCTTCTAAATTAATTGTAATGTCTTATTTTTCTTTGAGGAACTCTTATAATTAAGCAACTGCTTTCTCTCTTTCAACTGGAAAATTCACCAGCTTTCAAGCTGATGGGCCAACTTGTATATTTACATAACAGCAGTGGATTAAAACATAAAGATCCTTTTCCTTTTGCCAAATTTATTTATTACATTTATTTATTTCATAAATAATACTTGAATTGTTTGCTAGTTTTGGCAAGGGAAAATTTTTTGTAGTTACATCAGTCAGGACCGTTTCTTCTTCTGCTGCCAAACCAACACTTTTGTGTGTGTTTCTTGTAAGTAAATGTAGACAGGAAAACTGAACTTTACTTCAGTTTTTCTGTGTTTCCCCTTCTTTCTTCTCTACCCACTCAAAGACACACACACCACAACCCACATCTCTTTTGCTTTTCCCCAGTGACTTCTAGTGGCCCCATTAGGGATTTTCCAGTCACACCTCTCAGTCAAACCAAACCTGAGCCACTGGTCTGAAATGGCCAGTGGCCGGCACAACTTGAATGAACTGAACTGAAACGTCACTTTCACTTCACAGTGTTCACTTGTCAAACAAAGAGAAAGCAAGCACAAGAAAAGAAGCCAAAAAGACAGAGAGAAAAGAAAGGGCCATGAGAGGCATAATGAAAAGGTGGACTCGCTTAATACTGCCCTGTTCTGTGCCAATAGTCTTCTCAAGCTGACAGAGTTAGTTAGAAATTGTGTTTTTTAAAAAAAAAAAAAACATAGAGATGAACCTATTTCATCAGCCTAGAATTAATCAGAAGGTGGGCGAGATAGATTTAAAAACGGTTGTATCTGTAGACAGTCACTGCAGGGGAATTAGATGCATATTAAGTGTGAAATACAAAGGTGTCTCCTCATCAGCAGTGGGTAAATGACTTGTCAGGAAGACACTAGAATCACCAGCTTCTCTTGTGCCGCTCACATTGGGAATCACAGAAGCTCAAAATTACCAAATTATTATAGTTTATTTCTACTTACAGGGGAATCTCACAACCTCTTTATGATCTTGGACTTTCTATCATTGGGAAGTTTGTGAAGAATTGTTTTATATTATCCTTTGATAACTCAGACTATAATGGAAAAATTCTCACAAGACAAAGAGATAAAAGGTCATTTCAAAGGTAACTCAAAGTTGTGAATGTTATAGACATTATAAGTGTGCCAAACCCCAGCTCCTTGCAAGGGAAAATATTGCCTTAATCTGGGCATGAGCCAAGACCTCAACAGGCTTACTAGACTTGGCTCGTGGTTGGTACCCACAGGTGGACTTGGGGGAAACGATTAAAGTTTCATCACCATAACAACACTTAAGGACTATGTTTTAACATTTATCTCTTCCAAGCAAGTGTTGCTCTTGGAACAGCACTTTCTTGTTTTAAGAGACGGCAAAATATCAGGAGTTTGTTGACATCTGCAGGGGGAATGGGTGGAAGGGTTTCTTTGAACCACTGAAGTGGGCTGCAGGGGATTCCCCGGGCAGTCTTAGGTTTCTTGGCACCAAGGGGCTGCAGGAGAGGAGAGCCACCAGAAACATCAGTGAAATATTAGGGAAGCTGCAAAGAGAGCTTCCCTGGGGCTGTGGATCAATAGAGGGGAGACATGGTGTAGCATGCTGCTTGGACACAAACCAGGGCCTGATCACCTCTGGTTGGGTCACTCAGGTTAGAGCATTTGAACATCAAAGACGTGATGCACTTGATGACCCTGCGTTCTTCACTGATGATGTGTCCAATTTGCCAATCTGTACAGATGGTCTTTCTTTCAACTTAGCACGTTATAGGCTTACAGGCTTATGATTCAGAGGTTAAAAGGCAGACTGACGGATTGATCTGACATGGAATTCTGCAAATGGATGAGCTGGGTTTTAAATGTAGCAGGTGACTGATTAGTGGAGACAAAGAACCACCCAGCCACATTTGCACACAGACAGACCAGAGATACAGTAGATTAAAGGAGAGAGAGATTTGGAGAGGCAGGTGGGCAGTGCCAAGAAGGAAAGTCATGGTGAAATTGTTCTGACTCTGGAGAACATAAAAATGTTGCCATCCTTCAGCTTGCTGAAGTCATAACATAAAAAGTTGCACACTAGAAGGCAGGGATTTCCATAAATACTTTCAAATTGTCACATATGAAGAGGCACAAATGAGCACAAAGACATCATAACAACCCTACAACTGCGCACTTCAAGACCATTGAGTTTTTAGTGTGGCAATTAAACTGTGGCGTGACATGGCTGTGATGCCAGGTAATTATAATTAGCTCAAATTAACTGCCTGATGGCTCATTTAGAGACCGCTTTTGAGATTTCTGCTCCACCTTCATAGTTTGAAATACTACTGTGACTGCAGTATATGCCATCAGATATGGAGCTGATATGATTTTCTCAACTGTAACATGTGCTTTGCAGGTATGATGATATTAAGATGTCTCGTTGGTGCGGCTGAGGAGCAGAAAAAAAAACTCTGTAAAAAATCCTAAAAAAGCTAGAGTTTAACTCAGTTATAGCTGAATATTAGAATTTTGCATGTGTGCAAATAAAGTCTAAGTGTGCTCTAAATGACATCGTGTTTGGACAGATTTATATTTCTTATTTATTCAGTGAGACAAATTCTTCAGTAAATTATTTCCAAAAAAGAGCAACATTCTTTTATTTATGGCCTTTAATGTGGTGCAGGTGTTCTGCTGTTGGTTTAGCAACAGAAATAATTATGATGAGCGAGTGCATAATTATGTAGCACAAACGGATCCAAGTAGTGCTGCAAATCCATCAAAAGCCATTCATATAGCTCTTTGGTGGATGAGTGGGCAAGTGGAGAATCACAGTGACAATAATGCAGGTTGTTATTCATGGTATTGGTTTTATCAATCAAACATTTTTTTGTACATTTTTGCAGGAATAGCATCACAAATATTTCATGACTACATCAGACAATAATTATCTTGCTTGTTATTATCTTTACAGGGTTAAAACTGATAATTATTCTTTATTTCTAAACAATATCAACCCTCTAAGCTCATATCTGTAAGTGCATCCTAGCTAGGTTCTGTGACTTTTAACCAAGTGGCTTTTTGGTTAGTCACTGATATTTCCCAGTGCTTGCTTTGGAAAGTTTATTCAAATGTCTGCAGCTGCAATTAAAAACATGTATTGGCCACTCCATACTGGCATAATTTAATAAAGTTTGACTCCTGTAGCCTAAATGGCAATGTTAGCACAGGCAGATGGCTGGAAACTGAAGAATGGTTGATGTTCAGTGTTAATCCAAGTTTTATGCTTCCCCTTACTTTTTTTTTTTTTTTTAATCAAAAAACAAGCTAACCTTCCATTACAGTAACTATATGCTTTGTACAGAAGATAGAGATTGCCAAAGACTTTGCTTTATGAAGCCTCAACATCAACATTTTCGGTTCATGTTGGGTTTTTCTGGAGCCTAAAGCAACAGTGTTTGGGTAAGAGGATGGAGAGCTAAGTCCTGATGTCATCCATAAATTGTATGGGTGCAATGCACAAATGCAGGTAATTAGTGAGAAGTAAAAGGCTCAAATCATACCTCTTAAACTTTAAGCATAAAGGGCTATTTTACTGTGATACTCTATAGCCCAAAACCAACCACAACACCTAAACATTGTACATTTTTAAAAAATAAAGAAAGTTTAGAGTTTAGTAGAGTGAGCGACTTCAACAAAGTCTACATAGAATAAAACATTTTTTATCATGCAATGCTGTTATTCTAATATCCAACCCAGATATTCTCAGAGAGACGAGACCCTCAGGAATGAAAGGAAATGCCAAAAGGTCCTGCTGTCAATTAGAACATGTTTGTTTTTTTAAGCATACAAGATTTCTTCATAATTTGCCAAGCAGCACTGATAAAATTTGCTTGATAATGTTTTTATGAAAGAGCCAGCTGTGTCTCCATCTGGATATAAAAAATTCTAAACATCACATCATGACTGCTGTCTTTTCCAGCAGCATAATGGTCCACTGGAGGATTGGAAGAAATCTCTGCCTGTTAGATAATATTCCATAGATCACAGCGTATATATGCAGATTGCAGCACAATGATATGGTGTATAGTAAATTACTGGAATATGTCCTAAGATAAATCAAAAAAGGATTTACAATACAGAAATGGTTTGAGTGTTGCCGGATTGCTCTATAGATCCTTTGTGTGGTGGATGTCTGTGGCAAATCATTCGCTATTAGTTTTGGCAGGTGCCAAGAGGCAATCAGCACCTCCATAAAGCTTTTAGCAGATGGGAGCGGGAAGTGCTCTGAAAACTCCTGGTAGACTCTGCGTGTACTCTGGACTTGATCAGACCCAGTGTACCAATCACCACCAAAACCAGCAGATGACACGGCTTCCCAAATCATCACAGACTGCCGAAACTTCACACTGAACTTCAAACACCTTGGATTCTGTGCATCTCCATACTCCCTGCAGACTCTAGGACATTGATTTCCAAATGAAATGCACAATTTACTTTGATGTGAAAAGAAGACTTTGGACCACAGAGCAACAGTCCAGTTCTGTTTCTCCTTAGCCCAGGTAAGATGCTTCTGGTGTTGTCTCTGGCACAGCAGTGGCTTCATATTAGGAATGCAACATTTAAAGCCCCTTTCCTTACAAAATCTGTGTGTGGTACTCTGACACCAGCCACAATCCACTCCCTTCTTGAACTGACCTTTCCTGACAATCCTTTTAAACCTGTGGTCGTCCCTGTTGCTTGTGCAACTTTCCATTCTAGCCCACTTTCCCTGAAGATGCTTTGTTACATCACTCTGAGCAGCCAGGCTTTTCAGCAATGACCTTCAGTGTCTTACCCTCCTCATGGAGGATGTTGGTGGTCATCAAATGTCAAGTCAGCAGCCTTCCCCATGGTTGTGCCTGACTGTGCTGAACTATACTGAGAAAAACTCCAAATGAAATATTCTAATAATTCTATCAATCCTGTGGGTTTTTTTTTTTTATTAAATAGAGCTAAAGGCCATGAATGGTGAAATTAAACCAAAAATAGGCATGAGATATTTCACTTTAAGTTTAATAAATAAAGAATATACAAAGGTTTCCCTTTCTTGAATGAAATCACATAAAAGTAAATACTTTCCACAATTTTCTCCTTTTTGGAGTACATTGGTACATTAGTAGGTGCGGGCTCACTCTCCTGTCACTTACAGCCATGTCACTGAACAAGACTTTGTCTATTTGACCTTTTTTAAATCTATAGTTTTCTAAAATGTGGCAAAACCACTCTTCCGTTTGCTTAGTTTCATGGCTATATGTGTGACTGCATGTGTTGGTGTGTCTTTCGGTGTGTGCTGTGACCTTTCTGCCTCACCATGGCTCAGAGTTTAAATGGAACCTGGGTGTTTTCAAATCTGTCTGGCAACAGGCCTGCCTCACACAATCATGCTATATTTGGCTGTTTGACTTTGGTTCAGTGTGAAAGGTTAACTGTTAATTAGGGTGACGCTTTGACCGCAGGACAAAGTCATCCTGTTCTAAGCACGTGTTACCTACCCTCCTTCTGTCTTTGCTCCGCTTGCAGACTGCTGAATCAGTCGTTGAGAGTTTTTAATAACATTCGTTTTAATAAAAGCTATTGCGCAGTCAGACACTTGATATGTAGAAACAGGGCATGAGGTTTGTCTGACAGCCAATGAATGTGATATGACAGAGTGCTCTTTAGGTTATTTACATACAAAAGAAGCATTTTAAAAACCATCTAGTAGAAAATGGGTGTTGGTAAAACACAGAGGATACACACATCCAACAGTTTTTTAAAGTTTCTTTGGATGTTTCCAGAATTCTTTGTTTTTTTTAACTGTGGAAACTAAGTCAAAACTTTTAACAGCGGTATATTCCTGTCCATGAACAAGCAAGTGTCAAACTTTTCAAGTCTTTGACATGTTTGATGGATTTCTTTGTGTGGTGTGTGACTTTGTGTAATATCACTGCAGCAGTTGAATGGTTAACAGGGGGTAATTTGTTTATATTGGCCCCTCAATGAGAAAGCTAGTTTGCATAATTTGAAAGTGCATGAAATCTGATTGGAGAGATGATAGGGAGACAATGCTTTGATTGCAGGGTAGAGTCTCGGTAAGGCCAGATAATCAGCACCGTTAGAGAAATGAGGTTTTTAACTGATTCAACTGAAGGTAACTGTAAGAACGGGACTGACATTGGTCTTGTTTTTCACATTCATTTTCTTTAATCTTTGTTTTTATTCATTGTAATACTCTCACTCACTGAAGGGAACTACTAAGGTTTTAAGGTACTGTGAATGCAGAAGCTCATAGGCCTGTCTTATATGTTGATTTAGCTCTTAAGTGCAAATTATCTTCTTTTTAAAGTCATACAGAACAATCAAAAAGTATACTCATTAGCTGTGTACTTCTAAAATTGGTCTAGATGTATGAAAAAATAAATAATACACTGTTTGTGCAGCAGAATTATGTATAAGCGACCTGTGATGACGCTATGAAAATTGTTGGAGAGGCAGAACAAGGACAAAGTATGACTCAAGATCTGTTTTACATTATTCCAAACTTTGAGTCTGCAGAGAGCATCAGCTTTTAAGGTTATTCAACATTAAACTGGACTTTAAATGTATTAAATTCAATTTAAAAATCAATTAATACTCTACATTAATAGCTTTGCATTATTTGCAATCTAAAATGCATTTGTAATGAACCTCAGTGTAGTTTTTCAAGCCAACCACAGCCTGAAATAAGCAGTTTCAGCTCCTCCTCTTCATATATCAGTCTCCCTGTAAGACATCTTTTCTTGTGATTAGCTGTCCTCATAAACCAAAGGTTTTAACAGTGTTTAAAGCTTCCTGAAGCCTGAGCCTTTTGGCTGATAAGGATTACTTGCATGTATGCAGACCTCATTAATTGAGACAGTGGACATATCCTAACCCCATTTAGCCATAAACAGAAACCTGGTGGAGGTTAAGCTGTTACTATTTTATTAGTGACAGAAGGCACTTCTTCCTGACTCTTTAGACATTTTCATGTGTTGTGGAACAGTAACTAGTACAAAGCTTTTCCCAACAGTGCCAATGTAACTTCTTTATTTGTGCTTTTAGACTCACACTGGTTGGAATTATTTTAAATATGAAGGTAAACCACAACTTCTCCTGCCTGACGTTTTACATTCACACACCTTTTAAAAAAAGCTGATCATAATCTGAATCACACTTTTTATGTGTTTAAGTAAGAGAAAGACAAAGAATTTAAACTAAAAAATATTTACAGATATATTGCTGAAGGTTTTTCATGACTCGTTCTGGCCTAATGATTGGAACATGGAGACTTGTATGTAAACGCTTTCACCAAGTGTCACTTCTCTGTAGCCCGAGGCGCTGGCAGTTATGGAGCAGTTACAGGCTGAATTTAGGTTTTTTAGGGTGGATATTTAAAACTTGGAGGCTCACACCTTGAGGGCTTTAGTTTTGTCTACCTGTAGTTGCCAAATCCCCTGGTTTAATTCCCATCTTTACAAATAACTTTTTGTTATCTCCACTATCAATATCAGTATTTTTTTGCATTTATCTGGCTTGTATAACAACAGTAAGTAAAAATACTTCCAGCTGCTCCATTACTGGGATTGGCGCAGCAGGTAGCTCCGCATTTCTGACTGGGGAGATTTTGGGAGATTTGTACACAGGATGCCCTTCCTGACAAGGGATTTGTGCCTCATTCTTTCGATCTTTCGTTAGGCAAATGTAAATGTAAACCACTTTTCCTAATGACTTCTAGTATAGGAAGAGTATATGAAACTATAACCTCTGGTAGTCAAAGGAGCTTGCAAAGAAAAGCGTCTGGACTTCTTTAAGTTTACTTGAAGACGTTTCACCTCTCATCCGAGAAGCTTCTTCAGTTCTAAGGTCAAATGGTGGAGAGTCCCAGATATAAACCTAGCGCATGGCACAACACAGAAGAGCCACCTCCACAGGACAAGACTCAGCAGTCCATCTGCATCTTAAGGATAAAGGACACTCTTTCGAGGATGCCAATGTTCACATTTTGGACAGAGAGGACAGATGGTTTGAAAGAGGAGTGAAAGAAGCCATCTATGTCCACTGTGAGCGACCATCTTTGAACAGAGGCGGGGGTTTACGACACCAACTCTCTGCCATCTATAATCCAGTTTTGAGATCCCTTCCCAGACGCCTTAACGCCCACTCACATCCTGGGCCATCTGACCTCAGGAATTCGCATGATAAGGTGGGGCCAGGTTTCACAATGAACACACCCGAAACTCTGGCTGATTGGGACCCACACCCAGTTTCACACCTTGGCTCAGGCGATTAGAAGATCATCAGGGGGTCCTTTTGTCCCTCTGTGGGGGGATACTCCCACTAGGTTTATATCTGGGACTCTCCACCATTTGACCTTAGAACTGAAGAAGCTTCTCGGATGAGAGGTGAAACGTCTTCAAGTAAACTTAAAGAAGTCCAGACGCCTTTCTTTGCAAGCTCCTTTGACTACGATGACCTGGATGACTGAGAACCTTCACAGACATAACCTCTGGTAGTTCATTCTAGTTTTGTTAGGTTCAAAATAAAAATATGAATTCTAAAGCTGAATGTAACTATGTCCACAAAAGGCTGATGCTCAGTTATTCAGCATCCAGCAGGCAACTGTTGCAGCGGTACCTAGGTTTATTCTATTTTGTACTTTCTTTTTTTAATAATGCATCCCCAGAAGTCACTGATGAGGATATGAGAGTAAAATAGCTTTTTGAACAGGGCCCTTTGGCACTCCCAGTGTTTCCTCTGACCACAGATAAGAAAATGAGACAACTCAGGCTGACAACAAAATATTACCTTTAAAATGACAGGAGCAAAGGAATGTTTTCCTGGCATCTCCTGTTATTTGAGCTGGCCAAGTGCGTGTACATTGTATACTAAATTAGAAACTAATACAAGCTTTGCACCAAAAAGAGTCTTTTTTTCCCCTCAAAATCATATCACAAAGTGAAATATGCAGCACAACCTTATATGTGAAAGAAAATACGCTGTTTGTGAAGCACTTCTGGAAACAATTTATGACAGTCGGGTTTGTAATGCTAGCACCTCTCGTGAGATGTACATAAGCATCAGGAGGAGGAAATTTATACGAGCCAAGGTATGGAAGGTTTTTGTCTTTTTTTTGCCATTCGTAAGTTAAAATGTCAGGTTATTTTCTCAAAAGTTTGGTTTAGATATCTTAAAATTTTGATTTAGTCAGTAAGTGTAAATTCTGTGATTCTTCACTTGAAGTTTTGAGATAACTCAAAATATCAACAGGAAAACTAAGACCAAATAATTATAAAATGGCAGAAACAAGCTTCCATATCAAAGAAATACATTTAATTAATTAATTTTTAATTTATTCTTTCTTAAAAAAAATGTAGTTCCTTTTTGAGTTTAGGCAACAAACCTTCACTACTTGGTGACATTTAGAAAAACATTGGAGTTTTAATATGGTTTTGTTTAGAAACTTCTTGTATTTTTGTTTTCTGTTAAATCTAAAAAAGAAATCAGAGTGGGAGTGAAAATTTTTGACTTTATCTGATTGCATAAAATAATCTGATAGAGAAATTTAATAATTCTATAAGTGAATCATTAGCTCCACATTATATGCAATTTACCAGTTAAAACTCACAAGAAAGGCACTCTTTAAAAAATTGAAGGATCATGAGTAACATAGAGACAAATAAAACACACACGAAATTACTTTATAGAGATGAAAAAACAGAGATAAAATTATTTCACTCTACCTTTGTAGACGTTATTCAGCAGAGGTCGTCCATGTGAAAAGACAGAATAGAACCGGACATTAGCCTCATCTGAGACTTCATCTGAAACTCTGAAACTGAAAGAAATAGTGCAGATAATACACAGAGAATCATCATCATGTATCCTGCCTCCTGCAGGATATAGCTAAACCACCTACTAATGCAAATGCATTTATTGTAAAGGAAACACTTTTCTGCTGTGCAACCCATGTAAGCAAATGACGGTGAAAATATTTTGACCTTACTGTCTTAGACATAAAAAATAAACAACCATATTTAGACACTGTTAGCAGCGTGACTCCTGTTTTGTGCCTCTTTCAGTTTCTGACTTTGCTCTTATGCCTGAAGGATTCAAGACCTTTACATGTTGCCTAGCGATCCATTCCAACCTGCCCTGGTGTTTACGTGTGTGCATTTACCTTAAAGGCAAGTGCACCAAAACAGCTCACCGCTGTCTGTAACTGCCTCTATTTGGCAATGAAACTATTTCAGCATCTGAAAACTTAACGCTCCCCACAGTGTCAAAAAGAAAACACTTTGTCAAAACCACTTAGCGCCACAGGACCACGGCAGAATCAGTGACACACACTGAGCCAACATTTCTGTGATGTTAAACATGGTGTGTACGAGATCACCCACGGTTTCCGTGATTGATTTCAGCCACATAACGTATTGCACTTAAGTAAATCAATGCACCGTCAGTCAATATTACCCTCACAAAGACACACAAAGCTGAAAATACCACCCTCTCTCTCCTTAATGACTTCCCTTCTCCCTCTGTCTCTGACATTAATAAACTAATTTCACCAGCACTTAGTAACCTTTAGCATCCATCCATTTTCTAAACCGCTCAGCTGGTTCAGAGCACTGGAAAGTAACCTTTACCATTTCATGTATTATTTTTTCCAGAAAACAAGCAGAGCAGTGGTATTTCAATTTCAATAATTTGCTAAATGATATGAGTGAGTCTGGGTGTTTATTATGAGCGTTAAAAATTGTGGAAAGAAACAAATTTACCTCTTAACACAGCAAATTGAGTTTTGGAGACTTTACGCATTCGCATAGAGCAGAAACATTTCTAAATGGGAAGCATATGGCCCACGTCCATGAGTTTAATTGGCGCATTAGTGTTTCATGATGTCATTTCCTAAAGGTTAACTGTTTTATTTTTCGCTACTAAAGTACTACACCAAGGAAGGAATTCAAGTCTAGAGTGTAACATTAAGAAGGACTTTGAGTGTAAGTTATTTTCTCAAACCTCCAAGCTGTTTGGTTGTTACTGGTCTATTTAACAAATTGAAAGGAGATTGTGCTTTGTAATTGTGCCATGATTGGACAACACGTGTAGTTATCATTAGCAAAGCAATAGGCTACAAGAAACCTAAATCTTTCCCCTCTTTGAATAAGTTCTAAAAATCAATAGTCATGGCTCTGGACACACACAAAGTCACTGCACAACTGAAGATTTCTGCAAGCAATAAAACCCACTTTGATTCTTGTGATCCCAATTACAGAAAAAGTGAAAAGAGCATAAGACTGTTCTGACAAGAGGAATTAAATTAACTTCATCATAAGACTGCAATTTTCCTGAGATAGAAATACTTTGTAGGCAAACCGTCATTTTAAATAACCCTCCTATTGTAGACAACTGAATATTATCCTTTGACAGCATACTGTAGGCTTCACTGCTCTCAGATATAAGACATATTCAGGATTGAAAAATGTGCCTTAATCCTTCATCGTGTCTACTGGCCAGCAAGGGTAAGAAAATGACCCACCTCTTACTTGATTCATTACCTCAGTAAACACTTTCCAGCGAGTCTCAGTCACTAGTTTCAAGAATTATAGAGTACAGAACGATGTTCATTTTGTGAATTATGGGTCCCATTAAAGCAAAAAAGGGTGATAAAACATAATACGCCTTAGGACAGTGTAAGGGGGCTCTAGTTGTGGAGAAAGGACACTCAGAATTCACCTGGTGTGTAATTTATCTGTTCACAGACTTCACAGATGACAGGGCCGATCAGGACGGTGTTCTGCGGAAAAGGAAAGAAAAACTTTTAACTGCACAGATATTTATAGTAACTTCAAACTATGAAGCATTAGTAAGTTATCAGACTTAAAATAGAACATAAAGAAGGTTTTCTAAAAACAATGAATATTTCACATAGCTTCACAAACAAATGTAAACATCATAATCGTATAACACCAATATACAGGGAGTGCAGAATTATTAGGCAAGTTGTATTTTTGAGGAATAATTTTATTATTGAACAACAACCATGTTCTCAATGAACCCAAAAAACTCATTAATATCAAAGCTGAATGTTTGTGGAAGTAGTTTTTAGTTTGTTTTTAGTTTTAGCTATTTTAGGGGGATATCTGTGTGTGCAGGTGACTATTACTGTGCATAATTATTAGGCAACTTAACAAAAAACAAATATATACCCATTTCAATGATTTATTTTTACCAGTGAAACCAATATAACATCTCCACATTCACAAATATACATTTCTGACATTCAAAAACAAAACAAAAACAAATCAGCGACCAATATAGCCACCTTTCTTTGCAAGGACACTCAAAAGCCTGCCATCCATGGATTCTGTCAGTGTTTTGACCTGTTCACCATCAACATTGCGTGCAGCAGCAGACACTGTTCAGAGAGGTGTACTGTTTTCCCTCCTTGTAAATCTCACATTTGATGATGGACCACAGGTTCTCAATGGGGTTCAGATCAGGTGAACAAGGAGGCCATGTCATTAGTTTTTCTTCTTTTATACCCTTCCTTGCCAGCCACGCTGTGGAGTACTTGGACGCGTGTGATGGAGCATTGTCCTGCATGAAAATCATGTTTTTCTTGAAGGATGCAGACTTCTTCCTGTACCACTGCTTGAAGAAGGTGTCTTCCAGAAACTGGCAGTAGGACTGGGAGTTGAGCTCGACTCCATCCTCAACCCGAAAAGGCCCCACAAGCTCATCTTTGATGATACCAGCCCAAACCAGTACTCCACCTCCACCTTGCTGGCGTCTGAGTCGGACTGGAGCTCTCTGCCCTTTACCAATCCAGCCACGGGCCCATCCATCTGGCCCATCAAGACTCACTCTCATTTCATCAGTCCATAAAACCTTAGAAAAATCAGTCTTGAGATATTTCTTGGCCCAGTCTTGACGTTTCAGCTTGTGTGTCTTGTTCAGTGGTGGTCGTCTTTCAGCCTTTCTTACCTTGGCCATGTCTCTGAGTATTGCACACCTTGTGCTTTTGGGCACTCCAGTGATGTTGCAGCTCTGAAATATGGCCAAACTGGTGGCAAGTGGCATCTTGGCAGCTGCACGCTTGACTTTTCTCAGTTCATGGGCAGTTATTTTGCGCCTTGGTTTTTCCACACGCTTCTTGCGACCCTGTTGACTATTTTGAATGAAACGCTTGATTGTTCGATGATCACGCTTCAGAAGCTTTGCAATTTTGAGACTGCTGCATCCCTCTGCAAGATATTTCACTATTTTTGACTTTTCTGAGCCTGTCAAGTCCTTCTTTTGACCCATTTTGCCAAAGGAAAGGACGTTGCCTAATAATTATGCACACCTGATATAGGGTGTTGATGTCATTAGACCACACCCCTTCTCATTACAGAGATGCACATCACCTAATATGCTTAATTGGTAGTAGGCTTTCGAGCCTATACAGCTTGGAGTACGACAACATGCATGAAGAGGATGATGTGGACAAAATACTCATTTGCCTAATAATTCTGCACTCCCTGTATTAAAGTGGTGATGCGGCAAAAATGTCTCTGGGATGTTCAAGAATTTCTTTAGTGTGTTTCACAAGTTCAACTTCTCACTGGTGTGTAGTCAGTTAGCCATATTTAGTCAGTTTCAGTTCCAAAGCGCTCTTGACTAAAAAGTCAGGTTGTTAAAATGATTTGAAGTGAAAGAGGAAATGGATGGTCTCAATATTTAAGGTGTGATCACGTTCAGCGGCGACTCATCATCTCCTTCCTCAAGTAGAATCCCAGTCATGGGATCGCAAAACTGTCAAAAATCCAGCCTGTATTAAACAGGGACTCTAATGTATTATGTCCATAATCAATAAATAAATATGTGTATGCTCTGCATCATATGGAAGCCTGTTTCCGCCACTAAATAAAAACAAAAAAGCTACTATCCATAACTCGAAATTTCGAGTTATTTTCTCGAAATTTCGAGTTATTTTCTCGAAATTGTGACTTATTAACTCGAAATTTCGAGAAATATAACTCAAAATTTCGAGTTAGCTCTGCCAATCAAAAATATACGTGAATGAGGTCGCTTTCTTGTTACCCGGAAGCATATGGCGCAGAGGAACGCGCACTCAAAAACGGATCCCAACAAATTGGCGCTTTCGCGAGTACGTTTGCTGATTGTAACACCATGTGATTCAGCTAATAACACAGGGATTTCATCATTTGTGAAGCCAGGCTGAAAACACTCAGCAATCTGTGCATTCACGACTGGATGTAATACCGGTAGCTTAGCTGTAGCATTTGTAGCTGAGGGCTTCAGCTTCCGGGTAACGAGGAAATGACGTCATTCATGTAGATTACTGATTGGCAGCGCTAACTCGAAATTTCGAGTTAGTTTTCTCAAAATTTTGAGTTAATAAATCGAAATTTCGAGTTAGTATGTCGAAATTTCGAGAAAGTAACTCGAAATTTCGAGAAAATAACTCGAAATTTTGAGTTATGGATCCTTTTTTTTTTTTTAGTGGTGGAAACGGGCTTCCATAGCATCACGCTCTGCTTTATTAAGACGATAGCTGGGAATATCTGCTGGCCTTTTAGTTTTATATGTAAACGTTTTTGATCTTTTAGATGAAGTCACAAAATAATTAATTATGAATAAACCATCAATCACAATATTAATAAGTATTCATAGCACACAACCTCTAACAGAGTTGCTGATAAGTCATTATACTGTATATATAAATATGTCTTAATAATTTGGTAAACATTTACTTAGACTTTCTGGTTTGTACTTGATGTTATACTTATTTTAAAAATGATTGATCATTTATAAAGTAAAAAAAAAAATGTTTTATATTAACAATCATGAATGAACCTTTATAAATTTTTATAGAATATAGTCTAATGTGTACTAATGTAGGAGAAATGTTTAAAAACGTATGTATTAAGTATGTGCTAATATCCTCAGTAGTGCTAAATAAAGGCTGGGAACATGCCAAATAGGCAACTGCCCAACACCTAAGCCGTGCAGTGCCACCACACCCCTTCCTTATACAGCTTAAGCTCCTTAACTCATATAGTTGATTAAAAAAAAAAGGAAAAAAGAAGACGAGTGCTTTGTTTCTGAATCACATGTGTGGCAGACTCTTGCTCTCTACCAGTTTTCACTCGATTTTCATTGTTTTCACCTGTGACATGATCGTGTGTGTGTGTGTGTGTATGAAGTTTTGTCTTTCCCTTTGTCAAGGCAATTTATGCTCCCCAGTAATCTGGATTTTAGTTATATTTGAGCTTGCCAGTAAAGGTAATGAGGGAAAAGCAAACAACAGTTAAATACTCATTAAAAATGAGTGTTGTAATAGGTGCTATAACAATGAAAGTCTGAAGAAACCATTTGGACTCAATGTTTCAATGTAGTGCATTGTTTAGATAGAAAAGAAGAAGAAAGAGAGCCTAGTTTTGCATCAACATTTACGAAGCAGATTTAAAAACAGAGATAATAACATCTATAAAAGGCATACACTGAAAGAAATCACTGTGGGTTTCACTTTTGACTGAGGTATGACTCCAAGAAGGATTTCTTCCTCCCCCTCAAATTACATTGAAGTAGCTTCCTTGCCTGCTGGCTTTTCTTTGCGCCCCTCCGGGGAAGCTTTTGGCTTTCTTATTTTAGTTTGTCCTGCATATTGTTGTTGTCTGTCTCAGAAAACATATCTCATTTCATCTGGATTGCTCACATGCATGTGTTACTGCCTTGTGACATTTCTAATCCCTTTTTCAGTGTGTTTTCACATGATGATATTTGGGATAGTTTGTCCAAGCGGCATTTATGATAGACCTACTGCCATTTGACCACAAATCATCTAATTAACACTAAACCATATTTCCTGGGACTATGCAGTCCACTAAATGCCTCAGCAACACCACTTCTGTCAAGTTCAACATGGGCTTTATTTCTGTACGTGGTCCGACATGCAGCTAGAATCACCGATATATGTTCCTCCTTATATAAAGTGATACTAAAGTTTTTATTTGAGTTTTCTGGGATATGACTATTACAAAAGCTGAATCTATCCCTGTCATACTTGCTTCTTTATTTCCATAGATGTATAAATGTATGTGAACTTCTACACAAATCTACTCCATTTATAAATTATGATCTGTACAGTTTTGTTATAAAATTCTGTTTGTAGGAAACCAAATTGAGCGGACAGAATGCAAATGACAAAGCTTGTTCCTTAGGCAGTAGGCGCCGACTGTTTCATTATGTCTAGACCAGGATTTATAGAAAATATACAAATTTAGAAGAAAGTTTCCATTACGAATATGTCTATATTTTTATTTATATTAATGAATTTACTAATAAAATTAATTGCTGTTGCATTCAGTGGCTGTCCATCCATATGACCATTATGCATCCATCTGATGGATTCCAGAATAATGCACCCTGCTGCACCCTGCTACAAAACTCAAATCATCTCAAACTGGATATGGATATGCATTATATATTATATATTACATAAAACTGTCTATTTTCATACACTTTATTCCACTTTATTTGCAGGTTGTATAATGTTTCCAACGACAGTACCTCTTTCAGGCTCAAATTATGTAATTAATGTTAAAAACAAATTTAACAGAAAAGACAAAAATTCAGAATTTAGTTTGATTTTTAAAATAAACACTTATCATTGGATATTATAATATGTGTTGGTGGTGTAGTTGAGCGCGCTTAGAATGAGCTCCGGAAAATCTGCTCTGATGAGACTCTTGGAAACTGTGCAAGGACACCCAAACAGGAACCAAACTTCCAACCACATAATACTGTAGATACCTTCTGTGGCATTATAGGCCTGAGTCTGTGACCCTGCAGTTCGAGTTCTACATTTTAGTTTTCTTTATTATGTTTTCTTCATAGTTTTTTGTTCTCACGACTTTGAGTTTTTAATCTTCTTTTTCTGTGATATTTTTCTCTGGTTTATGAAAGTTTTACCACCTTTTACCGCAAAGTTTTCTTTATAGTTACTCTCTTTTTTAAAAAATGTATTCTTGGACATTTGGTTAATTTTTTCCCTCTTTGTTTGATGTTTTATTCTCATGATTCTTTTGGTTAGTCCCTTGTCTTATATCCATGGCATTTAGTTTTGCGTACCCTATCGCATTGTCTCTGATTACTTTCAGCTGTGTCTTGTTACACTGGCATCTCATACCTTCCTAATTTCCTCATCTGTGTCATCCCTCAGTTTGCCTCAGGTCTTTGTTGCCATAGTGTGTTCAACTTGTACTGTTTGCCCACCTCAGTGAAATCCATGGTTGGATTTTTGGCTTGTTTTCATCTGCCCTTTGGACTTTTGACTTCACCTAAATAAAGATTAAATGTTTGTTCATAACTAAGTCTTTGGATATGCATTTTGGGATCCACTGCCACACTCTAAAGGGCAATTATTGACTCCTGTGTCTAGCAAAATGTTAGTTTCTTCCCCTGGGCTATAGAGCAAAAACGGAAAATGAGATAAATAATGGACAACAGACTTGTGCCACTCTATATCTTATACGATTAAGTATTTAAAAACACTAGACTGGAAAAGTGCTGGTTTTGAATGTGACAAGCAGATTATGTGTTTTAATTATAATAAACACAGTAGGTGCTGTAGTCACAAGCATTCATTAAAACTTAAAAAGCATCTTTTTGGTCTTCAGACTTCCTGATGCACGCATCATAATAAGACATCTAAAAGTTATTACCTCTGTAATGTGCAATTCTTTTAATATGGTTCCTTTTTTTAAATCTTGCTCCTTATCTCACTTCATCTCACACTTTGCAGATGTAATTGGCATCAGTTTGGTGCACAATGCAACGCTCTGCCCATCTTCTCATCACAGATGTGTCACAACAGTCTGCAGCAAAGAAGTTTGAGCAGACATTAAGTAGGCAGAGTATTTTAATAAAGCATCGAGCAAACGCTTATCTGTGAAGTTTGCATGTTTTCTGCAGCCAGCCGGGATTTATTGTCAAGATAGGTTTAATTCTAAGAGGATTAATTCTTCACAAAGCAAAATCACTTAATGCAACTAAACCAAAGAGCACATTACAAGCCACAATTTGTTGTTGTGAGTTTTTTCTGAATATGCGTCACTGAATGAGCTGAATACAACAAGGAGAGAAACGTGATAACAATAATATAGTATATCCAGTATGGCGTCTTATAAAAAAGCGGAACAATTGCAGTGAAACTGAGCACACCTCATATTGAAAGGAGCCAGCTGAGGTGATTTGGACATCTTAGCATTGGGCCTCCTTTTGGAGATATTCTAGGCTCATTCAATTTGGAAAACACATGGAGGCAAGTGGATTGATTCTTAATCACATCTGGGAAAAACTTTGAAACCCTCACAATATCCTGAAAATCTGGCTGGACCAAAAACTAATGACTCTTTTCTAACAATGATCCTAGTGAGCCCCAAATGGAAATCCTGGAAATATCTCACCTAAAGGGAAAATGTCATTTTCAGTATTCTTGTTTTCCAGGTCGAGCAATTTCTATGGGCACAAGTATTTGTCAGTACTTGTGGATATTTAACATCAAAAACAGAGTATAATAATAATAATAATAATAATAATGTATTTTATTTGAAATTACAATGTAATTACACATACACACTCATATTAAAGCTAAAATAAAGGGTATCAAGTCAGGTTGTTACAAGAAACAAAATAAAAAATTATACTGTAAGTACATTTAAGTAGTGCATAAGTAAGTATAAGTACTGCAAAATTTGCATAATGACATACTACCTAAAAATTTGGCAAGGTAAGTAAATACAACAAGCCCTGTTTTATCTGACTTGTCATCCCATTGTTCCAGTGTACCCATCTTTTAAGTATTTTAAGTAAATATAAATATTACATTGTAATTGACAATCACTTATCTGTTTCAGAATGGGCAGATGAATTGTGTTTGACCTGAGTAAGTGCACCTGAAATTACTTTTATGACTGTCTGGCATTTTTCCCCCCAGAAAGTCATAAGTTCAACATGAATTACGAATAAACCTCCATAACTACCCTGCTAATTCTAATATATCTGTGACAGCTGCAGTTCAGCATCATAGTGCTTTTATTGTTTTGATTTGGATGTTTTTTGGCTTACCAATCACGAAAATCAGAAATCCAATATTGCAAATTATTAGAATACTAATTCCAAAAGTAGATTCATGCATGTATGAATTAAGTTAGTGAATAGCAAGCTTAAAATCTAATCATCACTTTAAAACAGTGACAGACTCAATTGATATTCTCACTGCATTTACTTCTTCCTTCCTCAGAGCAGCAGAGAACAGGAGGAGAGAGCAGAGGACAGATCAAGTGACAGACAGATGAGGCACCAAAGAGCTACTTGAAGAAGGAAAGAGGATTAAAGAGACCCCCCCCCCCCCCCCCCCCACACACACACACACACAATACCCCCAAGCAAACAAAAAATAAACAAAAAAACAAATCAAAACAAAGTTTACCCAGTGTGTCACAGTTTAAATGCATCTCTTGTTATGTAAAAGAAACAGGCCTGTTCATAATTTTAAAGCATGTAGTGTATGACTGCAAACGTGAGACACTTATCTGATCTGCTTCATAGTTTGCAGATGCATCGCTTTGACCAGAGTAGCCCTGAACATCATCATCATCAAAAGTAAAGGCGTGATACAATTTTATTAGATTAGTGCATAGGTTGTCTAAAAATTTGACTTGCTGGTGCAAATATGTGTGTAACAGGAACATGGGAGAATTACTAATTTTGTCCTGAACTGGAGGTTAGGACATGTAGTTGCATCTCACTTCCATCGCTATACCTTCATCTCTACAACCGTGGTGTTATTGCTATTTTTGGACTGGTGTGTCAAAGAATTGCAGTGATTTGATGGTAAAATTTAAGGTGTCTGTTCAGCAGGGGGCCAATCAGCTCCCTTGTGGAAAGTAATTTCCTGCCATTGGTAATAATCATTCCTTTACACCTGCAGGTAATCAGAAGGTGGAGAAAGTTTACAAGAAAATAAAAAAGAAGAAATATATTCTGTATTTGTGTGTTTTTAAATTAATTTCTTTCCCAGCAGACTTACAACCAACATCAACCTCTCACACATTTAAAAGCTAGAACAGATACATTTAGCAAGCTTTAATGAGAAGCCAAATTAATCACTGTGTAGGCGTCAACGAGGGAGAGTCAAATCTGGTTTACAGACACATACAGATAACAGAGGAATAACAACAGAAACACTTGGCTTTTATTTTTTGATTCTCTCAACAGTGTATTGTTGCTATAAACAACAATCTAAGGAAGATACTGTAACTTTTTATGTCTGGAAGATGCATCACAGCAACACACCTAAATCTTTTACTTTTAGTTGTATTAACATTAAATTAATAATAAAAATCTCAGTTATGCACCCTTTCAGTTGAAAGGGTTTTCTTTGAGGTTCTTAGCAGGTAATAAAATTAGGTAAACGAAACCATAGATGAACTACAAAACATGCCATACGAGTCTGTTAAAATTCAAGGTGAGACCATGCAATGCTTAGAGAAACTGCAAAAATTGAAACACTACACTGCAGGGTTGGCAGGAGAAAAGCTTGTCTCTATAAAAAAGAACATGACAGTGTCAGGGACCTGGATCTGAGCGACCCACGGTCAATGAGCAGTTATGACTCTTTTTATATGATATGCATTTGTTTCTGCACTTTGCTGCTGTTCCTGTGTCTATGGTTGTGTTTATTGGCAGGTGTGTGTGTGTGCGTGGGTGTGGCTGGGGCAGGCATCTTCAGGCCTGGTGGGTGTGGCCCTGCCAGGTAGCTGGCCACACCTGAAGATTGTCACACACCTGGAGATCAAGCCTCGTCGGGGAGCTACTTAACAGTGTGGCTGAGCGCTCCTCGACGTGGGATTGTTGAGTTAAACTCCGCATTAGTGTTTCTAGTGTTGTTGAGTACAGTAAGTGTATGCTTGCTGGAGTTTAGTGTCCTGACGGCTGCGTCTGTTGTTTTTCCCCAGGATGAGAGTAGAACAAAGAAGGCCAGCAAGCACAGGGAGTGCGGAGACATGGGAGCAGAGAGCGCGGAGTACAGACACTTGGGAAAAGGCACGACACGGGGGCTGAGGGAGCGCACTGGAAATTTTTTGTGTGTTACATTTACTTCACTGTAAATAAACGCACCGTTTACTGCACAGAGTCCAGCATTTGGATCCTTTCTCCCACATCCCCACGGTCTGCCACAGAAGACCGTGACAGGCAGGATGGCTTTGGTTTGCAAGGTCACACCTGAACAAACCACAAAACTTAGAGGAGGCAAAGGCTGAGATATCTGAGCGTAATGCACAGTGCCATGTTCGAAGGAAAACACTGCAAATCAGCACAAACATACCAACTATCAAGCACAGTGGTGTAGGTATGATGATTTGGGCTTGTTGTGCAGGGCACCTGGGCCAAAGCTAATAGCTTGGTAAACTTGCTCCACAAGTTTTTTTTTAATTTTTTATTATCTATCGAATCATGGTGTGTCCTTAGGTTTTTCACATACTGCTCCTGGAATTTGGTTTATTTTTGTTAAATAAGTAATGGCATGGTGAAATATATCATCTGTTGTGGTTCATCTCAAGTTGTATTGCCTACCCTTTAGATAAAATAAAGACATAGCTCAAAGCTTCACAGCCGCAGCTATAGTTGCGCTGGATTCCACACTTTTAACATTTGTGTTGTAATACATGTTCATACATTCAGCATAAACTTAAAAATATTGTTTTGTACAGTGTAAAAGAACAAAACAAACTAGTATTCTTCCTCTACTGCTTCACTAAATTTCATGAAATTCAAACGAAACAGTACTGGACTCAATCAGCAATCTCAAAATCTTGCTTGGCATGCAGGTGGAATATGAAACAGCAGATATTTTAATGAATGCATGTTTTCAAACACGACATCTCTATCCCTCTTTATCAAACAAACAAATAGGACACAGACGCACACCAGGTGCATCTTCATGCCCATGGTCTGACAGTGTGTATGATTTGACACCTCTTTTGATTAAAGGAGGTTTCCTGCAGTGCAGATACTGCAACTGTTTGCTTCCCTGCTGGGGCAAACCCCAGTACACGGCATGCACTCTGTGAGTGTTTATATATGTGTGTATGAACAGGATGAAATAGTACTAAACTATTTTCTAGCTGAACGCTTCAATCAATTCAGCTTCAGCTGGAAATGCTGTTATTAGGGACTTTTTGATAGCAGTACAACAGCTGGATCTGTGTGCTGTGTCAGTGGTGTATAGAGCCTGCTGATGCATGTCGATCTATAGGTGAATCCCATGTATGAGTGTCAGAAGGGGGTGTAAATATAGATGAAACACTAAATGAAGAAGAGCACCGGGTTAGAAAGGTTACGATCATGAAAAGCTTCTCTTTTCCTGTGAATTTTTCCAGTACAGAAAAACATAATTCACCTATTTTACAACTGAACATTATGCCTGAAAAGTTTGTTGATCCTATGTCAGACTGGATGACAGTTCTTTCCTCGACCTCTATGACATTGCATGTGGGATATTAGTCTTTTATCAGCAATAATGTTGTTAAAAAATTCAAAGACAAAAAAATAATCTACTTGTTTAATGTCCATGAATGTGAATATTCAAGTCTTGACGTTACTACGAAATAATCTTTTAGTCATCTTCTACTAAAATTACACACAGTACCAAATACAATAACATTACTGTCTGGAGAAGAAATACAATCAGTGCCTTATATGATGTGTAGAAACCAGAATGTGCGATAGGCTGACATTTTTAGGTCATGAAAATAATTAATCTCAGTCACAGAAACGTCCAAATATGACAGGCAGAGAGACAGGCAGGCATTACCTCAAACCATGAGATCTTTGTGATTTAGTAAAAGAGTGTATTACCCCTCACCTACAGTAAAGGCAGCTTATTATGACATTCTGTCATTGCATTGGATTGTGCTTTTAATGTAATTTTCCATCAGAATTTCTAAATCAGTAGGAATGACTAGGAATACTTTTTTTTGTTGAGACAGGAGTTTGAATAAGTCATGGTCATTTATTAAACTCTAATTTTCCTCATCAGTGGGAATATATATCTGTGAATACATATTAAACAATGTTTAGTTCCAAACCAATCAAATCATGTCTTAAAAACAAAAACACACATTCTGCATCTTTAGTTGGTGGATGCTGTTTTTTAAAGAAGCATTAATTTCATAGTCATCGACAGGATAATTGTGCTTAAAAGCAACAGCTATCATGCAGAATAATAAGGCACTATTATCATAAATTCAGTCATCTGTGAGCATGCACAAGAACTAAACTTTAATCCAAGCCAATCTTCCGTTCACAGACGGTGCAGATGAATGCTTAAGATAGCAGAAATCCGACACTCACAGTTTCCACATCTCTCTTTTCTTTATTAACGACTCATTGACCTCACAATTCTCAATGATTTATTGCTGCACGCATAAATTTGTCATTCACTCCTACACTGCCTCTGTTTGTGTTTCTGTATGTGTACGCAGAAACTGTGTTTCTTTTATATTGGCCTTCTCCAGCTCATGCAATGATAAGAAAGAATGAGATCAATAAAGTAGAAATGTGCTTATAAAACAGTTAACGTTGCGTTCTACATAATGGCAACTGCAGCTCTCACTCCACAGAGCAGTGACTGCACGCTGCCTGCTACTCTGCATGTTTTTGGTGCTATGTTATGTTATATTTGCCATCTGAAGTTCGCAGATGATGCCGATGACATCTCCTGTCACACACAATGTTTTCATTCACAACTCATTAACTGCAGCTCTGAGCTCATGAATACAACTTGTTTACTAAAACAACCCCACCACAACCATTAATGCTGTTTGCGCTGTATTTAGTGATGCATCAGCAAGATTCCGAGTGTTATTGCTTTTAGTTACTGCTGTTACGCCTGTCAAATTTTCCATCACAGCATTGGACACAGCAGTTTACAATAACAGCACATGACTCATTCTAAAATGAAAGTTCCATAAAAAGGATCTGAAATGTATTTGTTCACATTATTAAATTCAGAAAGACTGAATTACACGACCCAGCAAAAACTCATCAACCTTCACAGCAGATATTCCAAAATGTAAGAACGAAAAGGAAAGCTATTCATGTGTTGCAGAATATCTAATCATCCCTTGCATTACAGTACAGGGATGTGGCTCAAGAGGATAGCATACTGCACAAACTAAAATACCCTTAGGAGCTAAGCAGTTTGAAATGTGGCCATCTGAACAAATGATGCATAGCACTTTCTTCCTTTCTTACCCCAAATGTCTACTGTTGCAATTCCATTTAATAAAGGGGAAAAAACCTTCAGAAAATACATTTTGGAAACCTGGATATTTATAATTAAACAAGGACCAAAGTAATTAGATTCATGTTTTATTTTCTGTATCACTGAACAGTATGTTTTACAAGAGAAAAAACAAACAAGTGCACATATACAAACATATAGAGAGCTGAGTAGATGCATTCAATCTATGCAGATACTTTGCCCTTTTTAATAATTTTTGCACTGTAACAGCTCCACTACCTCTGTGCTCATGGAGCCCTTTAACTGTTTGTTTGATGAAATGTCCCAGTGTGAGTATCTGAGACTAGATTTCCTGCAGACCAGCTCATTAATGCTTAACACAGGGCGACAGAAATTATTCCAATAAAGCCCCAACAAGATTCTAACAAGACCTGTTAAACACTTTGTACAATGGCTAAGGTGCTTACCTCCCATTCAAACTACATGTGATAACATGTGATATGGCAGAAATTTTACCCAGTACTAGAACCATTCTAGGATGACCAGTTTAAATCTGGGCTAATCATTAGTATCTTCCTAACTTGACATGTTAAGCTCTTATTTATTTAATCCTATTTAAATTTGGCTGCAATTATGAATGTAATGTTATCTAATGAGCTGATCTGTCCAAACTCTTTAGATACTGAGCTCTAAAGCAAGGCTATACATTGGTATAATAAAACATGATGGGCCTATGCCTTGTTGCCATATATCTCTACTTAAAAGATTAATGATCAGGCAACAGAACTTTGGGAATTGGGTTTACTGAAGGATCACTTTTTAAAGTCATGTAGCTTTAGCTGCTCTATGTTCAACCAAGATACAATAGCATTATGTAGGAGAGACTGTAAATCAAGCATCCTGTTACAATGCCGTTACCATGTATGACAATGACATTCACATGTCTTCTGAATGATGTATCCTACTACAGAGTGGTTTAAGTGTTACACCTGAAAGCAGCTTTGTCACACCTGATTTTTTTCAACAAAACTCACTGATCTTTCTTCGTACTCGCACGTATCAATCACAGCTAGAATTAACTCCAAAAGGCAACATGACAGCTTCATATTGAAAACTTTGACTTTGTTGTTGCTTTGAGCTGTCAAGTCCCTCTGACAGTTCCTCCCACGCAACACGATTCCACCCTCAGAAAACTGTCAGCTGTGCCTTGTGCTTAATGAGCTGCCTGTCAAACACAAAATGAACACAGCCTTGTTAAAAAATCAATTAAGTACTACAGGTGATCCCCTTTCTAGTTTAGCTTGATGAATGAGTCCTCAGGAACTCTATCTGTTATGAAGTCAGCCTGATTTAATAAAGGTCTAAATGTACTTTGACTCATGTTGCAACCCCCATCACTTTAATAGTTTTAGTTTATTTGCTCCAAAATACAGAGGGAAGCTCTGAAAATTTAAAAATATTTATACGGTGCTCTAAGTGGCCTTCAGCTACAGCAGTGAGGCCACTTAAGCTCAAAAAACAGAGGCAACATGTGCCATGAAGATTAAAATTATTATTATTATTATTCAGTGCACTTTACTGTGGACATAGGAATGTTACGTCATCATTTATATATAATCGATGAAACTATAAACAAAAACCATGGCTTATTACAAATTCCTTCCCTTTGCACTAAATTGCCAAACCTCAAATCCCTTTATAAGGTCATCAGTCTGAATGTTTACACCTGTTTTGACAACATGCTAGAATGCCTTGTCCTCTTAAGGATAGCTGAGACCTTTTCAAATTCACAGCTGATGCAGTGGTTAGCACTGTTGCTTCACAGCAAAAACATCCCGGGCTTAAATCCGCCGGCTGGTTTCTGTGGTTTCTGTCCGGGTACTCTGGCTTGCTCAGTGTTTGTAATTCAGTGACTTGTAACCCGCCTCTCCCACATCGGTGCATCGCAGAGTTCAAGTAGCAGCAGGCATACCTCAGCATCAGTTGTTGTGAGAAGACTGTGAATCAGGTCTTTACATTCAAATTTTCACCAGTATCTGTGAAATACACAAGTAGCAGATGATCATGATCTGTGAAATGAACCTGTGTGAGGGCTGAAGGCAACATGTAACCACACACCAGCTGACTTTACCTTACAGACAATCACCTAAATTAAGGTCATGAAAACAGAAATAGATAGTTGGGATGAGTTGCACCATAGTGAAAACAAAAAGCAGGGTTTGAGGAAACTCATGTTGAACTGTTATCAGTTTAACGTGTAGAAAAACACGTTACTTTATGCAGAAAGGACACATTCATTATAACAGAATAAGGAACAGATGTCTCTGTGTCTTTCTATTTTTAGATTTATTGTTTCAAATATTTATCCACAACTGTGTTGAGGCAATAAATAAGAGAAAAAATGCTAATGTTTGTAAATAACAGGTATTTCTTAAAAAGGTAGTGCACAGTAATTAGGGTAGACTGCATGTACTCAACACATCTGGAAACTGCTTACTTGTGAAACAGGTACTTGTGCTGTTGCTGAATATTTTTCTTTTTACTTGAATCTGATTGTCTTAAATTTATCAGGTCATTCATAAGAATAGAGAAAGAGCACCATGTGTCATACCTTAAAAACTGGAGCTGAAAATAGTACCCTAGTATGCAACCAAGGGTTGTTGGGGTCACATTTGTGACACATTAATTATTAGTTATATATGTATATATTTTAGTAGATTTTGTTCTGTTTTCATGTTGGTGGTATGAATTCAGCAGGTCTTCCACCAAGTTTTGTGTTGCAAGTAAATGTGCACATAGACAGTAGAAGGCAGAAGAGGGCCTGCCCTGGGACTGCCATTTTGGCAAGACCGACCAGACCAGGCCAACGGCAGCATGTTTCCCCTGCTCATCATTTCTCTGTTTTACACAACCGTAATCCAGCTTCATACCCACTGTAACATGGCCTGTTATACTGACACACAGAAAAACTGCATCAAACTGGCTAAAAATCTAAGATTTTACTATGTCAAAGGATTATTTTAGCATCCTTAGCTGTTAGAAAGCTAATATTAGCTGTATTAGCAATATACTGCTGATGCACTTGAAACTATAATAATCTTATCCATGGCATTTCAGGGAAAATTCCTTTAATGAATGTCATCATCCCATAGTTTTATTTTTCTTATACTCAAGTAGTTATAAGAACTGTGTGTTCTTTACCCTGTTGGTGGTGCATCTAACCACACTGCAAGTTTTATGCAGCAAATTAAATTAATTACCTTCAGTGAATGCAAAGTCAGTAGAAACCTATGCATTGTTTTCCTCTCATGTGTGAACGAGGCTTAAATTTACTCTATTGTTATAACTGTACTAGTGGCCATTCATCAGTTATTATGATGTTTTGCATGGGTGCATCATAGCAGCACTGACGTACTACGATCAATCCTGTATATCTGTGGGAGTGCAAAGCTGTAATTGCTATACAGGTTATTAGCAGTAAAAAGCATGTGTTTATCTGCATTTAAAGCAGCAGGTGCACTTGAGTACATTGTGTTCTGTGTGTCTCCAGTTGTATATGCACTCCAGTTTTGTGAAACCTCCAAGGTCCCAGATGAAATACTATCCCTCCTTTCTGCCTCAAGACAACATGAGCGCATGAGTGTGGTTAGTAGCTATAAATCAAGACAAATGCAAGCAAAAGAATGAGACGAAAAGAATGAGAAAGCAAGGGAGGTAAAGGGGTAGTGGAGAAGTGAGGAAAGAGGAGGTGGGGCAGTGAGAAAATGTTGAAGTACATTTTAGACTGTTATTCACTGAAACCACTGTAAACACAGCAGTGACACAGGCAAGATTACACAGTGCTAAATATTTTTCCCTGTTTAACTTTATCTTCCCAGTTTTCTTTCACTGCACTATACTGATAATGTCCCAAACCTTTCTTTTGGACCTCCAGAAAAATAATCTAACAACAATATTTACTAGATGGATTAAAGCAAGATTTTAGGTCATTCACAGTCCGTAGAATCGTGACCCAGGCAACAGGAAGCTGCACAACTCTTTATCTTAACACTTGGTAAAGTTGATTCTGGTGGGATTATCAATTTTTTTGCACCCTCCCCCCAAAAAAACACCTCAAGACATACTGGAAAAATGTAATGATTTAATGAACAGTTTCAAGATGTTAGAAAAGACAGAAAAAAAATAGTGAGTAAATGTCAACTTGTCCATGTCCATGGTGTACACTGCCTCTCATCCAAGGTCAGCTGGAAAAGACTACAGAAAGCTCCACCCTTATAAATTAGGTGGAGTTCACTTATCCTCATTGAGAAAATGCATGGATGTGACAATAAGTGTTTTGCCATTGTAAACCCAAGTGTATGCAATCAAAGGAAAGGAAATCTGGTCCACAGCCATAGAAGCTGTTCAGAACTGCAATAAAATTTAGGCACTGGGCAGAGGATTACCTTATTCCTTGCAGAGTGAATGTGGTTTATGATGGCTGGCACTGAACACAGCTGTTTTAAAACTAAGTGGTGTGAGTTACAAGTAAGTGCTCAATAAAACCACAATGATACAATTCATAAAATTATGAAAATCTGCTTCACATATAGAATTACAAGTTCAGTCAATGTCCATACAGCTGAGCTTTGGAGCTTGAAAAAAGGAATATTGCAGTATAACATGAATCTGTGCCTGACAAAAAGCAAATGGAGCCATTACCATAAGAAATACTCCCCAACCTGATAGCCTCTGACCTGTATGTGTTTAAATATGTGAACTAAAACACACACAAAAAAATCACATAGCTGTGGATGCAGGCTCACAAATACATGCATAATGGATAGAGGGCATTTTAAGTGTGTCCTTTCTATCCTGGATGTGCATTCATGAGATTAGATTGGAGAGAAGGGGCAGAATTACAATACCTTTATGCACCCGGACAGACACATCGGTGACAAAGTAATTTTCAATGCTTGAAAGACACATGGGGCACTTGATTTCTTTCATCTGGCTGATCTTCTGATGGAGGCTGTTTAAAAATCTGACAGGGCACACTCAGTGAGGCTTGTAATTCTTGTAAACTGTTTCTTTTTGGTATAAGTTATTATACAGGTTATTTGCTAATCAGATGTTTTTGAAGTAAAGAAATATCAATAATGAATGTTCACTGAAACCTCATAAAAATGAAAGATGCTGCTAAATCTGACAAAAAAGAGAACTGTATTTAGGAAATTATTTTTTTCAACAGCAAACTCCTTTATAAGACTGAATGACTCCAACTGCAATTAATTTGAAACAGCTAGCAGGGTTCAGCAAACTCTGTATTTCATCCTGCACATACCTTATATGCAATCTAAGCAGTTTTCATATATGCAATATACAGTGAAAGTCTCCTTACATGGGACCGGGTTAAACCTAGTGGCTATTTTACAGATGCAATATTACAAGTTGATCAGTAGCAGGAGTTCAAGGGTCATAACAATGGACCAGGTAGAGCAGGCAGAAAATTTTTGCCCTAACAACTTTGGTATCTCAATACAAGAAAAATCACCCAGTAAAATTGTTGTTCCATTTTCAAAAGAGAACAATTTTTAAGAAAAGTATTGAATTGAATACAAAATGATGCAGTTTAATGCATCATCAAATGCTGAAAATAGGCATACTTATTTTGAAAGCCAGAAATGAGCCAGTAATTGGCACGAGTCAATTGCCTAAAGTTAAGAATGTGATGCCAAAAGCTTTGGGCCCATCCTTTCACCCAATCCTCACCCCAAATGTTTAGAGCAGAGCCCCAAATATTTCTGGGCTCCAGTACTACTGGTTTTCAATGTAACAGCACAGAGCTGAATACGGAATCTCAGAGGAACAGAGTGTGGTAATGTTAGCAACTATTAATGTGAGTCAGTCAGATCTCAGTGAGCGAACAACAAAAGTCAAATTCTTTCTTTTGACCTTAATAAATCCTGCGGCCTCACAGCGTATGCAGAAATCAAGAACACAATAATCCCACACAGTTCCCACAAGAGAGTTCGGCCTAAGGCCTATATGACAAAACACTGACTCATCATCAGCTCCCTGAAAACAGTCTGCTAATAGTCATATTATCACAGCCAGTAACAACTGTTTTCCTTTGTTTTAGATTCTACCAGACCTTGAGCAGAATATACACATACATGTAAATATCCCTGAGCAATTTAAATGGTCACTCTTTTGAATCACATTTAAAATACATTTCTCTCTGACAGGACCATGTAAAAATTAACATATAATATTAGCTGCACTGTTAAACATTTTTTATGCTTTTATGTTCAGAAACAGTGATTAGCAATAACATAGGCTGTGTGTATGTCACTTTCTACCTTCTGGCTTCCTCACTCAGGTTACCTGTCATAGCTGTGTGGGATTATGGCCAAGGACTAAAGGGCGATCAGTTCAGGATCAACCTGGGTTTGTTGCAAACCAGCAGGCCATTTGAGTGACTGTATCTGTAGACTGGATTCGCCTGAAATTAAGAGCAATTCTCAGCTTTCAGCCAATCTTTGAATTTTGATGACTGCGAGCAGCATAATGTGGAACAGGAATGACTGTGTGTTTGTGTGTGTGAAGTGACGACAATGAAAAACAAATTTGACTAGTGATTTGGAACCACTGTTGTCAGTGGTGCTGCTGTTTATTGCATCACTTGATGAGTGTGGGTTACTGTCCCAACCAATGAGCATCTGTCTCAAACATTTGTGCAACTAGCCTTTAAATAATCATTCAGTTTCTGCATTTTTCCAAACAAGATATTTTAGCCATCCTGCAGTTTCTGTATATACACAGTGCTCATTTTATGCTGGCAATGAGGGTATATTTTAAGTTTCGCAATAACGGCTGGCATCAAGCTGCCATATAGACCATTTACTTCTGCTTTAAAAAGACACTGTGCTACTGTGCAGTATGGAGCATCTGTATCCAAAAGACAAACCTTATGTTATGGAGAAACGGCTATCATCATTGAGACTGGACTGAAAATTGTAGTTGTGTGTAGTTGTGCAGAAAAAAATTGAATGTATAAAAACAAATGTTGGGCAATGTTATTAACTTGATGACTAAAGCTCATTCTTCACCTCAGTGATTTTCATTAACAGTGTTATTAAATTAATTTTTTATAAAAACTGTTTTAAAGTTTTTCACAATTTGCATAAAACTTAAAATAATGAAAACATTTTACATGTTTAAACATATAAATATACAATCAAACATAAGGTTTTACTTTCTGTCCTGCATATACACTTTATAGACACTATAAAAGTGTCTGAAAGATTAATTAAAAGCTAACCTATAAAACATTAAATTTTTAAGTTTTAAACAATCATTTAAAAACTACAGGTTCAGCTGACCTGACTGGCTGAGGAAGGCTGGTTCAAAGTTTAGGATCTACAACCTTAAAAGTGTTGTCACCTGTTTTTTAAAATAAGAATGTTAAACAGTTAAAAGACCATCTCACTACAGCACAGCTTTAGATTCCTCTCCCTCCTCCAGGTCCCAGCGTCTTACTTAAATCAGAGGAAGTGTGATTAGATGACTGCTGTCAACTGTGACAGCCAACCTTCCCCCCGGCACCAAACCCTGAGCCCTCTGCTCCACCCCTCCCTGTAGCCGAGCCAAAAACCACACCCCACCACAGGGTGATGTTCAAATTAAGCTGGTTTTTGTTACCAGCCTAGCTACTGCGATTTAAAGATTGACTTGGGAGGACTGAGACATGAAAAATAAGTTACAGTAATTCAAACAGAAGAAAATGAAAGTGTAAACTAAGAATTCCACATTACGGCGTGAAAAGACTGGATGAGTTTTGAGAGACTCAGAAACTGGTCATAAATAATGCCAGGGTTCTTGGCAATTACTTCATATCATACGGTCTGTTTCTTCCTGTGTTGCAGATGATACATGACTAAAGCCTAGGGAACAATGAACTGGTGAACTAATGAACAGTGAACTGAAACCAGCTGTAAAAAGTGTCAGAAAAACATCCACTTTGTCAGAACAAACAGCTTAGATGTCTCTGCCGCCACCCTGTGAAGTGATCGTCTAATTTTTCCATATTATAATAATAATTAATTTATGCATTTCTCTCTATAAGGTGACATAGAGAGTGGTGGTGCAGTGTTGCAATGGGTAGCACTATTGGCTTACAGCAAAAAGGTTGTTATCGTGAACCCTGTCTATGGCCCTTCATGTGTGGAGCTTATAAGCGTTTCCTCTGCGTACTCTGGCTTTAATCACCAAGTTCAGAAGACTTGGTGATTAAAAATCAGATGTCGTGCAGATAAAGTGCTTAAAATGTATAGAATAAAGCAGAATGTGTCTATGTCAGTAAGTCCTACAAATTTATAAGTAAATTCCATCCCATCCACCTGTCACCACAGTGAAGAGGTCTTTTATCTTTTATATAGATGGCTCGATTTTAAAGATTGTGTTTGCCATGTTTTTAAATCAGCAGCACAATACAGACACTTGACCTTCTACTTACGGTCTTGTCTCCAGTGCTTCCTGGTCTGAGTCTGTTTTTCATGTTTGACCAAAGACAGAATGTCCCACTACAGACAGATTAACAGAAAAACACATTTATTTACATAGTCTGTAAAATAGGTTCAGATTCAACAAATCTCTAAACTGAGTACGCAGACAGGTAAGTGGTTTCAGGTTTCATGGGCCAAAGCAAACTAATTCCAATTGCTCAAAGCCAAGCAACGTTACACCAGGATTTTCCACACTCCATTGTAGAAAGCTGAATAATCTGGGCATGCTAGAGAAGGAAAGCCTGTCCTAAATACTATAGCAGTGATGAGATGATGGGAGACAAGTATGCAAACAGCCTCACTTCAGCTGCCAACAGTCAGACCTCCTTAAACCTCCAACAAATTACCAGACCGCCATAGGAGTATGCAGTGAGAAAGGCAACATACTGTAGGTTGTGCTCAGTTCATTTCTGCATAATTTATCTTGTGTATCATATCTTTACTTTCTCTTGTTTCTAGTTAGTCGTCAGTCTACCTGTTTGCCCAACTTGTTCACATGCTTATCTCTGCATGACTTCCTATTTATGTTCAACTTTTATTTTTCCCTTGTGTTTATGTTTTATTACTTTCTGTGTCTCTCCTGCAGTGCATTCAGTACTGTTGTTTCCTTTTTCAAGTTCATTAGTTCATTAAGTTAAGTTAGTTTGTATTTTGCAGCTTGCCACCGTGGCTCTTTGCTTGTCTGCATTTGGGTCCTCCTCTTGCCCACACCACATAAAAAGCAGTAGGGATGACTCCAAATTTAAATAGTAAAAAGAACTTTGGGCATTAATTATTGGTGGACAAGTAAACACTGTCACCAGCTGCATCAACTAGTGACCAATTTGAGCTGAGATATGTGTCAAAGCATGTTTTTACTCCTAATAAGCTCCTCATACTTTACAGTACTTGGTCTTGACTATATGCAGAAGCAGATTTCAGCCAAGGTGCAGCAGGTCTATCCTATTTTGGTTTGTGCTTGTTTATGCGGGAAAAGGTTAGATTGTGAATATATGACATTTTATTTGTTATGTAACTTGATCCCTTTTCTCTCCTCTTCATAATCTGACTGTGTTCCTGTCAGATGATGCTCCCTAGTTCTGGATATGAACCCTTTTTTATTTATTTATTATTTTAAATCCAGCGAGTGTTTCTTCACTTTAGCATACACATTCTCTTAGAGAGGACTTTTTATAACACAGAAATAAACTTTCTCATATTATTCTTTTTTCTTTTTTATTCTTCTGTTTATCTATCTCACTTCTAGTCTCACCCAAATGTTATGGCACTTTTGGGCTTTGTTTAGACTATTATCTTTCTGCAGTAAACTGTTATAGCGTGTAGCGAGGAAATGGCATTTACTGAATTCGATAGCCAATGTTCGCCTTCCAGTGACTATCATGAAGTGATCCATCTCCTGAGGCAGTTACATATGCCAAGACACTCGCACTATCATCTCCATGTATCACTTATGAGCTTCGTTTGGGTTAGTTAATTGTGTCCCCTCTCGTCTTTCATTTTTGGTTTTGTCTTTCCGTAAAATTTTGTAGTAACTTCTTGCAGTGTAACATGGAGTTTGGCTTCATTTCACTTTGCTGTGACAATAGTATGTCAATACTATGAAAAGACACTTTCAATATGGTAAAGATATATTAATAAAAATACTGCATAGCTCTATACCCTGCATTTCAACAAAAGTTAGGGACACAAGACGGAGAGAGGCAGGGTTATATTTGATTCATTTTCATGATTCTGTATTAAGGTATAGTTGGAAAGACGAGCGAGCGAGCAAGAGAGAGAGACAGAGACAGAGAGAGAGAGAGAGAGAGACAGACATGCAGTGACACAGACAATTCCCTCAAGGAAAAATTGCAAGTGTGCAGAATGTGATAGAGAAATGGAGAGTGGAGGTTGGGTGGTGGAAACCTAAACTGCTGGTTAGTGTGATCGATGAAGGGTTTATGTAAAGTGGGATTGCCGGTATTGTCTGCTCCTTCAAACTGCCTCCTTCCAGGAAACACTTGGACATAGAGACATCTGGGAAGAATACCTCCACTTCTCTATTGGGCATTCATCTGTTTCATCTGAGCTGTCAGACAAAACACCAGCTGAAACAACGAGGAGTTAGATTAAGACATGGATTTAGGTTCGTTTTACAAAACTGAACAGCAATTTGCAAACTCAGACATGTGGAATTAATATTAAAGGAATAGTTTGTCATTATGGGTTACATGGACTGTTGCTGTACCTCACAGATCAATGCCTTTCTGATGTCTGTCAAATATAAAGTTACAGGCAGGAGCCATTTAGTTTGTTTAGGAAAAGGTTGGAACCTGGAGGAGAGAAGCTAGCATTAAGGTGTCTAATCATAAGTTGAGTTTACAAAAAAATGCAGTTGTCATGTTTATTTTAACACTTGAGATATGACATTTCCATTAAGCAGTAGTCATGGTAGTTTTCCTGCCCATTAATATGTGTTTTTGCTTTAATGTAAAATGTTTATTTATCAAGGGCTATATTTTCCTACAAGATTTTAAATATTTTTTAAAAAAGGGTAAAAGCAATGGTGAAAAAGCAGTCCGTGAATGAAGACAAAGAAAAGCGATAAAGCCAAGATTAGACAAGAGAGTAAGGAGGAAATGGAGACAGACACGGAGGCTGATGAGGGTTTAAAGGCCAGTGTAAAAGTCTGACCTTCAATTTGACTGATGCTGCTGGCATTTACACTGAGGTAACACAGACACATAGACACCCACACAAACAGGTCTGTATGCAAAGAATCCCTGACAGTTTACTCTGGGTGATTATATTAATACACTGGAACAGATGATAATATGAATTGCTGCCACTCTAGTTAACCCTTTGATTGACTGACACTTGGTGTGTTTGTTGTTCCCACCTGTGCTTTCTTTTTTCTCTTTTCTTTCTCCTTAGTTCCCAACTAGTCACAGCGGATGGCTGCCCCTCGCTAATTGTTGTGGTTTTCTCCTCAGTACTGTAGGATCTTTATCGTACAGTAAAAATGACCTTGAAGCAATTGTTCTGCATGTTAAATAAACCTGAATTGAACTGAATGCCTTAGTTTAAGGTGGTCAGTTTAGTCAGCTAAAGTACAATGTACAACATATTTTTAAATGGTTGTTTTATGTTGTGTACGTGATCTGACCTCAAACTGACCCAACTACCACGTGTATGTTACAAGTAGACACAAGCTCAACACCTACCCATAGCCACATAACCAAAGACAAAACACACACACACCTCCGAATAAAAGCTGTCCTGGGTTGTTTTGTATCTGTCAAAATGCTATTACAGTTGCAGTAAGAGTTGAAACATTCACTGAAACATTTTTCACTAATGTCTCGAGTGACTCAGGCACTTAAACCACCACCATTAAGCACATTTACAATGTGGGCAGTTAAACAGAACAGAAGATGGTAATAACTATAAGTGTTCTCATGGTAGAGGAAAGGATTTCTGTATGTCTTCCACATCTACCATCCAACACTTTCCTGTAGATATGATTTTAATGCAAATTACAAGAGTAACAGTAGTGGTTACATCATCTTATCCAGGTATTTGAGACATTTGTAGCTTTTGTATGCAGTGACTAGAACAATAAAATACTTTACTTTGACTTTTTATTACTTTTATTAGTTTCTTGTAGTATTGGGTAGCATTACATTTCCTAAGCACTGCTGCCTCACAGCAAGAAGGTTGTGTGTTACTGGCCGGGGCTTTTCTGGAGTTTGCATTCTCTCTGGTTACTCCAGGTTCCTCCCACAGTCCAAAGACATACAGTTAATTGGTGATTGTACATTACCCATTGGTTGTCTGTCTTTATGTGTTAGCCTCCAGCGATAGGCTCCATCACCCCTGCGATCCCAATATGGATAAATGGAAGAAAATCGATGGGTAGCATTACAAATCCTTGCAGTTATTCAGTAGCAATTCACATAGAGCCAATGTTTACCTACTTTAATATCTAAACAAATTTAGAAATTTGGTGCTTGAAAAGTTTGAGTTTTCTCATCTTTTCAACTGAAGGAAAATTAATGGAGTGAAGCAACAGGTTCAGAAATCAGTTTGGAAAGTGATGACATCACCCCACTCAGAGTGAATGAGAAGTAAGAGCGTCAAAACCTGCAACAAGGAGAATGCGTCCTCTGATAAGGAAGAACTCAACAGGCATACAAAGATTTTCTTAATACTGTTAAGGAGTGGGCTCCCTATTCATGGAGGCCATATAGTGTAAAAGCACTCAACTTTTTTTTTGTTAGTTCAAAATAATATATTAATTCAATTTAATAAATGATTAGGCCACTGCAGGACTTGACTTGAAACTTGTTGCCCAAAATGCATTGGCCTATCTCAAGTGGATTATCTAAAGAGACTCAAGTTGTTATTTTTTCTTTCACTCTCCGGCTTTGCTCAACCATTGCCTCTAGTTAGTTCATTTTCATTTCAGTTTATCTACAAATTTGTACAATCTATCAGCAAAATGTGAAAAAACAGAAGACTCTGACTTTGCAACAACATAGACAAGACAGAAGAAGCCAGGAAGGACAGGTATTCTAGTTAATGTGACAACAATTGCTCTTGGAACGTAACTTTTCCAATCACCAGCAATGATTCCCAGAAAGAAATCATGCTTGGGTGCAAAGAAACGAGGCAATAAAAACAAGAGTAAACACTGGCATACCTTTCTCATATGGAGACACTTCCCAGAAAGTGAATGGTGATGCTGAACTTGTATTGTTTATTTTACAGCGGTAAGATAAAAGATGTTAGTGCTGATGTTTGGCATGTAGGAATAGCTTATAAAGGGAGCGCAGTGCTGCTAAACCCGTGGCTGTGACAGGCTGGGTGGGTGGGGGCATAATGTTTCTCTTGACTGATGCTGTGCTATCCAGATTATATTGCTTAGGGGTTTAGCTTACAATAATAATACAATTGCTCAACTGTAATAAGAATTTTATAACCATGAATTTAACCGTTAACTGGGGGATCTCAGACCACCTATCCATCTTTTCTTAACCACTTATCCAATCATTGTTATAGAATGAAACCTTTCCCAGCTGTCAGGCAGGGTACATATTCCTTAAACAGGTTGCCACTCCATCACAGGGCTAATACAGTCAGAGAACCATTCACTCTAATGCCCTCAACTAGGGCCAATTAATAATGAACCACATATGTATGCCTTTGGACTGTGGAGACACATGCAAAGAAAAACCCCAGCTAACAAGAAGGACCTTCTCGCTGTGAGCTGACAAACCACTGCATCACCCTGATCTCATGCCAGATTTTGCATTTTATTGTTTCTTACTGCAGACCTGGACAACCTTTTTGCTAAATCACTGTCTGCTGGAAAGTTGGATTTTCCAAGTATGATTGCTAAAACAAGCCTGAACACTAAAACACATTATTATATTATTATTATAATTTCAGAAGCACAATCTTTGTATGCATAAGTAATTTACTGACAGTTGATGCTCAACACAAAGCAATGACAGCAGGTGCGCTGTGTTCAAGTGAAACTTAAAAATGGCCTGTATAATGCAGATTATATTTATAATTGCTTATTTAAATTGATCGATCAGGTAGATCTGTGAATATTTAATGATTTCTAAAGTTAGCTGTCAATGCATTACTTGAATTAAAACCAAAAGTTTGCATATTATACATATTTTTAATGTTTGATTTAAAATGCACTGTTCATGGTACTGTATGCCAGTATACAAAAGATGACAATGCACCACATGCTTAGAATGCCTCAGATGGTGAGTCTTCCATGAACAAATGGCAGTTGATAGATACTCTTTACAACCATGTGGGGATCGAGACTTGAATTGGAATTGTGGCCAAACACTTGAGACTTTGAATATGTTAAATGTTCTAATTTGCAAAACATAATAAAAAAAATGAGGCAAAACCTTGTGCCAAAGCCTAATGGGTGAAATTTCCCATTAAATATAGTTGCTACATTACGTGGCATTAAGCTCACATAGCAGGGATGTTTTATATGCCTAGATCAAAAAGAAAATTCTACCATATGCCTCAAATACCTGGCAAAAACCTAATTAACTGGCAGTTCAAGGTTTCATATATTTCCTGGTTTTATGGAATGAAAAGAAAGAATAACTGCAGATTCAGATTGGAGTGATAATTTAAGGACACAATTATGAAAATCAGTGAGAACTCTACAGACCAAGGGCACCTTTATATATTTGATAACCTGTACATCTTTCCTTTAAATATACACTAAAGACACATGCTGTAATTCAAAACACTCCAAGCTTGAAAACTGCCCCCCTTTAATCGTTTTACCAAGGAACTGAAATTTAAAATAGCAGAGTCTCTCTTCTTGCATCTTGCACTGAGACAGAATTACATTTTTGATTTAAATCGTTACCTCAGTGGACTTAACAATGTCTTGCCTGACCAGCATGCTTTATTTCCTGAATTAAAGGCTAAATTCATATTTACCTTGCAGGTTGTGCAACATAAATCTGTTCCCTCATGAATACAGCTCTGTGTTTGAGTCTCCACTGCATGTATCTACTCTCCAGCACAGCCTGAACTTTTACTCTCATTTTCCCAGCCAGACAAAGTTGTCCGCTCTGCCAAAACACATAACCACACATCACATTTACATTTACATGTCAGTGGTAGACAACACTGTCTGTCAGGTAATGCAAAAAACCTCAAAAATAAAACTCAATCTGAATGATGAAATTGCCCTCAAAACAACTGAGCACACTTCAGCAGCACTAAACTACAACAGTCTCTGTGACTTGAACAGCATTTTTTCCCCAGGTGAGGTGGAGGAGCAGACACGCATGGTTTCAACTTTGAAATATTTTAAGAATATTATTAATTCATGAACATGAATTTAAACATGAATTTGGAATGGTTAGAAGGTAGATGTGCTCTTAACAGTTGGTAGACAGATTTGCAACATTATCATTGATAGATTGCAGATAGATTTTATTTGTCCACTTTGTCATAATATTTAAGCAAATGTATATTACCCTCAGAAGAACACCTGCATGTTTCAGATGGAAAGGTGTACAATATGAATATGTGGAATGAATCCAGGTAAGCAGTCTTTGTGGAACATTAAAAAATAGCTTAGATTTGGTGCAATCAGTCAGCTATTTCATGAGGATGAATGCATGGGATTTTTTCAAGATGCTAAACATGAACACATAACAAATTAGAGGAAACAGACTGTTCTAAAGTCTCTAATATGCACAGTAAATTTGTTATGAGGAAAAGAACCCAAAACAGGTTACAGGTTCAGATGACCTGCCGCTTAACAAGAGAGCATGTGCTTTTATTTCATGGTGAGAGGTGAAATCTGAAGTGAAAACAATGTAAAAACTTTAGTGAAAGGATGGCAATAGACAGCGAGGGGTTTTGCTAATATTTAAAACAACCTTAAGTTTGTTCAAGAATGAGAAATGGCTGTATTTTTTAAGGGTGACAACCACAATGGCAGACACTGTTAAACATTTCTTCATTGGAAACATTAATGCATGTACAAGTGAAGAATAGTAATACAGCAGGAAGGTGGGATTTTAAATGATACTGCTAGTCAAATCAGACCCTGCTCCCACCTACTGTCTTTTTTTCTGCTTAAAGCACTTCATCAGACAATTGATATAAGCGCAGCATTTGAAGAACGCAATCCTCTGCTAAACTGAAATAATTTCAGTGCTGAGTGTCTGCACTTTGAATTCCAAAGCAGAGTTATTGCTTAGGTCTGTCATCACTGTGTCCTTCCCATTGTAAAGAGGGAGGGAGGTGCTAGTCATACAAAGACAAAATCTTAAGAAGTGACTATAGAGACCAGGACACACACACACACACACACACACACACACACACACACACACACACACACACACACACACACGTATGGCCATTATTTTCCTTTTTTCCGCTGTACTAAGAAGATACATTTGCATGACTTTGTCTCTTGAACAAAGTTATATTTTCAGCACAGTTTTTTAGCATTTTAAAAAATGGTATACAATTTAAGAAAATGTGTGTTTAGTTGAACTCTGATTCTCACAATGGTGTGCTGAAAGATGCGCATCACTGAGTATTTACCATTCCCTGAAGTTACGCTAAATTAAATGATACATGAAAGTCCTGCTTACTGATTCTGATACCTTGTTACACGAGCAGAGATTCTCCAGGAGTACAAAGGTGAAGTGGCAGTCTTTGAATGAGAAGCACACACTTAATGAGCACTTTTTCAAACACCTGCTTATACTTGCAATTACCCAGCCAGTCATTTAACAGGAGAGCCTAATGTATGCACGTGATCCTGCGATTACCGATCAGAAACTACACAGAATATTCTCATAAATCATCAAAATGGAGAAGTGTGGAATGTGATTTTGTTGATTTTCTGATCAGACTGGGAGCTTTTTAAACTTCTCTAGGTTTTTTATGCTTAAGACATCCAACTATAAGCTGGACTGCCTACAGACAGCACCATCTTCGAGCTTACTTTAATACAAGAACTGGATGCACCAGCCTGTCTGAATACTGATCATGTGCACCCCTTTATGGTGCCTCTAATGGCTACTTCCACCAGGATGACCACAGTGGACCACTGTGTTACAAAACTAACTTAATTTCAAACTTCAGTAGCCTTCCCGGTCCCCAGATATGAATTTGAGATAATAAGTTTGGGATGTGGTAGAATGTGAATTTGGCTGCTGGATGTGCAGCTGACAAATGTGCAGAAACGACATAATGATCCAATCATGTCAACACTGACTCAATTCTCACATGAATGTTTTCCGCATTGGGTGAAATCCAGCCTATTAAGAACTGAGGATGTTTTGAAAACAAGTGATTGCAATGAGTGAGAGCAGGATTTTTGAAGATAATGTATTTTGTGAGGAACATACAAACAAACAGCAATAAATTGGCTTAGCTGCACAATCCCAGGGAACATGAGCTTTGTGCATACTTTGTGCACTGCTTGAACTGATAAGTCCTGGTCCTCGGTTGTGTGATATTAGGTAGATAACGTTGCTGTTTTGATGACCACAGTAGTGAACAAAATCACTCCCAGAAGAGAGTGAAGTTCAGCGTGAGATGTGTGTGTATGGTGACGAGTTTGAGAGGAAGTGGAGCCAAGTGCGAGCGATCAGCTTTCTCTTGTTGTTTTCTGCTACACTGACTGACTGTAGTGTCGCTGCATTGAGTTTTCAAGTGACACCACACAATGCAGTGATTCCTAAAATCAATCTTGCATAGCTCCGAGTCTTCACATACTGGCATGTCCAGTGTTTCTGACCTTTGAAGGAAACACTTATGATAAAATGTCTTTTGGACAAACATAGTTCTCTTCTGAGTAGAAAGCAAGGCTTTGACATGCAGTGATAGTGCAATCCTGTCTAAGAGACAGGAAAATGATGAATAGGAGGAATGCAAATGTAGCAGGAAGATTTAAGGCTGCTCTCCATATCTAATCTTGCCCAATTTGAATCTGCTGACCTATTGCCAGCAGGGGCACAGTATATAAGGAGGCTCTGTCACCTGTCTCTTTATGCTCACTGAGGGTTGCATTTCCTGGTGTCTTTTGTCGCTCGCTGCCTGGTCGGCTGCATGTTTAAATTCTACCTGTTGCACAGAAGCTGTGGATGTCTCTCTGCTTAATGTAACTTGTTTGTGCACTTTGAAGCCTCTTGTTTGTGGCGTCTCCTGTTCGTGCTGGCGTGTGAAGTTTACCTCTCCTCCCCAAGTGAGTATAATACAGCAGAAGAGGTATGCGCTTTTGGTAGTTTTTGGATCTAAACTATTCTAACTTGAGCTGTTTGCATGGTAGAAATTACTGACAAGTTGTGTCACCTGTTGCTGCTGGGTCGGGAAGCACTCCTCTCCTGTCCAGGTGTAGTAGCTCAGCAGGCCTGGTAGGTATAAGCTGCCCTTTCTTCTGCATTTGGTTTTGAATTTAAATTGCATTCTATTGAATGCAATTTGTCATTTTTTTCAGATATTAAAGCTGCTACTGCTCTGAGGGATGCCATGCTGTATTGTTTCTGTTGTTTTTCCATTGTTTTTCAGGTGTTGTGCTTTAATTTTTTTCTGTTTTGTCACTGGCATTGCTTGGGTCAGCTGCATTCAGTGTTTAATATACACTGGGTCTTTATTTTCTAGGTCCAATATTGCCATTCTGTTGAGGCAAGGAGGAGACTTATTACTACCACTTTTATGTCTGGGTTGGTATATGGTGTATAGCACTGAGGAGCACTGAGACTCACCCTTAAAGCCCTTATCTCGCTCAGGTTTGGATGGTCTTCATTAAATTGTTGAATCTACCATTGGTATTTTCTTTACAAAGCTTTTCATGTTCTGCTCCATCTTACTTACCAACCTTGGTGTATCAAAAAAATATGAGACGTTTTTGTCTTTGTTCCCAAGACTTATGCCTCTTCCTCTGATTTACTCTATATGGGCATACTTCTTTATGTGTACTCTCTATATTGTGCAATACATACAATATCACTTGTATATGGAACCACTACTGACTGAAGCACTACCGTTTGTGGCTGGGCCAACCTTACCAAAGACATTTTTAAATCTGAAGAGTAATTTTCCTGGTTAAATAAAGGCTAATAAGATAACCTCTCTTGATGCCAGATTTTTTTTTTTTTTTTTTTTTTTTTTTTTTTGTGTGTTTAACTCCTGTTGACTTGTATGTCAAGCTGAAATTATGCTTCTCTGAGCTGCAAGTAATTTGCAGTCGCTCTGGCATCATCACAAGAGTGTTTCTTTCACGTAGTTTGTATGTCGATGCACACTTAAAGCAAGTATATTGGCTGCTCCAACTCCTTGCCTGTGAATAAATTGTTGTAGGCGACAGTGATGAGGTGTTAATGCCTCTGCAGCAGTGGATGTCTGTGTATGAAATCAGTTCAGCTGTCTCGACCTGCTGTTTGATAATTAGAACTAAGTGTGTTGTACTGAAACTCCTCAAGTCAATGTACCTGCTGCTGAAAGAGACAATAAATGGGTTGCCAAATATTTGCAAATAAAGAATTACAACTCTTTATATTGTATATTTTCATTAATATTAAGTCTGCACATACTTCGTTGGCCTTAAAAGTAATTAGTTTTGTCGTGTTTTGCATTATTCATTTTCCCAACATTGTGATTATCTGCTTCACTACCATTGTTTCCGCTTCTGTCTCATTTTCTTGTTTCCTTCTTGCATTATAGAGTAGCTAGCCACAATGATATAATATTGTGTAGGTCACTTTATGAACTGGGAAGTTTGCAGCAGATCCTTTGGGTCTTGTAGGTTTTGAGGTTACGTCTCTGTTGATTGGCCATTTGAAAGCGTGGGGTTCACTGTGTTACTAAAACCTTTCTCGAGTGGTTTTTGCACATGGCAGCAATTATTTCTGCGACTAGGGGAGGTTGTCAATGTCAGGAATTGAAATCGCCACCAGGGAGTGTAGTGTTTAGGTGGGTGATATGAATGAAAGCATAAATGTTTAACATAAATGCTAAGAACCAAAGTTTACAAGGAAAATATTGCTAAAATATTGGCTAATTGGTTTGTATAAAGCCCCCCGCTCCCATCCCTGTTCTTCCTGCTTTTATTAAAATAGCTGTGCTTGGGTCCTCTTTTTGAGCTGCAGTCTACAGTTATGCCTTTTTAATCACAACCAATAAACATTACTTCAGCAACTATTTACTGTACCTGTTCTTAGGAATAAGCAGTCCCTCACCACCTTGTACCTACTGAACATAAGCTCCCAGCACAAACATATTAGCATTAAACAGCATGCACATTCACTCAAATTTGCATTAAGGATCCATACATTAGTCTTCTGCCACTGAGCAAGAGGTTTGTAGTTTTCTTTTTAAAAATCCACGACGTGCTCATCAGTCGCTCTCTGTCTCTTGGTCTCTTCCCCACTCTCTCTAGTTTGTTAATCTAGTTTTAATTGCTGTCTGAATCTTTCTTTGATGCCCACCTCAAGATCATATTACTGCAGCAAATCCAGAACATGACCCCTTCCTCCCTCCATTCCCTTGCTCAGCATGTGCAGTTTTCTTTCCTTTTCTAAGCCTCTCTCTCCATCATGCACTCATTAATAGTTTTGTGACAGCTCTCCAGCAGTAATGGACTTTAAGAAACACAGCGCTGTGCAATTAATATTCTCATCACACCAGTTGCTCTTTCACTTTTCCCTCTGTGTTGCTTCCTTAGACAGACATGACTCCATTCTCCTTTTGGCAACTTTCCCCTCATTTCAGTTTTCGAGTTTACATGAAACATGGCATGCCATTGCTAACCTATGCTCTCTCTTCTCACACTGTTTACATTAGTCTCCACTCACTCATGTCCTCCCTCATGCTCCCTGATGACATCATGAGCCAGTTTGAACTCTTACCTCTTGGAAACAGCAAAACTGAAATAATTCACAAAATTCTCTGCAAACAAAACTACAGTTAAATTTATATACTCCTTAAAGATTTTCCAGAGATTCATGGAATATAAATTTTCTAAACACTTCTAGATCACATCATCTGCTTTGCTTTTTCTAACTCTCTTTCTATAATTATTCTGGTCATACCTTGGTCTGCATTTCCCTGGCAAAAGAAATCTCACGGATATGGATATTTTTTCAAAAGGCACCTCTGTGTATGCATTTGAAACACCCTTCATAGTATACTCTTTACACGAAATATCCAATATGGATGGATCTGGCACAAGTTGTTTGACTTGAACTGGCTATTTTCATTTCATAAACTTATTCTATAGCTGCAGCATCAAAGAAGTGAAAGGCATTGACAGTCAGTTCTCAGATTCAGCATCTTTTGAATCATAACCAGACAAGTGTGTGGGAGCATCTGAGAAACGCTTAGGCTTGTGCATTTCTCCAGATCCAACATATTTTTCCACATAATACCAGTGACACAGCACACTTCTGGCATCAGACCCATGACATGCCAGCTATGACAACATCAGCTACCAAGATAGGGGTGGGGAACTCCAGGCCTCAAGCACCGGTGTCCTGCAGGTTTTAGATCTCACCCTGGGTCAACACACCTGAATCAAATGATTAGTTCTGGAAAACTTCAAGACATGTTGAGGAGGTCATTTAGCCATTTTAATCAGTTGTGTTGGATCAAGGACACATCTAAAACCTGCAGGACACCGGCCCTTGAGGCCTGGGACTCCCCCACCCCTGCAGATAAGATAAGTATAGAATTGATTAATTCAATTTTAACTTAAAATTTTCATTTTAGATTCATTAGGAACAAATATTATTCTGATCCTTTTGAGAAATCAGAGTAAATTCAAAACACTAACCCTAAATGATGTTCCCAATATTTCAGTTACTTTATGCTTATGCTGTAGGTCAGGGGTGTCAAACTCCAGTCCTCGAGGGCCGGTGTCCTGAAACTTTTACATTTGTCCCTGCTACAATACACCTAAAATTAGTAGGTCATTAGCAAGACTCTATAGAACTTATAGACTGCATGCTGAGGTGCCAGTTCAGCCATTTGATTCATGTTACAGCAGCTCATCAGTGAATTAACATGGTGCAATAAAAGTGCATTTTTCTAAACTCTTACATTTACTTACATTTATTTAAATGTACTTGACTAGGGTCGGGGTTGCCACCACAGCATGCAGTCAAGCTCTATAGAGTCTTGCTAATGACCTACTAATTTTAGGTGTGTTGTAGCAGGGACGCATGTAAAAGTTTCAGGACTGGAGTTTGACAGCCATGCGTCAATTTGTTTATTCTGAGAAGTAAAAGAAAATAAAAGGGAGTCATGCTGAGTAATGCTGCCATTATCTTTTCATTGCCATTTGCTATTTAAAAGGTCAAACATTGTGGCCTGCTGCAGCTGTCAACATTTGGTATGATAAGGTCTAAAATCCAAGCGGAACATCTGCCTACTGTCACCACCACACCGATAAGATGAGTGCTCCTCATCTTAATGCTAAAAGTCCCTTTGGGGATATGGCACCAAAAAAATTAGTAGAGGTTCAGTGAACTCTTTCAGGTTACAAGTTGAAGCTGCTGCAAATCAGACTTACTGTGGCAGATTTCCCAGCAATCTTTTGTTGGTTCGTAGTTTGCATGGTGGTTTCCTCATAAACCCCAGCTACACCACAGACTAATACACGTATGCCCGGAGGGAACTTAAAATGTAATTTATTTGTGATCCTTTTTATTGCTTCAACAGCCTCAGTGCTGCTGTATAACTGTTATTATATGTACTTCAATAAACATTGTATTTTGCAAAACTGGCTTGTCAAAGCTTTTATGTACTATATATCCCCTGTTCTCTGCAATTCCGCCTTTACATCTCTTTCTATTTGTCTACATTGTCTGTGCTAAATAAACCTCTTACTCTGAACGAGAGGTCCCTTTTCATAAATGTGTTGAGCCACAAAGCACTAAATAATCTCTTCTGTATGCTAGTTAAATTCAAAAGCAAGGATGATTATTTGCTTGAGAGAAAACTGGACCTGAGGGTACGAGCTGGTGTTGCATAATTTCAAAGTAATTAAGAACTTCAGAGATGAGAAAATTGTGATCACCTGCTGTTACTAAGGATGCTAATATACAAGGTTACTGTGGGCAGTGCTAATTAAAATCTTTCACTGAATATTGTTATGAAATATCTGAAAAGATTTTGGTTTTTTTAGTGCCAACAAACAATTTTGGTTTACTTGTTTCTGAAAACTCGTTGCTTGGTTCTCTTCTTAATACTTGCAGTTCTGCACTCTGTACTGTCAGTAAACTAAGTCTAGTGAAGACCGTAGATATCAAAGTAGGTTACTGATTACCTGTGCTCTCTGCTTTTCAGAGCATTTTCCAAAATAAAACTAGTTTAGGATACTTTTTTTTTTTTTTTTACTACCAGGTTCTTTGCAACTCTTGTCATGTAGGGTGAAAAACTTATATTCATCTATCGCGTGCCTAAAGATTTACAGACGATATCAGAGTTTATTTACTGCACTATTTGACTATGTTGTGTCCAGACTTGGCAGACTTACTGTAGCAAGACTGTGTAGACTTGACAGTATATGACTACAGCATATGCACACAGTAGTGCAAATAAGACATTTTAAATTGATTTAGTGTCTAGGGGACATAACACTTAACAGCATTAAATATTAATAACGAGAACAGTTTATTAATAATATATTATTTCTAAGGTGCTAAAATTGAAGATGATTGTCCATTTAGTCATTAGACTGACGGTCATATGTATATCCCAAAGTAATAAGGTGCGATTAAAGGTTCCCATAAAAATTAATGATACCATTTATACACTTTATAGCATTTGGTGGAAGCAGTGAGTTACTGGTTGGCAAACTATAAAATGAAAGACAAACCTGGAGGTGTGAGCGATTATCAGTAAAAAGAAAACAAAAAATAAAATAAATATTGGCAGAGCATTTACAGCACCCCAAAGAAGAAAAGACCAACTGAAGAAGCAAAATAGAAGCAGACTGGACTCAAAGTCAGGAAGTGTTATTACCATTTGTGGCCTACTAACAAATACACAAAACGGCCTTTAAAAATTACAATCATTGAGTAAACTGGGAGGACTTCTTTGAAGGATGAATAGCATCTGTGTCTCTGACCAGCTATTCCTTAAATTCTCCTCATGCTTAACTGAAATTAGAAATAAGTCACTGGACACCTATACTAACCAAGGTCAGCTCTTTATAGCTTTTTAAGTGTAATTATTATGCAATTAAAGTATAAATGATTGATTTATACTTTGATTTTGATTTGATAAGTACAACTGTGTACCCTAAAACATCAATTTTTAGTTTTTAGATAGTTAGATATGGTTGCTGAAGGGTTGTTACAGCTACAAATAACAGAAAAAAACAGAATACAACAATATACAAAGAGGATAGCACCATCCAGATTAGGTAGCCAACAAAAGCTTTTAAGTTCGGGGGACTCTGGGCCAACCACACAATGAGCCATAGAGCACAGAATGTCCCTCCCTAAATTAATTACTTAACTTTTTTTAATTAGTAAATAAAGCCACTAAAAACAAGACACCAACCCCAAAAGGAAAACTCAACAAAAAAGCAGAGAACTGGTGAGTTGTTTGATCTTAGAGGGACTGAAAGATCCCTTCATAAACCTGCTTTGGGGCAGGACAACTTATTACTTAATCCTGATACACCTCAGAATAAGAGGGCGATGATAAGTGAAAAAAAGAGATGAAAATAGGAGAGACATGTTAGAAGCAGCAGCAGAAGAGGAGAGGATCAAAAACAGGTGGATTACTTGAAACACTCTTTTTAGAGCCTGTATTCAGCTTTCATAGCAAGAGACAGTCTGGGAACAAAGACACAAAACTGAGTGAGATAACTTATGTTGACAACCACCCCCCTAGTTCTTTCTTTTAATACAAAAGAAGATGGGATCTTCCTCTCCATTAGCCAGTGGCCTCCCATCAGCCTCTTGACTTCCAGGTAGCAAGCTGCAGACTGTTTGTCTGGCAGGATTATTCCAGGTAAACGGGAGATTTAGCATAATGTGGGCCATGCCTGTTTTGGCTTCAGCAGGATATGGGGTCATGTAAACATTGCTGTGGCAACCCAATCCACTGTGGGAGGAGGTGATAAGGGAATTAAGGGGGAATGAGCTGTCTAATCCATTTAATTTGGCTCTTTCTGCCTCTTTCCTGGATTCTCACTTATTTAATCACTTTATTTCTCCTCCCCAAATCTGCTTGTTTTTACTTCTTATTTTTTTAAATGATATTTTCTCATTCTTCTAATCCCTTTTCCTGTTTGACCTTTAGGGATGAAAAGATTATAAACACCATATAAGAAAAGACAGTAAACATAGACTTGCCAGTTAAAACATCATCAGGCAAAATTTGTTTCTCAAAGAGCCAAATATTTAACGCTTTACTGCATAGATTCGTTTCTAAATGTTATTACATATCCTAACACCAGCTAAAGGCCGACATGGTGTGCATTAGTCACTCATTTTGTGCTTCCAAAGTTAGAGGCCAGATGACTTGGAAAAGTACACTGCTCATAATTTTGAATTTTTTTTCTACTCATTTGATTGATGAATTGCAAAAGTTAGTTAACATTTTTACTATTAGCTGATAATAAATAAATAAATAAACTCCTGAAGGAACTATCGATTTAGTAAAAACAATAACACATGATGAAAACATCAGTTTTATATGCATCAATATTACTACCGCAAATGTTTAAGTCTACACCCAGTTTATACAACAACAACTAAACAAGCAAACTAATAATATTAGGTTTAATTTCAGGTTTCTTTGTGTGTCCCCATAGGCAGATTTTGTCTGCAGTAATGAGTCATCCATCTTCACATGCACATTTTCACTACTAACACAGACAGCAGATAAGCATAATACTGAAAAAAATAAAACAAAAACAATAACAAGTTTTAAACCATGTTGTTTTGCACTTGGACCAGAAACCTTTGTCTAGAACAGGGGTGTCCAGCTTCAGTTCTTGAGAGCTACTGTTCTGCAGCTTTTAGATGCATCCTTGTTCCAACACACCTGAATCAGACGAATGACTTGTTACCAGGCCTTTGCCAAATTTGATGGCATGCTGAAGAGGTAAATCAATCTCCTGATTCATGCCAATAACTCAGAAAGTAGATGATGACAATGAAAGAATGCAGGAGAGCCCTCCTGTAAATCTCCAGGAAAAGAGGTCATGAAAGCTACAGTGAAAAGTCAAATCAGGAAGGACACTGTGCCATCAAGCTCGTCACATGACCCTTTATCCTTGTTTTCTTTTATCCTGTTTTCACGCCACATCATTTATCACTATACTATATTTCCTTCTCTAGCAATATATCAACTTACTAATTACTGCAATGTATTTAACTGTTTGATGGATACAGAGACAGAAAATGTGTTTTCATGAACTGAAGACAAAAGGTTTGTTTGTAATTGTAGTCTCTCATGTGCTATATGCATTCTGTGTTTTAGCATGGTTCAGCTTTATGTGCAAGGCCAAAAATCTTTCTCAGTACGGTCAGTAGAAATGTTTCCTATCTTTCTCTCTCTGCAAGTGTGGTATGGTTGTAATATCAGGGGTGTGTGGCTGTTTTGCTGGGCTCTCATCCCTAGCTAATGCACCTGTTAAGCATCATCATCCGCTTACCTGCAGTTTAAAACTCCAGTTCAGTCATCCACTCATTGCCAGATTGCCGCTATGGTCTATGCATTAGTATCCCTAGGCTCCCTAAAGTAGTCAAAGTTAAACTAGTTAATGTTTTTACTCGTTTTTGTACCTACCAGCCTTGCTTTCCTTCTACTTAGAAATCCTCCAAGGTGTGCCAGCCTTCGTTTGCCTGCTCTGGATACTGTTCTGCCTGCTCTCTGGAGTCACTAAATCTTCCCTTCTGTTGCAGATAAGTCTTCTGCTGGTTAAATTAAAGTCTGTTATTTTTGTCATTTCTGTCTGCTACAATAAACCTTAAAGGGATTGGGGTCTGTCTATTTACTGACCCATCTTGACCCATCAGTGGCAACCCAGTTATGCAGACTTTGGCCCAATCTCAATACCCTTTAAGGCACAATCCTATTACGTTCATGAAGCTTAGGTCACTAGTATCCACAGTGTGTCTTTATCCTGTCTTCCTCCCCTCACTCCCAATCGGTCACGGCAGATGGTCGCCCCTCTCATGGTTCTGCCGGAGGTTATTTCCTGTTGGAAGGGAGTTTTTCCCTCCCACTGTTGCCAAAGCGCTCACTCATAGGTGGTCAAATAATAGCTGAGGTTTTTACATTACAATATAAACCACTTTGAGGTAACTGTTGTTGTGAATGGAATTGAATTATTAAATAACAAAATATGGAATGGCCCCTTCTCCACTAAAAAAGCTGAAAATGTTGACTCTTTCGAGGGTTAAAAGGCTGACTTGCTGACAAAGTGCAGTTTCTCACCTTTGGTGGAGGTTCTCTTAAATGTCTTCCACCAACACTTTCAGCCTTCTCATTGGTCTGCTTTTGTTGAAAGTCAGTCGGGATTTAGAAAATGGAAAGTGGCTTCAGCGTAGTGGTTTACACATTTGCAGGAAGCAGCCAAAGGTCACTTTATTTAGGAAACAAGGCTGAAATCAATGTTAAGTATCATTTACGGGCTGTGTGACTGCTCAGTGATGAGCCAAATGCAGGATTCAGAGACCAGGCTAAACTTTATTGTGATGCTCAAGGACTCAGTGCTTTCTAGTTCCATGTTCCTAGTTCAGCTCACGGCTGAGTTTTGCATTTCCTAATACAAGCAAGCACATAGCCTGGTTCAGAGGAAAGTTGAGGACATAAATACACACAAGAGTTAAAGGCAGAGTGGAGACATCTGGGAAACACAGATAAAGCAAATCCAAATAATGAGAGACTAGACATAGGACACAAGAAACGAGGCACTTTCAAAACCAGGAAGAACAGAAACACAGACTTGACACTGGGAGAGAGTAAACAAACACAGAGACAAGGCTGACTACACAAGAAGCCACGGGGACACAGGGGAGGCAGGAATAACATTTGCAGTAAGGAACACAGGAATCTTAAAACTAGATAAAGAAAATAAAAATACCTGAGATTCCAAAGATAAAGAATAAGGAATAATAACTAGGTAAAACCAAAACCAGGAATACAAACTTAACATCAGAATGCTATATAAACAAGAATCAAAACACAGAAAACACTAGAACAGTGACCCAGGCGCGTAATATAGCGAGCGTAGGAAAATAGCAACTAAAGGAAGCACCAAAACCTATAATGTTAAATTCTGACTATAACATCAATCTAAAGGCCAAATGCAGAAAACAAGGACCCAAGATCATGGCATTAAGCTAAATCATTGTGGCTCTAGGGGTGGGGAACTCCAGGCCTCAAGAGCCGGTGTCCTGCAGGTTTTAAATGTGTCCTTGACAGTGATGGGAATAACGGCGTTACAAGTAACGGTGTTACTTTTTTCAGTAACAAGTAATCTAACTAATTACTATTCCTATCGTTACAACGCCGTTACAGTTACTAACAAGAAAATGCGGACGGACAAACAGATGGTTGAAGCTGTGTTCAGCTAACCGCACCTTATATCAGTTGCACGGAAGTAGCTGACTACGTAAGTAATCTGGACGCTACAGCTTGAAGCAGCTGCGCGCGCTCCCGCGGACGGTAATGACAATCACTGTCTAGCACAACACCTGGAGCTAAGGGGGCAAAACAATCGCATGAGTGCTGCTGTTTGACTGAGGAAGAATGAAGGAGTTGTGGTAAGCCAATCACATGACCACTTAAAGACAAAGCAACAAGGTGATATATACCAGTTTATGAACTGTGTGGATAGGCCACGTAAAACCAGAGTCATGATAAACAATATATATGCGGCGTTGTTTCCTCACGTTTACTGTCTAAGGGCAGCGCTAGCAAGATCTCTCTGCTTATGAGCAAAACAAAAAACAAAAAAATGGGAAGTTTTAGGAGTGAGGAGCGAGAGAGAGAGCGAAAGACAGCAGAAAAAGAGAGAGAGTGAGTTTTGAGATATGAGAGATTTGTGACGTTTAGCGTGTTTGGAGTGTGTAGTTAATGTGTTGTCTTGTGTAGTTAGTGTGTGGTGTTGTGGATAGGTTTGTGTTGTGTGTCAGAACAATGAGGCGACTGCTGTCTCCAGGTAGAGAAAGGAGTGATACAGCTGCTGCTGTCAGACCTGCAGGTATCAGGCTGTGATGTTCTCCTTTATAGTGGACAGAAATTGTTTTTGGAGTGGCACAAATAATTTGTGTGGCATCTTATTGAATGCAGAACAGCTGATTGTTCTGTAAATAGTTTGAAATGGTTATTTAAAAAATCAAGGTAAAAGTTAAATGGATGCAAATAACTTTATTTGTTTGCAGACTTTGTTTGCAAAACTTGTGCATAGGATTTTCAAACTGACAATTTATATTTGCATTTAAAGTTATGAAATATGATTCATTAAACATGTTTGTGGTTGATACAGTAAAAAATATAACTTTTTCTACTCTGATTTTATGTTTTCTGTCTGATTTTAGATCAATTGCGTTAATACAGTATGTCAAAATGAAAAAAAACTGTAAATTCAGACACATGAGGTTGTGCTGAAAAGGATGATACCAAACAAGGCAAAGTAAATCATTTTTAAAGGTAAAATGTGGAGGGAAAATCAAAAGTATTTAAAAATGGCCAATTATACCCTGGACCCCAGAGGGTTAAACGTTTTTTTAAACTAACACAATAGTTAGTAACAATAGTTACTTTTCAAGTAATTAATTACTTTTAGAATATTGTAACTCAGTTACTTTTTTGAAGAAGTAACTAGTAACTATAATTAATTACCTTTTCAAAGTAACTTGCCCAACACTGGTCCTTGATCCAACACAGCTAATTTAAATGGCTAAATTACCTCCCCAACATGTCTTGAAGTTCTCCAGAGGCCTGGTAAAGAACTAATCAATGTGGGACCAAATGCGAGACTCAGAGACCAGGCTTAACTTTATTGTGATGCTCAAGGACTCAGGAAATACAGGTGTGTTGAACCAGGGTGATATTGAAAACATGCAGGACACCGGCTATTGAGGCCGTGAGTTCCCCACCCTGATCTAGAACAATGAGGGTCATTTGTGGAAATCTGGTTCTAACGTGGCTATTTTTAAAGAGTCAGAAATGACTGTTAAGTCTTTGGAGGTGTTAAGGGTTTAATTTATCCAAACCTCTGTGATTGGAGCCCCACTTGACAGCCATGGTTATTCACATATTCCTGTAACATTTCATTGAGGATGACTGATAACTGATTTTTGAAGGTCTTGCAGATTTATGGCAGTACAGGAAAGTAAAAGGATTGGCTTTTATCAAAACGATATCACTACAAGGATTTTTACAAGATCATTACATGTCCTCGTTTATCACAGTCTGGTCTGGTGTTAGAAGCTTTGAAGATACTTCCTAATTTTTTAAATAATTTGATGAAACATTAAGACTTTGAAGATCATTCTAATTATGTAACAAAAATTCTCTCTGATTCTTAAACGTTTTAAGTTTCTCTAAATGTAAACCTTCAACAGTGGGTATAGCAGGTGAGCAACCTATCTATGCAG